>NW_027223755.1:26772186-27396186 GCF_028538775.1 Myotis yumanensis
GGAACGGGGGGATAAGTACACATATGTAATGCCTTAATCAATAAAGAAAAAAATAACCTGGACTTTGCTTGAAAAAATATTATTAAAATGATTTCTCCTTCCCAACTCACTGCATTAAATAGGTTCTGAGAAATAGGTTTGCATGTGTACTCTGATCATTTTTAAAGATGAAGAGAAACTTTTTGGTTGATTTATTCTAATTGCATTTTGGTTAAAACAAAAACTTATATCCTGCCAAATTGGAAAGCCTTCCTAAGTGCCACTTAAAGTTCTCCCTTCACCCCCCTCAATTTTTTTTTAAATAGACCAATTGAAATATAATAGAAGTGCTGACAAGATGGGCTATAATCTTTTCTTGCTTGGTTTTGCAGTCCATGTGAAGCTACTTTAAAGTCCTTTTACATTGCTGAATGGAGATGAACTGATTAAGAAAATCCACAAAGAGAGCCACACTGCTGGCTTACGTGAATGGTGGGAGCCTCTGTGTGCAGAATCCTACAGAGAAGCTCACTTCCTCCGATTTCAATTGGAAACAGTGTCTGTGCCTGCATGGATAATCTCTATTAAAAGGCCCATCGTAAGTTATGGACACATGGATCAGGACATATAATAACAATTCTGAATACTAATCCTCTGTTTCTATTCAAGATAATGAATACAAATTTTAAGTAACTTAGATACACTTTTGAAATCAAGTTCTGATAAAGTTACTTTACACTAAAATGCATACTTGTATCAAGTCAATTGAAAAATTTTTAAAAGCATGTATTACTACGCACAAAAGAAGCCATATTTTACAATATGATTGAAAGAAAAAATATTTTTTGGACCTTCAGACATCATCTGTATATATATAACTTCATGGCTGAGTTCATCTGTTAAAAGGAATAGGAAGCTTTGATAAATTCTAGGATAAACATAATATTCTACTCAGCTGAAACAAATGTTCATGATATTTTATTTCTGTGTCTCTATCTTCAGTTCAGGCTTTAAAAATGTGCATTAATTAAGCATTGCTGATAAGATGCTTTAGATTACCAATTAAGAAATATTCTAAAGCTATTCCAATTCATAAAATAACAGAATGTTCAAATTAACTGTTTACATAATTCCTAAATCAAGTAAAATGATCATTTTTATCTCTCACAATTTCTGCAAGAGTTAGCTCTTTAATTTTTTTTATCTGAACCTCTTGCTAACAATTATTTTATCAAAACACGTTTATAAATGGTGGAAATTCCAAGGATGTTTTATTGGAATCATTTATAGGACATGACCTAATATCTCAACATTGGTGCTTAACCAACATTTTGATTGTGGGTTGTTTTTCTTTTTTTTTCTTGTTGGTTTATTCCTCTCAAAAAGAAAGGACACACTTAATTTTGCTTTCAGAATTAAGTAAATAATAAATCATATGTTTGTCTAAGGAAGGATATATAATCAAATTGGACACTTGTGTCCATGGTGCATTCTTCTGTTAAGTTTATTTCCTATTTCTGAGTATTGTTTTTATTTCAGAACATGTCATTTCAGTAAATAAAATTAATCTGAAAAACTTGATACAATTACCCTTCCTAGCAGGTAATGGAAGGCCTTGATTTTTTCAGAGAATGTGAGGTGTGGGGGACATGTGTAAGGCCTTTAATTCATTTAAATCCTATTTAATGTGTATATTTTAATATTATTTGATGTATAAGACACTGTGCTCAGTGTCTGGAATGGATAAAGCAATCAAACATACAACCTGTCCAAAAAAACTTCACAGTGTGGCAAGCTAAACAAACAAAACAGTAACCAGTTCTTACATTGTGGTGTGTGAAACAGTTCTCTAAGTGCCCTGATAAAGGCTAGCCTAGGTTAGCAGGGGGAAGAGTGCCTGTTTTAGTATACCAGAGAAATAGCCTGGAGAAGGTGCCTAAAGGCAGGAAGAAACAAGTGTTCCAGATAGTAAAAACTGTGTGTGCAAACACATAATATTATGCCAAACATTTGAAAAAGTGTAAATGGTTCCTCTTAGCTGAAGGTGAGGGTTGTAGGAAGATGAGTCCAGAGAACAGGTGGAACATGGGGCATAGAGGTCTTGCTAACATGTGCAAGGTGTTTGGTCAACACCCTTAAGACAATATGAATATTATTGAAGTATTAGTTATTAGTCAGAGCAAAACATGGTGACATTTCCCTTTTACAGTGACATTGAGGGTTAAGCCAATAACATGGACAGGGAAACTAGAGTCATAGTAGGGGGACATTTGTACAAACTTGGCAAAAATATGTATGCTTTAAGCCCAAGGAGTGCTGACAGGTATCTGGCTGGGAAAAGGAGTTCAAAGATGTTTTCTAATTAGAATTCCAAGGTTGCTTATTATAAGGAAGATGAGAAAGATAGAATGGTCAAGGATGAGGTTTATATTTCTATCTCAGCAACGAGCTAAAAAGTCATAGAGGTAGCAACTACATTGGCAGGAACAAGAGAAGATTTGTGGAGTGTGTGTTGGCAGCATGAGGGCAGGAAGAAGTAAACTGATGATATATTCAGTCAGTAAAATACTGGGTTTGGAAGGTTCTGGCATGGGTTAAAAGAAAGAGGGCCAGAACTCATGATGAAAATTAAGTACATGATAAACGTATGATTCAACAGAGAATATAAGTCATAGGTAAACACATGTGAATACAGGGAGTAAGAAAACTATTTAAAGCAAAAGAGCAGAAAAAGTAATATTTGTCATAGGTGCTTTCCCCCTCCCCCAGGATCCCCATCTCCTTGGTGCTCACGGGCTTGTAGAACCCTCCCATGTGTAACTTGAATCTAACCAATGGAAGATGGTAGTGTGAGGGAGGCCATATCTCTGATGAACAAAATATTGTCACTATCTCCTTTTGCAGACCAGCCCTATTGCCTCTTGGCTTGCCTGTTTTGATAATGTCAGCACCATGTTGCAGAGGCCAAGGTGACAAAGAAGTAAGGTTGGGCTTCAGCCAAGAGTCATCTAGTAGCTGAGGCTCTCAATCCAACAGCT
Source organism: Myotis yumanensis (assembly GCF_028538775.1). Classification (NCBI taxonomy): domain Eukaryota; kingdom Metazoa; phylum Chordata; class Mammalia; order Chiroptera; family Vespertilionidae; genus Myotis; species Myotis yumanensis. The sequence goes on from NW_027223755.1 coordinate 26,775,204, forward strand.
AGCGGGAAATTGAATTCTGCAGCAACCATTTCAGTTTGGAAACAGATCCTGCCAAAAGGAGAGTCTTCGAATGAGATCTCCACTTTATCCAACATCTTAATTGCAGCCTTGTCGAAATCTCTGAGAGAAAGTACCTAGTTAGTCATGCCCTGATTTCTGTCCCACAATATGCAAGATAATACACATTTTTTTATTTTAAGAGGTTAAGTTTTGGGGTAATGTGTTATGCATCAACAGACAATGAATATGATATTTAAAACAAAATCTTAAAAAGAATATGTTAATTTTTTTAAAAGAATGTCCAGAATAATAGGAAGACAAACAGGAGAACAGACTCCTAGCAACATGATGGAAGGAGAAAGTTCAAGGAGAAAGAAGTAGATATAATATTACAGAAACATCAAATGAATAAGAACTAAACATTTTTGTTTAATTCAACAAGAAGGATATTTTTACTTCCTTTCAAGTTCCAAGGGAGTGGTGGTCTTAGTTAAAGGAAAAAACAAGATTGTGATAAAATAAGGAATAGGAAAAGACCAGAATGTGGAAACAGAATAATTTAGAAATGAATGAAAGTCACCATTGGAAGGTCTATTAAAATTGGCCTTTTTGGAAATTTCAGATTGGGAATGACTTGAGCATATTAGTCAGGGGTATTGTTAGAGATAGCATGAGTTTGAAAACATTAGTTAATAAAAAATAGCACAATTGTTGGAACAGAACCAGTGGATAGAATGGAAGGAAAGTCATGCAAAGCTCTCTGGAAAATGAACCATAGGAAATCCCCATATAATCTCTCTATATAAAAGGCTAATATGCAAAGTGTTCCCTCAGGAGTTCGACCTGGAGACTGGGAGTTCGATCGCTTTCTATGACATGCACTGATGACCAGGAGGTGGCACGGAACATGGTGGGTGACCAGCAGTTGTGGTGGGGGTGCTGAGGGAGCGAGGGAAGGAGGAGGGGGAGGCAGGAAACTCTGCAGTGTGGTATGTGGGCTGGGAGGGAAGGAGGAGGCAGGGAAGTGGAGGGGCAGGGAACCTGATCAGCCCTGATTGCCAGGCAGGTCTAGGGACCCTACTCATGCAGGAATTTTGTACACCAGGCCTCTAGTGACACATATAAGTCCTTAGAAGATAACGCATGAGAAACACCCTCGACCTCAGTCTCTACCATGGTCTTTCAGCCTGATTTCTACAGCACAACATGTGGTGGGGTTTGGATGGACACCTGGTATGATCACAATAGTGACACCTAAGAAACAGGTTGTCACCACTTCATGTGGATATGTCATATACCTTTATATATTGCTTTTTTACCCCCTTGATTATTCTTGGTTACTCTTAGAAATAGTTGTTCTGTATGTTCCACTTTTACCTTTCTTTTTTTTTTTGCTGCTCTCATGCATTTAGGTTGGACTATCCAACTACAATTTCTAGAAAAATATGATTCAACTTAAAAATTAATGTTACCATTACATATTAGAATTTTTAATGCAGATGCTTTCAATCCATATTTGTGATAAAACTGATTTTATAGTTTATAGTATTTTTTCTAGCAATGGATATAAAATTTAAAAAAACATAGGAAACTATAATTTACTGGATTGCATGCAACAGTTTTCAGATACACTGTATAGGTATATTAATTTATATAGTTAACCTGTTTTTCTTATAATTTTAGATGAATATCAAGAAGGGATCATGGATATGTGTGACCCACAGGACCTGCAGTTCTGTGACATCAAGTTGATTTTTCTAAACCCACAGCATGATATTCTAGCACTTAATTTCAGAATGCAGCTTAAATCACAGAAGCCATAATATGTCAAATGATCCCACACTCGCAGGGGGAAAACAGTAAGTAATGAAAAAGCTATGATTGCTTTTCTGTCCCTCCAAATGACAGTTATCACCTCAATGACCTGCTCCGGGCGGACTGGTCTAAACCTGACACACTAAGGGATAACGTCATCTAACAGGGTAGTTACAAAAATCAATACAAAACCCATTTCAGAGATACTCTGTGTAAGAATCCTGGTGTAATGTTCATTTATTGAATAGGCCTGGGGAAAAAAACACGACAACTTTTCTGATATATATGCCTTACCTCTCAAGCAAAGGAATTCTGTAGGTAAGCAATAATTGTATTTTTCAATCTATTACTTAGACTTGCCATGGCTCAAGCTGGAATCTCATATATAGGTGATGGCTATAACTCAATTATGGTAGTCTCTGCAGAGTCCTAGTGTATTCAACGAGTAAAGGGACAGACCAGGACAGCTCCCTGTACTTCTCTGGATGAATGAGGGTATGTGTGCATGTCCATGAGAATGTGTGAGTGTGTATATGAACTCTTTCCTTTATAAGCTTATCTTGTTGCCTTTTAAACTACTAAGAGATTTGAATATTTGAATAGCTAACTAGATCATATAATTTTCTAGGATCCCTTACTCTTAACAGCTCCTCCCCTGCTAGATCCACACTGGGCAATGGATGCATTCATTTTGAATAAACAGATGCACAATTGCTACAGGAGCCTCTGGTTGGTTGGAATTACCCTCTTAAATGCTGGAGGTTGAAAGCCATCTGGCACCATGGTGCTCTGTCACGTGCATGCCTGCATGCCAACAACTGAGACAAAGATCATTGGTAAATCTTCAGCTCACCCAAAGGGGCAGTTATTATGGTAAAAAGCTAAAGAAGGCATGTGCTGAGGCCACCCTATACAACAACTTGCAAAGAAATATTCTGACAGCTGGTAAAAGGATTTTAGCTCAAATGAGTGTTACTCTTGTGAAATGCTAATGAAATCTGTTAAATCAACCTACACACCAGAAGTCTAATCATCTTAACCTTCACACTTTATGACCATCACAATGTTTCATTACCTGGATGTTTTCATTCTAAATGAAGAGCCATCATGACAGTCTTCAAATCACAGAATATTAACAAGAGCATTGTATGATCAGAGTAATGCATTTTCAGATTCTTTATGCTAATTTCATAGGGCTAATAATCATTGACAATATTGCTAATTAAACCTAGTAATGTATTGGATTTTAATTAATCTCTATAATTTTTCAAACAAGTATGTAAGAAATGACCTAGAAGGTCTTATGACAACTCATATTTGCTCATTTAACAGGTCCTAAAATTTAAAAGGTATTTTGGCTGCTATTTGAACACTTATATGCTTACTTGGACCAAGGGTCACATTCAAATGTCTCAATGTCTCATGTTACTCTAATCAATCATAATAAGAATATATGTGGTAAAGTCTACACACAGGCAATACATAACTACAAATGTTTATGCTTGCACTGGATATCATAAAACTGAGAGCATAATGTTATTATTGTGTGAAAGCCTCCTATTATAATCTAACTTTAAATATTAAGAAAATTAGTATTTTAAGGTCCAGAGTGCTTTCTTTTTATTTCCAGAAGGCTAACTTTTGATTTCATTATTATTTTAGTGTCTATACCTGAGAGACCAAGTACACAGATTCTGTAGCCAAATTATTGAAGATTAAATTATGAGTTCAATACATACCACATTGTCTTAGTCAAATTACCCAACTCCTCAGTTTTCTCTCTTGCAAAATGGGAATAAAACCAGTCCTTAATTCACAGACCTGGCATGAACTTTGGATGAATTAGCATACGTAAAATATTATGATCAGTACACCCAGTTGTTTTACTGTTTCCGGTCTTTAAGTCTTTAATCCATTTTGAGTTGATTTTTGTTTATAGTGTGAGATAAGTGTCCAATTTCATTTGTATCCATGTGGATATCCAGTTTTCCCGACACCATTTGCCAACTAAACTATCCTCTCCATATTATGCATTCTTGGCATGCTTGTCAAAGATCAGTTGAAGATAACAGTGTTTATTTATTTCTGGAATCTGTTTTATTGGTCTACTTATTTGTTTTTATGCCAGTATAATACTGTTTCATCACTGTATCTTTATCATATATTTTGAAATTAGGAAACCTAATGCCTCCAGCTTTGTTCTTATGATCATGTCTGCCTTAGATATTTGAGGCATTTGTGGTTTCCTATGAATTACAGTTTTTTTACTACTTCTGTAAAGAAAAACAGTGGGATTTTGATAGGAATTTCAATGAACCTATATATCACTTTGAGTGGTATGGACATTTTAATAATATTAACTCTTCCAATACATGAACAGGGGATGAGTTTCCATTTATCTGTATCTTTTTAAATTTCTTTCAGCAATGGTTAATTTTCAGTGTACAGGTATTTGAACTATTTAGTAAAGTTTATTTCTAATTATTTTATTCTTTTTGTTGCTCTTATAAACAAATTTAGAAAAAAAGGTTATGGATGTTGGATTGGGCAATGATTTTTTTGGATAGGACACCAAAATCACAGGCAATCAAAACAAAAATTGACAAGTGAAATTGCATTAAATTAAAAGGCTTCTACATAGCCAAGGAAACAATCAATAGGGTAAAAGGCAACCTATGGAATCAGGAAAAATATTTGATAACTCTATATAGGTAATGGGCTAATATCCAAAATAATAATGAACTCAACAATTTGTTAGCCAAAAAAGAGAAATCAAGCCCTGGTCAGGTAACTCAGTTGGTTAGAACATAGTCCCGATATGCCAAGGTTGTGGATTTGATCCCAGGTCAGGGAACATACAAGAATCAACCAATGAATGCATAACTAAGTGGAATAACAAATTGATGTTTCTCTCTCTCTCTTTCTCTCTCTCTCTCTCTCTCTTTCTCATCAATTGAAAAAAACACACACACAAATAAACTGAATAAAAAATGGGCTTAAGAATCTGAATAGACATTTCAGAAAAGAAGACATTTAAAAGGCCAACAGACATATAAAAAAGCATTCAATATCAGGGAAATAAAAACCACAGTGAGATATTACCTCACAGTTGTTATAACGAGTGTTGGCAAAGATATGGAGAAAGTGAATCTTTGTGCACTGTTGGTAAAAATGTAAACTGGTATAGCCATTCTGGAAAAGAGTATGGGGGTTAGTAAAAAATTAAAAATCAATCTACTGGATAATGTATGAAAATGATGCCGACTTGTTTGAAAACCCAGGTGATATTACCTCTGGAATATAGTCAAGTATAGTCATAATAGTAAAAAAAGGGCATATGCTTGTTCATTATAATTAATTTGTATGGTCATTGTTTACTGTGTTTTATAGAGGTGATTAAAGTCTACTGGAAAGCCATGAACTAAATGGAATCATTTCTAAGGTAATAAATTCACATCAAAGTATTTTAGCAAGCAAGTCAACTTTTATATTCACAGTTGAAACACTTAAGGTTCAGCCATTAATGTTTATTGGCAATAAGAAGATTAATTGATTTCTTACTTGACCATTTCTTTAAAACAGTGGAATTTCATTGAATTGAAGATTGTTTTGCTCTTTAATACTAACTGTTCAAAATTGTGTTTGTTAATTGTAATATTTATATCTTTTGTTACTATTTTGCTCCCTGAAAGAATTGTTATGTTTGATACCACTACAATTATATTTTTAGTACCATGGTGAAGAGGATTAAATAAGTTAACCATCAATGTGACAGCAGTGCTCACTTGGTCCAAAATGCTTTCTCTGATTATTTACCATTTAGATCATTAGATATTCAGGCTACCTTGTCACAGTATTTTCTTCCTGAAAGAACACAATGAATAAAGACAAAAGATCACCTCCCAAATAATAATTTGCGCTATCATTTACCTAACAATTTAAATATAGCATGCTTTGGTTTGAGACTATTTAAAGAGATAAATGCTCATGTCATAAATGTTATAAAGGTTGCTTGTGGGACACCTGCAAATGCACTGTGGTATTTAAAATAGACTTATCCTTGCTGTCTTCTTAGGGATCAGGTCCTCAACCAGGTAAACTACATATTGTTCAGGCACCCGGTATCCAGGTACTTCTGTAAAGTTGGGTCTGCCTTCCCAATCTTTGAGTTAATTTTACTTATTTTAGGTTAATCATTATTGTTTTACAACACATGGAGTGACTGGATTGAAACAAGGGGAGTTAAGGATACCTCAAAGGTCCATCTTGCATAGCTTGGGCACCCCTCACACTCACTCAGACAACTGCTGTGTCAGTGGAGCATAAGATTCTACGTTACTTGGTCAACACCTGTACTGTACTCTGAAAAATCCTAGAGGGACACTGCCAAGAACTTTCTCCTTTTCTAAATATGATTGTAATGTTGACAACCCCACCCCATCTCTGAACTCTGATTCTTGCATAAAAACAAGGAAATAAAGCTCTTACCCAGCCTTGCTGTTTACTTACTGAGAAAATTATGGGGAAAAAATAATACATGAACAAGAATGTCATCCAGCTCAAGGCACAAAATGAAACAAAACTGTCACTTAAAAGATTTTTCTTCTCTCTCTATAGCCAAGAATGGTCATCAGAAAGAATGGTTTTCTTCCTTCACATGAAGCTAAGATGCAAGATATACTGTTTGTGGTGATTAGGGCTGGTTCTTGGGAAACCTGAGTGTGTACACAAACTCCCTATTCAAAGACCTTTATTCTTGAACTTAGATGATCAAGAAAGAGGGGAAAAATCACATTTGCTGAGCATTCTGCTTCATTCTTTGAATATTGTGCTATACATAGAAGTTCAAATTCTAATTAGAATTGTTTCCTTAAAGCTCAATCTAGTTTTATTTCCTCTGAATAATTAAGAATTTAGGAAAAATAATACTATGTTATTTTTCATCTTAGCAACTGTATCACCACTCACTGGACTGCTCAAGCCATTATTCTAAGAATTATTTTTAATCAAATATTTACTTTTCCCCCTCTACTCCATTACCTAGTCCAGTTAGCCCCCCTGACACTTGCTGTTGAATAAGTATTCACCCAATAGTCAATGAATCAGTTAGTTATGAGTATAGTCAATAATGGAGCTGGAACAAAAAAGCATAGTTTAAGACCAAGTCCCTTTCCCAAAGGAAGATGAAAATTGTGCAATGGAGCTTTCAACTAGGAGGTCATAGTCAAGAAGAATCAAGACTGTTAAACAAAGCTCTGTCCAGCTTGGGTCATAAAATAGTCAAATCTATAGACAGTTATAATTCCAGAAACTTGCTAAACAGACTACAGGAATTCCCACCAATTACCCTCAGTACTTTAGCAAATTCTCATTATCTATAATTTCTTATAGGTGGTGTTGATAAATTAAGGGAGATTTCTGGACACAGTGTGTCCTGCAAAGTTCCTTTCCTCCATATAATTGGGAGGCAGATATAGGACATCACGGAGGATGTTTCCAAGAATTCCCAGCATGGGCGAGCAGCTGGGAGTGTTAGCAGGTTCATTCTCTATACAGAGTGACTGGATGCATAATTCCAGAACAGGGCACATGTCAATAATCACATTGAAAGCATTTTGATCTTTTATGTTATACTAGAGGCCTGGTGCACAAAAATTTGTGCACTTGGGGGGTCCTTCAGCCTGGCCTGTGCCCTCTTGCATTTTGGGACCCCTCAGGGCATGTCTATCTGCTGGCTTAGGCCCGTTCCCTGGGGGATTGGGCCTAAGCTGGCAGTCAGACATCCCTCTGGCAGCCCGGGAGCCTCAAGGGATGTCCACTTGCCAGCGGGGAGCAGGCCTAAGCTGCAGTTGGACATCCTTAGCTCTGCTGAGGAGGCGGGAGAGGCTCCTGCCACCACCACTGTGCTGGCAGCCGTCAGCCTGCCTTGTGGCTGAGCAGAGCTCCCCCTGTGGGAGCACACTGACCACCAGGGAACAGCTCCTGCATTGAGCGTCTGCCCCCTGGTGATCAGTGTGTGTCATAGTGACCAGTCATTCCCAGTCGTTCTGCTGTTAGGGTCAGTTTGCATATTACCCTTTTATTATATAGGATAGAGGCCTGGTGCACGGGAGGGGGCCAGCTGGTTTTCCCTGAAGGGTGTCCCGGATCAGGGTGGGGGTCCCGCTGGGGTGCCTGGCCAGCCTGGGTGAGGGGCTGATGGGTGTTTGCAGGCTGGCCACACCCCCTTCAGGGTGGGGGTCCCCACTAGGGTGCCTGGCCAGCCTCGGTGAGGGGCTGATGGCTATTTGCAGGCTGGCCAAGCCCCCCAGCAGGGACCCTCACCCCATGGGGGTGTGGCCAGCCTGGGTGAGGGGCTGATGACCATTTTCAGGCTGGCCATGCCCCCCCAGCGACCCAAGCTCCCAGCCTGTCCTTTTTTTCTTTTTCTTTTTTTTCCCAGCAGGTATCTGGGGTTTATTTATCTTCTATAATTGAAACTTTGTAGCCTTGAGCGAAGCTGAGGGCTGGCCAGGGCAGGAGGGAAGCTTGGCTTCCTCCATTGCCTGGGCAACCCAAACCTCCTGCTCGCTCCAGCTCGTGGCCACCGCCATCTTTGTGAATGGAGTGATGGTCAATTTGCATATCACTCTTTTATTAGATAGGATATTTCACTTACGTGAATCTCAGACTGTCACTCAGTATTATTTCACTGTGACTTATAGTGAGTCAAAGTAGTGAAATGAAGTCTCCACAGTACTATTTGCTAGAGGGTTTTATTTATTTATGAAGTTTTAACTAATGGTTCTATTGGTTACTCCAAGGAGAAAAAAATACTTCTGTGGACACTAAAACCAAAGATTACAAATAAAAAAATTGTAATTCCCTTTTGCAGGTTACCTGTTTTCTTTATCTGCTTTCAGAGACTACTTTAAAGTACATGGAGTTGGTTGCCATTTGCAAGGTAATACCCACATTGAAAAACACATGTATATATTTTAATATTTGTTTTTGCTTTAGAATTGATACTGTGTGTGTGCGTGTGCGTGTGTGTGTTTAGTAAAACACCTTCACAATTATCAAATTATAGTGCAGGGCTGTTATCCCTGTCAGAATCATACAATGATGATAACAAACATCATTAGGTTTGAGATAACACAATTCAACTCATATCTCAATCCATAAAACAAGAAGCCACATGCTCAGAGATATTGAAAGAGGGACCTATAGTGAGGATGTGATTTATTATATTTTCTAAGTAGGAAGAGACATATGCAAAAACTGTGAATGAAAGATAAAATATAACTCACTGTAATTCATACACAGGATCATATTCACATTCTAGAAAACACACACAGGAGGGAGCCTAAGACAGGGCCAAAAAATGTCATTTGTTAGCATATAGGTTGTTAAGACAAGGAGATCTCCATATTTCTACCCTGATACCCCTGGGAGTTTCAGTCCATAGAATGATCCTAATTGAATTTTCCCTGCCTAAATGGAGTTGCCCCAACGTGAACTTGCTTTGAACATGATGACAGGATGGAACGTCTCAGAACATCAGTTCCCGGAGACCTTGGGCCCTCCTTCTATTACCTCCATTATCTAAACAAATAACCTTGGACAAATCAATTTATATTAATCCAACTTTGTGGTTTACAACTCCCACTCTCCATCAAAATGTCTCAATCAAGATTCAAATGAATTTGCCTTAATATTTAGCTACAAAATAACTTAATCTCCTTACTTATAACTCAAGTACATTGAACATTATCTTCTTTTCAAATAATTAAAAATATTTAGTAATCTAAATAGAAAATAGTAGAGATCATATGAAATTAAACTTCATATTATAAAGAATAGAATTCTTCATATACAGTCTTCAAAGTATATGAAAAAAAACAAAACAAAATTAAGGCTAGGATTATAGTCTAAATTTGTCACAGACCCTCTTTCTCTTGCTAGTGAAAGAAGCCCTTTGGTTCATAGGTATATTCTTGCATATCCTGATGCTAAGAGCTAATGGGGTTTAGCATTTGAACAATTCATTAGAATATTTGGGCATGTGGTAGATTAGATTATTGTTCAGAAATAGTCACTCTTCCTACATTTTTCAACCTCCAAGCTCCACTTATATTGAGCTTTGCTTCATGATACTTTAACACAAAGGATTACCATGGTGAGGATTAATATGATGGACAGAGTATGCTTTTCCTCTCCTGGGTTTGATGCCCAGCTGAGTGACACTTTAGTCAATGGCATATTACTAAAGTCAATGCAAGAAAAAAAATGTCATTGTCATAAGAAAAGCATCCCCTGGACATTTTCCACCCTTGATTTTTTGCCCAGGATGAACATATCTTGAGCAGGCCTGAGTGAAACCTGTGGGGAAACACCAAGACCAGCTGACCCACAGCAGATTCAGCCAGTTGAACCCTCCTCTATCAGCGCGCTACACAATCACATGAGTAGAAACAATGATTATTGTTTAAACCAATGAGTTTATGAGTGTATGTGTGTTTATGTCCTTGTCTATTAATAAGAAAAAATTTTAAAAACAACACTACAAAAAATTAGCATCTGTTCTATTTTTAGACAGATATGGCAAACAAATCCTGATAACAGTGCTATCAAATCAATGGCTAAAGTTGGTCTTATCACCTCTAATTGAAGTGGAAATTTAATAATAGGAGTAACCAGAGGTTTAACTTATTTGGCACAGTCACAAGATGAACTGCACATAGGCAAGGGGCAAGGCTATTCTTATTGCTTCAAAAATAGGGCTGATTCACTTGAATTGGACTCTCTGCATATTAACACATGGGGTGAGAGCAACCCAACATACAACTTTCTTCCTTCTGAGACACGTACAACACTTCACAGGAACTGAGTTCCCTTCATCCTCTCAATGAACCTTCCAAGTAGGCAAATTAGATTGCTTCTGAGGAGCTCCCGGAATTCTGCACTTGTGATCATTTTATCCTCTTGACATCTCTGTGGAGTCAGAAACTGAATGCAGATAACCAGGGAGGCTTTCTTTTCTCTCTTTGACAGAGATGGGATTGGAGGAAAGAAGATTCTTTGCACATTAATCAGAGGAAAATCAGAATTGGAGAACAGATTCCTGCCTATAAGCTCAGGCCAAAGAGACTAACATCAATATCTTTTCAATTTAAGATAATTTGTAAAAAATGCACTGTGAAATACTAAGAGACTGTATTTAATATTGGACAATATTTTTACACTATGAATATAATTAACAAAATCTGCTTTAGTCTCCAACAGCATTTGACATGTTTTTGAGGTTTTCATGTTTTAGTCAAGATTTGGATTAATTATCCTTTCATTATAATAGAGCTGTAAGAAATTAAACTTCCATATATAATTTCCAGAAAGTTCTTCCTACTGAAGAAATAAGAAAATTATCATTTTTAGTTTAAAAATTCATTTTCCCCCATTTTCTTTCTTGGTTGTTAGATTATAAAAATTAACATTTTTATAGGTGTCATCTCAAACAATTATTAGACTTATTTTTTAACTTAAATGGAACACTTCATTTTTCTGTTTTTCCTCAATTACTATTGCACAGCACATTTTTCTACTTGAATACGTTCATGGATTTTAGGGTTTTCCCCCACTGAACATTTGCTCCTTTCCTTCACAGAATCCTATCCTTGTATTTTGGTTGGCCTCCCCCAGCCTGAGAGAGTTCCAATTTGGGACATCACCAAACAGCTAGCCCCCTTCTGGTGCCAGGTGTGGCTTTGGGGAGCGGTGAGGGAGAGGAGTGTATGAGTTTCTTGTGACTGTGATAACAAGTATCATTAACTGGGTGTCTTAAAACAGCAGAAACAAATTCTCACTGTTCTAGAGACCAGAATTTTGAAATCAAGGTGTTACACAGTGAGTTCCTCTTGGAGGCTCTGAAGGCAGCTTCCCCTTGTACCTCCCAGCTGCCAACCGTCCTTGGCTTCTATGGCCTACAGCTGCATCACTTCAATCCATGCCTTATCCACCACACAGAGTGCTCCCTGTGTGTCTGTTTCTTTACATGTCCTTCTTAGAAGAACACAAGTCTTCAGCTTTAGGGTTCACTCTAGTCATTATGACCTCCTTTTTACTTGGTTGCATCTGTGAAGAACTTATTTCCAAATAAGGTTACAGTTATAGGTGCTAAAAGATAGAACTTGAACATACATTACCTTGGTGCATCCTTCAACCCACAACAGAAGGAATGAAGAAGATCAGCCATTTACAAATTACAAATCAGGCCATGCCCTAACTGGTTTGGCTCAGTGGATAGAGTGTCGGCCTGCAGACTGAAAGGTCCCAGGTTCGATTCCGGTCAAGGGCATGTACCTTGGTTGCGGGCAAATCACCAGTGGGAGGTGTGCAGGAGGCAGCTGATCAATGTTTCTCTCTCATCCATGTTTCTAACTCTCTATCCCTCTCCCTTCCTCTCTGTAAAAAAATCAATAAAATATATTTTTAAAAAATCAGGTGATGACTCCTCAGAATCAATGGGGGTCTAATACTAAAGAAAACAAGCATTCTTCTATGATTAAACTAGGTGTTTTCAAAGCAGCCTTCCAAGAGGCAAAACTGGCTTCTGTCATAAGTGAGCATAAAGAGGCTGAAAAGCAAAAGCAGAGGAGTGGGCTGTGGGATGGGGAGGTGTAAATACAATTGTCTTCTGAAGTAAAGCTTGTTCCAGCTCATCTGCCCATGAAATTTTGGGAAATAATCTAATCTGTCGTAAATATTGCCCAGGAAATGCATGTTAGTTTTTGTATCTCAGTTGTTGCCCCTGCTCTACTTTTGGTTGCATATTTGTTATAATAAATTAGCAAACATAATTTTCAACTAAGTATTACAAATCATAAAAGATTACTTTTTAGTTTTTAATCAATAAGCAGTTTGTGGACGCCAAAATAATGAACATATTGAAAACTAATGTTCAGTTTTCATGAAGCAGTTATCTTTAACATTTACCCTTAAATTGTGTTACATTGGGTCTACCCTAGATAGCACTTTAGAATAATGGAGAAAATTGGTTAGTGTACTTTTAGCAAATGATTGACAATACTGTCTCTTGTCCATAAGCCAAAGCTTGGGGAGAAATGTTATTAGCCATGGTGCATCCTTGTCTTTTCTCCACATGTCTTGAACTTTTGTATCATTGTCTTTTGGTGACAATCTGGCAATAAACCGCAACAATTTATGTCAATCTCTTATTTTTTCTCTCTGTTCAAGTTTAAATTGCTTTATACTTTCCTTTATTATATTTATTACAAAATATAAAATACGCTGGCAGTAACATTATAATAATGTTACATGCACATGGATGTTTTACTGTGCAGTTTCTTAGTATAACCCACTAACTTAGTGTTTGTTTACATATATATCTTTTAATGACATTATAGCTCCATATTTTGTTTTTACAAATTTTTGTATGTCAAATATTTCCTAAAGGTGATTTATTTTTACATCCCCCTTTCGATCCACCCAATTATAACAGCTTCATTTGTTTCTTATAGCATTTGAGGTTGGCTCCTTGGCAAGCAATTCAACAATCAGAACTCAGAATAAAAAATAGAATAGCATGTGATTTTTAATGACAAATAACATTAAGTGTGTTTCTAATTTTCTTGCCAGGTTTTAGCTGAATACATAATAACCTTTACATGAACTTACCTCATTAATCTTATGGGAAAAATATAGCTACTTCATGTGTGGAATTGAGGAAAAAATTACTAAGATCCCCACTCTTGAACACTCACCTCTCAAAGAATGGCCCAGTCTAAGAGGTACAAGATAAATAGCAGTATTTTCATTTCTGAAAGTAGCTTCTTAGTTAACTCAATTTCTTTGTGCTATGAAATGGGACAGCAGATATGGTAGCTCCACCTCAAATATGGCTGCCAGTCAACTCATTACTGACATTCCTCTTTAAGTGGTTTTGGGCTCCTCAGAGAAGACTTCTGATAAATGAATGTGTGATCATTGGTTGAATATTCACTTTCATCTTTTGATTGTGAAGCAGAGAGATACAAATTTGAAAAATTTAGGTTGAAAATTAAATTTTAAAATCTGCAAATATTTCTTTATTACCTGGGAGCCTTCTATATTCTTGGGAAATGTTCTATCAATGCTTTCCCCTGTTATTAAGCATTATTGCATAGTGATGGTTGGGGATGGTTCAAGTCAAACTTAACACTATTCTGTGGAGGGAGTGATCCTCCTTAATCTTTAATAAAAGCATGTCAAACTCAAAGGCTAACACCGGCCAAATAAACAAGATTTAACTTTATGTGGGTCGCAAAAAAACAAAAGTTTTAATTTTCATAGAAATGTAGGTTTATTTTGATAGAGACATGCTGAATACAAAGGGCTGAAATAAATGAGTAATCGTTAACATAAAATAATAGAAAATTTTAATAAAAATAATATTTTTATTGAACATTAACTTACCAGACACTGAATAACTGCACAAGCTAACAAGTGCAACGCAAATAAACCTATTTTTCTTGTTCTCTGAAAGCGATATATTTCCTGTTGCGCACACCAAAGAAATCAGTTCAAGACTAATGACGTGGCAATTGGCTGCTAAAATACTCACTGCTAGTATTAGTGGAGAGAAATGGTGCACCTGCAAATGAGGAGCATAAGTGAAATGAATGCAACACAATTATAGTAATCAGTCATTAGCAAACATTGTAGTTCGTTATTAGTAATTATATATAACAGGATATTGTAAAAATCAAGTTACAAAAAATTTATTAAAATGTTTCTTATATACCATTATATTGGCTGGGCTGCAAAAATATTTATTGTGGGCTGCATGGGGCCTGTGGCCCATGAGTTTGACTTGCTTTAATAGGTACCCCAGATGCTGCCAGCATCTTCTTCATCTGATGCAAAACTCCTACAAAATTATCAAGAAAAATATTTTGTTCTTGCTTAGATTGACAAGCTCATTTTGTACATTTCTGACTGCATTCTAGTCACACCAGTGATGAGGGAGGTTAAGAACTTAAAATCCAAAGCTTTGAACCTCAACAAAAATGATACAAGAGGTGAATGAGAAAGAAAGGTCTATCATCTTTTCATTTTAAATAAGTACATTCTGTTCTTGATCTTATCTGACAAGATTGTGCAGCTGTTAAGAAAATTTTAAGAACTTCTACTTACAGCTTCTTGTATTAATCAAGAAAAATATGTTCAAATTGGATAAAAATATGATTGCCGCCAAAATTGACAAGAACATCTGGAGAAAGTCTTAGTTCTCTCCTGAAGGCACATGGCTTCAATATTAGCAGGCAGATGAAGGTTGAAAGAATCAAAGAGATGTTGAAAAATTAAAGGCAGTCCACTGGATTCCTTTTCTTTAACATGTTTTGGATGAAGACAAAACCCATGAGGATAGAGATCATTTCTTGTTTATTTTGTGATCCCTAGTGCCTAGCCTCAGATGACAGTCAGGTGGGACTCAACCATGAGTGTCTAACTGATGAAATTAATAGGAAAAGTTGAGATGAGATGGTATCATTTGAATAACTATTTGAAGGGAGACAGGGAGAGAGCCACTTGGGAATGAGCCTTTCTGGCAGAGGAAGTGATGCCCCCAAAACCCCAGTCTGGGCCTTACCAATGGGTTCCAGGATGTGCCAGGAGGCAGGAGTGCTTGCCCTAAAGCCAGTGAGTGGACAGATACAGCTGATGAGACCAACGAGGTACAGGAAAGGCCACCTCCATCCTGTATATTTATAGCTCAATCTTAAATGTCCACACCTAAACCCTTCATTTTACCCCCAAACCTGTTCCACCTATGGCTTTTCCACATCATCCATGATAGTTGCCTCTACTAAAAATCTTGGCAGCATTTTCCTTTTTCTCATACTTCTCTTCTAAATTGACCAGAAATCCTATTGGTTGGACCTTCAAAATACATCCCTCGGGCCTCACTGTTCCCACTCTGGCCTCAGACACCATCTCCTCTAGGTACATTTGAACAGCCTCTGAACTTATCTCCTCGCCCTACTCTCATTGTGACCTTCTATCTGCTCTGTCCCTTAGAGTCTCTACACAGATAAGTTCTTTTAAAATGTTAACTAGATCATATCAAGTCCCTGTTCACAACAACATGGCTCCCATTTCCCTCAGATCAAAAAGTCAATGTCTTGCCCTATCCGGTTTGGCTCTGTGAATAGAGTGTTGGCCTGTGAACCAGAATCCTGAGTTGGATTCCAGCCAAGGGCATGTACCTTGGTTGCAGGCTCCTCCCCAGCCTGGGCCCTGGTTGGGGTTTGTGCAGGAGGTAACTAATCAATGTGTTTCTTTCACATTGATGTTTCTCTCTTTCTTTCCCTCTCTCTTCCACTCTCCATAAAAATCAATGGAAAAATATTCTTGGGTGAAATTTAACAACAACAACAAAACAAACAAACAAAGTCAAAGTCCTATAAGAACCTGCAAATCCCTACATGATCAATCAAGATTCCAGCAGAAAACAAAGGCCACACTCAGATTAGAATAATTTAAGGAGGGTTAAATCAATGGGCTCTTTACAAATGGTGTAGTAGTTGAGTAGGAAAACCTCAGAAAATGAGGGATGTGCTGAGCTAGGAGCAGAAGTCTGACAGCACCCTGTGGGAGGAGGGTGGAGTGGGGAGGGCAATGGAGAGAGTTGCCTTGATAGAGTTCATAGCTTTCAGAAGGGGGGCCAGCTGAAGACAAAAGCCTTGCAGTGCAAAAGCTGGAACCTAGGAACCCAGAAAGAAACAAGAGGGTAGGGGAGCATAGATGAGGCTTGAGGAGCAGTGGGCAGGGTGGAGGGGATGGATGTCTGATCTAGATGAGCAAGCAAGGACTTGACTCTGACATTATCTTCTTCACCTTCACGGTGCAGCAGCTGCACTGCGTTCCTTGACTGGCTGGAGACCTGCCTAATGGCCTTTGCATTGGCTGTTTCCTAGGCCTGAACATTCTTCCTCTGGATGTCTTCAGGGCCACATGGTTGACTAGTGTAACTTTCTCAATGAGGGCACCAACCTACTGTTGTTTAAGTTGCCAATTATTCTCTTTTCTCACCCTGTCCAGCCCCTCATTTCTACTTGTTCTTGATATGCTCTGATTTTGCTTTTCTCCCCTGAGTTTTTATCAACTCACAAAGTCATTATGAAATATGCTAATTGGTTATGTTGATTGTTTATCATCAGCCTCCCTATGCTAGGACATTTTCCCATGGATGGATCTGAGCATCTGGATCAGACTGTGTCATGGAGTGGACAGTCCATCAGGTGTGTTGAATGAGTAAATGGGGATAATGAAGACTTACGCTCCCTCAGGCACAAGTGAAGGTGCCCCAGTGTGTTCTCCACTGGTGTAGTGGTAACCTAAATTCTAGATGGAGTCAGAGGACAAACATCTCCGATCTCACTATACTGGAAAGGAATCCATTTCCCATGTATCTAAATATTTGGGTAATTTCATGAATAGACAGAGAACATCACTGAATAAATATCATAATAAGTAGAATAAATTTTAACCTTCAAATGAAATTATAATGATAAAAATAATTTTAGGGAATTATAGCAAGCAGAATAGTGGCCTCCACAAAGCTGTCCATATCTGAGGTCTCAACACTTATGAATGCCTTACAAAGCAACAGGAATGTTGCTGATGAGATTAAGTAAAAGGTTTTGACATGGAAAGATGAGCCAAGGATGTAGGTACCTCTGCAAGCTGGAAAAGCAAGGACACAGATTCTCCCTAAAGCCTCCAAACAGAACACAGCCCTGCAAGCACCTTGGTTGTACCCCACTGAGACCCATTTTGGACTTCTGATATACACACCCATAAGATAATGTGGGTGCTGTTTATAGGCAATAAATGTGTGGTGATGTATATCAACAGCAACAGGAAAGTAATTCCAAAGGCAGAGAGGTATTTTGAGTTAAGGCAGCATATGAGATATTAGAACATTTTTTGCTCTTAAGTCAGGATCCTCAAGCATTCAATTCTGCCCACATTTGGCCAAATCTAGTCATGGCTTGGATACATAAAAAGCTGAATGGCAATCATATTTAATCTTTGCAATTTTTGTGGAGATTACAGTGGGCAAAATAAAAAAAATACCTTTGCCTATAATTTTGACTCTGAATGGAAATTAAAATACTCTCAAAGCCTGTCAGTTTAATAGTAATAGAATTTAATTTTATTCACCTTACTCTTTCCAAAGACATACATATAGGTGTTATATCCACCACCGATTTCTTTGCTCAATTAATCTCTGTCACCTACTTGGTCAACATGCATGCATGAATGGCATCATGTAAAACTCTTAATCTTTAGCAATTATTGCTGTGAACACATAGCTATATTAATAGTTCTAAGTTTAGAAACATAATTCACTAAAAATATCACTGAACCTTTTAAGAAACTGACCACACATTTTAATAATGCTTCTATCACAGTAAATTCCAAATAATTAATAATTTATGATTCCAATTTTCTTTTGACACATATCCCAATTTTAATCTGTGAAATAACTGCTTGACAGAGTTGATTTCTTGAGCAAAGAAATGCCCATTTTACATTACTCTGGACTTGACTTGGAAAATAGTTTGGCTTCTTCTGCTCTGATTTGGGTGAGCAGAATGAATGAGTCCGTGTTGGTGGGAGTTGTTCTTTGCCCCTGTGACAGCAATCTAAATCCACGTCATAATTAGATTCAAATGGACTTTCCTATTACCTATTCTTCGCATCACAAATGTCTTTTCACAGGCCAAATGATTTTTATTAAAATAAGTTCACAATTCTATTTCATTTGTATGTCTCTTATGGTTTTGTTCATTTTCCTTAATGAGGGTCAAAAATATTGGCTAGTTTGCAGTCTAATAAGCCTAAAAACTGGGTTCTTTAACCTGCTGCTTTGTTCAATGAGGAGTTAGCTTCTGCTTAGGGATACACTGATTCAGAAAATGATAAAAAATTACAAAAAAATGCTATTGATTCCAAATTCATATGAGTTATGTCATTTAAGATTTATGATTTCTGATAGTTGATAAATAATTCTTCTAGTTAACTCATCTACGTGTTTGCCAAAAAACAAAAATTCATTGAAAAATGCAGCTTAAAGTACATTTTTAAGACAAGATAAAACAGACACTGAATTTTCAAACTCCTTTCCCTGAGAATGTTAGAAGGTTGCAGCAAAAATGGGGCTCAATGACATCTGTGCCAGTGCACACCTGTGCCAGTTTGTGCACCTGATAAAGAATGCCCTTCTAGTTATGTTTACAGTTTTCACTCCTCAGTGTGAATGAGGGCCTCTTAGTGTTTCTGTCCTTCCCCCTCACTGGACACATGATCTTCCCATGTACTCACTCTCATGATTACCTTATTCTGTCTCAGAGTGTACAAACCATCTGTATGATAATGCCTCCCAAATTTATATCCTTAACACCAAACTCTTTTATCAAAACACCTTGCATTCACCCTCCAATGTCTAATTTACATCACAAGTTTAATTAAGCCGCTTAGTTATTTTTTAAATATTTTTATTGATTTCAGAGAGGGAGCGAGAGATAGAAACATCAATGATGAGAGAGAATCAGTGACTGGCTGCCTGCACATGCCCCACATTGGGGATCTAGCCCACAACCTGGGCAAGTGCCCTGACCTGGAATCAAGCCATGACCTCCTGGTTCATAGGTCCATGCTCAAACACTAAGCCACTGCAGCTGGGCAAGCCACTTAGTTATTGAGCTAATTCTCAACAAGGAGATTGAGCCCTGGTCTGTTCTTGGTCAGGGAAGTGAGCCTGTCTGGGGAAAGGGACCAGCAATTTCACTGCAGGGACAGGAGAGTATGAATTTACATAAGCTTGGAGGATTTCAGTCTTCACCTCACAGTGGCTATCATTCCTCAAACACCAAAATAAACCTAAAGGCATGCATGCTTTTCTACAAAAATCCATCTTTAAGAATAGTCAACTATTCTCTACATCCACTCTGCCAATAAGACTGCTGTTCTGTAACCCTACTCGTGAGGATGTTCAGTCCCTTCATCTGAGCGTTCCCTGCTCAAGTGAAGATAGAGGGTGCTGGTCACAGCTGTACAAGAAGAGACAGGCCTTCTCCAGATGCTCAGTGTTCATTAAGCCAACATCTTCTCATTCAGAAAATATTCAGCAGCTACTTTATGCAAAAAAAAACGTTAAATAGTGTTTGACTATGGAAATAAAGTTTAATAAATTAAATTAAGAGTCTTTACCTTTGTACACAAAAGGAAAAACTGGAAGAGAAAAAAAGTTTAATTTACATTTGCTCTTTAAAATGTCAATCATAAACATCAATATCATAAACTGAAGTATCCCATGTGTATGTTTAATTCTAATGGAAATAATGTGAACTAATTTTGCCAAAAGAGCTCTTTAATTATCTCTATTGGAAAAACTTCAGCAAAAGGCAAAGTTCAAATACTAAGCTAATTTATAGTGGTTGAGAAAAGCTTAATGCCTAAAAATGGTGAAATAAACTTAGATTTATTATGGGTAATAATGGATAATCACAACCATTCCAATATATTCCATGATGGCATAGCATTACATAAGCTACATTATATTTATTATGAACATCTGGCATACTGTACACTATTCAGATAACTTTAATTAAACCAGCCCCCAAGCTCCCATATAATGCGATGGAGATTCTGAAGAGGCAGAGAATAGCCGAGTGTGTTCGGGAATGACTCAGCCTTAGAGGCTGTCACATTCCAGGTTAATAACTGCTCCTTTTATACAATCAGGACATAAGATAATAGTTTGCTGAATACCTTTCACTTCAGACCACTGAATACCTTTAACTTCAGACCAAGTTCTATAACCTCTCTTACATAATTCTCAGTCTAGTCTCCTAAAATCAATGTGCTACAAACATCCCATTCACTGATTGTGACATCTGTTGGATTTTGTGCACAGAAAATCATGAGCTTCTAAACATGAGCTTCTCTTTATTCTTCCACTAGTGGTGTTGCCATAGGTGTGTGAGCAGGCAAGGAGAGGCTGCTACTGCACACTGTCTTCTCACTCACTGACTTGTGGAAAGAAGGAGGGTGTAAGAACAGGGGTAGCTGTGGGAGGGAGGCCTGGCAGTGGATACGACTGAGATTTCTAAGCAATAGGTATTTCCTAAATCCCACTACATGCCTAACACTCTTCAGGTCTGGAAATATAGCAATGAGCAAAATCAACACAAATCCCTCCATATTGGAACTTGCATTGTAGTGGGGAGAAATAAATTAGGATGTTTGTTACTGAAAAGTGCTAAGAAGAACAAGAAAGAGAAGAAAGAAGATGGAAAATGGGAGAAATTGAAATGATAGATGCAGGGATCATAAGGTGATGTCTGAGGAAGATGTAGGACTTGGAAGCAAATTATTTAACACCCACACACATACATGTACACACACTTAAACATATGCACACACACACTCACACATATGTATTAATAATACATTCACATGTACATATACATGTATACTCACGCACAAATATATGCACATATGCATACATAAACATGTGAACACACACAGATGTACACATAGAGTTACATATACATACACATACATGCACATACATGCACACATACCCAGGCAATTATACGTGTGTATATATATACATACAAGACATGCATGCACATACACAGGTTTCAGTACATCTTAAGGATCATTATAAGAAAATATAAAAGGCTTTGAGGAACAAGTCTTGATACATGTTCTCCTAGATAAAGAGAGAAGCAAACTTTCTAGCTTTCCTTAAAAATAAAATAACACTTTTCCCAAAAGCAATCTACATAAAAACCTCTATGAAGGTAGAGAGAGAGCATGAGCACTCTGATGGAAGCATAGACAGAGACCAAGCCAGGTCACCTTAGATTCCCAGGGTCCTCCATATCCTATTTATGAAAAATACCATTTGTAAAATTAACATTTTCCTCTTTAGTTGCATTTTTCCTAAAATGATTTAAAAGAAGAGAGCTGTGGGATACAATTGACAACAACATCCATCCAATCTATAAAATAATAAGATTTTGAAAGGTATCCTAGAGCCCCTAATATTAGGACAGCACAAATAGGCATTTATTATATTTTAATAGTCATCTAGTTCAGTTTATAATGTTGTTTGATGTTAAAATGTGAAAGTATAAGGAAGTTTGAGGGTGGTTTGAGCCAAAGACACAAACATTGTAATTTATTATCCTATATAATAAAAGCCTAATATGCTAAGTGTCCAGACGCTCCGACTGGTAGGTTAGCTTGCTGCTGGGGTCCAGCCATTTGGGACTGAGTGAGATGGGCTGGACATGCCCTGGAGCCCTCCGGCAGTCTTTCCCCCACTGGCCAACCTCCCACATCCCTCCCTCTTGCAATCAGGGAACCCACTGGGGATTTTGGAGAGCTGGTTTTGGCCCAACAGTGGAATGACCAGTTGCTATGGCGCACACTGACCACCAGGGGGTGGATGCTCAATGCAGGAGCTGCCCCCTAGTGGTCAGTGTGCTCCCAGAGTGGGAGCGCCACTCAGCCAGAAGCCAGGCTCATGGATGGCAAGTGCAGTGGTGGTGGCAGGAGTCTCTCCCACCTCCACGGTGGTCAGATATCCCCCAAGTGCTCCTGGACTTCGAGAGGGCACGGGCCCAGCTGAGGGACCAACCCCCCGAGTGCACGAATTTCCTGCACTGGGCCTCTAGTTTAGAATAAAGTTGCACAATTGATGTTCACTAAGATGTATAACTAATGAATCAACTTTGAAATTGTTCCAAACAATTAAATAAATACTATATATATATATATATATATATATATATATATATATATAATTTTTTAAATATATTTTATTGATTTTTCACAGAGAGGAAGGGAGAGGGATAGAGAGCTAGAAATATCGATGAGAGAGAAACATTGATCAGCTGCCTCCTGCACACCCCCCATTGGGGATATGCCCATAACCAAGGTACATGCCCTTGACTAGAATCAAACCTGGGACCCTTCAGTCCACAGGCTGACGCTCTATCCACTTAGCCAAACCGGCTAGAGCTATAAATTTTTTTTTTTTGCTGATGTATTTTTTCTATATTGATTAAGGTATTACATATGTGTCCTTATCCCCCCATTGCCCCTCCCCCCCCCCCCCCCACTTATGCCCTCACCCCTCTGGTGTCTGTGTCCATTGGTTAGGCTTATATGCATGCATACAAGTCCTTTGGTTGATCTCTCCCCCTTACCCCCACCCTCCCCTACCTTCCCTCTGAGGTTTGACAGTCTGATCAATGCTTCTTTGTCTCTGGATCTGTTTTCGTTCATCAGTTTATGTTGTTCATTATATTCCACAACTGAGTAAGAGCATGTGATACTTATCTTTCTCTGACTGGCTTATTTCACTACTATAAATTATATAAAAATCTTTAAAGAAAATTTAAAAGCATTATTATTTTAAATATCAGAGAAATGAATCTCAAAATACTGTCTGCTGCAATTTAAGTATGTCTTACAAGGCTATAAAATATTATTAAATCCCATTATCCAAATTCATACTCTCATGTTTCAGTCATTTTAGGACATGCTCTCATTGTGTGTGAAATATTTGCTGGTGAGGCAAAGGAAATGTCTACCCATGTGATAATAAACAGGAAAACACAAAATCTGAGTCACATTTTAGTTCACCCATTTAATTGTTATGCCCTTCTACTGACTAAGACTCTTGAACTAAAAGTAAAGAATGTGATTTCAGTCTCCTCCAAACTACAGCTGTATCTAATGAAACACTTCTTTGTGAGAAGGCCTAATATGTGTTGCTATAATAAATGGTGTTGAACTGAGTAACATAAAAATGCAAAGCCAATTGCTTTTGTTGTCTATTGTTGCATTAAAAGACACAGAAAAACTTAATGATTTATAACAATGATACTCCAAAACTTAATGATTTATAGCAATGACTTATTTCTCATGGTTCTTTGGGGTTATTGAGAGGTTCTTCTGCTTCACATGGTGTTTGCTGGAGCATTGGGGTAGCTAGAAGGTCCAAGTTTGCTCAGTTCCCAAGGCTGGCAGTTTGTGTGAACTGCCAGCTGGAAGCTCAGCTGGAACTACTAGTATAAGCTGAGGGCTTCAGTTCTTCTCCATGTGGGCCTCTCCATATGCTACTTGGGCTTCCTTACAGCATGACAGCTGGGATCAAGAAGGACTGTTCCAAATGTAAGAGGGGATCTTAAAACCATTCTCAGAAAACATACAAGGTCAATTCCACCACTTGGTTTAAACAGGTTGCCAGACTAGCCCAGATACAAAGGGCAAGAAAATAGATTCCTTCTCTTTATCAGAGAAACTGCAAGAATGTGAAGACATTCTTAAGCCACCATAGCTATTAAATACTATTATCATTTTCTGTTAGTTTTCCCTCTGGATATTATCTGTAGAATAAGGGATATTTGGTTCTGTACTCCAAGGCCTACTAAGGGTCCCAATTTTAAAGGTTAGCTTCATTCTTAGTTTTATAAATAAAAGAGATATAACTTATTATATAGAAAATATTAATTAATAATATTTTATTTATATACTTTTTAAAATTAAATATTTATTGTTCAGATTATTAGAGTTGTTCCTCTTTTTTCCCCCATAGCTCCCCTCCACCCGGTTCCCACCCCACCCTCTGCCCTTACCCCCACCCCCCACTGTCCTCATCCATAGGTGTACGATTTTTGTTCAGTCTCTGCCCCCACCCACCACACTCCCCCCACCCCCCTCAGAGTAGTAGGTCCACTCCCTTTCTATGCCCCTGATTCTATTATATTCACCAGTTTATCCTGTTCATCAGATTATTTATTCACTTGATTTTTAGATTCACTTGTTGATAGATATGTATTTGTTGTTCATAATTTGTATCTTTACCTTTTTCTTCTTCTTCCTCTTCTTAAAGGATACCTTTCAGCATTTCATATAATACTGGTTTGGTGGTGATGAACTCCTTTAGCTTTTTCTTATCTGTGAAGCTCTTTATCTGACCTTCAATTCTGAATGATAGCTTTGCTGGGTAGAGTAATCTTGGTTGTATGTTCTTGCTATTTAATGTCCCATATTATATTCCCCACGTGGAGATCTGCTAACTTAAAATTTAAAATTAACTAATTTGTTTTCTCAACATGCTATAATAATATATTAATGGGTTTTATAATGGCATCATACTATAAAGTAAAAACATTTTAAATATATATAAAATAGAAAACAAAACAACACTAGAAAAGAACAAGTTTGGCAGTTTAGAAGAACACACATGTAAAACTACATGACATAAATATCAATAAACTTACAAAAGGTTGGGCACACATTTATTTTGAGGTTTCTAGCAGTCAATAGAAAAAAAAAAGTCAGTCTCTTCATGGTCTTTGCACCAAAGAAAACACAAAAAAACATAGACAAAATAGTAGGGAGAAACAAGACTAGTCCTGATTGTAAAACCAGAAACCATTTTTTGGTGGCAGCGGTGTGATTCAACAGAGAAGATTTCTTAAAGGTCATTAGGATGGGATTCCAGGATAATGCCATGTTTAATAATCTCAGAAACATCCTCAAAGTCAGTATGATAATGAGTATCCAGCAATTCTATCTAGTACAGTTGCATGAGAAAGGCCGGGAACTCCACTCAAAGTTCAGTGGAGGATAATGTTTCTCAAGAGTTCAACATGATATAATCTAGTGAACCAGCCTTGCTAAATTGACTTAAACCAAGGGTAAGTTTTAGACTGCTCCAAGAATCACTGCACTTGAAACTTCTCAAGCATCCTCTCTAAGTATTTCTTCTTTCTCTTGAAACTTTGACAGAGCTTCAATGGCAGGGAGGCTAAAAGGCAGATAAGTAAATACTAGGACACAGCTATTCAATTTTCTCTGTTAAATAAATTCTAATGATTTATTAAACAGAGTTTTGGAGAATAAAAACTGAAGTATCTTATACAACCTCAGGACCCAACTGGGAGAAACCTTGCTTTTACTCAGAGGGAAGTCTAAGGTTACTTATAGCAGGGTTGGGATATTAGTTAATTACTGCTGACCAGTTTATTTTCTGCAAGAAAGTTCAGTCTTTTGTCACACTTTATAAACATTTAGGTATTTTTTCTCTATTTCTTCATCTCTCAATTAGATAATTTCTTTCTTATCCTTGTCTTTATAGATTCATAGGTATTTTTCTATGACTGGATTTCCTTGGATTGCACAATTGAAACTTTGTAAGGTTGCTTCCTTCTTTCTTCAAAGAGCTACTTACAATGCCGAATAAAACAAGATTATTGTTTTTACTGGTGTGTAATAGATTTTCCCTATAATAATTCATGTATAACAACCCTAATAATCCTTAACAAATTTACTACTCTTCTTTTATTAGGTTTGTAATTTTAATTCTAACAATCAAGTTTACTTAGAACAAGAGCTACTTATAACTTCAATGTATAATTTAGTTACTAATGAAGCATAGAGCCCATTTCTTACAAAATCATGTTTGTTGAAGATGACTTGTGAAATAATCCTTAATGGTCCTGTGCTTCCTGATATTCACAGACATGTATAATCCTCTCTTCCTGAGTGAGAACTGAACTACTGAGTTGCTTTTCACTCATAAAATATGATAATATCGAGTGGATATAGGTGGTGACTGGGTTCCAAATATTGTGATATCAATCTTTTTAGCAGACTCCATTTCATGTTGCCTTTGGTGAAGCTGGCATGTTGAAAAGTCCCACAGGGCAAGGAACTGAGAAGGACTCTGGTCAATGCAAGCAAGAAACTTAGACTTTTGTTCTCAGTTGAACAACTCACAAGAAAAAAGAATCCTGCCAACAACCACATAAGTCATCTTGGAAACAGATCCTTCCCCAGTTAAGTTTCGATGAGTCCTTTTCCCTGGCCAACACCTTAACACAGCCTGAGAGAGACCTGAAGCAAAGGACCTAGTTGATGCATGCCCAGATCCTTGACCCGCAAACTCTCTAAGTCATGCTGTGTGTTCTAAGCCACTAAATTTTGCAAAATTTGTTATTCAGCAATGGATAAACAATACATTCTCATGCTTTTAACTTTATTAGCTTCATTTAAAATCAATTTTTTTAGAAACAATTTATAAAATGTAGTGTTTTCCACACACTGGCAGAGATTTAAGGAAATATTTTATTGAATTGTTGCATATGGTAATGTTTATTCTGACTACTCTGAACTAAAAAATGTAATAGTTTAATGTCATTTGTCAGCAGTAGATGCATATGCTTAATTTAGAGCTTCATAGATACCACATTTTCCCAGATAAAAATTATTAAGTCTAATGGATTTGTTTGTAGAATTACTGTGCTGAAGGTGAATAAACCACAGGTCAATTAGATTGGTTAACGTTGTTTTCTTTTTTTTATTTATCATGTTTGTGTGTGTGTGTGTGTGTGTGTGTGTGTGTGTGTGTATTTCTCTAAAAAAAAAAAACACAATGTTTCAAAGTTATCTGGGTTTATATTGACAACATATAGGGTAGAAAAAAAATGAAAAGACCATATCTTTATCTCTGGAAGGTGTGTCCCTGGCTGACTTTCCTGTTCAAGTGTTAGTGTGCATGGTAGACATCTGTAAGGGACTAAACAGCACACTTTCAGAAGTCGTGTCACAGTGGCCAGTGGCAAACCACTGAACCTTTTCTACATAAAAAGTATGGTTTAGTTTTAAATAGTATGTCACAAGACTGTCGTATAGAAGAATTCCACATACCTTATGTAAAAGGCACCCCCTTTTGAAGGTGGAACTTCACCTTCCTCCCCTTGAGTGTGGCCTGGACTCACTGAATCCCTTCCAAACAGTAGAGTCTGGAAAGAAAAACAGCAACTTCGAGTGGAGAAACTTGGGGAAGCCACCTGAACCGGGTGCTCTAGGTTGACAGACCAGGATGCCATATGGCTGCCCTGAGCCCCCTGATGGGAGGTGGATGAACCGGAACCTCAGCTCTGTGGTCTTCTCCCTGCAAATCTATAATAGGAAAACATCAGTCTGACCCAAGCTGAGGTTCACATAACAAAATACTACTCCAATATTCATCAGAACTCTCAAAGTCATGAAAATAAGAGAAGATGGAGAAATGATTAGACATCAAAGGAGACACAGTGAATAAGACATAGTATGATCCTGGACTGGATCCTGATACAGAACAAACATCAGTGAAAAAGTCAGTGAAGTGCAAATATAATCTGTGGTTTAGTTAATAGTATTGTATGAATATAATTTTCTATGTTTGACAAATCTGATGTGGTTATGAAATATGTCAACATCAGGGGAATCTGAGTGAGGGGCATGCAGGAACTTTGTGCTGTCTTTGTAACTATTTTCTAAATCTAAACTTAATCCATAATAAAACCTTAAAATAGTGTGTCATGTTAGCTGCTTACACTAATTGAAAGAATGAGTAAAAATCCAACTGTGTTGTTTAAGAATAAAGTATGGAACTCTTCCTAACTGCCTTGTCCAATTCAAACCAGTTTTAGTTATGTATTAATTTAGCATGCTTAAATAGTTTTAAAAAATAACATTTGCAACCAAAGACATAGCCTGGAACAATTATTGTTTGGCTTAGAGATTAACACACAGCAAAACAACATGACTTTAATGCCTCCAGACACACCTTACTGGAAATATTCTAGCTTTTTGGTTTAATTAAATTGAGTTGGAAGCAAAGGCACTTTATTACATGTCTGATAAAATATCCAGGAGGCTTCAGAGTTCATTTTCTTGTGCTGTTTTGTGATGATCATCAGAAGATTGCAGATTTAAGCCCAAACCCAACAATGTTAAGAATCCTGACTGAGGCTAACCACAGTTACATAAATAAGATAATCCATTGAACACAAAATTCATTCACATTTTTTCTTTTTTTTTTCTTTTATCAACTGTTTAAGTTATTTATGGTTCTTGCTGAAAAGGCCTAATACCTGTGGTTAGTGATCATCGTTTAGGCCGCCTTCCAGATGGCATCTTTGACCAACAGGGAAATTTGAGAAGCAGCCCACATAAACCACTTATTTCAGCCTGAAAATACCAGCCATTGTTTTGTTAGGAACTCAAGTCTAGTCTATGTCAGTATATAAATGGACTTTACTAACTGAAGCCCATCTGGACTTTGCATTCTATTACATTCTTACAATGCAGTTTAATCACCCTTGAATCTCTCTTTAAATTGATCATCACCGTATCGCCATACTTTGGAGCAGGCCCAGGGGGCAGAGATGCTACTTGATTTTCTTAACTAAAAACAATCAAAATGTGTCATTGATCCTAACTTTCATATTGTGAGGAATAGTCAACACAAAGCCATGACTCTTATAAACTGCTTGTCATCAATGAATTACTTATAACATAATATATTAAGTATTAAGTAATGGGACAAAAATATGTAATTAGGTTGGTATAGACACATCTATTTGTTTATCTTTTCTCCAGTTTTATTGCAATATAATTGACATATAAAATTAAGATATTTGAAGAGTACATTGTGGTAATTTGATAGACATATACTTTGTGAAAAGATCCCCACTACCCAATAAATGAATACATCCATCACCTCACATATTTACACATTTTTTCTTGAGGATAGTTAAATTATACTCTCTTAGAACATTTCAATTAAACAATATAGTGCTATCAATTACAGTCACCATGTTTTACATTGGATTCTTAGAGCTCATTCATGTTTGAGCTAGAAGTTCCTACCCTTTTATGAACCTCTTCTTATTTTTGCCAACCCTTTTGCCTCTGGCAACCACTTTTCTACTCTCTGTTTCTTTGAGTTTAACTTTTAAAAAATTCCACATATAAGTGAGATCATGTACACTTTATTTTTCTCTGATTTATTTTACTTAGCAAAATGTCCTCCAGGTTCATTCATGCTGTTGAACATTACAGGATTTCCTTCTTTCTCAGGGCTGAATAATATACCATTGTATGTATGTGCCACATTTTCTTTATCCTTCCATCTGTTGATGGGCACTTAGTTTATATACATATCTTTGTTATTGTGAGTAATCCTGCAAATTCATGGGAGTGAAGCCATCCCTTTGATATCCTGTTTTCATTTCCTTTGGCTTTATACCCAGCTATTTTTAGAGGAATCTCCATACTGTTTTTCTTAGTAGCTGCACCAACTTACATTTGTACCAATAGCGAAGTACATTTAAATTTATCAAATTTAAAGTAGGATGTAATATTCAGCAATTTTAAAATTTTAATTGAGGTGTAACTAAAGAAATTATAACATCTAATAAGTAGTGTAATTGTGCAGATTAAACTTTTCCTTTGTGCTTTTTAATTTCATAATTAAGTTATTGCACTTATAAAAGTATTTAAGGGTTTTACAGAGATTACTGAATTTAGAATCATTGTGCAGAATAACATAAAGTTAAATGACCTATTTAAGTCCCCGATAAAGGCCTTATTCTCTAGAATAGATGGTTTCAAAGCCCTTAGGCACAAAATTAAATAGACCAAGGAAATAATAGATTCAAACATATACGTTGACATAACTGATGGATCTGACAGTCTTTCATATCAATTTTTCTATATTTCTTTCAAAAGTCTTAGAGGTAAATTAAATACTCTCTGATTGTTGAGCAAAGCTTTAAAAACTAAGATAGTGCCCTATATTCCTGGTTAAATTTTAATGGCCCATTTCATTAACGCATTATATAACCCATTCTCCTCCCTATGAAGAAGTCAGACATGCGTTGACTGAATTGCCACCACATTTGTAATTGCAGGTGCCTAGATTGAGCAACTTCACACTGAAGAATATTTTCCAAAAAATGGCACAGAACTTAGCAAATGCATATCTAAGTTTTCTGAATTATTCATGTTATAAAAATATCGTCCTCATCTATGGAAGTGTGTCCCTGGGACAAAACTTTTAATAAGAGTGTGTGTTTCTTATGCACCTTCTAATTGTTCAATAGTATGAAATCCCAGACTGTCTTAAACCTGTAATAATTTGTTTAATTGCCTCTTCTGGAGAGAAATGTTTCCAGTAGGCAAACTGGACCCTCCATCTTTCCAGTTGAGAAAAATCATAAAAGAAAGCAAAACAAAGTAATTATACTAGTATCAAAAGAAGTAGCCTTATGACATGTTCCAAGAACTTGGTTACAACATTTCAGCTGCTTTCGGTGGGTTTTCTGTGCTGGTATAAAGTTAGAGGGTAGTGTGTTTAAAGCAGCATCTCCATGAATTTTCTGCCACAATAGCTTTATCAGATTTTGCTTGAAATATACAGATTACAAGAATGAGAGCTCTTATAACATCCAAGTGACACCCTCCTTCGCTCCTCCTATGGTTAATAATCAAAACAAGAAGAGGAGTAAGAAGAGAGGTACCCAAGATTCATTCCAGAAGGTTCAGATAAATTATCTTCATACACAACATGGTCTTCTGGATAGGATCCTGGAATAGCAAAAGGACATAAGGGGAGAAACTAGGTACAGCTCAATAAATTCTGCAGTTTAATTCAGAGTAATGTACCTCTGTCAGTTCCTTGGTTGTGACAAATAAACCATGGTGAGGTAACATGTTAACAATGGGGAAACCTGGATGTGCAGTATATGGGAACTCTGTCAGCTTTGCCACTTTTCTGTAAATCTATAAAATTATTCCAAAATAAAAAGTTCACTCAAGAAAAAAACACACAAACAAAAACCTAGGAAGTTTCAGTGGTATAGAAACACCCACAGTGAACAGGTCATGCAGAGATATGGTGATACTGAGCAACTGTTTACCCAAATATCCTCACCTGAACTCCTTGCCCAAAAATTAATAAAAAGGGAATTACAGTTAGAAATTATGCTGGAACCTCTACCGAAACATCTACTAGTAGCCTATAAAAAACAAAATCAACGAAATTTAACATTGTCTACACAGCAAAACACTATACAACACATAGGGAATGAAAAATGGTGATGTCCGTAAACTCAAAAATATAAATAAGGATTCACTAAATATCCAAGTTCAGTGTTGATAAATTCATGTACTGGTTGTTTTTTAGGACATATTTTAAGGTTGATTACATTTGAGAAGGGATTAATAGATTTAGAAACCCCAGCAGTAGAAGCTTGCATAAGGATAAATGGCCATGTAGATATAGTGGTTTATCTTGAATAGGTCCCTGTTTCTTCCAGGCTATATGTGTCCACAGAAAAGGAATCATTTTAATAACAAGAAGTGCTGTGAGAAAAATGCATTCCTTCACTAGACATGTGTTTATCACACATTTACTATGTGTACAGCAATATGGCCATTGGGAATACAAAAATTAATGAGAACCTCATCCTTGAGGAGCAATTAATCTGGTAAGAAAAAGTCACATGTAAATGACAAATTACAGGACAACAGGTCAAAGATGTGGGCATTAGGACATATCCATGGACGAGTTACCCTGGTGCCAAGAAAGCCACTAGTGTCTCAATCATGTGCAACGATAAACCATTCTGATTTAAAGAGAAACAATTTAGCGTATAGACTTGACCTAAATCTCAATTTATTCTCATATTGGAGGAACTATCTTTGCCTCTTCAGCACATTGTCAAAACAAACAAGGCAAACAAACTATTGTGAAGCATGCTGAGTCCTTTGAATGAATGAAATTATAAATCTGGAAGCCAACATTGTATCTTGTGTGGATGGTATTTAAAATATGCATTTAGCACTAAGGACAACATTTATAAATAAAGGTTTTGAAAAATAATTAGAGCTAGAGGTGGCTAATTCTTCACTAGTTACATTAAATACTATCATATTTTTTGACTGCCCAAAGCCTGGGGTGATTATTATATCCTTTAAATGTTTAATGTGGGGTTTTAAGAGCTTCTGGTATAAGGCATTGATCCAACCAAGGAATTTTCATAATGAATTTTCTACTCAGCTTGGGATTTCTACTGCTGGCTAGTCAGACATGAGCAAGAATAGATGCTTCATGTCACCCACGTCAGCCACAGCTTCTTCTCTTTTTTTTCTTTTCATTCTGGTGGTCTTTCTGCTGAACCTAAACCAATAATAATGATCTACTTACACGACCTGTTCTGTATATCTGTCATATTAAAGTCCAGGCTGTTTGTTTATCATCCTGTGATCTATAGCTTTCTATTAATTTAATTATACTAAAAGATCTTAAAAGCCTTGGGCTAAGTAACATGTCAATTAGAAATGAGTTTAACTTGGAATAAATATACATTTAATACTTGTAATTTATGGCTTTAAATACAAACAAAGCCCTCACTATGACACAATCTATTATTAATTGCTCCAATGCCCCAAGTCCAATTAAGAAAATCCATTTATATTTTCTTCAGAGAAAGTCGATGTTCATTCCTAGTAGGAAGTACTAGATGCCTCCATTTGCCTTTCTCATAAACCAGCAACACCACAAAGCACTTGTGTGTGTAATGAACTATGTCATGTGTGAAGTGTGTGGGGAGGGCAAAGGGGAGATAAAGCTGGTAGTGAGGGCTCACATCTCTAAAAATAAAGTAACACCCAGACCAATGTAGGGTTTATATACATGTTTTCAAATAAAACATAACCCTACTACAGACTAATTAACTGCCACTTTATGCATGCTTTTTATTCAGTAAGTGAAGTTCAGGTATACATCTTCACTATAATACTAGTATGTTCTCAGCAATTACATGTGGCCTTAAAACAGCTCCACTGCCAGCTTTCTTCTCTGCATGTGTAGGAAAAGTTACACATAAAAATGTCAGTCTCCATACTGAGAAAAGATAGTTAATGCTTGGGGTTGAACTTTATGGCAAACCTTATAAATCCCTGAGAAATAACATTTATAGTGGAAACCCTGACACAGTATTTTCTGCACTCACCAAAGGGAGAATTGAGGAGTTTAGGGATTTTAATATGTGAGATTACAAACAAATACACTTGAAACCATTTTTAATGGTTTCCATGTTATTCCAAACCCCACAAAAACAGCAGAAAATGCTTCATATCTTGGTTGTGATCTTCCACAGAAAATGGTCATCCAAACATAATTATTTTAAACCAGATAACCTAATTGGCATTATTTTTTATTATTTTACTGTAAACATTAATGATGCTTTCCACTGTGATAGATACCAGGTTTCTCTAAAATATCTATTATTGCTCAACAGAAAGTTTATTCTGTTTGAGCAAAATTGTGGTCTTGTTTTATAAATTGGAGATGTCGGCTCTACTCTTGCTGCGGAGTGTTATATTGGGCCCTGTGTTTCATCCATCCAGGTTAGGAGAGCAGACTTGGAGGTGCTTATTCCCTAGTCACCACCCCACCTTAAGTGTGGAAATACATACTATGGCACACATGGTATGAGGCTCAGAGAAGAAAAGCCACTTACGGTACTTGGCAGTAGATTAGCACCCAATAAATGGTAGTTATCATTAGTCTAAACAAGTTTTCATGTCTTAAAGGCATTTAGAGAAACAGAAGGTAGTATCATCATATCTCTTTTATCAGGCTATAGATAGAGTCATATATGGAGATTTTGCAGGTGCTAATTTCAAGGTTGTGCTCAATTTGGCTTCTCATATCTGATTTTTAAAAAAAGGAATGAGTGCCATAACCAGTTTCGCTCAGTGGATAGAGCATCGGCCTGCGGACTGAAAGGTCCCGGGTTCAATTCCGGTCAAGGGCATGTACCTTGGTTGTGGGCACATCTCCAGTAGGGAGTGTGCAGGAGGCAGCTGATCGATGTTTCTCTCTCATCGATGTTTCTAACTCTCTATCTCTCTCCCTTCCTCTCTGTAAAAAAATAAAATAAAAATATTTTTTAAAAAAAGGAATGAGTTAATCAATATATCAAAATGGAGCATAGATCTCGTACTTCCCATTGCAATATTCTATCTACTAAAATATTAATTTAATACCTCTATCTGAAACTTCAAGCAAAAATTGTTTTAATAAAAAACATTCCCAAAGTGGAAAAAATTCAGAGTATGGATAAAACCTTGGTTATTTAAACCAAGACAAATTAAAAATATAAAAGCGACATTTTTCCTAAGCCGTCAGACCTTAAGGAGAAATTACTCAGATGTTTAAATTTTACCAGTGAAAGAAGATTTATGCTTTCTGTCAAATGAAATGCTGTCTGGATTAACTCATTTAGTGATGTCTGGATTTAATGATTTAATGAATATATATATATATATATATATATATATATATATATATATATATTTAAAAATAGTAGTTTCCACAAGGTCTCATTTACAAGCTTCTTATAAGACATAAGTGCATGTTTGCTGCAATATTTTTTTGCAAGCAAAATATCTAAATTTTATATTTAAATGGAAAGAGAGCTCTTGCATTTATCATTGTGTTGAATTGTATTAGATTTTGTGTTTGTTAATGGCGATCACACTTCTTTCCTAGGATCCATCTTTATGGATCTCAAATATGGAATATGGGACAGGCTCTGAAGAAGGTCAGGGAAACTCTCCCTGTGCTGGTGACCCTACAGGAAATGTTACCTCCCTGCCTAATATATATTTAAAAAAGTAGTTGTTTAACATAATAGGCCTGTAGATAAATAGAACAATTGCTTTGGAAATATGTTAATGTATGCATATCATTATTTAGGAAATTAACACAGAAAGAGTAATGAAATCTTAAAATGTAGGGTCTTCATATTGCTATGACACAGAGAAGTGGTTGGGGAAAACCCAGTTGTTTATCTACTAATTATATACTTACTGAGAGGCTGAGGTCTCCATGTGGAGGAATATGGACATGCTTATAAAAATTAGATTATATAAATTTTATACAAAAATAAAGCATAGGCAACATTTATGAAATATAATAAGCTTAATAATTTCAAAATATCACATTTAAATGTATAATTAATTTTAAAGAGCTTCAATGTAGTTATTATTTCAATGAGGCTAGAGATTCATAATTCAATAAACTTTTATTGTCACAGTGTTTTGAAGAAAAACAAAAATTGCAAGTGGAATAATCCTATATAATAAAAGCTGAATATGCTAAGTGTCCAACTGTTCATTAGACCATTTGACCAGTTGCTATGACACACACTGACTACCAGGGAGCAGACACACCAACCAATAAGTTGGCTTGATTCTGGGGTCTGGCAGATCGGGACTGGGCGAGATGGACTGACACGCCCTGGAGCCCTTCCACGGTCCCTCCCCATTTGGATTGTGCACCGGTGGAGTCTCTCTGACTGGCCTGTGCCCTCTCGAAATCCAAGACCCCTCAGGGGATATTGAAGAGCCAGTTTCTGCCTGATTCCCACAGGCAGAGGGACCCCACCAGTGTGCGAATTCATGTACTGGGCCTCTAGTGTGATTATAATAAGCTGTGTATCTGCACATCCACATGGGTTGGACAAAAGTTGTGAGTACACAAAACACAAAGTTTATTTTTGTATTAACATTTATTAATTATTTTATTATTTTTCATACGAACAACTGTAAACCTACTTTCACCCAACACTGTAATCCACCTTTAGAATTATGTGTTCCCTGTAATACGTCTGTACACTACCATGAGAATGAACCATGGGACAGCTTCATGTTTAACCCTTAAAAATAATAGGATTGTAAGCAATATTTCCCAGGGGTCTGACAGGGAAGTGAGGTCATTTATTGGAAGCACCCTAGCTTCAGGATGGAGCTGAGATTTGAATCTGATCTCTCTTAATGTAAGGCTTGCATGTTAGCTAAGAAGCTCATCTTCTTGTAAGTCTAGATAGATGTGGTCCTTAACCACTCCCAGAAGACATGGGTTTGGCTCAAACACTTGTGTGCACACACACAATCACAGGAATGGCATTCACTCTTGCAATTATTTTTTTTCTGCTTCTAATATTTAAATTCCAGTTTTTTGTTAAGGGTTTATAACTGTTTATTCAACTAGTATCATCCAACCTAATTTAATTTGTGATTTTCAAATTCTACCTTATAGCAAATATGTTAAGTCTAATTCTAATTTGGATTAAAAATAAACAAACACATTAGAATAGAATGACCTACAGTGATTGGTGAAGCTAGCATGTATGCACACTGATAGTCTATGCCTATTTTAATTTGTTTATCAATATTTCCCCAAAGTGTTCAATTAATAATATCTGCATCTGAGAATTCACATATGTTTTGCTTTCTGTGAATGAGATATGGTTCTGAGTGTGTGAGGTGAATATAAACCTGGGCAGACCTATATCAGGGAAACAGAATTGAGTGGGGAGAGAGGAAAGTCAGAGAGCCTGCCTGCACAATAAAATATTCACAAAGGAAAGCCCACAACCTCAAATAATTGAATAAAGCAAGAGCGATGGGAACAAGGGCATTGCCTGGGGATTAATGGTCAAATGGTGGAGTGATTGTCTGAGATGATCATCAATCCCCCAGAAAATGCCCTACACCAAGGTCATTGTGGCTATAAAACCTCCCCCTCTCCTCAAACACATACTTTTTTTTTTTAAACTAGAGAGGCTTAAACTGTCTTCCTTTTACTTAATTTTCTGCATTATCATCATTCCTTCAGGTGACTGTCTGAGGTATGCCTTCAAATGGTGCTGGGCTAAACTGAGTCTTTCCAAATAATTGATCTCTAATGCAGCCACCTACTGAACTATTATTCCAGTGTGTAATGTTTTGTCCAGGCTGAGTAATATTTCAGAGTTTTTTGAACCATGAAAATTCAGTAAAAGCTTAAGTAAAATGAGTGCCTTGTCTTAGAGCAAAGTACTCTTGGGAAAAGACCTTATGACATATATTTTTAGTTTTCATGGGCATTTATAATGGGGATAAAGATGCAAATCACAATTACCAGAAAGATGATGGAAGAAATTGATCTGGAGTTTTTAATTTAGCTCTCATTTGCAATAACACCAAAATTTACAGTACAAATGACATGATGAGAAGTGGTTGGTTAAGGATGTAATTAAATCGATCTATGTCACCCATCAAAATAATCAGGAATAGAAGTGTGTAAAGATTTTTTTAAATCAGAAGTTAACATAATTGAATTTATCTAAGTTATTACTAAGATTATAGGTTAGAACACATGTGTTATGTATTTGCAAAAAAAATAATAGAATAAAGAGAACATTATTAAAAAGTGAGAATAAAAACAAATAACTGTTGACAAAATTAGGTCAAAGAACTTTAGATTTCAACATGTGAAATTTTTTTAAATTTAGAATTTTTATTTGAAATATCATGTCCTTAAATTTTACACACTGGGCACATTTTATATGACTTCTCCAGTTTTCTTGGCCTCAAGAAAATTGCACCCTCCACACTTGCTAGACCGTGTCCATCAGCAGGAAGCTGACTGTCCTTAGACTCTAGCTTACCTTCCCAGGTGATGGCAAGGAAACCAGATGAGCAACCCAGACTTGTTAACTCCCCATGGAGGGAATGTTGAACAAAAGGAATGCCAAAGAAGAGTCTCTAAATCAAGTCTTCTACATCCCTTCCTTCAAGGGACTGGTCAGCTAATAGGCCATAGCTTTTCACAGGGCAGAGACCCATACTTACCATCTCCTGGTATCCCCATCCCTCACTCCCTGCCTCACTTTCCTCTGACCTCAATCAGACATCCATGGGACCTCAACTCTTAATTAAGCATTGGTGCCCGTGTCTCTTTCTTATTGATTCCAGGCTGAGACAGCTTATATTCAATTATGCAAACTTAAAATAAAAAGGTACCCATGCCATCCACAGGCAAAAAATGATGTTTCATGTTAGGTCATTTTTTTATTCACAGAATTATTAATTCTTCTTATTTATGTTTCATTTATATCTATAGTATAGGCTAGAGTGCAGACAAAGCTGAACATTTTTTATTTGGCTGATCAAATTATAACTTGAACGTTACCTGTTCAAATTTACACTCTATAATTTTATCTCCCTTAATTTTTATTAACTTAGGTGATATGGGACTGAAATATTTCTGACCGTATTTAACTTTGTTTCTGCCTTCTCAGGGATCTACAACTTTTTGTCTAAAACCCTCACAGCAGACACTGCTAGTTGATTGTATAATGCCCATCTCCCTGTCGTCCTGCCATTTAACCGAATCTGATTGTGGTGATGTATCCTTGCAACACACTCTCCATC
Source organism: Myotis yumanensis (assembly GCF_028538775.1). Lineage (NCBI taxonomy): Eukaryota > Metazoa > Chordata > Mammalia > Chiroptera > Vespertilionidae > Myotis > Myotis yumanensis. Next base: position 26,814,189 of record NW_027223755.1, read on the forward strand.
CTGGATTCCCTTGCAGAGCTCTTGTCCAGCAGCCCTTGCCTTGTGGCCTTCTCTGTTTACAAGACTCCATATTTTTAGTTTGCCAATTTTATTCTAATAGAAGATCTAGACTAAAGACTAAAGAACATGCCTATCATATAAAGATGTTAAGAGTCTCTATGGAAACCTGTCCCATTTCCAAAGTGCTCTTCATATGTTAAAATCATTATATCTTCTTATTTTATTGCTTTTTTAAAATTTAACTCTCATTTTAAAAACTCAAAGCATTTCATGTGTTCATTGTTTCAACTTTTTATCTTCTACGGTATACATAGTCAGCATTCCATCTAAAAACACACACTTTCTCAACTTTGTTGTCAGAACTAAATGACCATTTATTGCTCAGTGAAGTAAGTTTAATGTTTACCTCTCACTGCTCATATCCTGGTGGTCTAAGTTCTCAAGATCAAGAGGAAGCCTATCAGAATGTATTTCTGTAGAGTCAATTTGAGTTCGAACCAAGTTTCTTTAAATAAGTGTAGTTCTTTTTTTTGTTTTTGTTTTTTCTGGACTCTGTCTGTTTCTATGAAGACCTCCGCAAGTGCGACAAGTGTCCTAGTCTACTGAGATGATTTCAGGAGTATTCAAAAGGAAAGGTTAGAATATTCTGTACTCACCATATTCACAATGAAAGTTATTTTCTTCTGACATTCTGAGAGCAAAATTATACCTGAATAATTAAGATCACATTCAGGAATTTACACATTAGTTCTCACTCTAAGTGTATTCAAGTTATAAAATCTGTATGTAAAAAGCAAAAGATTTATGTGGTCTGAAGAGATACCAGAGTAAATATATATATTTATTATATATATACATATATATATCCTATATAATAAAACCCTAATATGCAAAATGACCAAATGACAGAATGACTGGTCGCTATGATGTGCACTGACCACCAGGGGCCAGACACTCAATGCAGGAGCTGCCCCTGGTGGTCATTGGTCATTGAGCTCCCACAGGGGGAGTGCTGCTCAGCCAAAAGCCAGGCTCACAGCTAGCAAGCGCAGCTGCAGTGGCAGGAGCCTCTCCTGCTTCTGCTGCAGACAGGTGGTAAGGAGTGAGGGGTCCTGGACTGTGAGAGCCCCAGACTGCTAGAGGGATGTCTGACTGCCAGCTTAGGCCCCATCTCCCGGGGATCGGGCCTAAGCCGGCAGGCGGACATCCCCCTAAGGGTCCCAGACTTCGAGAGGGCACAGGCCAGGCTGAGGGCACCTCCCCCCCACAGTGCACAAATATCACTCTAGTATATATATAAAAACCTAAGTGACTGAACAACCGAATAACCAAATGACCAGTCGACCAGTCTCTATGACACAAACTGACCACCAGGGGTCAGGTGCTCAATGAAGAAGCTGCCTTCTGGTGGTCAGTGCACTTCCATAGTGGGAGTGCTGTTCAGCTGACAGACCAGTTCTGGAGGCCCACCAGTTGGGCAGCAGCCACTCACTCCCTCAGTAGTCCTGCAGGTCCAATCTCCTGGGCCAGGCACTGATGGACTGGCACCGCCAGCACCATCCCGACAACATCACTGGGCTCATGCAAGTTAGCCTCGGGCACCATGGCTGCTTCCCTTCCCTAGACTCTCCGCAAAGAAGAAACAATATTAAAGTAGTCACCACGTGGCTCCTGACAACTGGCGCGAACGTCAGTGGGATGGATCTGAATCCCAGGCCAGCAAGGGTGTCCCACCACCTGCCCAGCAGGCCAATCATGTTCCGACCCCCCCCGCCCACAGTCCCCCTCAGGATGGGCACCAGACACAAGGCTCACAGCTGGCAAGCACCATTGTGGTGGCGCGAGCCTCTCCCAATCAGGACTGACTGGGCGTGAGCAGTGGGGCTGGGATGAGCAGGAGTGGCAGGCAGGAGAAGCAGGTGGTGTTGGACTGTTGTTTTTGGCCCAATCCCCACAGGCCACACTGAGGGCCCCCACCCATGCACAAATTCATGCACCGGGCCTCTAGAATATATATATAGCATTCATTACATTTAAATTTGTATGTAACACAAGGGAAAGTTGATAAGACATGCATAAACCACACAATGAGTAAGCAGTAACCACCACCACCCAAAAGTCACAATTTTATGACATATTAGTCAGGACTTACCTATTGAACTATCGTATCCAATTTCAAAACTAATTATTGAAATTATATATGTTCAAATTTCCATATTTCCATGTCAACAATTATTTCCTTGAAGGAAAAAATAAAAATGTGAAATTAAAATTGGGGACAAGAACTCTAGGCTAAAGACAATGATGGTTTCATCTATCAGATATGGAAGGACAAACCCACTATCTCTGTATCTTATGTCTTCAGGAAGGTCTCCAAACAATCCCCACAAGAGTTCTGTGGCCTACCTCAGGTGATCTGTGAAACTAATCAAATAACAACAGTAAAAAGAAAATATAGGGTGGGACAACAGTAGGTTTACAGTTGTTTATCTGAAAAATAATAAAATCCTATATAATAAAGTAGTAATATGCAAATTGACCATCACTCCAACACACAAGATGGCCTCCCCCATGTGGTCAAGGATGGCCACTCCCATATGGACACGAGATGGCCGCACACAAGATGGCCAGCAGGGGAAGGCAGTTGGGAGGGACCAGGCCTGCAAGGAAGGGCAGTTTGTGGTGATCAGGCCTGCAGGGGAGGGCAGTTGGGGGTGATCAGGCCTACAGGGGAGGACAGTTGTGGGGGGACCCAGTCCTGCAGGGGAGGACAGTTGCGGGGGACCAGGCCAGCAGGAGAGGACAGTTGGGGGCAATCGGGCTGGTAGGAGAGCAGTTAGGCATTGATCAGGCTGGCAGGGGAGTGGTTAGAGGGTGATCAGGCTGGCAGGCAGAAGCGGTTATGGGCAATCAGGCAGGCAGGCAGGCAGGCAGGCAGGTGAGTGGTTGGGAGCCAGCAGTCCTGGAATGTGAGAGGAGTCCCAGATTGGAGAGGGTGCAGGCTGGGCTGAGGGACACATACCCCCGACCCCTGTGCGCGAATTTTGTGCACTGGGCCTCTTGTAATTAATAAATATTAATACAGGAATACAAATGTAAATATACTTTTGCCCCACACAGTATAGTTTAATTTCTTTGCTAACATTCATTTGTATCAGTGCTCATAAAATACCATTCTGTAAAATACTGCCATACTTTATAGCACTGTTGAAAATATATACTTACATAATAGAATATCATCCAGGATGTCCTAATTTATCATATTAGTTTCACAGGCTAACAATTGTAAACTCACTAAAATAATACTGTAAGTGAGACATTATGGTAGTGTATTTTTCAGGAAGGAGTTCAACAGACATGTCATTCAGTACATTTTTTAAACTTGTAAAATAATAAGACCATTATAATCTCTTTATTTAAGGATCAGTCTCTGCATAAACTTAAGCTGCCAAAGATCCTTTACAGGATAAATAGCCACACATTAAAGAGTGTTGGAATCTTAGGTTCTTTCATACTATCTCAGGAGCAGTGGTTTAGTCACTTCCTCTTACCCCATGCAGAATCTTGTCAAAGAAAATGATAAGAAAAACAAAACAAAGCAAACCAGCAACTGAAAAGTGAATGTTGGAATGATATGTCGACATGGAGCTTTAGTATAAAAGTTTGCCATTCATTTGATTATAAAATTTAAACAGTACAGACATATTTTGCAAAGCTTTTTGGGGGACATTCATGTATATTAGTTATTCCATTTTTTTAAACAAATGTATCTTAAAAGAAATTCATCTTCTAGCTCACCACATGCCATATCACGTATAAAACACCATCAACAATTGTAAAGGGAAACTGAATTAAAACAGATACCATTCCTGCTGGGAAATAAGCTTTCTGCATAGAGACGTATTTAGTCTTTGGCCAATGGAGGCTCAGGAAAGTTTCCTTCCATCCTACATCACCAAGGTCAGGACCCACAGCCCCACACCTGCACTGTGTCCCCTGCACTGTCATGAGATGGTATATGCCAAGCCTGTTTCTGAACCTGGACCAGGACATTTAACTCTGTTACTAGGTTCAAATTGAGTTCCCACGTGTAACCAATCTTCTCCCACCAATTGGATTTATTCTCTATTTTTTCCTCTTCTACCACCCCTTACACTGTCTCTTTTATTCACTTACTTGTTTATGTATCCAGATATCAAAGTTTTCCAATCACCCACTCAGTGCCAGGCACTGTGCTAGGTGCAGAGACTACTGCAATGAATAGGACAGAGAAGGCCTGAGCTAGGATGAAAACTGCTGCAGGGAGAGGGGAGTTCTATGGGAGAGCCCTAAAACAAAAACAAAATAAGGCAACAAAGAGATATCAACCTAAAGGAGAAGTAGCAAATAGCCCGAAGTCGAGGGTTGCAAATGGGTGATATGAAGAGAGTGACTGGGTTGTTTCCGTAGACTGTGTGGCCATGAAAGGTGTATTGGGGAAAGTAACTTTGTGAGCTGAGATCTGAGATAGGCAGGGTGGAAGGATTTCTGAAGAAGAGACAGAGCAGAGTTCACAGTTCTTACATTGCAGAAAGAAGACCTGTGTGACTGGAGAATAAGAATACAGAGCACAATATGCCATCTTGGTTTTAGGTAAAGACCAGGTAGTATGGATTTGCTGTTCTAGGGAAGACCTTATATGAAGCCTTGGCTGATTTCTAGCAGGGTGATGACTTGTCTGATTGGTGTGGCAAAGAGATTGTTCTACTTCTGTGTTGAAGAACAAAGTGGGGCTACTGGAAGTAGACAACTTATGAGACTTTTCCTCTCACAGAAATTGAAACACAATGTGTACTTCCTATAGGGTATTTCCAAAACCTTTCAGTCACTCACTGATGATTTGGAAAAAGTGAAATGAAATCTGGACAATGGAGCCTGGAGATTTGTATTTGATTTTTAAAATAAAGGAATGTGAGAAAAATATATTTTAAAAATGTTGTTTCTTAATAGCAGTCAACATTTCTGCTTAAATTATTTCCTATTTTATTTTAGAAGAGAGTACTAATTTGGGGCAAAGAAGTTTGTACATAAAGAACATACCATTAAAGAGAATTGAGAAAATAACAAGAAGCTTCCTAAGGTAGAGGCAACCTTACAACTTACCTGTCATCCTACACATGGGCGAAAATCTATTTTGATTTTTCAGACATTCATTTTTATTTTTCATTTCATGTGTTCATGTCTACCCTTCTCAGTTTTCTCATGTTACACAAGTGGGATGGAAACCCGGGGTCTTCTCCTTGGTTGATGTTGTGATTTCTGACAGGTTGTCATGGTTATGAGGGAGTTGGTTAGACAACGATAAAATTTCCTGCAAAGACTTTAGGACCTACATATGTGAATTTTTTTCCAAACTTTCTAAAGGATTCTTGTGCTATGTCAACAAGAAAATATAGAACATAATGTAAATAAAGCTTATACAATGTCATTTTTTCTTGAGTGCAGTAAATTTTTGTCTTGAGCTAATTGTCTTCTAAGTAAATGAATTAATCGGTCAAGTAACATTAATTCAGTAACAAACATCTAACAGGTACATCTATGTGGTATTTCCATGAGCTCATATTTCTTTTTTAAAATATATTTTATTGATTTTTTTACAGAGAGGAAGGAACAGGGATAGAGAGCTAGAAACATTGATGAGAGAGAAACATCGATCAGCTGCCTCCTGCACAGCCCCCACTGGGGATGTGCCTGCAACCAAGGTACATGCCCTTGACCAGAATCGAACCTTGGACCTTTCAGTCCACAGGCCAACGCTCTATCCACTGAGCCAAACCGATCAGGGCATGAGATCATATTTCAATTAGGATTCCAAGAAGGCACAAATATTCCATTCATATTTGAAAAAATGTGGCATAATAACTGTTTAAATTTGTAAGCAATTATTTTTTTAACATATTAAGCCTAAAACTCTGTATCTAATTGAGCAAGTTAAACATTGCTTCAAAACTCATCTACTTTCATGGGGCTTTTGAAATTGAAAAAATCTGTCTCTTCCGCAAAGAGACAGAGCTATCTGACAATTATGTGGTTAACATTTTCTTTAAACAATAAAAATGATAATTTAGGACAGGACCACTTCACTTTGTACTACAAAGTCTTGTAGCCTATACTATATTTTTTGTTCACATTCAGTTCTTTTATTTATTTAATCCCTAATTATTTGCACTGGTTTCTTGAGCATCCGACCATCATGAACTTGTCCTTATGTTGATACTTCCTGCCAACTGTTTCACACATGGAGAATATTATTAGAAACGATACTCTAATTTAATACACAGCTACAACTGTTTTGCTTTCATTTTGTGTGGTAATACCCATAAATAGATGCTTTATTGTTGGCACTTACTGCCTTCTTCTCCCCACTTGCGTTGCCTAATTATGGTTCTCACTTGAATAATTTGGCAAGTGTTTGTATAGCATCTTCAATTAAAAATAAATAAGGTAGAAGAATGTTCTTTTTGTACTCTTCAGCTCTAAAAAAAAATGAATGTTATCCTTTAGATCTATTTAAGGAACGGTTCCAAATCTTCTTCGCTTTCCAAAGTAATTTTTCTTAGGGCAAATTAAAAATGTGTGGTATCTAATCCAAATAAATAGTAAGCTTTTCAACTCCCACACTTCCTATTGCATAAGCTTTACAGACAATTGTTTCATACAATTTTACTAAGAGTGGAGACTCAGAGCATGTGTCCATTCTCATTCAGTGCAATTGGCAATGCTGTGCATGGCTCACTCTGTGGTGGTTGCACATCCTCTCAGCTGTGACTCAATCCATGAGTCATGACCTCTTATGAGCAGAATTATCTGGGTGTCTAATAATGGACAGAAACCAGCTCAACCTTTTCTAACATAAAGTTTGAAACAATGATCACTGACGCCAAGCACATTCCAGTCCATTGGTTGTACATGTGAGAGCAGTGATTACTGAGGTTATATTCAATACTAATTGGAAATATGTTCTGTGAAGTTGTATGATTTTTGACAGACTCAAAGTTTTACTGATGTTAGCCATAAATAGAAGGCAACAAAAAGGATATGATCATAAAACTCTAAAAATGTTATGTCATCCTAAACCTTTGAACATTAATAAGCAATAGAATCAAACTGTTCTAGCATCTGTAGTAAGAAAAATAAAGTAATTTTACAAAAAACAATGAAGAGTATGAGAAATCAGAGAGAGAAAGGGAGTAGAACATAAAAAGAGTTCTGTCCTTTTCTTTCTGAAATGAAATATTTCGGGTGCATATAACCTTTTGTTCATTTTTATAATCCTTCCTCTCATAATGCAGTGGGAGTCCTGGGTGTTAACCACAGAAAGATCAAAGGTCCTTACGATCTGACTCAGAGCCCAGGAGACTGTCCACACTTGATGTTTCCACAACTCTCTCAGCAAAGCCCTCTTGACTCCTCACCCCAGTCCAAATCCAAGGTGATCAATTCACCGACTAAATTCAGAATTGATCTGCATTTTGGCATGTTATATTGTGAAGGAATAGAGGTCTTGTGATCACAAAGGGGCAGCACCTGGCAAGATAGTGGTAGAATATTGATCCACACTGTGGTTCCTTGCTTTAAGGTTCTGATGGCTGGCCAGGCCAGCCCGCACAGGAAGTCTACTTTTCAGTACCCATGCAGGGGGTGCCAGAGTTTCCGGGGTTATGTGTGGAATGCTGAATTCTGGAAATCACATTTTGACTCAACCACCAACTTAAAAAAAATTGTACTTTATAAAAATAAAAAAAAATTGGGCCCATGAGACTATTGTCTAAGAAATGTAGCAAAGAAACAGGATCAGAGGAGAGGGAAAGGACAAGTTGAGTTTTATGATTATATCTTTAAAATAATTTTTCTCTGTTACAGCCATTAGAGTTTATCTCAACTCTTCAACTCAAGGTAAAATATTCACTTCCTTGTTGATACTGAGATCATTGTTGATGGACACTCACTCTCAGCAGCCATTTTTTTTTCTGTTTTATGAAAGGTGGACACTCTTATGATATGATTGTGATGAATGTTTTGAAAGTGGGCATCCCAATATATTCACTCAATTTCAGATTCTAACCTTAAGGCAGTCCAAAATTTAAACTGCATGTCTCTAAGCAAAAATTAAAAGTGTGTTTTAAGATCAAGGGACTTTGGAAGCATGCAAATTATAAAGGGAGAGCAGCATGACCTAAGGGAGACCTATGTGCTGATGCCATCTGTTCTTTTATTTCATATTAGGTTTAAAGATTTAGAAATAAAACATGTGGCTTGCTTAGGGGTGGCTGCATACAGTAGACACTTAGTTCTGTGCTAGGTACTGCTAAGAGTGACACCAGTGTACCAAGATGCTGTGGCAGCTCTTTATCTCATTCCTGTGCCATGATTCCAAGAACAGTTTTGTTAGCAAAAAACACAGCTAATATGCTTTGAACATCGTATGGCAGGCAGTAGCACACATATTTCAGATATATAAACTCATTTAATTCTCTTACCAAACAAAAGTAATCACTACCCTTATAATTAGTTGCAGGTGAGGAGACTGGGGCATAGAGATTGGAATCTTCCCCAGAAAATGCGCTGTAAGTATCAGAACCAGGATTAGATCCTGAGCAATTCGATTCCAGAATCTGTGTTCTTTGTCACTACATGACACTATGAACTTCAGAAGATTATATAAAACCTAATTGAATTTTAAAAATTAAATTTTGAATGGGTAATATATTGGCTTTAAATTTTGTTGACATAGAATTTGTTAGTATGGTACTATTTTTAATATTATTTGTTAGCATGACATTTGATTTAAAAAATCATTTTAATGTTTTGCTTTTACCAGCTTTTAAAAATGAAGATTGTGATTTACTAAAATGACTCACAGGACATTTGCAAAAACATAAATAGTGAAGTCTGACATTCTGATAATATAGCATAAGTCTTATCCTTCATCCTTTCAAATATATAAACTACATTTTTGTGCTGGTTATAGAAGGGAATTAAAAAAAACATTTAAAAATTTATGAATAAGAATATACTAGTAAATGAGTGGGTGAGATATAAAGAAAGCATCTCTCTAGTCCTTGAAAGAGCAAGGACCCAGCATGGCTATCCCTGCTGGTCTCCTGTGCCCTCCCACAAACTTACCACATCCCTATGCCCACTAGTACTTGAAGGGGAATTTGGGATGTAGTCTAATTGGTTTCTACCAGCTCATCCCATCATGCTATAAGGGGGGTGTAATACACTTCATTAAGTTAAATAAAGCACATATTTTGAATAGAAAAGCATATGAAAAGTGTATTAAAAAGTATAATATACACTTGTCACTATATAAAAAAAGAGAATTAGAAAGAAAAAGAGAAGAAAGAAAAGAAGAAGAAGGAGAAAGAAAACAATGTAGGATGAAGAGGAGAACAAGAAAAAGGAGGATGAGGAGGGGAAAGAGGAGAAGGAGAAAACAGTGAAGGGGGAGGAGGAAAAGGAAGAGAAAAAAATGAAAGGGGAAGAGGAGAAAAAAAGAGGAGGGTGAGGAGGTGGAAAAGGAGGAAGAGAAGGAGAAAAAGGAGGAGGGGAAGGAATTAAAAGAAAGAGTTGGAGAAAGTGAAGGAGGAGGAGGGAGAAAAGAGGGAGAAGGACATGAGAGGACTGGATGAGAAATGATACTCTATGCTCTGTTGGCTGCACACCTTGCTCTTGACACTGGAGTGTCAGGTGCTTGGACCCTGGTGACAAGAACCTACTGTTGCTCTCCCTCAAGTTCACTGAATCCAGTATTGACAATTTAAGAAGCCTGAGGGGATATTCTTTCTTATCCCAAAAACAACATTCAGAGTTTTTATTTCTCTGAATGTGTTCACCAATGAATTTGAAATGTTTTTGTTCTAAGGAATAGAATGAAGCATATTGTGTGGAAACTGAACAATTACTCATTATTTTCCTTGTGAATTCTGAATTCTTTCTTGGCTGAGATGGCCACATTTCACTTTTACCTAGAAGTTCCATTTCTTAGTCTCTGACTTTCAACACAAACATTACTTTTTAACCTTTGTTTTCCTCTTTATTAGAAGTGATTCTTTTAATCACTCTGTGACACTGGTTTCTATAGCTCTTTAGATTTGCTTACCCTATTAGCAAAAGAAAACATTATTCTAAAGTTTTGTTTGTGGATACAGTAATTTCTAAAGTAATTGTAATTCTAAAGTTCATGTAATGTCTTCATCAAGTCTATGAAAATCAGCAGAAACAACAAAATAACAACCAACAGAGAGAAAAATAAAGGAACACACCATTTTACTTGCCTGGGCCATCATCTGTAGTAACAACCAGGCTTCATGTGACACAATGATTCAAGGCATTCACAAGATTCAAAAACTAATTTTAAAAAATATTTTTTTAACTTTTGTTAAAAAAAATCTGATTTCTTTTAGGATTTCTGAACTGCTACTTTTTTCCTGAAATAGTCACAGTTTATTTAGGAATAATTTGGGGGAGAATTTTACACTTATTATGTGCTTTAATCTAAGTAGTTGTTTTATCTAGGACTTAGGTATGACACACATATTAAATTTAGTCATTGTAACTCTAAGAATTAATGAAACAGATATTGTGATTGATATTATTATAGAAACAAAGTACAATATATTTAATTCAAAGCAATATTATATTTTTCAGAAAAATATAATGGCAGGACTATTATGATATATGGATTCTTCCTCCTAATTCCAGAAGTGAAACCAGTGATAAAAAAAGTGTCTCTAGAAAGCCCTCGATTTCTTGGATAGTTCAACACCATGTGGGAGAACAGGATTTGTACTCCTGACAGGTTCCTCTAAAACAGTGGTTCTCAACCTTTTTTTTTTTTTTTTGTAGAAAATAATATTTTATTGAAAGTTTCTCAATTAACAATGGAGCAAAAGTACAATTTGACTCAAATCCGCCCAACCAGCCTCAACTGCTATTGAAAGAACTCAAACACACAGGACAAGGTGGGACCCTTAGGTTTCATTTCTGCCAATGTGGCAAAAAAAAGGGGGTGGGGGGACACACAACCAGGCTCCCCTCGATCTAGGAACTGAGGTGTCAGCCCTGGCTCTTGCTACAGACAGAACACTGGAGGCCAGGCTCCCAACATCAGCCTAGTGGGTAAAGGGCCCCCATCCTAGCCTCTCCCTTCATGCTGCGACCCTTTAATACAGTTCCTCATGTTGTGGTGACCCCCCAACCATAAAATTATTTTCGTTGCTACTTCATAACTGTAATTTTGCTACTGTTATGAATCATAATGTAAATATCTGATATGCAGGTTGTATTTTCATTGTTACAAATTGAACATACTTAAAGCATAGTGATTAATCACAAAAACAATATGTAATTATATATGTGTTTTCTGATGGTCTTAGGCGACCCCTGTGAAAGGGTCTTTCGACCCCCAAAGGGGTCGCGACCCACAGGTTGGAGACCCACAGGTTGAGAACCTGCTCTAAAAGAACTGCAGGACAAGATGCACTTCTCAATACCTGACATATATGTTTTACTTCCTAACAACATACATCCTATTTCCTACACTTATCTCACACTTCCTCATATATAGCTCCCACTTCCTGACATAGTGCCCACTTCCTCTGAGTGTACATCTGGTAAACCATAGTGCCAGAGAGGCAATGCTCAAGACATGCAGCTGAACCTGGGCTCCACATGCCCTAACCCACAGATCTGTGGAAATTATACATTGTAATCCACATTCTCTGATCCCATTCTTACATTTATAGGAAGTACATGTGGTTTTGGATTCCTCCACATTTTCCAATAATAAAGCAGTCTCCACATTGAGCCCAAACTGAATATCTTGGGAGTATTCTCTATGTGTCACTTCTTGGAGTATTATTTTTTTGACCATGCAGAGGCAGTTTTGAAGGAATTATATCTCAACTGACTCTTCTTCATTGGGTTATATTTAAGAAAATTGTTCTCTTGATATTCATTTTGAAAAAGTGTCTTCTTTGAAAGTATATCACTCCTTAGAGAGATTTATATATTCTGGGCCATTATGACTGAGATTCCCTAGTGAGCCCTTCTGAGCTTTATATTCAGAGATAATTGTATTTGCCACATTTACTTTAAATGATGAATCTTCATGGATATATTTCCAAAAGCTTTAAAGCAATAGGTAGACCTTACATAAATCAAATAAAGAAAAACAAAGAAGGAAAGAAAGGTCTTGGTATAGTCAATAATCAATAATCCCCATTTTAGGAGCTGATCAAAATTATAAGAGACAGAAACTCTTTAGACAAATACAGGCTATGTGTTAGATGGGTCACCCAATGGAATGTTGGTTTCTTTGGTACATAAACAGAAAATGCAGGTGCTATACTAAAAGAACTGATGCACTTGTCAAAGGGCAGACTCAAAAACAACCCAAAGCACTATAGCCCTTTGTTATAGTCCCTGTGAGCTAAGTCCTCTCAGCTCATGGCTGGCATCTTCATGTTTAGTGGTTCTGAAATACTTTTAAAATAGCAGAGACTATATGACAATTCCTTATTGAGCAGTTACCTAAATTATTAAATAGATAATTTTATGTTGTGAATAACATTTAGGTTAAAAGCTTTTCATTTTGGCTTTATAATATTGTAGACAGAGATTATATACTCCATGAAGTTGGCTAGTTTTTCTTTTTGTTGTTTTTTCTTTTTTTTTTTTTAATTTCAAAGCATAGAGTCAGGAAAAGGGTCTTATATGTTGCTGATGATGCATAAATGTGCTCAGCTATTTTGGAGGTGAAGTAGGCAGTATATTTTAAAACTAAAAAATACATATGTCCAAGGAAGCAACAATCACGTTTTGATATCTATCATTGGGCAAAGGGGTACATGGAAAGAAGAGTTATATAAGAGAATTGCCTCTGAAACAAGGCAGGTTAAATAAACTATTGTGTAAGGGATATGAATCTAGGAGTTATCTTTGATTCATCCACTTCCCTCTCATTCCCAATCCATCATCAAGTCCTAAAAAAAAGTAGTTAAAAACAGACAAAAAGAAAACTAAAACGTAAAAACAGATAAATAAAACTTTATGTACCAATGATAAACATTTCAAAACTACCTCTTAAATGAAAGAGCAACTTATGAATATTTTAATAACAATGTAATTATTGAGTTAAAAAACTGTATGCAATTATATTTAAATGTATAATAAAAGTCTGGAAATCAAACCCAATTATAGTGGTTTCTTCTGAGAATGATATTGAGGAGAGGTTACATGCTTGTCTAAGAAAGAGACATTTGAAAAGAAACTTCAATGCTGAAGAGCAAGAAGTCTCAAAACTTGAGGAAACAGGTGTCCAGATGAAGAAAATAACAAAGACAAAGCCCATGGGCAGCAAGATGAAAATATGTGTCAGTAGGCAAGGATGTAGCTAAGTGAAGACAGAAATAATATAGTCAAAGGTGACGTTAGGAACTAGTCTTCCTGTAGATAGGACTGTCATATTCTAATTGGTCAAATGGGAATCAGAGAGTGTAAAGCATAAATGATTAAGACATGTGATTTCTATTTTGAAGAGATCACTCTAAAGCAGGGGTGGGCAAACTTTTTGACTCGAGGGCCACAATGGGTTCTTAAACTGGACCGGAGGGCCGGAACAAAAGCATGGATGGAGTGTTTGTGTGAACTTATATAAATTCAAAGTAAACATCATTACATAAAAGGGTACGGTCTTTTATTTTTTTAGTTTTATTCATTTCAAACGGGCCGGATCCGGCCCGCTGGCCGTAGTTTGCCCACGGCTGGTCTAAAGGATGGTCAAAGGTAGAAGCAGAGAGGCTGATTGGTTCTCAGCCAACTCTGGCAGGAGATGATGGTGGTTTTTATGAGGGCTTAGCAGTGGAAAATGTGATGTGATTTCCCTGAAATACATCTTAACAATAGGGAGGACATCCTGAGGGGGTCCAATGTGAAAGATGAGGAAGAGTGATGAACAAAGAAATATGAGATTTTTACCCAAGCATTCTGGTAGTACCACTTGTGGATGTGGGAGATACTGGAGAAGACCAGCATTCTGTATCAGGGTCTTTTGGAACTGTGAGTTTAACTGCTGTGTACATAGCAGGATGTATAGATCTGGAGATCATAAGAGAAAATAATTCCAGCAAAATGTGTTTTGTCATTAATTTTTAGAAATAAAATTTAAAATTTTGGATGTAAAATAAGACCCAATATTGAAATGATAAGATCTACCTGGATATTGCATATACTTGTTTGATTGCATGTTTGTTTTCCTGGTATGGTTATCTGGACCTCAGCACATAAAATATCTCATGGTTATTTATGAAAAAATGTCTTAAATTTGTGGAGGCCATTAGTAATTTTAACATCTTGAACCATTTTTTTAAAGAAATAAAGGAGGAAGCAGTAGTGGAGCATGGGTAAAAGAGGTCCCTATAAAAAGCTCAGTAGATCTCAAACAAATGTATTAATGACTCACCAGGTCTTTGTGGGGTAAGGAACATAATCAAAGAAAAATTGGATACAGAAAAGGAGGTGAATAATGTTTTAATTATTTGCGGGGTTACTGTGGGTCTGTGCCAGAACCAAACTTATAATAATACTTTTTGTAAAAGAGGGCCAACATTTTAATTGGATTTAATCATAATTTCATTTGGATGGTGATTAACCAAAGAGCAATAAAGTTAAATTAAACACAATAATTATCAATATTATTAAAGGTAGACAAATTTTAAAAAGCCTACAAAAGGATACAAACTCTTACAGTGGAGAGATATATTTCTAATATATTTCTATAGAAGTCTTTACCTTGGAAAATTACTCACTTTATCAGAAACTCTTCTCCACACTCTTTTACAAAGCACACAGCCAATATATTACTAGAAAAGGGATTTAAAATTATGAAAGTAATGAAGCTTCAAGCTTTTATGTTGATTCATGATCACTTTTTAAATTCGATATTCTATTTGTGGCTTGATGTAACACAGAGACTGTGTACAAATATGTAGAGGATAATTTATCCAGGAATTTACACATTTGAAACATCCAAACAGTGTAATTATTCTGAAATAATGATTACCATTTAGCAATATAATGTGACTCTGATCATTGAAAAAATATATTTCCTAGTATGAATTGTTCATGATCATGAGATCGCCCGTATGTGAATGCAAGCTGGTGGCCTGCCCGTGCCACTGGACACAGGCTGAGATGGGATGGGGATGGGTCAAAAACACTCTGAGAGAGAGTCCATTTCTTATAAAATTCATATAAGTCTAACAAAACAAGGGTCACTTGTTTTAGGGCAGACAATATTTCCAATGAAACGGAAATCAGAAAGGAAAGCTCTAGCAAGAGCGACCTGGAGCTCTGCGGCATCTTCCCAAAAGCCTAATTGCCTGCATCCTTTGATTTTTTTCAGAGAATGCTAAGCAAATAAATCCCAAGAATGTACGCACTGAGCACACACCCATCTTCACCAGCAAGGATTTCTTTTTTGAGAAAATGAGCATGATGAGGTGTTGAAATTTTCATTTACTATGTGAAAATTGCTGTTTAAGTTGCTAGAGTTTATGTATTTCTTCCTGCTTCCAATGTTCTTACATTTATTTGATTGATGCAAAATTAAGAGCAGCCCTTAATATACTTATGTAAAATAAAAAAAATATTATGAAACATAGATCTTTGAATCTAATTTATATCTTCCAATCTACTTCAGGTCTTCCATTAGCACCAAACTTTATGAGCCAAAACATTTTGTTAATAATTTTGCTCTATTGAATTAAAAATATATGAATTCTGCAAAATGTATTAATTTACATCAGGTCAGATTCTAAACATGACCAGTTAATGATTTTCTACTACACTAATCAAGTCAGGATATTAGTTATTGCAATCTGAAAGAGGATTAATCCATCAGCATTTCTTTGCAAGTACCAAGGAAACAGGATTTTCCATTTTAACACAGTCACAGATGCACACACAGACACATCTATTTGACCACAGAAGTACAAAGAGACTCATAATAGATTATTTGCTAATTGCTACAACATGCAGGTATTACACATAGATCAATAGTTAGAGTTCATACTTATGTTGATTTTTACCCACCAACAAAACAGCAAAGAAAAGGTAAAACATGGAAGATAAAACAGGGAGATTTATACATCCCAGGAGACACTTAGACATTTTAGTCTTTGAGGTGACAGTAAAATTATAGAGTGCCCGATAATAGCTTACCTGGTGCTTTCTTTGACTGATGAGAACCAAGAAAGAGAAAGACAGAAAGATTAAGAAGACCTTAAAATCCATATGACTAAATAAAACTGTCCTTATTTACTAACATCACAGACTGTTACCAGAATAGCCGACAGCTGGAGTGAATCACGGGGAAGGTGATGCATGTGTGCTGCTAGGCTGTGGGAAAGTCAAGGTCTGGCAGTGAAAATGAAGTAAGGTTTCTAAACTAAATTAATTAATGGATAAAATATAAAAGATAAATGTAAACCTTCTTGTTCCTGAGGGTTGTTTTCTAGTAAATAAGTCAGAGACAGGGTTAGTAGTGGTTTTGCTTTTTTTCTCCTGATTAAGTGCCCTTCAACCTCTCTCTCTCTCTCTCTCTCTCTCTCGTTGTAACTTCAAATTAAATATAACTTACAGTTTTTCCTTATATAAGGGGAAAGTCTTAGAATTCTTAAATTTGATGGTCATGTATTTTCCTAGAAATAAAATAAAATCCTATATGAAAACATACTATTTGCAAATAACATCTGTGTCTTTTCAAATATAGTCTTTCCTTTTGGCACCTTCTTGAAAGAAGGTCTGGAAACTGTTCTTAATCATAATAAAACAAAATAGTACCTTATCAATTAGAAAGATTTTAGATTACAAGACTGACTAATTAGGTAGAATTAATATTGAACCTATATTTTCCTGTCAATATTTATTTGTTATATCACTGGCCACTTCAAATACAGTGTAGCATAAAGACCTAACTCTGATTCTTTTCTTGTTGTGTTTTATTTTTTTCCAAGTATTTCTGATTTATAGAAAGAGAAGGGGGAGTAAAAGGGAGGGAAAGAAGGAGAAAGAAATGAAAGAAGGAAGGGAGAAAGAAACTTAATAACAATCTGTCATCTATTACAGTGGGGCCTTGACTTACGGGTGTCCCGACTAATGAGTTTTTTGAGATACCAGCTGTCTCTCGGCTGATTTTTTGCATTGAGTTGACAGAGTAATTTGAGTTAACAAGCTCCTTAACGAGCTTAGTCTCGGAACGAATTAAACTCGTAAGTCAAGGCCCCACGGTATTACAAAATACTGATCAGTTTTCAAGATGTGTTTCAATTTGAAGGGGCAATGAAGCGATTTCCTGAGAATTTTTTGAGAATTTGAAGGGTTCTATATCATAGTGAAGAAATTCTGATTCAATAACTAAAAATCAGAACAAAAAATGGTATATGATATGGCAAGCTGTTGAGTTTTCCGAAAATATACTATTAGTGAGTCCCCACTTTGTGCTCAAAGATGGACTTAATTATTTTTATTCATTATACGCATAATGTTGATGAAAAAACATTATTGACTTACATGGTATGCCAGTGCTCTCTATGAGACCAAATTGCCTCAGGCATAATGAGAGGTCAACCCGGGTTCTATTGCTCATTCCTCAGATGGCTTGGCCCTGCCTGAGACAATCAGCATTGAATTACATATAAAATGATGCTTCCAGAAAGTTTAATACTGCACTAATTCACAAGTGCCTCTTTGGAATAGTCACATGTATTTTCCCTGTTTTGCAAAAGACTTTAGGTCCTTATTCCCTGTACGTTACCTGAAGTGAGTTAGGGATCAGCTCAATGTTACATTTCAAATCTCGAAAAAGCAGAAGGCTTATCTGCATGCAGGAATCACTGGGAATGAAGATATGAGGCTAATGATTAGGGAGGGTGAATGGGTAACTATCTTATCTGATGGGATGTACATCACATCCATCCATGACCAATAGACCAAAATGCATATGGAAATAGAAGTCACATTTTAAAAATCTATAAAGGGAAAAGTTACACTGTAGTGCTTACAAAGCCCTGTTCCAAAAAAAAAAAAATTAATAATCTTTCTTTCTATTGAACACCTAAGAAATGTTTGCAGAAAAGAAATATATTAAGAACAGAAAAATAGCCCTAGCCCCTTTGGCTCAGTGGATAGAGTGTCGGACTGTGGACTGAAGGGTCCTGGGTTTGATTCTGGTCAAGGGTATGTACCTCAGTTGTAGGCTAAGCAACCAATAGATGTGTCTTTCTCACATTGATGTTTCTCTCTCCCTTCCACTCCCTTTAAAATATCAATTGAAAAATATCCTTTGGTGAGGATTAACACACACAAAAAAAGAATAGAAAATATAAGGTAGACAACAAAGAACCAGTTTTCTTGGTGATGCATATTCTGGTCCTGTGGTATGTAGTGATCACCAATCACAAATAAGTTGCTGCCTTTCCAATACAGTTTATTAGGATAATGTGCAAAGCTCTAGGGCTGGGTGCCATTCTTTTTATTTTTTCTTTGTTGCATGTAGTTCTGATTTAGGGTAAGATCTGATGCTGCATTACATCTGTGAAACCAGCTTGGTGGAGAAGCCCGCAGAGCTGTTTGCGGTTTGCTTGAGCTTAGAAATCAACAGAAAATTAAGACCAAGTGCTGAATGCGTGCCTGAAAATCCTTTTATAGATGAGCTATAGGAATGTACATTCATTGAAGCATGCCCCTTGAAAGCCCTATTCACTTATATGTTTTCCAGAACTATTGATGTATAACCCTTTCATAATAAGTCTAAGTCTTGGGTACATACCATTAACATATGGTCAATGTAAATGACACAACTTCACAAACATGTTAACATACCTCAGAGCAGGCATTCCCTTTATGTGGGCAGGGTTAGCTATTTGAGCAGGAGAGTCCCTGAAGATGAAGGGGAGGAGGCCTAGTTTCCAAGAGAAGAAAACTTTGATCCACTCCTGAGGCATAGTTTAAAGATGGTTGTTGTTGAGTTCCCATCTCTTCCATCCAGGTTTTGTACACACCCCCTCCTCTCCCACATGGAGGGCAAAAGTTGTTCCTTTTGGTCTTCCTTGTCTAAGTCATGTGTAGAAACACAGCAGTGTCCTCATAACCAATTAATACAATACAACCTTTTGTGTATATGAAACTTTAGCAATGACCAAAAGATTTTTAATACCTGGTCTAATCTCATTATTATAACAAACATCATAGGTAGTGTCATTAGGAGGATGAGAGCACTGAGTCTCAGATGTACTGGGACTTGCCTGAGACAATGCATATGGAGAAGTCCGATGCACAATATAACTCACTTTTTCTTGACATCAATATCCCATGTGATCCTATCCAGTATTCATTTTACCATGCAGTCAGGTAAAGGTAACTGACAGTATGAAAAGATGCCATATGTCCTTTCTTCGTAAAGATAATGGACCAGATAAATTTAACTATTGAAGCATGGATTTCCCATGAGAACTACATATATATTTGTATTCACAAATACATATATATATGTATTTGTGAGACGCTGTCCTTCTGGATTAGATAGTAGTCATTTACATGAGGCCAATCCTAGTATTTCCTAATAAAAATAAACAGTGGCAGCTATCTCACCAAAATTTTCTTCTACTTTATTGTTTACACTTTCGTAGGACTAATGTAAAAAGTAGGCTAAAATAAACACCAAACTGGAACTACATAAATAAAACTGTGTGAACAATGGGGCAACTTATTAAGTTCCTTCCTTCAAATGGCTGACTTTTAAATAGATTTGATTTTAAATTTAGGGTAGCACATTTAAATGTTATAATTTTACTGTCATACTTAAATGCTAATATTTTTCTCACTGAAGTATATAGTTTCTTATATAAAAATCTCTTCAGAAAAGATGTTACATTGTTCAGTAACATCTCATTTGAAGAATTTTGAGCTCTATTATGGAAAGACAAACAAAAAACCCCAAACAATAACAACAAAAAACTTTCATTGGCACTTGTGTAATAATGTTAATAAAATTATTTAAAATTATATCCAGATTGTAAAAAATCAAGAGAGAGAATGATCTGTTTCCATATTTTTGTAATTTGGATGACTTATATCATTGGTATTTCTCTTTATAATAGAAAAGAGAGTTACATCTATTTTATTTTAAGTTGTGGATTTGAAAAGGTTAACTACAAATCAAGTGTTATAGTTTTACAAAAGTATAATTAGCTAATGGTCAATTAATGTGCATTCACTTTACTAGCAGGTTTTGTTAGGTGTGCTAATAGCTCTAGACTTTTGAAGAATGAAGAGCTCAGGATTGTAAATTCTGACATTGTGATCAGGTTGATGTGGACAAATCTTGGCAGTCTCAATTTATGTGATTGAGAAAGTTGATTTGAATGGTGTGACTGGATGAATAAACCTTGTAATTAAAGACGAGATAATTTATTGAACAGAAAAAGAAAACAACTACCAAATTCTTATATTTTTTGCAAAAGAAAAATCCTGAAATAATTAATCACAACCCTTTTACCCCTTTTATCCTATATAATAAAAGGCTAATATGCAAATCGACCAAACGGCGGAATGACCAGTCATGATGATGGGCACTGACCACCAGGGGGCAGACGCTCAACACAGGACCTGCCCCCTGGTGGTCAGTATGCTCCCATAGTGGGAGTGCTGTGCAGCCAGAAGATGGGCTCATGGTGGTGGGGAGCAGGCCTAAGCCAACAGTTGGACATCCTTAGTGCTTCCTTGGAGGTGGGAGAGGCTCCCGCCACTCAGCTGCACTCACCAGCTGTAAGCCTGGCTTCTGGCTGAGAGGTGCTCCCCCTGTGGGAGTGCACTGACCACCAGGGAGAAGCTCCTGTGTTGAGTGTCTGCTTTCTGGTGATCAGTGCATGTCAAAGTGATTGGTCATTCCGCAGTTCAGTTGATTTGCATATTAGCCTTTTATTATATAGGATATAAGTAAAGTAAGCTCCTTTCAAAGATGATTGCCCCACACAGTGAGTGCAGATTTGTCTCTGGGCCCATGGTCGCCCGGTCTGGTCTTCTTCCTGTGTTTCAGTTGTTGATACACTCAAGTGTGTATCCCACTTTTTATGCATTCCAAACTATAAGTTCCAGATGCCATACTAGATGATTTTTAGTTTACTACAAAAATCCTAGAAGATTTGACAAAGTTTTATTTTCCCTTTCATATCTACTCTTTGTTTGTTTGTTTTTTCAACAAACAAATAAAGAATAAAAAATATAAACAACATAAAAATACTAACAAAAGTAAAAACAAAAGGTAATAAGAAGACATCAGTAATATTCTGAAGAAAGATCTGGGTTCCGGATTTCTAGCCCTTCCATTCTCTGACCCCAGCCCACTGACCAATTCAATGGCATCTTCAGAGTCACAAGCTAGGTCATGGCACCCTTAGCAGTTGTGCAGAGAACAGAAGAGATGGTCGTAGGAAGTGGAGCTCACTAGTTTAACTGCTCAATGCTCTCTTGGCCCAATTGTCCATGCACTGCTCTATTCACAGGTCTGAAAATATTGCCGAAGTCTGGTTTAGCTGCACCTCCTCTCAATGGTTTCTTTAATGCTGATGTTAGAAGCACTTTACTCCTCTCCTGATCTCTCACATCACAGATATGCAGCATTTGTGACTTCTGCCCTGCCCTATGGTCAATCATCTTTTGCTACACTTGGTGTTTGTAAATCCTCTGATGACAGGGTCTATGAACTCTTTAGGTCCCCCCACAGGGATTTTGCACCAAGATTGAAGTGTGTAATTGTTAAATACATGCAAAAGGAAGGAACAAGAATGCTCCTAAGACAACGTTGCTAGCAATATTCTTGATTCTCTATTAAGAGAATTAACATTACAGATAAGGGATATTATTTCTGGAGTGTTCCTGGACAAAAACAATATAAAAATGAGGTTAAGAGGAAAGTATTGCCTACTTTGGATGACAATGAAACCTTGTCAGAAGAAAGACTATGGTGGAACAATGGATGATTTTATATTACAAAAGGGCTCTATTTTTTACTTGGTAGGGATAAAGAATTGGCAATGCTCAGATCATTGTTTGATTTGGCACTGAAAGCTTGCTCATTGTGTCAAAATAAAACATTATTGTTCAGGATGTTTTCTTATCTTGATGTTCAGGAGATTGACTTTGAGTTTTGTAAGTAGAGTTATGTTACTGTTTTATTTCTTGACATACTTGAGTTACCTGATTTACCTACCACAGAAACAATAAAGGGATTTTCATTACTAAATGAATAGTTTATATTGGCAAAAGAAAGAAAAGATATCTGTTAATATAAGGGAATGGGGGATGGGGCGTGGGCACTTTAATTATTATGTTTCAAAGGATCTGTTTTGTAGAGATGGCAGCCAACCAGTATAAAGTCACCACAGGCTATAAAATCATTCCACAAATAAGCCATCCTAGGAAGATTTTCCTGAACATTTATGGCTAGAAGAGGACCTGGAAACTCTGGTCTTTCAGTTTTTACTCTGATTCTCAGCAGAAATGTCTTCTCACATCTTACCGGCCTGCCTCCACCTGGACAAGGAAGCATTGCTCTCAGCATCATTGGTTCACACAGGTCCTCTCATTCTCTGGAAATCACTACATGAATATTAATGACCATGATGTGGACCCGAAATACCATGGATGTGGCTACTTACTTGTCCAACATGTCCAATGTTACTCCTATGCTCTCCTTTCCAGAAGTCTGAACTTTCAAATTAAACAATACATTACTAAAGAGTACATATGTAAAGAAATTTGAAGAGAATGAATGTAAAAATATAACATCAAAATTTGTAAGCTACAACTAAAGCAGTGCTGAGAGGGTAAAATATAGCACTAATCACTTATTTTAGAAAAGTTGCAAGATCTTTTTCGATGTCTCTCTATGTCTGTGGAGGGTTGAAATGTGTCCCCAGAAAGACATGTTTAAGTCCTAATACTGGGACCTGTGAATGTGGCCTTATTGAGAAATAGGGTCTTTGTAGATGTTACCAAGTTACTATCATGTCATAATAGAGCAGAGTGGGCCCTAGTCCAGTGGTCGGCAAACTGCGGCTCGCATGCCACATGTGGCTCTTTGGCCCCTTGAGTGTGGCCCACGAAGTTTCAATAGCACTGTACATGCGCGCCCGCACATGGTATTTTGTGGAAGAGCCACACTGAAGGGGCCGCAGTTTGCCGACCACTGCCCTAGTCCAATGACTGGGCTCCTATAAGAAGAGAAAAAATGGGGCACAAACACAAAAGACCTAGGTCATTTAACAACAGATACAGAGACTGCAGGTATGTTGCCACAAGCTAAAGATCACCAAAAATTGGCATCTATTATCAGAAGTTGGAAGAGACAATGAAGGACCCTCCCTGAGAGCCTTCAAAGAGAGCACAGCCTGCAGGTACCTTGATTTCAAACCCCTGTCCTGCAGAACTGGGAAAGAATAAATTTCTGTTGTTATTTCCACCTACCTTGTGGTGCTTGATTATTGCAGCCTGAGAAGCTTTCACTCAAGGACATCACTTTTGAAAAAATACCAAGTCTTCTTTATCCACCACTTGCCTAACATGTCTAAAGAATCAAACCAAGTCACAGAACACAAACTTCCAAGTTTTCAGAATGGTGTGATTCCATGTTTTACAAGCACACATCTCCCACTTGCCTATTCAGTGTTGTGCAGTTCAGCCCCACGAATAGAGCACCAACTCTATCTAGGACCTGCATGGAGGGAAGGAGGATGGGATTGGCGAGGGGCACACAGGGTCAAACATCAATGCCAAGTCATTTTGTGATGAGGACAGTAGCAAATGTAGAGTTTCCTGTAATTTTTCTACTTCCATTTCAGGCTCTTTCCTGGTGTCCCAGTTTTCTTTGTTGGGAAACTGGCACCCTCGACTGGGCTATGCAGCCTAATGTGGCCTGCAGCTCACACAGAATGACTCAACCACACATAAGAAGTCAGAAGGGAAATGAAGCCTGATGTTGGAGCTTTATACCTATAGCCTACAGATGGACTGCACCCTGATGAGCCCTCACTGATTCCTTGCTCCCCAGCTACTGTCCCAAACTTTGCTCTTTGGTGCCTGGTCCTATAGGGTTCAGCTGCCACTTTATGCCATATCAGAAATGATGTGATAAACTGTTACCCCTAAGTGTGAATACTCAACAACACTTCCTTTAGGGTTATTAGCCATTTAACAAGAAGAAAGACTAGCCATAGATCATCATGTCACAGTAAAATATTTGGGGGCTTGGGTTTGGGAGAAAGAGGTGAATAAACGAGTTGCTTTCGTCTAGCACTTAACTCTCACACAGCTCTCTGAGCCTCCCACTCAAACCAAACTTTTGTTTGGCTTTTGTCTGAAAACTACCCTGGACTATATTATTTTAGAAAGTATAAGCAAGAACTATCTTAAAATTAGTTCTGCAACATACAAGTCTCCAAAAACTAGAAAAGTTATGCTTCTTTCCTTTTATGCATTGTCATACTGGGGACCACAGAGGTGAGGCCAAGAAAATCTGCTAGTAAGCATTTGTTGATAGGTTGGTTTCATTAAATCAAACCTGCCTACATCAAAGATTTTCCTTAAACTATCTGCATTACTTTTCTCAAGAGGTTACTTACAAGTCAGAAAGATGGCACAGGGCAGAGTGCACAGTAAACACTCCCCATGTCTGAAATAAACCAGTTCAAAATTGGAGAGCCATATTTCTGGCCTAACTTTGGACATACACATTTATAAGAATTTTCATTATGTTTAAATCAAATCCACAGGACAGAGTTCTACTCCTAGGGACTAAAACTAGTCCTCTGATCTACATTAAGATTCCTAAACTACACATTTAATGAGCCAGCAAGCCCTTGTTTTACAGGATGCCTGGGCTGATTCTCTTTTTGTTTTTCTTCCATGGGGGTAAGTTCAACCGATTGCAACCTCCTTTTACATTGATTTAGTCCACCAAGATATGAAATGCTTCTAGATAAAGCACTGTCTCACTTTTTATGAAAATGATGAGCTATCAACATTTTGCTTGAAGGCACAAGATGCAGCCCCATCTTCATTGAGATCCATTAAATATGCCAGAGACCCAGCTGTCAATACCATTGTGGAGTAAATTTAATTTCCAGAGTCAATATAGAGCCAGCTGCATTAAGCATAAGATAATTCTGGCACATTATTAATTTGAATGGCCATGTAAGGCATTGTCTAGACAAGATATAAGCCCAAGTTTTCATAGGCAATCTGTTCATAAAATGAAGTGTGCCAATGTTGTAAAGAATACTAATCACACTGATCTGGCTTATTAACCAATATTGATTGCTTTTACTTTGATATGGTCCAGAAACCTCAGAGGTGAAACACTGAGATGTTCTGCACTAGTGCTCTTGTTCAGACAAAACAGTAAATATTCCAAAAGAGTTGTAAGGTGCAAGATAGGAGTGATTTTTTTTTAGGAAAGATAACAGCTCAATTTGCAATACTTAAGAAATTGATAGCATGATTATGAATTGCTGTTTTCTGAGAAATCTTGCTATTATTATTAGGGGCAGCTGGCAACACTTCCTGCCCATGATGATTTTGATTAGTTATTGCACAATCCAAGTGCTGCCCAGAGACTATTCTTTTCTATCATTGTCTTTCCAGATCCTGCCGGCTCAGTCCTATGCAACATTTATCACTAATATTAATTACAGGCCTCTAACCCGAGTGTGGTTTCACTTGAAGGTC
This sequence comes from Myotis yumanensis, assembly GCF_028538775.1. Taxonomy (NCBI): domain Eukaryota; kingdom Metazoa; phylum Chordata; class Mammalia; order Chiroptera; family Vespertilionidae; genus Myotis; species Myotis yumanensis. Next base: position 26,840,019 of record NW_027223755.1, read on the forward strand.
AATGACGGGCCATTGATTCATCCAACACAGGTTCAGAATACCTTTCACTGGTTGTCCCCAAGCAACTGAGGTCAAACAACTAGTCTCTGTCTATAGCTACTGGAGTCTGAGTATAGTCAGCATGTCTTGCCAGGTTAGAGTGCAAGGGCTGCCCAATACTAACACCAGCAAACATCATCGCAGCCCAGTGCACCATTCCATTTCTGCATCTTTCTGCGAATAGGCGTGTCTCAGAGAAACAGACAGACAGACCTGGGTTAAAATCCGGACTCCACCACTAACTAGACATGTAATTTTCAGACATTTTATTCTGTGACACTTGGTTTCCCCTGGCTCAAATGAAAAAGAATAACTAACTGGTTTAAATTAGTCAGGTTCCAACCAGGAAACAAAACCACTCTAGGTGTTTCAGAGAACAATTAAGGCAGGGAATTTGTTACACGGGTGATGAAAGAGCTGAGGAGCCAAACAGGGGGTGGTGAGGTAACCCAGAGATTCTCTGTGGCTGGAAGTTCTACCATTCCTTGATTGGGAATAGCGGGTAGGGCTGTGTTAGAAAACCCAAAGTTGAGGATGGAGCCCTGGCTATGGTAGAGAATGCCCAGAGGCATGGTGACCAGAAAGGGTATAGAAAACACTTTCTAATACAGAGAGGGTAGTAATAAACACTCATGCTTCTCCTCCTTTTCCTCCAGCATTCAGCTAACACCCATAAGCCCGAGTCAAAGGTGGTCAAAGAACACAGCCTCAGAGGTACTGAGTGGATTGGAGAGGGCTGAGAATGGACGGGGAGCAGAGACAACACCAGGCATGGGGACTGAAAGAGACAAAGCAGAAAGTAAGTCTGTTTCCAATGGAGCAGCCTGTTTCCTTTCATATAATACAAAAGCTCTCTAACATTTTCCATCTTTTTTAAAAGTAATTGACAAAGATAGGTTTTAGAGGAACAGAGCTCGGTTTAGGAATAAACATAAAAATCCCTGGCAGTGGTTAAACTTGTCATACAAAGGAGTAGATGACATGGTATCTTGGAGGCCATAGATAATAAATGTTATAAAGGCCTATTTGCAACTTTTGATAATTGAATTGCATTGGAACCAGAGAGACTAAGGAAGATGAATCCACGAAAGTTGTTTTAATAAGGATATATTATGAATAAAGCAATTAAGACATACTTGGATCCTTCACACCCTCCCTCCCCCACTCCCCCTACCTCCCACACACAATCACAGCTCTATTAAGCCATAGTTTTATACCAATAAGCAGTTTTTTCATCCTGCAAATGAGCTTACAGTAGCCATAAGAAGTTTTGAATTCTGGTAAAGGATTTGCCACTTACTTAGATGCCTAAATTTGGATAAATCCGGTAATTTCTAAGACTTCAGCTTTCTATTTTGTAATTCATGTTCTTCCTATGAGAAACAAATTAACAACATAACATTAAAAACATAAATTATTCTATTAATGGAATCAACAATATTTCTCATAAAATCCAAAGCTTTTGAAGATGAATTAATTGCACAGATTTCTATCCAGTATCTAACCCTATGCCAAGCACCATCCTAAGTATTTGAAAATATAAAAAAGGAAGCCCTAACCGCAGGCAGTTTCTAGTCTAGTGGGACAACATTTAGGCAAATAATTATTTTACAAGGTAGTAAGTGCTATCCCTTGAGTAATATTGAGGGAGTTGTTCTTGTCACACAGATACTTTGTATATGCAAAGAATCAATCACTTTTCCCAGGACACAACTATATACATTTCTTATGTTGAGGTTGCTGTCTAGAGCAATGTGCCTATCCACAAATCTCTCTTCATCTATAATAGAGGGAATTCATTTTATAAGTAGACATCTTCATCAAAAAATAAATATGTTTATTCTTCAGGTATAACTAGATCATTGTGATAGAATAACAGCCCATGATTCATTTTAAACTTGGAAAATCCTTAAGCAATTTGACTAACATCTTATTTTACAAAGAATTTGTACGTTAAAAATCTATGTATATTTCACTTCTTCCAATAAGAATTCAGGGCACTTTGTATTTATATAATGAAATACATAAATAGAGGGCATATTTGGAGTAATGAAAAAATGGTGAGAGTTATAAAATAAAGAGGAAAGAACCTTAAATAATCCATAAATGAGACCGTCTGGCTTTATTGTAGGCAAATAAAATTGGTCTTAAAGAGATGCAAATGTAAATTTCCCGTATTTTAGGTCCATAAGCTAAAGCAACACAGTTGGTCAAAAATATCTCTGCTCCTGGGATGGGACTAAAGAGACATGTCAGTAGAAGTGATGCAGCCACAGTTCCCATCATGGTCTCTACAAAGGATTTAGTAATGAGTTTCATAAGATAGTGCTCTGATGTGCAGCAGGGCAGCCCTATGTGCAAAACCAGCATGCATCCAATAAAAGACATTCTCTAGGCAGGAGTCTGCAAACTCTGGCCAGGGACTGTTTTTTGTACTGCCCTGGAGCTAAGAATGGTTACATTTTTAAAGGATTAGTAAAACACACACACACACACACACACACACACAAACACACACACACACACAAAAATCTATAAACAAATAACTGAGGCATGCAAAGCCTGCAACATATATTATCTGGTTTTTATAGAAAAAGTCTTTCAACCTCTGATCCAAGGGGCCAAAACAATTAAATTTAAACTCAGAACAATTTGATGAGCAAATCTAATTGACTTAAGGATTGGTGCTGTCATTCAAAAGCACTTTTTGAGTTCCTACTAAGAGCCAGGTTCTGGGGAAGAAAACAGTGAATAAGCCAGGCAAGAGTTCCTACCTTTTAAAAGGTTGAGAGAGAATAAATCAATAACTGTGCGTGCTAGTTCTTGCTGCATAGCAGACTTACTCCAAAGTTTAGCAACATAAAAAGCAATAGTTATTTATGAGTGGGCAAGAGATCAGGGGATTTATGTTGGTCTCAGCTGGTCCCAGTTCTTCTGGTGTTTCTTGGGCTCAGGCATAGCTGGTCTAGGCTGGTCTAGGTTCACTCATGAATGTGTATCCAGCTAGGAGTCACTTATATCAGTTGGGCTGTCAGGGGTGGCTCTGCTTTGATCCATGAGTCTCTCATCCTCCTCATGGAATTTGCAGGAAGACTCAGGTGGGGCCCTGCCTTGATAATGGCAGAGGTTCAAGGGAACAAATAAGATGAACAGAGTCTCTGCAGGCCTGGGCTGGATACCTACTCTCTAACTTCTGCCTCATTGTGTTGGCTAAACCAAGTCAGGTGGGGAAACCAGGTACATGATAAAAGGATACTCACCATGGTAGAGGACCATCTAGATCAGTGATGGCGAAACTATGACACGCGTGTCAGAGGTGACACGCGAACTCATTTTTTTGGTTGGTTTTTCTTTGTTAAATGGCATTTAAATATATAAAATAAATATCAAAAATATAAGTCTTTCTTTTACTATGGTTGCAAATATCAAAAAATTTCTATATGTGACACGGCACCAGAGTTAAGTTAGGGTTTTTCAAAATGCTGACACGCCGAGCTCAAAAGGTTCGCCATCACTGATCTAGATGAACATTTCTTGAACCTAACCCAACAACAGATCATCCAGGAGGGGCCTGCATAGCCTGCAGGTCGAACTCGGTCTGCTCCTGTTAAGTGAAGATGCAGCATGGAATCTAGTGAATCTCCTTTCAGAAGAGGCAGTAAACAAGTCACCTGTTAGTGCACTCTAATGTATGTCACTTGTTCCCTTGAACCTCTGCCATTTCAAAGGAGAGAGTGTATTTATAATAAGTCCAAGGTTTAAATGATTTGATGATTATAACTCCTTTATCAATCCTCAGATGAGCAGGCTACTCAGGTCTGCATCACTGAATAAAACTTGGGATGGTGTTCGTAGAGGAAAAATCAGAACAGCCTGTTTTGCATATATAAAATCCTAGAAGGTTTCTTAAAAAACATGAAAATCCATGATATGAGAAAACTAGCCTGTCAATATTTCCAACTAGGGGCTAAACCCGAGGCTTGGAGGGGCTGATGAATGAAATGTAGCAAGCAGACAAAATGCAGACACTGTAAAGGTAGTTTGGTTTGTAGAGGGAAATGGAAAACCCTCAGTGTGAATGTGAAATAGAATTTTCCGTGGGTTTTGCAGGATGCTTTAGGTCAGCTGTGTTGGCAGAAAACCCTTGAATCTTCTTCCTGGACACTTGGTTCCAACTTAAGCTGCTGCATTAACTAAGCCAGTTTTCTTAGAAGAAAATCTTCACAGTCTTTTGTCTGAAATATGTTTTCCCTGGAATTTTATGACCTATTTAGTCTTCTACAATCATTTCCTGAATGAAGATGACTCAAGCTGACTTTTTTTTTTCTGCAAACACCACATTATATGATTCATTTATGGGAAGTGAAAATAGGAATCTTCTGCTTAGTTCTCTTTTCTCTAACATATGCATAGCCAATTGACCCCTGTTACATTGGGATTATTCTCCTTTTAATGTTTTCTTTTCTTGTTTTTTTTTTTTTTCAAAAGATTAGAAAGGGTCTTCACCATAATGACTTTAAATCATTCATGCATTTTTTTACCTCCTCTTCACCAACACTGACATCTGGTTCATTCTTTCTGACTGGTGCTGTGCATAGAGCAGATGTTTTCCCTGAGCTATCGTGATTTTTAGAACTTATTATCAGGAAGCTACAACTAATTCAGAGCCCTTCAGCATAGATGAGGCATTTAATGTATTCCTTCTAGTAAGTTTGACCTCGTCTATGGTGGATTTCATCTGCCACTATAATGCCCAATTACTGAATTTTATTCAACCCATCTGAGGTGCTTCCCCATCCTCTCTGGTCTTCACTAACCTAGTAATTTTGTGTCATCAGCACATTTCACCATCTTGATACTCATTTAACATCATTAATAACCCAAATCGAACTCCGTTTCCCATACTGACTGTACCTTTGATACTGGTGGGCAGCAGGAAACATGTGAAAAGAGAGAATTTCAAAATCAAATTTTCTCTAGGTTCTATGAACCAACCTTACCTGCTCTACTTTTTCAGACTTTGACTACTTCATATTTTCTGCTGCTACTTCTGGATCAAACACATATGTATAGTTTTAGTCATGCCTCATCTTGTTTTTTTGTTCCTCTTGCTCTCCTGAGAGAAAACTAGTTTGCATATGCCAACATAATTCCACAATTGCTTCACTCACCTTCCCAGGATCACCATTGTGATATGTTTTAGCCCTAAAAAAAGTCAAGATATTTTCCATAAATATTTTTATTTTGTTCTGCTTTGGTGTGCTCCTATAATCCTTTGTAAAAAAAAAAAAAATGCTAAAATATCAGGGATTCTGAAATACAAGGGGAGGAAGGCAAAGACAATTTCTGGGAGTCAGAGTGTGGGCAGAATGGCAGTGGGTTGTGTAGTGGACTTTCCAGCATGGCTTCCTGACTTCATGGGTGGTAATGAATTTATAGAAACTGAACCCTTTGTTCCATCTTTTTCCAATTTGCATCAGCTATTGAAGTCTTTCTTCCACTCACAGCACCTGAGTATGAAAGTAGGACAGGAATAAAATAAACTGAAAACAAAAAAACAACATCAACTATTTTAAAATGACAAATCATGATCCCTAATTTATGTTTTCTTCCACTGCTTAATCTGAAGTCCCCTGCTCATCTGTATTCAATGTGTCAGCCTTTTCTCTGGAACCTTCACTACCTGGACTCACTCCCTGCATCATGTGCATTCAGCCTGCTTCCCCCTGTATAAACAAATCATTTAATCTTGCAAACTACGTGCTTCATTTCTCATACTTCTCCATTAGCAATGGTCAAGGATACATGGCCTCTCCCAATATTATGCTATTAACAACTCAGAATGACATGCAGATTCTTCACTGAACCCATAATGCCAACAGAAAGATTATCTTCAAAGAAAAGGAAACAGCTAGATGAATGTGTTTGTTCATTGTAATGTTATTACAAATGCAAACCATTGGAAAGAGTAAACAATTCTGTAAGTCCTTTGGGAAACATGCCATGAGTATAAAACACCTATTATTTTAGTTCAATACCACTCACAACTCACCCTGACTATTGATGAAAGAAAATGAAATTCTAGTCATTCATAATTTCAATTTTATCTCTCACCCTACAATTAATTTCTTGGTAAGTCTTGTGGGCTCTGCCTTCTAGACATTTTTAGTGTATCCCATCTTATTGATTTGATGACAACAACTCCAGTCCATGCTGCCACCACTGATCACCTAGACTTCTGCAGAACTAGTCTCCTAATCTCCTGATAGATTTTACAACTCCATCTCTTGACTATCTCTCATCTACCCTTACAGGAGTCAGGGGGACACTTAAACTCACACACACACACACACACACACACACACACATACACACAGATTTAGATCATGTTGCTTATTTGCTCAAAATTCTCCAATGATTTCCTACCTTCTTGGAAAAAAATAACAGTCCTAAGAATAGTCCCGAATGTCCTACATCACCCAGCCTACTGCAGATTCTCTGATGTCAGCTCCTCCTACTCTGTGCCCCCTCCTCTGGATCATCTCCTCTTCTTTCTCCTGCTCTTCTTCCTGGGCCAAGGTTCTGTTCTGAGATTCTCTCAGGCTTGATAAACTCATGACTTTCTTCTTCCCTCCATTTAGAGCTGTGCTTAAATGTCACCTCATATAAGACTCTTTTCCAACCACTTTTATAAACCAGCATTCCCCCCCTGTGATCACACCGCTGCCTAGCATGATTGTTTCTTTCTTAATTCCTTAGTGTATTGCCTATCTATGCACCTGCTCAGTGGCTTTCCTGCCTATTTGTATGCTGAAGCTCCCTGAGAGCAGAGTCTTGTTCAGTTGAGTAGGCTCTGTATCCTTTATTCTTAGAGCAGTATCTAGCACGTAGTAGACGCCAAATGTTTGCTGCATACATAAGTGAGTAGATTCTCCCGGACTAAAGAAAAAGAAATAAAGTGTTACACACTATTAGAAAATTATCTATCAGTAGCTGACTTGGGAAAGCCATGCCATTGCCATGAGTCAGTTCAGATTGCACCCTGACTTTCCATAGAACATGTCTGTCTTAATATTCAGAAAATTGTGGTGCTAGTTCCATTGCATCACCGACAAGCTGTGGGAATTTGGGGCTCTCACAAACCTCTCTGAAATGCTTTTCCTGATGTTTCCTACCCATAAAAATGTATGAGGGATCCAGCATGGCCACAAGTCATGATAATTGAGTGTTATTATTTAAACTATGTCTTATGTAATAGTTACTTCATGTTGTCCTAATTAAATACTATTTAGCAAAGATAACTCACTGGCAACCCCATTGGCCCTAAATATTGGTGCACACTGGCCATAGCACACTAAACATCAAGTGACAATGTGACAGAAAGGTTGACATCTAAACTCCAGAATCCCCAATTTAGGAACATACCTAAGAAAATTTTCTATCACATATCAACAATAATGTGTCATTTCTATATGGATGGAGTGTCCACTGCACTTTTTTCTTACTAAAGCAAACAATGGAAAGTGTAAAACATGTTATAAAGTAGGTTTAAAGTTGTGTACTTAGTTTTTAATAGTATAGACCCAAAAGGACTATACAAAGCAAGCTTGTCATTTAAAAAAAATAACTAGCTAAATATTTACAAATGAAGGATAAATCCTAATACATTAATTAGAAGAAATATTAGTCATTTAAAAATATATGGAATTGCATAGCACTAGAGGAAAATCTTATCTAAATAAATAATGCAGAACATAGACAGAAATATACTCATTACAATTTTGCAATGTATCTGTATATATGTGGGCAAAAGCTAGAAGAGAATGTACAAAAATCAATATATTATTGAGTTGAGAAAATAATAGTGCTTTTTTGTTTATTCCATGTTCTTTAATTGTTTACAGTAAAAGAATTATAGAAAGGAAGGAAGATCCCTTTGGAAACACAGCTACTTTACCACAATGGGGATTCAGACTTCATTTATTTTGGGGCACTCCCAAATGGGCACTCTAAGAAGCCTACCTGGACAACCTCCATCAGGGCTGCCATGTTGTCCCTGTAACTGACCTCTGCCCAGGCCATTGATCATGACACCTCTGCCCTCATCATGGGCTAGGGAAGTAGGGCAGACAAAGCACATGCAGATTAATGTAAGTTGTGATGGAGCACATGGAGAGACCCAGGAAGAGAATGAGCCATACTGAGGACAAGGCACCAGAGACATACAGGTGCATGCATGACAACCAAGATGCAGATCTCACCTATCTTTGTCATTGCTTCTGACTTTGTCCTTGCACAGAGCCTTAAGGGTTTTCCACATGCACAAACACTACAGGCTTGATGATGAAGGCGTTCAGGAAAGTAATAAATTTACACCAGCTTGATTGACTTGCTGATTCATAGAGTTAATTAACCAGGTTTTTATTTTGTCAGCTTAGTTGCATAGACAGAATGTCTTAGTCCATTTGGGTTGATGTAACAGAATTCCATAGACTGGGTGGCTCATAAACAACAGAAATTTATTTCTTAAAGTTCTGGAGGGTGAGAAGTCCAAAATCAAGGTGTTACCAGATTTTATGTCTGTTGAAGCCCACTTCTGCTTCACAGAGACATTTAGCTGTTTCCTCACATGGCAGAAGGGGCAAGGGAGCTCTCTGGGGTATCTTCTATCAGGGACTCACTAATCCCATTCATGAAGACTCCACATCTGTAATCTAATCACCTCCTAACACCATCACATCAGGGTTAGGTTTCAACATATGAGTTTTGGAAAGACATGTACAGCCTCAAGCACAGAATGGTTTTAACATGCCAATCGCACACATGTGTTTAGATCTGTCATTGTCAATCGTGAATTTGGTTGACACTTCTATTATAGAGAAAGGGCAAATAGCAATATTAAAATATTTTTTCTAATTAATTTCCTTTCAATGTGCACAGATCCGTGCACCAGGCCACTAGTTTTCAAATAAGGTCACATTCTAAGGTGCCAGCTGGACATAAATCTTGGGATGATGCCATTCCACCTGGAACAGTAGCAAATGACCATTTTGAAGAAGGAAGCAGCTGGGAAGATGGGATTCCTAGAAAGTCCATGATGAGAATGGCTCAGATTGGACCACTCATTCAACTTGCATTTACAAAATCTAACTTTGGGCAGTAAAAATACAAGCATTAACAAGATTGTAAATATTTGAATTAAAATGCTTTCCTATTGTAAAAATAAATAAATGAATAAAACAAGAAGAAATTGTGGGAAAATGGGGAGTCTTCTGCTCTTGGGCAGAGGGTTAGATCCAGATGTGATGACAAAGGAGGGTGGCCAGGACATGCTGACCCTGATAGTACTTTGGACACAGGATATGGAGGGAAGACTGTTGCTTTTACTCAGAAATGCACTTAATTGAATGAGGCTAAGTTGTTTAGCCCAGGTGCAGAAGTTTTAGAATGAAGGAAGAAATGAATGAATGAATAAATGAATAAATGTTTGAATTCTACATCAATACTTTAACAAAACTGGACTGTATTCAACCCTATTCATTAGGTGGTTTACCATGTGCTGAGTGCTAAGTTAAGTTCCTTCATGTATATATATCACTGCATTTCACCTCTACAAGTAGATATTAATACCCACATTTTATATATTAAGGAGTGAGGGAACTGATACTTAAAGGGGCCCTGTGTCCTGGCCAACATCACAAAAACCATATATGCACACTTGCATGTGTATGTCACAGTAGGTCAGAGTGGATTCTGGTGAAAGGCACAGATAGCAAATGAAGTGTCCCCTCTCCCAGGCAAACAGGGAGGGGGGTGTCACTGAAGTCCTCAGTTCCCTGACCTGGGAATTGGTTTCTGGACACCATTTCATTATTTGAGCATCACATAGAGGTCTTGTGAAATAATAACTAAAATAAAGTCTTAAAGTAATTTTCCCTGATTACTTGGATTTGGGATATTTTTTCTTTTTTTATGTCACAACTCTTTTAAAGGAAGCATGAGCAACTTTCTACTCAGAAGCTGGAGTGGTTAACCAAGATCCTAAAGTGATTAATTTCCAAACAATATTTGTCCCTGATCTTTTTCAACTTCTTATCCTTATCTGCTTGTTAATTCACATTGAGCTTTCACGCGAAGGGGCTAAATTCTTAATTGAAGGCTTTTTTGTCTTGACATGTGGTCTGGGCAAATAAGAGAGAGGCAATATAGCTTAATCACTGGGTACCAGCCCCAGTGCAGTGAGATGCAGCCTGCCTTTCTTACAGAAGTGTGGCTGATCAAGAATGGCAGTGGGAAAGATTTGTTCAGGCATCAGAATTCCTTTCTACTCTGTTTGAAAATAGGGCCATACTTCTTGTGCAATGCAAGCTATCCCACCTCAATAATGACATTTAGTGGGGGGGCAGCTTCTGACATATTATATTTATACTAAATCACATTCTGTTATTTTCCATTTCTTCAGGAAAGCTGTCATTAGCAACACTTAATGACCAGCTTGAGGCAAAAACCAAGGTTTTCTCACCTCAAAAAGTCATAACTTGTAGCAGTGACTGGCTAAAAAGAGATTAGCACAATTATAAAATTCAGCCCTGCCCCAGTTGGCACCATGGATGGCATCACCATTTTCTAGTTGACAAGTGATCTGAATAAAGATTAGGCTAGACACACCTGACAATGGATCTTTGCCATTCCATCCTTGCCTTTCCACAAGCTATCTGAAGGTATCTTGGCATTGATATCTTATTATCTTTATTTAAAATAAGGAAGACATTTCTTAAATTGTTCTCATTCTATGAGCATCGTGCCATGAAATGGTTATATAATATCAAATTGCTATATGCAAAGTAATTTCCCTTAGAAGGCTGAATTTTTTATGAGTGTGAAAATATCATATATGCAGTTTCATATTTTAAAAAATGTTTTTCTTGAAGGGCTGGCAAGTGATCTATGTTGCTTACATTCTAGAATAGAAGCCAGGAAGACAGCTTCATATTTAAAAGAAACTTCATATATAAAAAAATCAAGAATAAATGTTGTGAGGGAAACTAGCTAAAATATACTGATCTCTTAAATGTTCCATAAGGGAGCATGGGCACAAGACATTATAGAAAATATTTTTAAAGAAATTTTATAATACGTGTTGCTTCAATATTCCTAATATTGCATTTTACCACTTCACTCAGGTGGAAATTTAAAAACTGTGCATTTATTATAATTGATGGGCATAAACCATTCTGATTGCTACTGCATATGTAACAGCCATCTGAACAAGTTGCAAAGGACAGGACAGAGAGGAAAAGTGCTGAAATAGAGAAGGACCTGCTTGTATCCTGTGGTCAATGACTGTGGTGTGACATTAGGGCTTCAAAATGAGTACATGTCCTTCGAGCATGCCTGGCCCAGCTCTGAAGGTGTAGGGTCCTTGCAGGTCTATGAATGTCTTCATTATCCAGGAGAGATCTAATTCAAGTAAACAGGAGGGACTGTGTCAGGGGTAGTGCCTCCCTTATTTTCAGAAACCCCAGCTTCCACTGGCAGACTCAGGAGCTCCAGCTTCTGAGCACACAGGGAATAAAGTCAGGTTCTGGGGCCTGCCAGCAACCACTGCTGGATCCCCTGTCAGCTGCCTTCCTGGGTGAATGCAACTCAGGGAAGGCTGAGGACCAGGGCATGGCTCTCAGCCAGAGCAGGCCCTGCCCTGGGAGGCTGGCTTTAGAGAATGTGGCTCCAGCTGAGGTTTGAGATTCTTATGACTGATTGGTTCACCTTCCAGTCCTGTGAAGGATTTCTGCACTTCCAAGACAGTTTGGGGTGGCTGTCAGTTTCCAACGACAGCTGCCTATCCTGACTCATGGAAGCTGCCCTCCTTATGCTAATGGAGGTTCATGCAGACCAGGAATCTGCAACCAGGCCTCATGACTTGCCAGGTGTGTGTGTGTGTGTGTGTGTGTGTGTGTGTATGTGGTTTGGATATGTCACATGACCATTCTTTCTTTTACTTTCCTCTCTGCAGAGAGTAATAATCCCATCTAAAATGTTTCAAAGCTGACAAGTGAGCTTTCCTAAGAAAGAGTAAAAAAAGAAAAACGGAACACCTGGTCCAGCATAATTCCCCAGGGAATGGGGCCCTTGGTCAACTTCTTCTGGGGCCTGTGCTGTCATGTTGAGCTCCACCACAGCATTTACCACTCTATTGGGATGACATGTCTATGCAGCTGATGTCTCCCTTCAGGCCATCATCAACCCAAGAATAGAAGCCTCTTCTTAATCACAATCATGTACGTGTTACCAGGGCCTAGTGCACAGGGGCCAAAGTCAGATTCCTACAATGCAAGGTGAATATTATCCTGCTGAACAATGTAGCAATATATTCCTGCTAACCTGCTCCTGCTTCCTGACCTCTCTCCCTTGCAGACATATCTGGGTCTTAGCCTAAGCTGTCCATTCACCTAGGAAGACCTCCCCAAATAGGGCTCATCTTTAGAAACCAGCTCAAAAAGGACCTCCACTAGGAAACCTGACCTGACAGCATCTTCCCTCCTCTGACCTCTTCTTTGCTACCAAATATTGTTTCAAGCATTTTCTCTGTCCTTACACACCTCTGTGGATCTTTGTTCAAGTCCACTTCATGTTGCATGTCAATAATCAGTATATTCATTTGTAAATCTCCACCAGACTGAAACGCCATCTTAGATCAGCTGTGTGCTCTTCAGTCTGGACCCTGGTTAGGGCCAGAGCAAATACTGAGTTCAAGCGACTCAGAAGATAATGTTTTCATGCAGAACTGTCCTGTCAAGGGCCTGGTCTTCCTTGGGCCACATGTTTAAGAGCAAGGAGGATCTTGTGTGAGCCGACTCACAACATTCAGTCACAACCAAGTGGGGGGATGGCTCCTCCAAGAGGAAGCAGGAAATCATCACTGACTGGCATCTGCAAATGTTGAACCCCCAGAACCATTGATTATGTTAATCAGGCTCAATTTATCTTCGAAAGAGACATTTTAAAAAGCAACAGGGCTTAAACAAACGTGAAAGTAATCTAATTCAGACATAAACATGAAAGTTAATATGATTACCATGAATTGATCTAAATATTACTTAAAATAATTAGAAACGATTTTTGATGGCATGCCATTTCAGTCAGGACACTTTTATGTTACATTAGGAAGCCAATGGGTTATTGCTTTTTATAAAATGTTTTTGTTGTTTATGACCTTCAAAGGAAGGACCAGTGTTGGCAGACTGTCCATTAGTCTCCAAGTGAGTGCTGAACGGATTATCCTGCATCTACTGCAGCTCCACTTTCAGTCTGTCATCCTCCTTCTTACTATCTTCATATTCAAATGGAGCCCTTGTCAGGGTTAAATTAGTTGTTTTTTTCTTACATAAATTCACAGATTCATATCAGGGAGAAGAAATATTTAATTTTTAATATTTTTTAATCCTATGTCAAAAACAAATGAAAAGAAACATGTTAATAGTTGTTGAAGGTTGTAAAACTGAGGGTCTTATGACTTTCATTCAATTTAATTCAGCTAGGGATCTTAGCTCTAGAAATCACACACACACACACACACACACACACACACACATCCTTCATAGACCAATCCTTTCCTGATAACTAGCAATCTCTGAGGCAGCAGAAGATGGTAGTCTGAACCTGACTAAAGGTTACAGGGTCAGACCTCTGCCAGGCTGACTATAACATCTTGACCAAGTTATGTTTCAGTTGCTGAGCCCTTAGATGAAACAACCCCTTGGATACTTTCCCCTGAGACCTGAGTGAGGGACACCTGAAAGACCTCAGAGTTGTTCTCAAGACCTGAAGAAGTGATTTATTTAGCACTTAACCTTATCTCTGACCAATCATCTCCCAGCACAATCTTGAACCCCTTAATCCAGGGAGTCTTGTGATTTTTGCCCTTTTTAATCTGTAACCCACATGCCATCTGTAGTCATCTTTCAGATCATTAGCTTTCCCATTCTCTGAATTGACCAACTCTCTAATAAATCTTCTTTCTCTACTGAAAATCCCTGCTCATATATTTCATTAGGCCAGTGGGTGCAGGCAGACAAATTCAAATATTGGGGTCCCAGTAACAGCTGTAGATTGTGCTTCAAAATAAACCTGAAGGTTCAGGACTTCTAGGTTAAATATTTCCAGGGATCTGCTGTATCCTTAGGCCAATGCCTAGGTTAAGAGTCCCTGAGAAATACACACTTCTGTTTTGTTTTTGAAATAACTCAAACTCTGACAGTCTTTGAAGTTAGAAGCAGATATCATTGCTAAAAAGTTTTTGTTGAGTCAAAAACAGTTTTCTGAAACATCCTGTAAATATCTAGTGTTGACTGTTGAGAGCTCTGCATTCCACATTCCACAGGGAAACCCTATCAGAACTGCCAGAACACTACTGTCGCTCATGCTGTTTATAATAAAAAAAATTTTGGAAAGGAAATGTATGTGAAGTTGAATGAATCATCTTACTGATGCATTACAGTTGTAGAAAGCTATCTGATTACTCATTTTTTTTCCTGCATCAAACTGGAAAAGCAGTGTTTTAGGACCTAATGTTACTCTCCATGTTACTAAACATTTAATTCAGAAAAGTGATATCATAATTAGGGTATCCATTTGTTTAGAGTATGAACAAATTAGAGAGAGCAAGTAATGGGAATGTTAAATTTAAAGTCAATATGACAAACAGGAAATATTGAAATTAGTATTAACAATAGTAGTAAAATGTGTTGTGAGTACCATGTAAAAATGGGCACTTTATTTTTCTCAGACTAAGTTTACAAATCACACTATAACAGTTAAGCATACTCGTTACTTCTTTCACTTTGGTGCTATCTTGAGTAGTTCAAATATGCTAAGCTCTTCACATATTTATGAAGACATGTTGCCTGGTGGCCTCATATAGAAGATGTCTCTGTTTGGAAGTGTTAGTCATCATTAAAAGGTAGACTAAGAATCATATTTATACTCCTCTAAACTAATTTCAAATAATGCAGCTTTTATTGTAAAAAAGCTAGAAGAATAAGCCTAAATGTAGCTAACAACAATAGGTTTTCCAGATATGAAATTTTAATAAATAATTGCAAATGTCAAGAAAACATACATTGTAATGACCTAAAAAGCTTTTATTTCCATTGGATTTTTTTTTTAGTGTTATGATTTCTTTTCAAATTTTCCAAAAGGCTTTAATGAAGATAACTGGTCGGTCTTTCTTTATTGAGGATAATATGTTGTAAAACTGCCTTTAAATCTTTACCGATAGTTACAGCTTGATTTTGTTAATTGTTTTATTCCTTAATTGCAGTACATTAGTTTATAATTTACCTATGGACAACTGCTCAATAAATAATTAAGTGGACTATTTTTGAAGCACCCTTAGCTGGTGCTTCATTTGATTCCTGAATGGGGCTGTACATTTCCTTCTGGAATAGATTTGGTGAGGGGCTACCAGATCATTCTCTTCCAGAAGCAAATGGAATTTTCAAGAAACAAGTACCCCCACAGTCACACCACAATCACAGAACAGTTTTAAACATTTTCATAAAATATAATCCTGTGTTTCCTTGCTCTCTTGCATTTTCTTACTTCTTCTTTTGTATTTCTTTCTATAAAGAGATCCATACAAGATAAAATGGTAAGAGATATGAAAAAATAATACATGCTTTTATACTCATTTCTAAGCTGAAAAAAGTTTATTGTCGGCAAGTCAATTCTTCACTTGTCTTTTTCTTCTTAATAGCTTATTGATATACAATTTAGACATACTAAAAGCTACCAATTTTAGGAAAAATACAATGAGTTCTGGCAAGTACATGTAGCTTCCTAGTTACACAATCCATCATGATATATTGTTGCAGAAGGCCAGAGAAAAACCAAGCCACGCTTAGAGAAAGGGAGTTACATTTTATTATTAAATTCTGTGCAGGCCCAGAGAAAAATGTGTCTTTCAAATTCTGGGTTCCCCAACATGGAGGAAACATCTCTATTTATACTTTTTCCAGTCCTTTGTCTCCCAAATTTGGAATGAGACTTCCGGGCCTTCTGAGAAAGAAGGCCTGCATGCTGGGAAGGGGCCATGAGACCATATCTCAAGGTGTCAGCACTGACAACTCTGTCTGGGGTATAGTTTACGGCCTTTCTAGCATGGGAGTAGTCTTATTTTCCTTATTATTTAAGCAAGCAAGTATTTACAGAAGCCAGAATAGCAGGGTTAAAATTTCAAACAGCAGCTTTTATATAAGATGGATGCTTCAATAGAACATTCCCATCACTCCAAGATGTCTCATCATTCCACTTTGTAGTTGATCTTCTGTTCCCTTGTCAACACTTGATAACCACCAATCTGCTTCTGTCACCGTAGTTGTAATGTTTCTAGAAGCTCATGTACATGAATCATAAAGCATGTTTTTTTCTGTTGCACTACATATTCACACTGCACATTGGGGGACCAGTCTGACATTTTGCACATTGGTTAGTAGTTCTTACATGACTTATTAAGTAAGGAGAAGATTTTTTTGAAGTCAACCAGTTGTGCATATTCAAATTTTCTATAGCATATTACCAGTCGGATTCTATTCTGTTTTCCATGTGATATGAGCTCAGATGTCCTTTTACTTAACTAGACCGCATTCAACTTCAGGACATAAAATATTCAATTTACTGTAGCAATTCTCACTGCCAAATTCTGAACCATAGGTGACTGATATTATTGTTCTTTAATAATTATTGTTTTCATTACATTCAACATGGCAGAAGCCTATACTGACCAAAGCAGTGAGGAATAACAGTTTTGTTAATCTTTCAAAATCTTGGATGGTCTGATGACATTGGACCCTGAGAGTTTAGGAGCTATCCTAGGAAGCCAGGAGGAATGATTACACCTAATTTTGCAAGTAAGTCATGCATCAACAGTACAACCCTGAAAAGCTGGGTGCATATTCTGAGCTCAGAGGTAATGAGGGAAACCACCAACAGCATATGAGGACTTTTATTATGTGAATGATAATCAATATGCTAAGATTGATTTTCATTCACATAATGATATCTCATATGTCAATGTTCAATGGACAGAATATGGCTGTATCAGATCTTATCAAAACTTTTAGGTACTATTTAACAAATGAATTAATGTGGACACTACATTCTATCGATATTAAACTGCGAGAAGTGTAAAACTTTGAAACTTCCTTTTGAGGTTCTAGTGACACAAAGCAATTATAGCACAGTGAATACATTAAAAATATCCCAGCTGCAATGAATAAAAGGGACATGAAGAATAAGGGCGATAATTGGAAGTGGCCTCACTTTCTAAGGAAAGATGAAAAGAAGAAAAATAAAAATAAACAGATCCTTGACATGCAGTAATTGGAGTTGTCATATTTCAACCCAAGTAATTAAAGGCTAGACCCATTTTCTAAAATTGTATTGTGTAATTATGAAAATAAATAAATATAATTAAAAAGTTAAATAGATGGATGTGCCGTTGGTAAAGCACTAAAATATATCAAAATTATATATTGAATATAGTTTTTGTCATTTCAAATGACTATGAAGCAGCCCTGTCACCATTAATGATGAAAATAAGCAAGATATTGTAATAATTGGTTACTTCTATTACTTATTCTTATGCTGGCTGCTTGAGTGTAAACAAAAAGAAAATGCCTTTTCCTATTTAGTCCAAAAATACAATATCATCCACTTGTCAGCAAACTGTAGAGTAGACAATCTGAAGAAATATGTATTATTTTGGAGGCCAGTGACTTTCATACAGGTGAGAACAATACAGTCCTGAAAATAGCTCACAGAAATCTCCTCCTACAAATAATTCATAAACATGTCCACCCTTAATGTAAATGCTTTGTCTTCAGAGTAGTTCCTGATAGGGCTTATTGTTTCAATTCTAAATTAGATAATATTTAGCAAAATAAGCAGTATATGCTGAAATGGAGTTTCTATTCCTAAAAAAATATAAAAAATGCAACAGTCTACATTTAATGGTTGGTCCCCCAACTCCAGATCTAATACCAGGGATCAGAAATATCAGTTAGAGTCATTTCCTCTCCTCCAAAAAGAAGTGTTAACAGAAGTGTAGACAGGTGTAGAACCCTGGGGTGTCCTTTTCAGATATTCTGCATTCTCATTCAAAGCCTATGTTTAAGCTTCAGATATTGCAAGCTCAAGGTTATGCAGCACTCTCCAATCCTATATAATAAAAGCCTAATATACTAAGTGTCCAGTCAACCGGTTGGCCGTTCAACCAAAGTATAATATGCAAATGATATGCTAAGGTGCTCAACCACTCGCTATGACATACACTGATCATCAGGGGGCAGATGCTCCAACCTGTAGGCTAGCTTGCTATTGGGGTCCAGCTGATTGGGACTGAGCGAGACAGGCCGGACATGCCCTGGAACCCTCCTGCTGGCCAATCTCTCGTGTCCCTCGCTGGCCCCAATTGTGCATCGGTGGGGTGCCTCCGCCTGACCTGCGCCCTCTCACAATCCAGAACCACTCTGGGGATGTTGGAGAACTGGTTTTGGCCTGATCCCGCAGGCCAGGCCAAGGGACCCCACTGGTGCATGAATTCAGGCACCAGGCCTCTAGTATTGTCTATAAGATCATCACCACAGGAATCTCATTTGTATTAGTCTCAGGCCTACCATAAACTGGAAGGCTTAAGTCACAGATATAATTATCTCTTACTTCTAGAGACTAGAAGTTCAAGACCAAGGTGGGTATCCCTGATTTGATTTGTGGTGAGGATTCTCTTCCTGACTTTCTGATGGTCACCTCCTTGCTTACTATATACTCTGTGGTGTCTCTTTTTATAAGGACCCTAATTCTATTGAGTCAGGGCCCCATCTTATGACCTTATTTAGGCTTAATTGCTTTATTGAAGTCCCCTTTCTAAATATAGCTACACTGGGTGTTAGGGCTTCAATATATGAATTTGGGGGTGACACAAACATTGAATCCATAGCATTCCATGCCAAAATTCACGCTCATCTCTCATGCCAAGCACAATAATTTTATCTCAACAACCCCCAAAACTTTAGTTCACTCCGGAATCAACTCTGAAGTCTCAAGTCCAAAGTTTCACCTTCAAATTATTTTACTCAGATGATGAGAAGACTCAAGGTATAATTTATTTTTAGGCAAAATTCCTCCACAGTTGTGAGCCTCTAAAATCAAACAAATTATGTGCTTTCAAAATATGATGGCAGGACAGGCACAATATAAACATTCTCATTCCAAAGAGAGAAATTAGAAGAAAGAAAGGGATGATGGGCACCAAGCAAGTTCAAAACCCAGCAAGGCAGATTCCATTAGAGCTTTAGGCTCACAATTTATTGTCTTTGGTTTGATACTCCAGCCCTCCACCCTAGCTCACTGGGCAACAGCATTACTTTCATGGCTCTAGGAAAGGGTTATGGCAGAAGGTCCTAACTCTGAGGCTCTGAACAGGCACCCCCAAGCTTTGAAACCAATGAATAACCAGCTCTGGCCCCTGGACCAGTGGTGGAGATAGCAGGCCTAATGATCTCTTAGTCCTCTTCTGAGTCATTCTGTCCTTTTCTTGAAGAATAACAGAAGTACACAGCCAAATCGGCCTATCACACCATCCTATATAATGCCAGAAGTGCAAAAGCCTTTATTTCATCTCATTTTTGTTCACTTTAGTTCAACTGGCTGTGCCTCTGCTTATGAAATCCCATCTCCACTCTTGTTACCTTCTGAGATGGCTTATTAAATCCATTAATAGCACCTACCATCTCTTCATTAAGTGTTTGTCCAGCCACACCTTTAGTGTTCTCTTTAGAACTACTTCAATTTTTACAATGTAGATAAGCTGAGCATATTTAAAACCTTGAAGCTCCAGTTCTTCCTGGTTAACAATTCCTTTAATTTCTCTCTCTCCTCTTGTGTTTTGCTATAAGTGGTAAGAAGAAACTAAGCTGCTTCAACTCTTTGCTTAGAAATCTCAACTGAATATCCAATTTCACCAGGCACTAGTTCTGCCTTTCGCAAAACTCTGGAACACAGTTCAGCCAAGCTCTTTGCCACTTTATAACAAGGTTTGCCTTTCCTCCAGTCCCTAATAACGCGTTCCTTATTTCCATCTGAGACTTCACCAGAATGATATTTAACATCTGTATCTCTACCAACATCTGTTCAAGGAAATCTAGGCATTTTTCTAGCATGCATCTCAAATCTCTTCTAGTTTTGCCCCATTACCCATTACACAGTTGTTATTTGTTACAGCAGCACCAGTATTCTCAGTACAAAAATTGTGTTAGGATTATCTAGAGAAATAAAGATAGATACATAGATAGATAATTTGTTATAAGGAATTTAATTGCCTCATGTGGTTATAGAAGTTGAAAAGTCCCATAATTTGCAGTTGACAAACTAGAGAACCATGAGAGCTAATGGGATAATGGCAGGTTCAAGACTCAGGAAAATCCAATATATGAGGCCAAAGGCATGAAAAAAAAAAAAAAAAGACATTCCTGATCAAAGACAGTCAGAGAGGAGGAATTCCTGGTTATTTATGGAAGGGTCAAATTTAGTTTTTTTTTTTTCTGGTCTTCAATTAATTGGATGAGACCCACTCACAACATAGACAAGGCAATCTGCTCACTCACATGATTTAAATGTTAAACTCATCCAAAACACCCTCACAGAAATATACATAATTATGTTTAATTAAGTATGTGGGCATCCTGTAGTCCAGTCAAGTTGACCCATAAAATCAACCCTTATGCTATCACCACCTGACCCTCCGGGCCAGCCAGTTGTGGATAAATTGGAAACAGCACAGCGGCTGAGGAGCTGAGAGTGCTATCTTGCACCTCACAGAGCAAATAATCTACTATTCAGTTCTAGCTGTATGCATCTCAGTGCCTTCTGATTTAACCTGTTCATGGTAGCTTGTTTACTTCTCTAAAGAAGTTTATTTGAAGTTAGAAAATCACATTCCAGTATAAATTTTAGATAGACAGTAACTTTACACTTAGTATGGACTGCACAATATTTGGAACACATGTATAATTAAAACGGTTGCTGTTTTTAATCTAAAATTGAAATTTACTTGGATATCCTGTATTTTTTATTTGACAAATATGGAAACCTTATTTTATTTTCAAATTTTTTCTTTTAAATTAGTGTTCCAAATACTATTTTGTGCCAGATGGACGGAGAGAAAGAAGTGAGTTTTTAATAGACAATTTAGAAAACTAGTTGGAATTCAGGTACCAAAGAAAACTCAGTTTAAACAAAATTGATTCAATCACATTAACTGCATAGAGTGAATTAAAAAGATAAATGCACAGGAATATTTCTTAAAATGAAACAACAACAAAAATTCTTTAATATTCAAGGATACTCTGAGATATTTAGGTAGACTTTAACATAAAATTATTTCAGAGTATCACACATTTTGTAACTGGACTAAACGTAAGGTATTATATAATATAACACACCATTATGTGAATGAGAAAATAAGGCTTACAAAAATCAGGGCAACTAAAGTAAAATTGTATTCCCCCCAAAGCCCAGATTAAAAATAAACAATCCTTTGTTAACATCTACCTACTTATTGAAATTAGTTTGGTAATCTTATATCTGTGACATCAGTTATACAGTTTTTTATAAAGCTATATGCTTATTTTATTTTCTATAAGCACTAGTAATAAATAAATTTGAGATCATGCTCTATCAGTATTCTGCTTGGATAATTTAAACATCTAAATATTTGGCCATGACCATCGATTCATTTCTGAAGCTTTTATCTGTAGTCTTCTTTTGTGTTCTCCACCCTGGGTGACCCTTGACACAAATTTTGGGGGGAAAATCTCTTGAATAAGCCCTGAAGGAATCATTCATCTTGAATGCATCTAATTACTACCTAGAAAAAGTGAGTAGTATTATGCAGAAATTATAGTGAAAACCAACATATGTAATGTTTCACTTCAGTGATTTCCTAATTATATTAGGTTAAAATGTAGATATTTTCTAGTCAGAAACTTGAAAACTATGACAGTTCATGTAAAAATAAATCAGCTAAACCCAGATGGTACCGTCATCACTTTATCTAGTAAAGTGTCTTGTGGCTGCTTTGTTCACACTCTGTATTTATTGGGATTTCTATATCTTTTTTACAGATTACAAACATACCTCTAAATTAGATATTTTTTTTTCTTTATGATATCTAAGTAGATGAATGCATAAATTAAAAGTCACTCAAGGTGGTTATATGGCATCATGAACATAAAAAACTGAAATGCTCAAACCTGCAGCTTTCATCTCATAGGTGCCTTGTCTGTAACTGCATGTAAAGATTATCATGAATTGGATGTGCTAATATTTCTGCACAAATAAGATAATATAATGAAATAGAAGCCTTCTTGGCAATTCTGTTATCATTATATGCTTCTAGTTGGAAGGTTTGAAACAAGGTGAAAAATAGAATGACATAATATTAACTGAATCATCTTGAAATGAAAATCTTAGTGACCATTTTCTTGAGTTGAAGCTATTCAGTATATTCTTATGTCTTTGTCTTTACCTCAAATTATAAATATATAATGGGCATATTTATAAGCAAGAACACATATCCCTTAGCAATACTCAGATACTCCATTTGATCTTAAATTATCCCAAGAATAAAATAAAAAGAGAACTTGGAGGACAAAGAGGTCCATCCAATCTCTAGCCCCACAGTGCCCATCTTGTGCAGCATGCAACACACCTGTTAAAAAATGCAGCGACATCAGGTTAGTTTCTTCATTTGATCGCTGTTGCTCCATACACCTCTACCTAGAGTCAGCTATGTTTGACTTTTCTAACCTTCAGGCCCTCAGGGACAGTTGATACCTGATTAAGTTAAAAGTGAAGCCAGGTGATTCTGGGGCAACAGGCTGATTCTCTGGTGTTTTTAAAATAATCTTTACCAATTATTCATTTATGTTTTTATTCTGCAAATATGTTTTACTTCCTACCATATGACAGGCACCATTTAAGACCTTTTGTGTGTATCAGTGAATAAAACAGAAAAGATTTTGGTCCTCAGTGAGTTTGCATTCTTCTTGAGGGCTCAGACCAGCAATAACATGATCAAAATGTAAATACCATGTTGCCTTCTAAAGTGATCAGCATTGTGTAAAAAAATAAAACGCTGGAGTGTAGGGAGCAGGAAGAAGATTATTCTTGCAATCTTAAATAAGATGTGTGGAGTAGGCCTCATTGAGAAAGTGGGATTCAAAGAGGGTGATGAGAATAATTCCCATGCAGAAAAGGGTTAGAAAGCAGAACAGCACATGTTATGTTTGAACTGCAAGTAGTTCTGTGTTGCTAGGACACTGTGAGCCGAGGAAAGTAGCAGAGTTGGGACATGGGGTCCATTGGAGGGAAATCAAGGGAAAACCATTGCAGAATTGAATAAAGGTGAGCTACAATCTGGCTTATACTATGATTGTCTCACTCTGAGTACCACCTTGAGAATAGCCTCTGGAGGGCAGGGACAGAAGCCAGCAAACACATAAACCAATGGAATAATCCAGGAAATATACAACGGAGGCTCAGACCAGGGTCATGGCCATGAAGGTGGAGAGAAAAAAGTGGGTTCTAAATATATTTTAAAGGTAGGCTCAATAAGATTTCTTGAAGATCTGTGTAGAGGATGTGAAAGAAAGCATAGACTCAAGGATGGATTCAGGAGTTTAGGTCTGGGAGGATGTTAGAATGTTGAATGTTTGTTATTTGTTCTTGACCATGATTTCGCAGCTCCTATAATCTCCTTCCTGACGTTGGGTCTCTCAGTAACTTTTCTTATATTTCCAGTGGCTGACTGTTTATAGGACTCTGCCCTGTTTTCTTACTTGCTCTTACTCCATGCTTTCTTCACCCACTTTTTAGCTAGTCACTCGGTCTCTTAGACAAGATGTGTCCATGATCTGCCTTGGTGGTCACCTCCTGCACATTACATGCAAAGGACTTTTCACAGTACTGTTTTTAGAAACCCTAGAAAACTCACAGGGATTACTAGGAAACCTGCATGGCATGGGCCATATAGAAAAGAAAATATTTAACTACAAGAAATTTTCAAAATCCTTGTTATAAAACAGAACACTGTTTGACAATTCTTCTGATATGTTTCCTGATAGTTACTGGTCCAGCTATATGGCTTTCATAGGAAGTTTCAGAGTATTATTGTTTAACTTTCTCTGATGCCAAAATTGCTGTTAGAAAAAAATGAAAATGTAGTTTTTCCACTCAATCAGTCAATTGTTTGATCTCTGTTATGCCAAGAATTCAGTCAACTAGCATTTTCCACTAAAGCTGTGTCTACACAGTGCCAAAATCACCATGATGCTCAATCAAATGAACAATCAGTCAAGTCAGACGTTTGGTTAAGATGCTGAGCAGACAGCCAGAACCCACAGTTCTTGAGGTACGCAGAAAGAATTTTTGAGTTCTCTTTATTCTTTATTCTTTCAAGCACTAGCAAGGTCACAATCCTCAACTGGAACAATGGGTCTTGGCTGCAGTCCCACCATTGTTAAGCTCAAGCTATGCCTCATGCTTGACAATTTGAGAGGAATAAAGATGGTGTCTGATGTCTTTTTCATAGCTCATCTTGGGTGTATGCATGACAAATACCTGACCGGCCTTGATTTAATGTATCTTGGAAAGTGAAAACAATGATTATGGCTAGGTTTTATTTAGCCTTAGCCTTGCTCCATTCTTGCACCAAACTGTAATCAAGTCCTTGTCCTTGCTTCATGACAACGGAGTTGAAGAGATTGCCTGTTAAGTATTACTTTTACACTCTATTTTACTTTTTTTAGTGAGCTTCTCAGAGTCCTGTAATTAAGCCTTCCTGCCTTAAGAAAATACCATTTGTGATAACTTGGTTCACAGGCTATTTTGGAACTTAAGCTTAGCCATATGTGTCTCTGTTGCCAACATTAAAACATTTAAGGCATTCTTTTCAAAACTCAATTAGTAACTGGAGCTAATCAGAGTTTGGCTTCTTGTAGTATGTGCCTCTTATCTGTTTGACAAGTTTCTGGGCAACAGAGTAATATCACTAACATTTAAATACAAACACAAGCTGCTATATGAGTGTCTCATTGTGAACTTCAGCACTGTTGGGACAGTGCAGAGAGTGTCACCTCTCATCATTTTGATGGACAGCTATAGACAGGAATGACCTGCTCTTGTGTTCCTTTCTAACATTTAATTCTTCTTGATGTCACTATATCTATTGTGTTGTTGTAATTGTTTTATTCTGTTTGGATGATGATAATGATGATGACAATGATGATGATTTGCTGGAGTCTTAAACCCTGGTTGGTGTTTCTCAGTGGTTAGAGCATTGGCCCTGCCCACCAAAGGGTCACAGGTTTGATTCTGGGTCAATCCCCTGTGTCAGTCAGGGCACATGTGGAAGGCAACCAATTGATGTGTCTCTTTCACCTCTCTCTCTCTCTCTCTCTCTCTCTCTCTCTCTCTCACTTTCACCCCCCTCCCGCTCTCTCTAAAAATCAATGGAATGAAATATGCTCAGGTGATGATTAACACATACACACACAAAGAATTTCCAGCTAAATGATATTTTGTCTTAGAAATATGGCTTAGTCCAAGTCAATCTCAAACAAATTGCCAGAGTGGGCCAAAAGAATTTTTAAAAATACTTTTTCATTTAAAGCCATCAGCAGGTTTTAATTATACTCCCAAGAAAACAGAAGAAGTGACATTAAGGAATGTAAGTCTATACTTGACAATATTACAATGTCTTATGTTAAACTCATGCTTTAGAAACTTACTATGTTTTGCTTCACACACTGCTTCACTAGATGACCAATAAGACCCTTTGAGATAATGAAGAGAAGTAGATGACCCTGTCCACTTCTTTTGAGAAAATGAAGACTGCAGAAGTCTCAGCAGCTGTTAGTGACTCAGTCATCTGTATAATGCAGTTACTCACCTCTGACAATCATGAGATCACTTCTATGTGACATTAAAAGACATTATTTAGCCCACCAGTGTGCATTTTAATGTTACAAAATGTATTAATTATAAAAAGTGTTCATTAAAATATTTGGGTCCTATTGTAATATTGATCCAGGTCCAGATATTAAGTATTCTATGCTATGGGAAAATGCGGACTGTGGATCACTGTGTACATGTGCAATTTGAACTGACAGACTGTAAAATTCTATAAGGAGTATGATGAGCGGTGGGGTAGTTTGTTTTATTCTTTCAAAATAAATTCAGGACAGACATTCATCTCTCCAACCCAACTCATGATGTTTGCAAAGTTTTCTAAAACCTGTACATTTTATTCTATAAATTATTTTTGTTTATAGGTCTCCATATGTAACTGAACATTACAAATTATTCTTTAGACGTACTTAGGTACCTTCTACAAGACGATAAGATCACTTCCCCCTTTGTTAAAAAATAAACAGAGATGGTTTTTTCAAGTTGAGAGCCTATGGGGGTGTTTATGTCTTATGACTTTGGGTGAAGAGTGCATTGTGCCTTATTTATAAAGGTGTTTCCTTGGGACTTCCACTGGGTCTTTCACAGAAATGAGCCAATGCTGAAAACTGGGAGGAACACTTCCACAACAAAATATCCACCATCACTTCTTTCCATTTCTCACATATGGTAATTGGATATAATTAGTATTATCTATTTGACTGGGCTAGTTAGAAATGTCTTACACTCTTGAGTAGGTTCCAGTGCAATTATATTTCCCCCACCCCATGCTTCACAACCACTTAAATGCTTTCTGTGCATTGATCAGGAGAATATTAACATTTTACTGGAAAGTAAAATCTGGAAAGTCTTTAATTTACTTTATTCTTGAGAACAACGTACGATTTCCATCACCTTCCTAACCCTACTTTTTGTTATTCCTACTTAGTGTAACATCACCACAGAGTATAAGCAATGAAATGGGGTTTAGGGGGGAAAAAAGCCAATCCTGTATTATATCATTGTCTGGGGAGCATGATGGTTCCTGCTGTGTTAATTTACACTAAAATCCATGACCCCGGAGCCTGATTGATTGCCAAGGGCAGAAATCCAGCCCCTGGCCTAGTTTGTTTTGTGAACTGAGGCCTCAGATATCCCTGCCAGCCACAATGATATTGATTTGATATACACTAGATGGCTCTTTATGCTCTTCGGGAAATTTATTGTGCCGAGTCAGAACCTCGGCAGTGGGGAGAAGCCACTCTTTAAATTGAAGAGGGCTATCACAGTTTGACCCCTGGGCTGCTCAGGTTACTGAGTGGCCTGGGTGAGGCTAGGTCGGAGCAGGCCCAGGGGGCCAGTGCTCATCAGTTTTGAATGTCACATCCCTTCAGAGGCCCTGAGTTATTGCTAATAGGAACTTGCTTGGGTCTATGACATTTGGATGCCCTATAAGTTAAACATCATAACACTTTCTTCATGTCAGTGTCTCTTAAATTATGGCTGAGCACAGCACCTTTGCTCTGGCCGTTTAGCATTAGTCTGCTGCACAATACGAGGCGACCTGCCTCCAAGCTAGAAGATCAGCGCAGCTATTATCAGCCCAAGAGCTACAACTGCACAGATCTCCCAGCGCCGATAAATTAGTAGGCTTGTCATGGGAGCGCCAATTGCCAGAACATTGTTGCCATCTTGTTTCTGCACAATCTGCACAATCAAAATCCAGTGGCCTTTGGCAACCCGCACAATAAAAGTTAGGATGCAATTCTGGTCTTGATAGCTTTTACTATTTTTCTTGGGGGAAGCTCAGCTTGTGCCGGAAAAAAAAAAATGATGGGCAGAGAGAGAAACATCATTTTCCATGGGCATCTTATGCATGAAATAGAAAGAAATCATCTTTGTTAGAACAATTTGCAATCAGCTCTCCTCTAAGGAGAGCTGTTATGCTTATAATTTCTAATTTATGCAGAAAGATATTATTCCACAACAGACCATTGTCACACTGGCAACAGATGACTTGATCTATCTCAATAGGCTTATCATGACTAATTCCAACTTCTGAACTGCTGGAATACCCATGAGCATCATTTTACTTAAGTTCTGGAAACAGACTCCTGGTTCTGGCAAGTCGCACTTCCAGGACAGAGCTTTACAAAGGCAACTGAAATCTTCTCTTGGAAATTTTCTACTGCTGGAGACTACAGACATTAAAATCTATAGCCTCACTGAACTTCACCTAATACAAAGCTAATTATATTCTATTGGAAACCAGTGTGACCTCCAATATTGATAGGGATACTCAAACTGGCTTAATGGCAGGGTCACAAGCAAATGGCACCTAAGGTGGCATGCAAAAACAAAACAAAGCAATTTCAAATAAGGCTGCATCTGGCTTGTTCTTAGTCTGCATTTGTATTGTACCTATTACACTGTCAAGGTCCCTGAAAAATTCCCATAACTAAGATCTGAATGTTTGAAGAGCTATAAATCTCTTGACTAGGTGGAGGAAGAAAGAGCTTAACGTATAAACATTGAAAATAAAATAATGTATTAAAATGAACGATATCATTAGGAGCAATGAAACATCAGGAATTAACTTTGATGCAGAAGAGTGCTGAGATGCATCCCCATAGTGTCACATACAGGCAGGAGCAGCCCACAAGAGCTAGGAAATCTAGGTGAGACATCCCCAGGGCCCTGGCCCTTGTGAGTAAAGGAAGTAATCTTGTTGAGTTTGCCTCTGCGTGACTGACTTATTTTGTTTAGTGCAGTAGTCTCAAGGTTCATCCAAGTTGTGGCAAATGGCCGTATTTCATCTTTACTTATGGCTGAGTAGTATTCCATTGTATATGTGTACCACATCTTCTCTATCTAAGCATCTATCAAAGGAC
Organism: Myotis yumanensis; assembly: GCF_028538775.1. NCBI lineage: Eukaryota > Metazoa > Chordata > Mammalia > Chiroptera > Vespertilionidae > Myotis > Myotis yumanensis. The sequence goes on from NW_027223755.1 coordinate 26,868,950, forward strand.
ATTTTGGTTGTTTCTATGTCTTGGCCACTGTAAATAGTGCAGAAGGCTCAATCCTGGTAATCTAATCACCTTCTGTAGGTCTTACCTTCTAATACCATCACATTTGGGGGTTAAGATTTGAACATAAGCATTTGGAAGGGACACACATATTCAATTAATAGCATTACTCTTGTATGCAAAATATAAAATCTAAATTAAACATTGTTGTGAAAACTAGTGATAAAGCTCTTAGGGCCCTGGGCACATGCTACTTCTGAGTATGTTTATGGTTGCTTTCCCTGCCCAGAGCTATTATCACACAATGGACACAATCACTGTTTGACATTCTCTGGAGATTTTGGAGGTCACACCTGCCCGTTGTCACACAGGCAGCGCCACATTCAAACTCTGGTTCTCCAAAAGAACGCCCTTGAACAAATCACTAAATACACATGATCTTACCCCTTAAGTAGAGAGTGCAAGGAAAGACACAAGCTGAGTTTCTCAGATAGATGAGACAAAAGAGAGTCAATGAAAGGAAAACAAAGTTGGAAATGTTGGGATTTTGGAAGAAAAAAATACAAAGGACCAGTTGGACAATGGGTATGGGAAGAATGGAGCCAGCAGAATGATTCAGAGAATCTGCTCTTTCTGGTGGTGAGAATATTGGTGCCTTTTCTCAGGAGGACTCAGGAGAGAGTCAGACTTGAGGATTAAAGGTAAGCTTGCTTTATAAAAAGTAGAATTTAATGTGTAGCTGACAAGATGACTCTGAGATGAACAAGGACATGCTCTTGAGATTTCTGACCCGATATTTGGGAGACATTTGTGGGCAGGAAGTAGATAATGGAGAATGATCTTCATATAAATGAGTGGTCAGGTTAACATTGCTTCTATAGTAGCATTTTTTTTTTACACAAAGATTGTTTTTTCCCCACAATTGCACCCAGAATAGTTATACAGTTTAATGAAGGAGTAGTCACTTTCTTATGAAAAGTACATTTGAACTTGAAACTGTTTTTATGATCTAAAAATTTAACAAAACTATTCTATTTTTAATAGATGCACATAATTCTAGAGGAGAAGTCCATTTCACCGTATTTAATTAATAGAAACTCTTGAAGGAGGAGATACCATGAAATAACAACTATGTTGAAGAGGAACGTAAAGGATACGGAGCACTCTGAATGACCCTGGGCTAGACAGACTCCATCTTGGCCCAGATTTGCTCTTTATTGTGGAGAGTGAGACCCAGACCTCAAAGTTTCCTAATTAGAGGAATTACCTGAAGCACCTGGTGATTAAAATGTCAGGTTTTAAAGCCACTTCTCCAGAGATTCCCATTGAACAAAGCTGGTGAGGGGGGGTGGCTCTGAAATAAATAACCAATTGTCCTGAACATCAGAACCACTCTGAGGGCCTGTTAAACAGAGTGTTGGGCTTAGCCTCCCAAGTCTCTAGTTCAATATGCCTGGGTGTGACAGAGGAGTCTGTATGTCTAAAAATGCCCCCTGTAAAGGTGATCCTATTGCTGCTGGTGCCACACCAGGACCAAGCTTTGAGGAACACTTCCAAAAGGTATTTTTTTCAGGGAAATATAATTCAATTCTTGCCAGTGACCTCACTCATGAGCCATAACCGTGAATGCCTTTTCCTCTGCAAGGGTGAACTGGAGCTTTAGCCACCTCACTCTTCCCTCGGAGAGAGTGACTTCCAAATCCTGAAAGTGCCCTGCCCACCACTCAGCACTTTCAGGATGTGGATGCCACTCTCTCCAAGGGAAAAAGGAAACCTGAGAAATAGACCCATTAAATCTTGAGTAAATTTATCATCAACACACATCCCCCAAGAATGTTGACATTGTATAAAAAGAATGAGCAGGCAAAATAAAAAAAATGAATTTCTAAGGGTGCAATTCCTGGCTGAAGGGGAGAAAAGAGTGTGGACTAGAAAGCGCCCTTTTACCTCTTCAGGAAACATGTGCACAATCCCCACCTCTAATTCTTACCCTAACTGTGTGCTTATTTGCCTACTATTTAACTTATTTCCCTTTCCATGTTTTCATTTTTTTTTAAATTTTGTTTTTTATTTTTTTGGAAAGGCACATCCCCCCATCCACCTCAGTTTAATGTGCAACAATTCTGAGAATGCTGAAAAGTAATTTCCTACATAAAATTTTATAAATTGGCATGATGGTACCAGTATTATGCCTCTTAAAACTTTCATAAATTATCTGCCATTAAGCATTTTTTTCCCTTTTGTAGCTCTGTCTTGGCCTACCCATCAGCTCTTAGCAGGCAGAGTGTGGTGTGAATACTTTGTAAGCACCCACCAGGGCCCACATGCAGGCACCCATGCCTCATCCTCCTTCATTGCACTATGAGAAAAGCTGAGCAGTAAAGATGGGCCTAGGACCTTGGCTGATAACCTGTTCCCCAATACCATGCTGATTCTGACAGATGGAGATGTTCCTGGGCAGGTGAGGCTCTGTCATGTGACTCAGTACTGAATCCTCTGAAATAAGATAATGTTGCATTCTATCATGGACACACATACAAGGCTTTCTTATTTGCCTGTCAAATCATTTTAGTTTTAATAGAAATTCACATTCATAGCTTTAATATTAATCCTGTTGCTCAATTTTGGGGATGAGATATAGCTAAAATGGAAAAAAAAAGTCATGTGTAATATTTTTATCCTTTTTTTTTCAAATTATAGTAGTGAACTTCATAATTCTAATTGGGAAGTTGGCTCTTAAACCTTCCTCCCACCCTGCTCCTCCCCCTGAAATACCAGTGGAACACATTTTTTTCTCAGAAAAGTAAATTTCTAAAATGCTAAAATTACTACACATTAAACCATAAGAAAGCATATTAAGTGAATATTTGGAGTCTGCCTGGCTTACAACCAGGAAGCATGGAAATTAAACCTTTAGGCCTAAATTTTAACATAACTTAAAAGTTCTACATTAGAGTTAGACTAATGGTGTTTTTCCCAAGTTGGTTTTCAGAAGCCCTCTAAGCTCTGAATTATAAAGAGGGAAAATACCCCCAAAAGAGATAGAGCTTCAGGATGATGATGAAGTTTTTAAGATACACTGCCTGGTTTTTCAAAATTGTATACCTCCAATTCACAACTGCCTCTATTTAAAGGAAAACATTTTTTAACTCTTTATAAATAGTCCCTGAAGTTACATTATCCCCATAGAACATAATTGATGTGGCATTCTGAGGGGATGGGAGATAAGTAATTGATCCTATTCCTTGACTGTCACTTTGTTAATGTTAGAATTAGAGTCAGTGATTCTCTCTAAAACACAATGACATTTCAAGGAAGTTATTTTCAATGTAGGTGTTTTCATCGGACCCAGATCAAAGCATCTGGAGAGTAGATGACTCCTGGGATCTCTGAGAGATAGACCATACACAACCTTTCTCTTCAGGGCTGTCCTTCACTCTTCAAAATATGACATGGGTCCTGTTTATGAAGCAAGTTTTCATTTATTTCTTTTCTGTAGGACAACGTATTATATTTTCACAATAATAAAATGAGGTTTTGGTTCAGTGAATTTTCTTATTAGTCATATGCATTAAAGAAACAACAATTAGTTTAGCAATTGAAAGATTTCTGATTAAATATGGGTCCATTGGAACATTTTGGTCACTACTGAGATGAATCTGCACATAAACCTTTAATTAGGTGATCACATCCTACTTATATCAGTGCACCCAATGTGGAAAATGTAACTGTTAGAGAAAACATGACTAAATATAATTTGCTTAAATATATCCACACACATCTAGATAAAAATATATAAAATCATGATTTCAACATTTTACCATTCAATATAAGATATTTCTTAGAAACTAAATGATTAATAGTATCATTTTTAACCACCTATGTATAAGTTAGACATTGAATAGTGACTTGACAGTCAACTGATAATTTTCTGGCAACAAATCATTGTCTCTTACCTGTTCCTGACCAGATGACAGTCCCTGCTTGACCATTACCTAGAGATCCATACTTGATTTAGGGTGCCTATTTCCTTGACACACTCACTTCCTTATATTTAACTTCAACTGGGAAATTTCTCCTCACTCATTTCAAATACTCACACTACAGTCTTGCCTCCACTTGCTTGCATCAGAGCTTTGGGTGTTGGCCATGTGATTTTCACTTCCATCTGGGGAGTTTTTCTCCCACATAAGTTTTAGAGTCATTAGGAAGAAGGATAGTAATTCCATGGCCCCTGTTCATGGGAGCCAGGCTCCCACTGAGATCCCCAGTGCTCCCTGCCATGTGCAATTCTATGTCTCAACTATCCTCTGGCCAATCTTTTCCTTTGGTCTGCAGTGACCTAGATTTCACAGTAGGTGATAATTTATGTGGAAATGGAGAAACACCTTTAGAATTTGAAAATGGTACTAATTTGTATCTGGCCTTTCAAGAACCTGGATTGACCAGGTTAATATCACTTATTCCTGGTTTGATCAATTTTCCCCTTCAACCTAAGACTGAAGTCACTGAGCTCTATTAGTAGGCAGAGTAGCACTTGGTAAAATAAGCATAGAACTCACCCTGAGTTTCACTCAGACCTGATTCCTCAGTAGTAGGACTATTTATCTGCTGCACTCACAAAATCTCAGCACGAGTCACTCAGTTCTGTTAATCCGGAGCCACTGGGGACTATTTTATGAGAGTTCACATGAATCTTCCTTTGTGGTGGTGTATGTCATTAGTGGCTGACAAAATGTCTTTTTTTGACCATGAACTTTGAGCCAATGGTACAACAGCAAAGTTAGAAAGTATTACTTTATATTGATGGCAATTTAAACACTTCAGATGAAACTAACCCACTGTTAGATTCAATTATGAGAGCAAAGGACTATAAATGACCCGTTTAAACATATCTTCATTTTGTTTGGTGGCTTTGGAAATGAAAGGACAACTAAAAATGTGATGCTTAAAGAAAGCTGTGGAAAAAATCAAAAGACACTACCACCTTCAAGAAAAAGGACTGCTTTCAGTGAAGTTGAAAGTTCTACTTTGCTCCCTCACGTTTTATATTTAGTGTCAAGTTTGTGGTGTTTTTTTTAAATGTCACACATTGTAAATCGAAAGAATTTTTAAGGGGTGGAAAAAGCCAATGATGGGGTACAGGCTCTGGTACACCCACTTGTGACCATAGCACTAGATAATTATTCAGACCTTCTCAACATTCTCTCATGTTGTTTGTGTTATAATTAGGGCTCTCTATTAGAAATAAGGTAGTAAAGTCTCCCTGAAGAATGGCTGAGTTTGTGTGCCAGAATATTGGACTATAAGGGCTACTTTTTGTTGGCTTTTTATTATAACATGTGCTACATTAACTCACTCACCTTTAAAAACTTTTCCCCCTCTATTTGGAGGTTGCCCAAACATTTTTAAGTTGTTTCCTCATTTTTACTGATTTATAGGAAAACCTCAATCATGTCCCCAAACTCACATTTGAATAATAATAAAAAATCATATTTTACTACAGCAGTGTTGGCAGGAGGTTAAAATATCACTTTGAAAAAACACTTACTCACTTATTTTTATTTTTTAAGAATTACAAGGCAGCCTGACTTAACTGAGACATGTGGTTAGTTTTACCTTCAATTTGTTTTATTTGAAAAACAAAAAGAAAAGACCTTAATTTGGGTCCTCAAGAATGCAACTTGAGTTCATAAAAATAAACATGAGTCAAGTTCTGCAGGATTTGGGGGGTCTAGGGCAAAATCTTAAAGGTAAAGAACTCAGAACTTTCTAGTAACCAAAGGGTGATGGGTTCAGGAAACAGAGTTCACATACTAGTATTTATCCATTCATATCACTTTAGTGAGGCTGAATAGTTATAACGTTGGAAGCCTGTGCTTTTTTGTTAGGGGCTAGAATATATTTATAGGGCATAATAGACAAAAGATTAATGAGTGCAGCATGAGAAAAGAGAACTGAATAATGTCTAGATTCCTCCTGACCTGTTGTGGTTCCTCAGCTCTGGGCTCTGTTTAGAGAACATCATGAAAACATGTCTCCAATTCCATATATTTTTGAAGCTCTTTGGAATTGATGTGCAGTCAAAGCAATGAGAGTGAATTGTATCAGTGCGTGTTTTTGTGACTATTCACCCACCCCAGAGATCTGTCCTTGCAAGCCCTGTTAGAAACATTAAATGGGGAAAGAATACAAATAGATTATTTTGCCCTGGCCAGTGTTACTCAGTGCTTAGAGCATTGGCCCCACATTGAAGGGTCTCAGGTTGGATTCTCTGTCGAGGGCATGTACCTGGATTGTAGGTTTGATCCCAGCCCCAGTACAAGTGGGTGTGGGATGCAACAAATATCTCTTTCTCTCTCTCCCTCTTTCTAATTGCCTCTCTTTCTAGCTCCCTTCCACCCTCCCTCCTACTGTCTCTAAAAATCAATGCAAAAAAATATACTTGGGTGATTATTAAGAAAGAAAGAAAGAAAGAAAGAAAGAAAGAAAGAAAGAAAGAAAGAAAGAAAAAGGAAGGAAGGAAGGAAGGAAGGAAGGAAGGAAGGAAGGAAGGAAGGAAGGAAGGAAGGAGAAAGAAAGAAAGAAAGAAAGAAAGAAAGAAAGAAAGAAAGAAAGAAAGAAAGAAAGAAAGAAAGAAGAAAGAAAGAAAGAAAGAAAGAAAGAAAGAAAGAAAGAAAGAAAGAAAGAAAGAAAGAAAGAAAGAAAGATATGAAGGAAAGGAAAAATACTTCATTGAAAGGAGCAAAGTCAACTCAACAGGATGTCCTCCATTCTGTTTTCAGGATATTGCTCACATTCTAATTTTTTCTCTCCTAATACCCCTCACCCCTTCACTGACTCTAAGCAAGCATAACCATCAACCTACTACTGCCAACACCCAGGCCTACGGCATACTTAAATAATAAAACTGGTCACAGGGTATTTTAAATATGTCATCACATCGCTGTCATATTGCTGAACTGTGAGCTTCTAGGAAGCATGGTCCTGAGTAATACATAGGCCTAACTCAGCACTCTCCTAGTACATAGTAGACACTCAATGCAGGTTATAGGGGGGAAACCAAGAATAAAGGAAATGATAAGAAAAGAGGATACCACTAGTAAAATTTGTAAATATACATAGACGAGTTAAGTAAAACATTAAGTAACACATCATAGCCTCGGAATATAATGTAATAGTAGTCTAAAGAGTGTTTCTGTTCCCTGACATCATAAATGTTTTTTCCAAGTGTCTCAGTGCTGCCTCTTTGAAATGTTCCACTTTCAGAAATATTCTCAGGTTATCAACTCAGTGGTTGAGAACTCTATGGGTTCTTATCACAATAGTACTAGTGATTGCTCATTGCCAAGGAGCCACTGTAGGTCTATCGTCATGGAGGCATTACATCCCTGCAAGAGTAATATGGACTTACCAGCATGTGGTATCTTTAAGAGAAGACCTGGACCCCCCACCCCCATACACACTTCCCCCAACACTTAGAATGGAGCCTGACGCACAGGACAAACTCCTTAAATATTTGCTGAATGAATGGTATACTAATATGTTTTCTCCTCAATTCTCAGACCCAGAGCACAAGGTTAAGTGACATGAATTTCTGCAAAGGCAATTGCACTGACCAGCCCCTTGGAAGCGTTGGTGGTGCTTAGTTACGTAATTAACTCTAAATCTTCCTTGCTGCGGGTCCCAAAGTTAATTTTACTCTTAAAAGTGATTGTCATTGTCACTTAGACTTTACCTCTAAAACAGACTTGCAGAAGTGAGTAATTTCTTAAAATTTATCTTTATTGTTGAAAGTATTACATATTTCCTTCTTTTTTTCCCATTGACACTCTCTACCCTGCACCTGCCTCCCCCCCACCTTAAGCCTTCACCACATCATTGTCTATGTCCATGGATTATGCATGTATTCATATAATTCTTTGGTTAATCTCTACCCACCCACCCATCCCTGCCTTCTAATAGCTCTATCAAAGAAATTTGGGTAGCTTATTAATACCCATCCCAAAATCTGATTTAAAAAACCTCAAACACATCCTAAAAAAGAGACCCATTCTTATAAAGACAATATACATCAATCCTCGTATGCTTTTTAAATTAATCAAAATTATCTTATTTGACCAGCACAAAGTGAAGCTATCCCACTCCCTTGTAGGATGATGTTGGATACTTAACTATCAGCTATAAAAATCCACACACATAAACAGGGTCATGTCTACAGACTCTTTCACATACATGAATGATGGTATGAAGGGAAATCTACAGCTGAAGTAGAAAAGAGTTATAGCATATTTCTTACTATGTGTATAGTTTTTAATCCTCACTTGAGGATATGTTTTTATTCATCTTCTTAGAGAAGAGGAAGAGGAGAGAGAGAGAGAGAGATTAAAGTAAGAGAGAAACATCAATTGGTTGCTCCCATCTGTATGCACCCTGACTGGGAATCAAACCATCAAACCTGCAACCTAGGTATGTGTCCTGACTAGGAATTGAACCCTAACCTTTTGGTATATAGGAACAAGTTCCAATCAACTGAGCCACCCGGCCAGGGCTTCAATAAAAATTTTACCAAAGTCTTACCATGTATTTACATCATCTAAATAAACATGGCCAGTCCATATAAGTCTCATATTCAGTTGTATCAAATAAAAGAGAAAAAAAATTTGAATATAGAGCCACAACTCTGTATATGACAATATATCTACAAATATGGGTACTAAGGTAATTAATTATGTTTGCCTTATCTTATCTCTGAAATTGACATAAATTGACATGCATCTTTCTGTTAAAGGCATCCTGTAATCACTGTCAGCCTGTATGGAGATCAGAGTCTTCTGAAGAGGTTAGCATGTGCTACTATGTGTAATCTCAGAGCCCTAGTAGCTTTAAACCATTTAGGATTAATTCTCTGCCTGAGGAAATTTGGACATTGCCAGCAGTCTAAATTTCCATGTGTGGGAAAGCAGAGATACAAATCCTTAGATAAGTTTTGCTCTTCTTCCACCCTTGGCCAAAGTTGAAATATTCAAGTTTCTTCTACATTCTTCTTTATGTTCTGGCTTTATATTTGTTAATCCTCTCTTGAGGTTATAACTCTTTGATCACCCCATTTTATGCAGGTCTCTTATGAGCTTTCCCAAGAGTGAGTGTGTATTCCCTAACTGGTTTGGCTCAGTGGATAGAGCGTCAGCCTGCGGACTGAAGGGTCCCAGGTTCGATTCTGGTCAAGGGCATGTACCTTGGTTGCGGGCACATCCCCAGTAGGGGGTGTGCAGGAGGCAGCTGATCGATGTTTCTCTCTCATCTATGTTTCTAACTCTCTATCCCTCTCCCTTCCTCTCTGTAAAAAATTAATAAAATATATTAAAAAGAAAGAGTGATTGTGTGTGTGTGTGTGTGTGTGTCTTGCTCAATACTACAAAAAATAGAGATACATTTACAGATCAACATGACTTAGATTTGATGTAAGGAAATACATATATCCACTCTGTCACACATTAGGTCAAACATAAATGAAAAGTTATTAAGTATTAAGTATTGGCCTACAATTCATTAATTCCTTAAAGAGGTTAAGTGGACTTGAATTCCTTTGAGTTTTTGTTGGAGATCATACTCCACAAAATCTTAACCAGCTATATATTACAACTTCTCCTGCCATTGCCTGTGTTCCATATATACCCTATGGTGACTTCCTGGAGAGAAGAGAAATTATCAATTACACTTATAGCATTTCAGTACTTGGTGTATTAGTAAAGATTAGGTAGTTGGTTGGTTGGATGGGTGAATGGACAGGTGGATGGTTGAAAGGATGGGAGGGTTGGATATATGGAAAAATGGATAGAAAGTTGGTTAGATAAATGAGTCAATGGTGGATGATGGTTGGTTGGATAAGTTGATGAATCAATGGTTCAATAAGTAAGGATTTATGTGGGAACAAAAGAGGGCTATCGTCTCAAGAGACGTGAGACTAATAAATAAATGAATATTCTATATTTTGCTACTCTCCCCCGAAAAACAGGAAGATTCAATTTGTGTAGTCTAAACATTCTTTCCTTTTTGAAAGGAGGACAACTAAATTATATCCTGGGTCAAGAATCAATCCTTTACCTGTTGCACATCTGGCTTTCACAGAGGTGCTGACAATTCCTTGAAGCAGCATTCAACTTAAACTATCACATTACTCTTTTATCTTCCCTCCTTTTCTCCTACTCACATTTAATAGAAACACTTTTGAGTCCCTATTCTCTATAAATTCTATCATGTGCTACAGTTCCCAGCCACAAATTCTCACTGTAATTGGAAATACCAGGCAAAATCATGAGACTATTTTAGCACAAATGTGTACCATGGGAGGAGGGTTGTATTGCTTCGTTATCAACAGAGGTCATCTCTGGGACAAAGAGCTGAGAGACATCCCAATAAGGAACTCAGAGAAAAGGGAAGATGAGTGAAGGGATGAAATAAAAAGGGAAACTTGATGAATATGTAGGACCTTAAACTACTTTATGTAATTTAAACACTTTATACCTAAAATAATATTTGGAGGAGGATTTGCTATATTCAAACATTTCTATATTCAGACTAAATGTCTGATTTTTAAGAATCATTCTCACATTGGGGCCTACAAAATAGAAATTAAGGTGAGCTATATAGAACAGAGGCAAAGTGGAGAGAATACTGTAGTCTATGGAAAGTCCACATAAAACTTAAAATGTTAACATGACTTCTTTCACCTCAGGTGAATTTATAAATGAAACTTTTTTTCTTTTTTAAGGCTACAAATTCATTAGTATATCCTTGGGAATGACTGATTCAATTCAAAGGATTTTTTTTTTTTTTTACAATTTGACTCTAATCTGAACCATTATTTCTAATTTCTTAATATGAAACTAGAAATATTGGTGACCTAATAAGTTTTACAGCACTGCACACAACCTTCTTTATGGAGCTTACACCATTATGTAATATGTTATAAAGCAAGTTGAATGTTGTAAAACTCATTATTTTTTTCTCTTAGCTAAAGTGCATGATAGCCAAAAATTTAAGTGGAAAGCCATTAAAGTTCCAGAAATCCAAACCTTACATGTTTTTTCAAATGTTTTATTTTTCTGTTTTTGGTGCTTTGTGTCAGTTTCTGATGTTCAGTCTATTGGAAGATTGCATACTAACGTTGCAAACAGAGTTAGGAGGCTACTATGGAATCTTGGGGCCTTATACATTTTTATCTGATTTTTTTTTTCACTTTTCTTTAGGACAGTTACAAACTAAGTGGAACAATAAGAATGGAAAGTTAAAGTTAATTGTTTTTTTTTTTAAAGTAAATATCAGAAAGAATCATTTATTGTTAATAAGAGTCTGATTACCTTAAGCTTCAACCCAAACAATTTTCCTCTTCTTAGAGAATCTTGACATGGGATAATGAAGAAAGGAACTTTATTAGTTGTTGAGGTTTGCTGTTTCTCTCCTATGGTTCTTGCTGCCATGCTTCTGTTTGTAGGTCCAGGGTATAGCTGGTTCCATCTTTAAAATGATGCTGTTTTTGACCTAATGGGCCACCAGTATTACTGAGTGTCTTTGTCACAACTTCTGGGTGAGTTTAAAATTTATAGATAAGATTGAATAATAGTAAGCATAAAGAATTAAGAGAAAATATCTTTCAATAAGCAGAAATTGTCTCCCTCCTCATCACTACACAAAGACTTATCTTAGGCCCATATCTCCTCCAAAAAAAGAAGTGGAGGGTTTTACAAATTTGTTAAAACATGGGTTATGCCCTCACTGGTTTGGCTCAGTGGATAGAGCATCGGCCTGTGGACTGAAAGGTCCCAGGTTCGGATCCGGTCAAGGGCATGTACTTTGGTTGCAGGCACATCCCCAGTAGGAGGTGTGCAGGAGGCAGCTGATCAATGTTTCTTTCTCATCGATGTTTCTAACTCTCTATCCCTCTCCCTTCCTCTCTGTAAAAAAATCAATAAAATATATTTTAAAACATGGGATATTTTGTTTGTTTTTTTATTAAAATTTTGTACCATTTGGTTTTACCACTCATACAGTTCCCACAAATTGGAAGTATGCTTGAAAACTAATCTCTAGGTGAAATATTTGCAATGTCAAAAATCTCTTCGAATAGGAAAAGTTTTTGTTGCCAAAACCACAACTGTGAACTATAGCAGGTACTTACATTGAATTTCCAAAAGCAGAACCACAAACGGAAGTCAACATTAGAATCTATAGGGATATAGTCTTTAATTCTTGACTTCTATGTTCATGTTATAGTGCAAAGATTATTACATACATTATGGCAGACTTCTAACTATCTGCAAAAATGCACTTTTCTCTTTTCCCTTAGTAATTTCACCCTTTGATTTTTTAGGTCAGGCTCATGTTTATTGGTAACAAAGACTACATTTCCTAGCAACCCTCATAAACGATGTGGCCATGTACCTACATTCTGACCAATGGACTATAGGAAAGTAAAAAATCGAGGTCCTTAGAAGAAGTATTCTTTAGCCTCCACTTCTTTCCTCTGCTCCTCACCCATTGTCTCTTTGCTGCTAAATGCAAAGATAGTGTAAAAGCTGATATTAAGAAGCTATCTTGGACCATGGGATGTCCTCAAGATAAAACCTGGGTCATTTACACCATCATAGACCTCACCAGCCTTGAACTAACAACTTTCAAACTTCTTAAAAAGGAAGGCGAAAAGACCATCTTGTTTTAGCCACCTAAATTTAGTTTTGGTCCTTATTACTTATACTTAAATCTAATCCTAACTTATACAGTGACCATAATGTCATCTATTTTTTATCAATCAAGTTAGTAAAACTTAGGAAGAGAAAAGATATGAAAATCTCTAGCAAATTGCCTGGCACAGACTAGGATTTCTGTATATAACAGTTAAATAGTTTATCAAATGTTTCCAAAAACACATCAATTCAATTAATAAAATCATTATTTGAATAAAAATATAATCAATCCAAAAGCTGTTATTTTGAATAAAAATATAATCAACCTGAAAGCTGTTAGACACTCTGAAAGCTGTTAGACAATCTAAATAAGGAACTGTGAGTGTTAATGTATACAATTGGACTTGTATGTACACATTTTTGTAGGGTATATACCTAGAAAAGGAGTTGCTGGGTCATAGGATGTGTGTGTATACATTCAGCATTAGTAGACACTAACATATAATTTCCAAAATCGCCCTTCCAATTTACACTTCCACAGAGTTTATATGAGACTTCTGGTCACAAATTCAGAAACACTTGTTCATTTACTTATTTATTTTATTTTATTTTAAACATTATACTGGTTATGTAGTAGGTGTCATTGCATTTTTGATTTTCATGTCTCTGATAACTATGAGATTATATCTTTTCATATGTTAATAGCCATTTGGAAGGCTTCTTGTGAGCTATGAATATTTGTTTCTTGTCCATTTTAAATTAGGTGAAGTGTTTACCAAGTATATGTACTTCAACTACCACATCCCACTTTGTAGCTTGCCTTTTTCTTCTCTCAATAACATCGTTTGATGAAAAGAAGTGTGTTTCCATTTTGTGTCAGAATTCTCATTTATAAAATGAAGAGATCAATGTGATTTTGCCTTTAAATTCTCCAAGAGCAATTAATCTTGTAATCTATACAAAGTCTTTTGAGACACAATTTAAGAAAAATCCACTCAGCTGGTATGGCTCAGTAGATTGAGCGTTGTCCCATAGACCAAGAGGGCATGGTTTGATTTCAGGTCAGAGCATATACCCAAATTGAGGGCTGGATCCTGATCCCCAGTAGGGGGCATGCAGGAGGCAGCAGATCTATGTTTCTCTATCTTAGATATTTCTATCTCTCTCCTTCTCCCTCTCCCTTCCTCTCTCTCTCTCTCTCTCAAAAAAAAAAAAATCAAAAAAACCATATTTTAAAAAAAAATAAGAATCCTAAGAATAAATGAAAAGTCCCTTAACTGGAACCCTCGCGTGGTTCTACCTCTCTGGCCATTGACTCTCAAAAGACATTGTCTTTAATTCTGTCATCACATTTCTTTTGATGCCTTTACAGCAATACGCAGATGCCCCCTTATTGTAATTGATGCTTACAAAAAGAAGGCTCAGGTGGGCTGTCTTTCTGTCCTAAAATAATGCAGAGCATTTTTAATGTGGAAAAGATGGCAAGTGTTATTTTCTGCAATAGCTACGGGAGCCAGAACAACCCCAATTCTCTTTCCAGTACCTCTTGTTGTTTGTATTTTAAGTTATTTATTTACCTACATAAATCATAGCAAAGGCATTATTTGTCTCTTGAGTAAGTTTTATCATAGACTCTTAAAAATGGATGTACTGCGAGGGCAATTTAATGTTTGTTTGGATTTTTGCAGACTCTCAGCAGGTTCAAGAATCTGGAAAGATTTTTTTAGAACTTTTCTGAGGGGGGAGAAAAGAAAGCAACTTTTATAGCTCTGCAAAATAGGATTCCTTGCCTACTAAGAAACATTCTTAAAACCCTCCTGCAGCTTCCATAAAAACACTTTATTTAGCAGCTCTTTGCATTTTGAATACGTCCAAATCTTTAGGGACATAATTTATTTGTGGAAAATATATTTTTATTTTTTATTGTGTTTTTATACTGTGTTTTATACCCTTTTACAAGATGTTCTTGTATAGGTCCTTAATTTCATATATTCTTATACAAATTTATCAGTCTTTGCATGTGAATATTTTCCAGTTTTTCAATGTCAAGAAAAAAAAAATAAGTGAAGGAAAGCCAACCTGGGAGTGAGAGATTTGTGTGTGTAATCTAGTGGAATGGGGACCACATATTTCTACTTCTTCTTAATTGTAGATATGAAAGATGTATAGATTTCCATGATGTGTGTCAGAACTATTACAAATACATTGCTCAAAATTTGTTATTATTTTTTATTGAGGCTTTTTGCAGCTTGGAGGCAGAACCATTTCTATAATGTTGACATTGTCTTAAGTGGAGTTTTGATGGGGCCCTTGGAGTCTTCGTCAAGAGTTCCAATTCAAATAACATAAACAAAGCATTACCACCACCGGGATCCTCCAAGAAGCAGGATGGGGGAGGTTCAAAGGACAGTACTGATCATTTGCTTTATATGTTTACCCAGGTTTGTTTTCTCTATAACAATTTTATGTTGTTTTCATTACTTTTAATGATAAAACATTATAGTAATTTCTTATAATTATTATGTACGAAAATATATTGCTAATTGGGCTATTGGCGGTATTATAGACATTTAACACCAGATGCAGGAGTTATGCTGAGCTGCTGCTTGAACTTCATACTGTAACTGCAGTCAAAATGCATGCATTATTAAAAGCACTCTGTTAAACTCTACCACTACATTTCCTTATACACAATGGGAGTTGCTATGAAGTAGTTCTAAGAATGTGTTAGAGAGTTAGGGGCTGTCTTTGGGACAGAATCAGACAAGTTTGTCCAGTAGAAAGAGGGGGCCATGGAGCTCTAGGATGATTCTGAACCTCGCCAGTCAGAAGACAAAGTCGCCTCTCCTTATACCCATGGATGCCATCCTGTGGGAAGGAGAGCTCTACTGTGTACCTGTTCAAGTGTAAGCATCATCCAAAGTGATGAGCAGGACAGCTGAAGGCCATATCCCTATGAGAAAGTATCTCACAGGCTGGCATATGTGGTCCTGGGTGGTCAGGTAAAGACCCCGCCTGACAGTGGCCTGGAGCTGGTTCCACAAGAACTGACAAGGAGTTGGAGCCTATGTCTTTACTGAGCCTGTCAGTCAGGGTTATGGCTGAGTAGGGCACTCAAGCCAGCTTATTCTGAGAGGTAGGAATAGGGAGGAGGACAGTTCATACACTTCCTTTTTCTGTCCAAAGGAGACACAATAAACTAAATAGGACAAGTTAGTTTTTCTTTATGTTTCCATCTCTGTGTGTCTCTGTATTGGGACTTGGCTCAAAAAGGCCCCTCTCTGCTCATGTGAGGCCCATCCAGGAAAAGGATGCTCCTGCTCTCACTCTGTACCCATCTACCTTGCTCAGCCCTGACAAGTAGGCTGATAGCATAAACTTCGAATGTGAGCTTAGGAGTTGGGAGCTGGGATATTCATTTTTGTATTTTTAACATCCTTTCCATATCCACGTCCTCCTTTTTCAGTGGGAAGCTGGTCCTTAGCTGCCCTGACACAAAGTACGGTCAGGTCCTGGACAAGAGAGAGACTGAATCCAGCTCTGTCCACCTGCCAGCGGCTTCTCCACTCCTCAACTGCCTCCCCTGAACTGTTGAAAAAGTGACAACTGCAGCCTTGTGCTGAAAGGGGTGACATTTCATGGGGACACCATGTGAAATTCCCTCCTTGGCTTGTGCAGTTGTCAGGGAGCTAATTTCCCAGGAGGGTCCAGTCACTGCCAGGCAGCAGGACCTCCAGCCTGGGAAGGTCGGCCACAGCTGCTTGAGCACAGGAGGGAGGTAAATTATTTCCCCATTCCTATATCAGAGACTTTGGGGCCTCCACAAATATTACTCTAAAACTCACTAACGCATCATGATCAATAAATCACTCAATGATCTAGTTGTGACACAGTCATTTAAAAAGAAAAATCAGCCTTTGTGGTGAATGTACAGCATCTGGACTGTAGGGGGTGCAAGAGCTCCACTTCCTCCGGGGCTGCGCTGTGTCTCCACGGGTCAGACCCCACATTGAATAGGCCTTTATCACCACAACAGAGCCAGCTCTTCTATGAATCCAGCCCTATGAGAAAGAGGATCAAATCAGCATGCCTTTTGACAGTGTAAGCTGCAATCTTAAACCCAAAGCTGTGAGTGAGAGCTCAGAAGAGGAGCGAGCTTGTAGGCATCCTATGAATTGCCTGCGAGAGCCCCCCTCTGCCAAATCTGTGGGATCAGTTCAGTTGATTACAAGAAGACTTTCTTACCCTAGACATGAATGCACAAACTGGCTGCTTTTGTGGAAGCCAGTGTCACAGAAAACATAGCAGAGAGGTTGTTTTTGCCAAGAAGAAAGATGATCAAAGGTTCCTGCAAATGGATAAGTGGGTAAATGGATAAATGGGTAAGTGGATGGTCCTAATTTGGTATGAGACAGGGACTGAATTTTCTGGACCCTTATTAAAAATTGTTACACCTAATTCACGTGTATGATACAAGTGCCATGTGACAAGATATGCCCTAATGATAAAATTCATATAAGCACACACTTTGATGGACGCCTACAGGGCCCATGACTGATTTTCCAAATGGACTCAGCACTGCTCGCACTTCCGCTCAGCACAGAGACATGTCTGGTTCCAGTCCCCAACAGGATGGGCCAGACCTGGAATCATTGCACAGAACAGAGTCAGGGTTGAGGCTGAGGCGGAAAGGCTAAGGGAAGTTAGAGGCTCCCTCCTGATCATACTTCCAGACCAGCAGAATGTCTTTGTAAGCATTTTCATTTTGCAGGCTATAGTTTTGTCAGTCAGTGTATAAAATTGCAATCTACTCAGTGATATGATTAAAAAGTAGTAATTTTGACCATATTTAAGGGTCTCTGCTCCTTCTGAATGATGATTATAGAAAAT
Organism: Myotis yumanensis; assembly: GCF_028538775.1. Taxonomy (NCBI): domain Eukaryota; kingdom Metazoa; phylum Chordata; class Mammalia; order Chiroptera; family Vespertilionidae; genus Myotis; species Myotis yumanensis. The sequence goes on from NW_027223755.1 coordinate 26,886,523, forward strand.
ACTTGTGACCTGATTGTTTCAATATATTCTGTGTATGCCACACACAAGCCATATTTAGTTATTCTTAAATGGGGCAAAAGACACAAATACTGTGGGAATGGTTTCTAAACCCAGTTATGAAAACACTTCTTTTTCCTTTTTTTTAACAAAAGATGATCATACTGCCTTGGAATAGGGTGTGTGAGGAGCAGGCTGGAGATTTATGGGACCCTACGTAAGTAATCCACAACCCACAATAACCACCCAAGCCTGGGCCTAGTTGACAAAACTCTTTTGCTCCACTAGAAGGATGAGGACATAAATCTATTAGACTGATTGGGATAAAGTTGGAAAATGAACTCCATACACTCCATAGCTATGACTGCCTGTGTCCCTGTGTCCCTGAGCTTTGTCCACATTGGCTAACCCCACACTCTGCCTCCCTGCTGCCTGTGGACCTCAAGTTGTCAAAAATAAGAACCTTCTGGAAGGTCCGCTGTCAGTCTCCATCCTCTCAGGCCACCGTAAAACCTGGAGTGCCATTCCCAGGCCTCCTCCCTGCATCCCAAGAAGTCTCTAAAAAGAAATGGTTCAAACAGAATATTGGAAGGGGTGAAAATGAGCCATTGAATTCACCTACACCCAAGATAAAGCCCTGGGGGGGGGGGGGGTCCCATTAGCAGCTCCTACTGAAGGGTGCAGTGGGAAGAGTTTGGGTCCAGGAAGGGAAAGAGAGAGAGCACAGCATTTGCAATCTCTGGATGAAAGCTGTTAGCTCCTGCTCGAACCCTCTCTTCCGAGATGGCCACTCAGCACATTTGAAGAGCACAGGCTCACGTAAGTGCTTAAGTCCTCAGAGCACTTAAGGAAATGAAGGAAGGCTTGATCCGCTCTTCAGTCTGAAATAATGAGTCAGAGGGGATTACGGTAAAAAAAAGAACAAAAGTGGTAAATTTGTTTGTAGTGACAGAAATAAGACTTAAGCGAAGACACTTATGCATGTATCCAATTCCCAGACTAACTGTATTGTTAAAAAAAGAAGAAAAGAAAATGTTCAGAAACTGTCTTTCCACAAGCAATAATGGGGGAATAGGGCGCCAACAACTGGGAAAGTGGGTCTAAATCGCTGATTAATGTTCAGGGCAGAGGGAGGTGGCAGTGCTATTGCTTGACATCAGAGTTGGGGGGTGGGGCACTTAGCCATGGAGGACCGTGTCAGGAAGTGGGGATTTCTATCCTCACAGATTTTTACTAGTAATATTGATGGCAAACCCAAGTTATAATTAATCTTATAACTTGGTTTATAAGGAAAGTAAATAATAAGCATATCTTTGCCCACTTTGCCCTGCTAGCTCCTTCCCATATGCCTTTGACTATATACTAAAAAAGAGCAAAGGTGAAATTTTTGTAAGTTTTTCTTTTTAGGTCATCTGGTTACATTTTTTTCCTTCCACGTTAGTACAGTAGAATCAGTAACTTCTCCTGCAGCCAACCAGAGTGAGTGGAGGGCAAATTGATCACCATGCCCTGCGCATGTGAGACCTCATAGGTAAATGCCCACATTCTCGGGTTCACAGCTGTGGGTTTGACTGGCTCTAATAGGTGGATATAGGATTCTCTGCCCCGTGGTTGAGCTCCATCGGAGAAAGTGACCTGCGTCTAATCGACAAATTGACACTTAGAACAAAATGCCAGCACCTGGGAAACTCTCTATACTTTTCATAATCTACAGAGTCATTGATTGTCAGGGGACTCTCTACATCATACTGACATTCTTTTCTCAACCTAATGGTTTGTTTTATTATCTGGGAGGTTCTCAATTGAGTGCCATTGTGTTAACCCTCTGCGGGCACTGAGCTCACACATAGTTACAGGCTTACAGGCGGTGCTCTGCCCCTGGACCACCGAGCAGGACAGGATCTGGGCACCCAGGTCCTGGGGTCCATGGAGCACACTTCACTCTGGAAAAGGAGAAAACGGCTCGTCTTCCTCTGCTCTGCCATTTTAGTGACTCCAGTCATGTCTCAACCCAGGATTTAAATGTGTTTCTGTCCCTTTTTGAACACCTAAGCCAGGGTGACTTACGGGACATTGTTTAGAAAGTGCTGCAATGGGTTCTTTTGAAATCAATTTTATATACTTTAAACATAGACAAGCATTGGAATTCATTTTTATTTCTAGGAAACTTTTGATACCTTAGGAAATCTGAAGATCCAAGTGACCTGTTAATATTTCAGAAGGTGTATATGGACCCTATCTGGTAATATAATTATGTTTGTTTGCTAAATTTTCTTTCAAATTGAATTACTTTAAATTTCTCTTTGGTATTCTAACCAGACTGGAAAGAACAATTTTATTTATATAAACAAAAAAGGTGCAACTCAGTAAATTATTAATAAAAAAGAATCTAATTTTATGGGAAGTCAGATGCTGCTAGACATTCACCATGACAGGGGAAATAAGATATTTATAACATATTACCAATTATTATATAATTGACTGGACAAGCCATTCAAAGTTTTTAAATTATATATGAATTCTTTAAATCCAGGTATAACTATGTTCCTTCCAAAGCAGTTGATAAAAGTTTGTAAATATTTTGCCACTACTTTGCACATATTTCACAGATAGTTTGCAAAAACAGTTTGCAAATATTTTGAAATGCAAAAGAAGAGGAGGAAAAGTATGCATAAAGCAGAAGGCGAAAGAGGAGTGAGACAGATGGGAACAAGAAATAAATGCAGCCAGAAAAGAGTGAAGCAGAAGATGGAGAAAGCAACAACACATTGCAAACATTCTCCTTCAGACTGTTGTTCACCTGAATGCCATCGAATATTGAATACATGACTATGCCATTTCTAACGTGAAGTAGGAACACACAAACATACAAACAAACAAAAAACCCAGAAACTATTGGTTGATGTATGCTCTTGACGGAAATAAGCAGAAACAAGTCAGCATGTCACTAGGGTCTGGGCTAGCTAATATATTAACCTGTGACAATGGCTGGAATTGTGCATGCGTCTCAAACATGCTACCTAAGACTTTAAGGGAGGGGGCACACCTGGATGATTGCCATCAACGGGTTGAGGCAGGGGGGACGCACACCTGCACACATCAGCCATATCAGCATTTTAATAAGCCCCCACACACCAAGTAAACCAGCATTGGACTAGGAATACAAGGTCTGAATGTGTACGTTTTCAGCTTTTGTTTCTTTTGAGAGTTCCCAGGGTACTATTCTGTCCTCGATGAACAGCGAGCTTGCTTGGGTCCTGAGTTAGCTCCTAGGACTGCAGTAACAAAGGCCCACAAACTGGGTGGTTTTAAAGGATAGAAACTTATTCTCTCATGGTCTGGAGACCAGCAGTCTGACATCAAGGTGTCAGTGGAGCCTGCTCTCTTAGAGGATCCTGCTCCATCCTTCCTCTTAGCTTCTGTGGCTGCCCTCAATCCTGGTGTTTCTGGGCTTCTGGACACATCATCCCAGTCTCTACCTGCACATGTTTGTCTTCACATGACATTGTAAATCTGTGTCTGTAAGTCTTCTCCTCTTCTTATAAGGACAGCAATCAAATGGAATTCAGGCCCACACTAATGACTTCACTCTAACTGGATTATTATGTCTGCTAAGATGTCATTTGGGAATATTGTCACATTCATAGTTACCAGGGATTAGCAAATCAACATATCTTTTTTTTTTTTTGCAGAATTTTGTGGTTTTATTAACACACATACAATGTGTACACAATCTGTCTATTCATTTTCTTCACTGTACAGCCTGGCATTGGGATTGGTGACCCTGATGGCCAGCTGGGCTGCTCTTTCCATAATAGCTTTGCGGTTCTTTGAGGAGACCTTGTGAGCAATCTCAGCACAGTAAGATTTTTTGCACAGCAGCAGCACTTCAAGCTCCTTGACATTATGGACCAGAAACTTCTAAAAGCCATGGGGCAGCATGTGTTTTGTTTTCTTGTTGCTCCCATAACCAATTTTGGGCATCAAGATCTGGCCCTTAAATCTTCTACGCACCCTGTTGTCAATGCCTCTGGGTTTCCACCAGTTCCGCTTAATTTTGACATATTGGTCTGACTGGTGCCGGATGAACTTCTTGGTCCTCATTTTGATAATCGTGGGTTTCACCAGGGGTCTTAGGACAGCCATGGTGCTTAATAGGAGATGGCTGCCACCTCTGTAGGCAGTGCCGAGGAAGAGCAAATCAACATAACTTTTGGGGCTACAAAATTTAACCCATAGAGGTGCTCACTGACTTTGGAAGTGAGCACAGCTGCTGCAGCATGGCCTCACTGGCCATCTTCAGGTGACTATGTAAAGCATTGTCAAGGACAGTGCCCTCACCCCTTTCCCCAGCACCATCTACTCACATGCTCCCTGGCCTGCATTGCCACCTATAGTGAGTGGCATTGGGTCAGCCCAAGAAGGGACCCCCAAATTAGAAGATGTTTTAAATGAAGAAGAAATTTGTGTTTCTGAGAATGTCAACTCAAATTGTGGTTTTGTGATTTGCTGTAACTTCTAGTACAAATAATAATTAGCTGAATGCTAAGGCATTTAAAATCTGTTATTCAGTCAAATTCTTCATCTTAATATAACACCCTATTTTCAATTATCCTGATAAGAGAAAATAATTGTTTTTACCAAAAAGAAAAAAAATCTAATAATTAGTAACTATTCCTAAAAGCTGTGGACTTTTAGAAATGTACTAGTTTGCTGATAAATATGAGATATAAACAGATGTATATTTGTAAAGATAATCAGACATTATTACTTATTATAAAACACTAGAGGCCCGGCCTGGTGCACGGATTCATGCACCAGTGGGGTCTCTCGGCCTGACCTGCACCCTCTTGCAATCCGGGACCCCTTGGGGAATGCAGATAGCCAGTTTTGGCCCAATCCCCACATGCCCAATCCAGACAGGAGGGAGCTCGATCCTGTGCTTTGAGCATCTGTCCCCTGGTGGTCAGTGTGCATCATAGTGACCAGTCATCTGATCATTTGATCATTCGGTTGGTTGCTTAGGCTTTTATATATATAGATTTTAAACAATATTCACATCCAATATGAAAGGGATGGTAAATCACATTAATATATCTTTAGAGGGGGTTTTATTCAGCCAGCAAATAGCACTCTCAGAGTATATTATTTTTGCATAGGGAAAAAGCCTCATGGTATAGTAGTAACTGGTTAAACAGATTCAAAAGAACATATTCAGAAACTAGCTATCCCTTTAAAAATACCCATGAGCATTTCTTTTGATGGTGTAATTACAGTTGATTTTGACTTTTTTTTCCTCTATGTATTTTTTTTCTTATTCTCTAGGTACCTCATAAAGAATTTTTTTTTTTACACTGAGAACAGAAATAGTCAGGACAACTTGGTGAGTGGCAGGGGACCTTCCCAGTTCCCAGGTATGGGGAGAAATCAATGAGTGATGTCAAGGGGCTTGGTGATGAAGGCAGTGGAGGCCATAATCTGATGCTATGTCCATAGCAGAGGTGTCCTGCCAAGTTATGCTCTAGATTTTAAGGGAGACTTGGAGGTAATTTTTCTGCTGGAAGATTTAGGCAGAAAACAAAAAAACAAAAAAAAAATGCAACTTTGGCAAGGCAGAAATAAAGGTTTTAACTATAACAATAAATTACAGAGAAGACTAAAGCACACAAAAAAATCTTAAGTGTCATGACTGTAATAAAAAAAGAATAATTAACAATCAAAGGGGGAGCTTCCATCTTACTCTCTGATGATGCAAAAAGAAACTGAAAGTATTGCTTAGCCAACTGTTAAATCAACTCAAATTGTTTTTAATTATAGGCCTCATCTCATGACAACTTTCTAAGTTTTTATTTCGAGTGCACCATAAAGAGAAGATAAAGATGCTTCTTTCCATCTGTTTTCATGCTATCAAACAACACACTGAATGGAAATTACCTTAAAGGCTCCAATTGAATATTCTTTTTTTTTTTAGCTCTGAAATCATCCATGAATTTCCAAGGAACATTTGAGTTAAATTTAAATAGAAACAGAACAGCCTCATGCTGGGAGTGAAGGAGAGAAGTGATATAAAACATCGATGTGGCAATAATCCTATTCATGAGGCATTTTCAATTCTGCATCCTTAGTCTGACAACCACATGCCACAATATCTTTGTGATCATAGGATGGGGCAGAAGCATCAGGACTCATCCATTCATTCTGCACACATTCCCTCAGTCTCTGCTGGCTGCCAGACACAGCTCTACACGCTGGAGGTTTGTCAAGAACAAACAGACACAGGTCCCTGCCCTTATGAAGAGTAAGTTCAGGTCAAGTCCAATAAATCAGGTATAAATATATTAGTTTGACATAATGCATAACCACCTATTCCTTACATCCCCTGTTTAACTATGCCTAGCCTCCATGGCGCTTAGCACCCTGCAGTGTAAACAGGGGGTAATAGGGAGCCCAGAGCTATGGAATACAGTAAAACCAATTGGCCCAAAGAGTGAGAATAGAATAATGGATCACAATGAACTAAGCAGAAGCCAAAGGAAAAAACTTTGATGTTCACTCCCAGTGGCCAAAGATCATGGGAGATACACATTTTTTTAAAATGAAGGGCTGAGAATATACACACAAAACAAACAAAGTTGTAAAATGGGAGAAATGTCTCATCAGAAAATGGAAATGACAGAATAGTCTGGAAATAATATTAATAGGATATGTTCAAATTAATGAAGAAACAAACAAATGAAGGGTTAAGTAACATCCATAAAATTAATGAAAATGACAGGATTGAAAAATACATTTGGTATGAAAAAGAACCTATTAAAAATCCTAAAAATAAAAAAACAAATTGTTAAAAAAAAAAAACTCAATGAAAAGATGAACTCTAGATTAGAAACAACTGAAGAGAAAATTAGTTAATAGTAAAACAATTATAAAAACACATCGCAGGGGTTAAAAGGTTAATAAATGTTTTCAAGATTAAACAAAAGAAAGAAAGAAATAGTGGAGGGACAATATTTTAAGTGATAACAGCCATGCTTTTATTCCATGGCTCTTAGACATTCAGCACATGTCTAGTGCTGATAGGAATAATAAAATAAGTCCACACTAGACATATTTTAATAAAATTATAAATAGAAAAGGTATTCAGAGGTTTAACAAAATAAACTCATAATTGTCAATGTGAATAACACATAGACAATAAGAATCTCTTCTGCAACAACATAAGCTGGAACATCATACAAATATATGTCTGCAAAGGGCTGAAGGAAAACAATGGTGGAACCTGTTTTCAAACCCACTTGATCTATTGTTATAGTGTGAGGGCACGATAAGGACATTCCCACACATGCAAAAAAGATAAGAATTTACCATGTAATTAATTAAGAAAATATTTTTTAAGGAAAAGAAAAATGTATGAAAGTTAATAGAAATAACAAAAATAATACATCATGTTAATAATAAATTTAACTATTAATGCCCTAGTTGGTTGACTCATTGGATAGAGCATCGGCCTGCAGACTAAAGGGTCCCAGGTTCGATTCTGGCCAAGAGCACATTCCCAGGTTGCGGGGTTCAGCCCCAGTACGGGGAGTGCAGGAGGCAGCCAATCAATGATTCTCTCTCATCACTGATGTTTCTATCTTACTCTCCCTCTTTCTTCCTCTCTGAAGTCAATAAATTAAAAAAATTAAAAAATAAATATTAATAATAAATGTATTGTTTATGTTTTACTAAAAATAGGATGAAAAAAGTAGGAACCACAACATACAACTAAAAGAAGTGTATTTGGAACCACGTTAAACCATGCTATTTTGCTGCCTTGTTCTGAACAAGAGCAGAACAAGGAATAAGCTTACATAATTGACAAACTTATTTTGATATTAAAAATCCATAAAATAATTAGATGTTAGCTAGATGGATAAATAAATAGGCGGTGGATGAAAAGATGATTATAACTTGATAGGTGCATAATAGATATAAATGATACATATATTTATTTGTGGTAAAGCTTAAATAATTGATAAGAAAAATGTCTGTAATATTCTTGATTCGGAGGTAGGAAGATAAACTGGACTGGAAAGAAAGCAAATAAGTACAATCTAATTAACATATCATTTAAGTGTAATGCTACTTTAATTTTTTTTAAATCTGAAGAAAATAAGATAAGTATCACTACTTGACTATTTTAGGTATTTGCTTTATTATTTGCACTGTGTTTTTTTCACAATGTTGAAATGAATGGTTGAGGTATGTGGATAACCAAAGTACTTATTCATACTTGTTCAGTATTTATTAATTTATTTTTTAATATTTATTAATCCATTCAGTACCATGACTTTTCTGTGAGATGACTGCTGTAATCCCTATTTGCCAGACATGGAAACTGAATCACCAAGAGGTCAAACGATTCACCTGAGGCCCCGCAGTTAAGAGACAAGTCAGGATTTCAAACCTGGTTTCTGACCTAGTACTCTTTACTATTTCAGGGTTCCTCAACCTCAGCACTTTTGTCATTTGGGGCCAGAATGTTCTTTTTGGGGGGGCGGAAGTTATGTACATTGTAGGATGTTAGCAGCACCCCTGGACTCTACTCACTAGATGGCCAGTAACAAACATCCCATCCCGTCATCACAATCATAAATGTCTCCAGCTGTGGCAAATGTCCCCTGAAAGGTGAAGGCAAAACTGGTCTTGGCAGAGACTGACTGCATTACAAAACCTTGTCCCAATAGTTATCATCTCAAGGAATCTACATGCATAGTAAATATAGCTGCACTGTACAGAATAGTATGAAAAAGAATGAAACTGTTTATTGTGACCTACAGATAAACACATGATGATTTGTTGTATTTCCTTCCAGTCATTTTTATGCATATAATGTATAAAATAGAATAACTGCATGGACATATTTTTTCAATAAATATTGCATACTGAATAATTTTCATACCAATTAAATATTTTTTTGCAAACACAATAATCTTAATGATTATTTTGCATCTGATCTTATGACTATTAACTTAATTAAAAATTTCATTGGTATTGAAATTTAGGTTGTCTCCAATGTTTATTATTATGCATTACATTGAATTAATAATATATTTATTCTTACATAGTTTATGTCTTTATTTCCTTAGGAAAAAATCTTAAGAAAAGTATTTCTGGCTTAACAGATATTCTTACTTTCAAATTTATTTTTTGACAAATCAAATTTCTGGAATGTTATGCCTGATTAAAATCCCACCAGAAATGAAGCACATGCAAATTTTACTGAACCTATAACAATGTGGCCCAATACGTGGCCTGTTTTTAAATTATCCAGTATAGTATACAACACAGGGAAGCTTATTTAGGGCTTAGAAGTATGGTTCCATGGTCATTTTAGATTTCACACACCCACAGTGAAGAATATTAAAGGGGCTCCTGTCACCCATGCCTCTTCTTCCAAGAAATGTTCACAACTCAATTTCAGCCCAACAGAAAGAGAGCAATACATTTTCCAGTAAGGAGAAAAAAATAAGTATGGAAAGAATAGAAATTATATACCATACATTAAGTATGCTAACTGAAAACAGTAATAATGGGAAGACTAAGTTATGAACCAGCAAGGAACATCCTATAGATTTGAGTAAGTCTGAAGTACTTTTTATTTCTATATTCACATGATTTATTGATATGATTAATTAAAGTGCAATATATGAGTGCATGTGAGTGTGTGAGTATAACAGTGCATGTGGGTGTGTAGAAGTTTTGTATGGCTTGCTTGAGTCTTAATTTAAAAAAAAACATACAAAAAAAAAACTTGAGTCACACATAGTCATCTTAGAAAAGATCTTCATTAGCTCTGCCAAGAACCTTTATGGAAATAAATTGTAAATAGCCAGAAGTACAAGAGAGTGAGTGGGATGGGTTGCTTCAGACTCTTGTCTGATATAGAACAAGGGTCGGGCACTGACAGTGGGCTCTCCACAGGGAAGAAGTGTGCAGTGGGATTCTGGCTTGATGCTCAGAGTGTGTGCTAACAGAGCAAGTCTGCTTCCTGTAGTGTGTGGCTTAAGGCTGGAATATCCTTTGACACACCCACCTTGATGTGACAGTCATGCTTTGGGAAGTCTGAACATCACCAGCTGAAGAGAACCATCCTTGTGTCCAGAGCATAGAGTTCCTCAGGGATCAGTGCAGGTGACAGCCTTAAAGAAGCAAATTAGCACCATGGTGGACAAAGATCAGTCAGGTAACAATAAATGCAGAGGTGATTCCAAACTATAAGCTCTCTAGTCAACTCTTTCCACTCGGCATTATTTCTCTGCCTGTCTTTGAAATCAAAGGGTACAGTCCAATACCAGAGTTCTGAGGAAAGTAGTGGAGGGGTGGAGTGCTCAAAAAGAAGATGCTAAACTTTTTGATAATTTGCAAGAGGGATTCTAGACTTGATGGGAGAAATTTACAGCTGTGTTTTTAGAAGGCAGAGACATACATTTTCATTCTCAAGGGTGTGTATGTACAAATGGACATTGGATAGATGAACTATTGCCATATGGTTAAGAAGCATAGAGAAAAGAGAAATGGAGTGATTCACTCAGATAAATTCCAACCATGGTCTCATTGTGAAATATGGATGAAGTTATCTACTGAGATAACATATCAAGCTTCGTCTGAAACAATATTGCTGCACTGCCCTACTATTACTGAAGGGGAGAAAGTTATAGACTTATTAAACTGTTGAGTCTTTACTTGATTAAGAGCCTGCTGCAGAGCTTATTTTCTGCTTCTCTGCATTCACAGTCCATCAACTGCCATAGCCAATCACTGGAACGGATTTTGTGGTTCGTTGAGCCACAGTGATCTATGGTGCTCATGGCAGGAAAGTTGTTTCAGAGCTTACAGAAATCCTGAGGTGGAAAAGGAAGCCATTAGGATTGGACTTGACCACACTTTCACACCTTAGGGTGCCGTGTGAGACAATTCCATTGGTTGATCCTAGTTCTTCTTATGTACGGAGTTCATGCAATCTCTCTCAGCAAGGCAGCCTTTGAAACCGTATAAACAACAGCTGTGGTCCACATATTCTCCCATTTATTGTGTTAAACAGACCAAATTTCTTCACCATATATACAAAATGTATACAGATACATTTATATAGATAAAATAAATTGACATAATTTTAGGGCAAGTATATTAACTGTGGGTCTGCATTTCACACTTTCCCTTCTCCCAGAAGTACATCCCGGTGTTGAATGAGTGTGGCTCCTCTTTCCACCTGGCAGAGTCCGCTGTACCTTTCTTTTAGGGACACCTTTTTTTAAGACATCTTTCAATATACCTTTTCAAAATGTACCATTAGAACAAAACGTTTTGTTGTGTTAAATAAAGGGGGAGGGTGGCTTTCCCATGCCCTGATTATAGATATTTTCATTGTACCTTAATGCCCAGGATGGCTAGCCCATTGTAGCATCAATATCTTTCTCAAATGCTAAATTGACAGTGGCTTTAGGTTGACTTTTATGTAGGGCTCACCCTGTAGCTGTTCCTTGTTATGACTTTGTATGCAGACTAAATGTTGTCTTCCTGTTTTGGTCTAAATGTCCAATAGTGCTATAAAGGTACATTCATCTGTGTAGTTCTACTGGCTTATGAAAGAACTCACTATGAGGGACTGATTGATGGGTCAGAATATGAACTCTTATTATGCCTATTTAAAGTTAAAAATAAATACATACATAAAATTTTGAAAGGAGAAAAATCAATTAAGTGAATTGTTTTGATCATTTAACATTTGACACAAAGTTATAAAAATATCTCTCCTAAATTGATATTGGAATTGTGTGTTTATTTGAGGTGTTTGATTCTATTACATGTACCAGTAGTTCTCAATCAAGGGTGATTTTTGCCTCCTCAAGTAACATTTGGTGATGACTGGTGACATTTTTTATTATCATGATGGGGATGAGGAATTCTACTACCAGCATCTATCTAGCAGGTAGAATCTAGAGACGTTGCTAAACTTCTTACAATGCTTAAGACAGCTCCAGCAATAAAGAATTATTCAGCCCATAATATCAATGGCACCAAAAGTTGAAATAATGTATTTATTCATATACTAACAATGACAACTACTTTGATATTTGACAGCAGTAAAAAACATACAATTTGATCTTAACTTACATTATGACATACTTTTCAGAATACTCAAACTGGTATAATTGTGAAAAAATATGACTATCTGTGATCTGTTAATTTCACATTTCCTCTATAGTTGATTCCATGTCCCTTGATAAAAAAATTAGCTGCTTTCCTCTATGAACATTCACATATTTGAAAGCTGTGTCATAATAGAAAATATCTGAATGTTGAATTTGTGTTGTTTTTATTTGGGACTTTGAAATCACTACATGAAGGTCTGTGAAGTTAGAGAGAGTAAACTTCAAATAAGTTCACAAGTATCAAAAAGCTTGAAAAGTTATCCTATCAGCTGAGTTGTTTAGAAACATAATAACCTAGAGTACAGAACATTCGTTTTTTTGCTATCAAAAGAAAACATTCATGGTAAGAGAAAGACAAATTATAAATGCTCAGAAAAAAATAACTTCTTGACAAAAGTTAAATACTTTGAAAACAAAAACCATTGTTCAACTTTTCCAAGAAGACTCAACAGACAACTTTATGTAAATAAATGAATCACAGGCTTCCTCTTTCCTCACTTCACGAACCAATAGATGGCCAATGATGGGACAGGGCCCACACACATCTAGAAAATGGGGGAGGGGAGAGAGAGAGAGAGGGAGAGAGAGAGAGGGAGAGAGAGAGAGAGAGAGAGAGAGAGAGGAAAAACAGGAAGATGAGAAGATAGAAGGAGGAGAAGGAAGAGGGAGGAAGGAGATTTGGCACACAGTATAATGTTGATGGTGATATTCCACTTCATAACTAGGAAATCCCATCAATAATTTGTCTCATTAGTACATAGATGAGAATATGCCATAAAGAGAAACTGTCAATCAAACAAAGCAATAATGAACAGCTTCATATTTAGCATTGTGATCAAGTGTTTACTGCACTCCTTACTATGTAAAGGCCCCATGCTAGGGCCATACAGACAGAGATGACCTCAGACCCTGCCCCTTTATTGAAGGTATTTGAAACTTGATGGGTTACTCACTTTTTAATACATAATGGTTTGATCATTGACATTGTGTCATAGTTTTATTTCTGCAATGGAAAATTAGAAAGGAATTTCATTATTTATTCCAAAAAAATGGAACCTCAAAACAATGATGACATCATTTTTTAGAATCAAACCACATGCTTACATCTTCCATTTGGGGGACTAAAACAGACAATCGTGTACCTAACTGCAACATTTGCTTAAAGTGCTTCAATTACCAAGCAGCAGAGTAGATGATATTATTGGGTTACCATACATGGAGTCAGAGGATTATCCTAAAATTAATTTTTCTCCCAAATGTGTATCCTCAAGGGAATTCTGGACTTTAGCAGTTTCCTGTCTGCTAACCTGGCTATATAGCCACATGAACAACCTCTAACAACTTGGTGTGTATGTATTTTTTTCTAATTTATACTCCTGCTGCATGTACCTCCTCCTAGAAACTAGGGTCAATGGTCAACCCTACAAACAGTGGTGAGGGTGTGGTTCTCCAATGGGATTCCCAAATCAGGAACAGTGTTCACTTCTTGACACAGATATACCACACAGAGCTGGTGACTTTTGGAACAATATGTCCTCACACTTACCAGAGCATTAGGAAACACACTGGGTGGTGATTCTGCTTTATTAAAACAAACAAACAAAAAACACATAAAAAACAACTTTATTTTAGTGTTCTGTGGCTAATGATTATATATATCTGTGGGTCAAAGTAGGACTCCTGAATAGGCTATGATGAGTGACATGTTTTGGGGAGGTGATTTGAATTGTGCACTGGATTGTGTACTTAAAAGATGATTGTCAAAAATGTGAGGATAACACAATTATGTGGCCCTGAGTAGGAGAGGCCACTGGGAATCGAGAGATGCAGTACTCTGACAGCCTGGCAATACCCGGTCCACACTCGGTAGAGCTGACCCTTGCTTCGCCATCTCAGAGAATAAACACAGGGCTGGTGTAACATTTATAATATGTGGATAGTGCCTTCCTGCTTTGGAGAAAAAAATCCTGGTGAATATATATATATATATATATATATATATATATATATATATATATGTTTATTTATTTCTCCCCTCCACTGGCTTGCCTTGCTGCAAACAATTTAGGAAATCTGAGATCATCCCCTTTGAGAGAGAGGCTGTTAAGATATACCTGAGGTTTTACTTAGACCAGTTTGGGTATAATTTTATAGGATAATGTCTCAGTCATAATTTTCAGATCCAAGAAATAGTATTATAGTTCACAAGAGTTTCCCAAATATTTGTATAAAAGTAATGTTCAAAGTGTCCCACACATTTTCCTTATGATTTACTATTTCTCTGTTGTATAATATCCATTAAAGCAATTTGGTAGATCATGTCCTCAAGAAATACCTTGAGAGTTTTATCATTTAGGGAATATTTAAACAAAGAACAAATGTAAGTGTTAATGCAACGACCCAGCTTAAAGTTTTAATTAAAATAAACTTAAAACCAGTGATTGGATCTATTAAGTTAGACATTGATAGATGGGCACAGCTGAACCTTACAATTTGGAAAGGTTAATATAATAAAGATCAATGTCTTATCAAGGTTTTAAGTATACCTTTAATTTTTTGGTAATATATACTCCAAAATATTTTAAAACTAAGTAAAATAGTAAAAATATAAATATTTGGAGTAAAGATAAGGAAAGCAGAATCTGCTATGGGAATGACTTCATCTAATAGTTAGGACATTTCAAATAACTAAATTCAGCAAAATGTAGCATCAATCTTAGCAAAGCAAAATGCTAACATATACACATGCTTACCATGAATTAAATACTTATATTAATTTCCCGTATTTTTTCTGAATAACTGAATTTATATAATCACTTTATCAAAAGTAATCTATCTTCATACGTCCCAGAGCCCAAGGATCAAATTTTAGTAAACATCTTAGTAACTTCTTTCTGCTGCTGTATAAGAAACAAATGAAAAGCAGGAATATATGGAACCCTAGGTGATCTGGCTATGCCTGTCTACTTGCACTGTCTCAGCCTCTCGGTAAGGTGGAAAGAAAACCAACGAGGTTCTATTTTTGTTGCTGAAAAATAATAACAAGCCAAATAAGAAGACATACGTCCTGCAACATAAGACCTTACCAAGGACCTGCAATCACTCTGTAATCATAAAGTCTCATATAAAAAGGGCTGTCTTTTGGAGCTCCAGTGGCGCAATCGGTTAGCGCGCGGTACTTATAAGAAGGGCTGTCTTTTTTTTTTAATCCCCAAGATAATTTTCCTCTTTGACAGACCAAAAAATATATGCCTTGGTTAACGGAAGTACAGAATTAAGGAAAGAGTGCTGCATGGTGAGTAAAAGTATGACTTTTGAACTTTGAAAGCAATACCTCTAGAAGACAGATCGAGGAGATAAGGAAGAAAAAAGGAGGTAGTTTGCAGAGCATAGCAATGGAGGGGAGACCACTGCACAGAGAAGGCTCTCTGGGGATGTGTGGCAGTCTCTCCTGAGTACTCAGCAGGGTACGTGTCAGTACCTTTGTGTGAGGAAACTAAGAAAGAGAAATAACTACCTGAAAGGAAAGAAGAGGATAGCACCCAGCCTCCACAAGAAGCCAGAATCTGTGCTTGATTCTAACAGACAGAATGGAAAACCTCATAACTCCTGGAGTGTTGGGGGAACCACTCAGAAAGTGGGGAATGATAAGTCCTAAAAAAACATGGCTTAGATCCACCGAGGAAATTCCCATAGCAAGATCCAAAGTGATAAACTGTTTCCAGGTATTTTAACAGTATTTTAAAATTTAATTTCTGAAATTATATAAGCTATGGTCTAATGGTTTATGTCCCTCTAAAATTCATGTATTAAATTCCTAAAAATGTGATGGTACTAGGAGGTGGGGTCTTTGGGAGGTTCCTTGATCATCAGGGCAGAGCCTTTATGAAAGAGATTAGTTCCTTATAAAGAGGTCTAAGAGAGATTTCTTGCTCCTTCCATCATGTGAGGATATAAGAAGAAGTCTGCAATATATTGACCAGTCATGTGATTACCCATGGCACCCACTGCTCAAATACAAGAAGCAGAAGCAATGCCATTTTAAAAGTCTAATGAACTCTGGTTGATGTAGCTCCATTGGCTGAGCATCATCCCATACACCAAAAGCCACCAGTTCGATTCCCAGTCAGGGTACATGCCCAGGTTGCAGGTTCGACCCTCAGTAGGGGATGTGCAGGAAGCAGCAGATAGATATTATGCTCTCACATCAATGTCTCTCTCTCTATATTTCTCCTTCTCTCTTTCCCTCTTTCTAAAAATCAATATTTTTTAAGTCTAATGACCTAAATATAAACCTGAGCCCAAACGAAGAATGATTGATTGTTTATTCCTAGTTTTATCCAATTACACCTAATATGATTTTCTATGAAGCTAAAGAAAAATTCATTTCTTATTACAATCCTTAGGACATGCGGGAATCACTGAATTTTCATGGGAAAGAGAATATCAGCATTAAAGCAATTTACACACATGATAATTTGCAGGGTGCCACAAAGCAGTGTGAAATTAACTATTTGTGGCAATCTCCATGCCAGCTTTAATTAAAAACAAAACAAAACATTAATATTATTTTTCAGAAGCCAAGCAACCTTCTGGATTTGATAAATAGGACACATAAGTTAATGATTTAAACAAAAGCTGTGACTGTGGTGTTTTCCCAGGGACCAAATTTGAATTGCTAAAAGTACTGCAAAGGGACACTAATATGTGTTTCTCAGGCACTGTCAGACCTCCTTCCACGGGGCACCCAAAATGCACAGACAGGGAATACAAGGGGGCAGCTTTGCCCTTCTAGAAAGATCTAGAGCACAGGCTTTAACACTCAGAACAAGGACACTGTTTTAGTCAGCTCAGCTGACATAACAAAATACTATGGACTTGGCATCTTAAACAACAAACATTTACTTCTAGGTTTGGTTCTGGAGGCTGGAAGTCTGAGATCAGGGCTCTGGCCTGGTAGGGTTATTTCTGGTCAGGCCCTTTTCCTGACTTGCACACAACCAACTTCTTACTCATATTACATGTCAGAGAAAAAGAGATCTCTCTCCAATCCTCTTCTCATAAAACCCCAGTCCCATCAGATTTGGGCCTCAACCTTATGGTCTTATTTAACTTGGTTACCTCCTTAAAGACCCTATCTCCAGATGCTGTAACAGATTTTGCATTTCTATCCTCAGGACTAATTAATGGTTGCTGAACCAAGTGATAAGAGTGGGGAGTTTTATGTTGTTTAATAGAGCTGTTCAGTTGCCTATATGTAGCACGTCTTTTCAAACAGTTTGGATAAGCATCTCTACCTTGTGCCAATGTTTAAGTTAGATATCTCCAGTTGTTTCATTTGTCTTTAAGATTAAAGATCATTTCAAATTAGCATGACATTGAAAATGTTCGAATGTAGTCATATATTTATATTATCTTACAGAATATATAGCAAGTGAATACATATCCTATTAAAATAAATCAGGCAATTATTTAAAAAGTGTTGTATGGGGATATTTTTATTTTGTAAAGCAAAGGAATAATCACTTTCTCATTTGTTGATAAAGTCGCAGAGAACTTTGATAAAATTGCATGAAACAAAATACACATCCACACTCAAATGTGGGGTTCAGGCAATACTTCTCTGCAAATAACGGGGAAATGCTCTAGAACATTCAGAAGTCAACCTGGGTTGAGCTTTTATAAAACTTCTTAGCTTAATGTTTGGTTGAAGATGCTGAAATCCAGGTCACTCATGACCTGTTGTTTTCAGTGAACTGATTTTTAAGTTATCCAGCCAGCTGTAAAACAAAATACAGTTATATATGTAAATGCTAATGATAGAGTTGAAATACAGCTCAGTCCTTGGTGGGGTGGAAGACCTTAAATGACATCACTGGTCTCAGGTACACCATATTCTTTCACTCTCTTTCATGTCTTCCCTTGACCTTCCGGGACTTGTCGCCTTCTCTCTGTCTTGCAGTTGAAGTGACTGCTTTCCAGTTTCTGGACTACCCGGCCAGTCCCAGCCATGTGGCAGCTCTGACCTGGCTGCCTGACTTCCCTGCTCAGCTGTGACTAGAGATAGCCGTTGATCCTTGAGACCAGGCTTTGGTGGTGCCTGCCTTCAGGATGTGGCCTCCTCAGCTTCACATGTTGGCCCCTCCAACTGCTGCCTGAGACGGGCACCCACTGGGGCAGGGAGAGGCAACACCTCCTAGAGAACAGATATCCAGCCTGGACAACAGAGTAAAAAGCAGTGATTGAAATAATTAGTAGCTGAGCACTAGGCCCATGTAAATTGTTCTGCCAGGCAACCATCACGGGTGCCCCTGAGACTCAGTATCTCCATCTGTAAAGTGGGTCTGATGGGTACTCTACAAGGGATTCATATGATCAAATATCTTATTATATGTGAACTACTAACCACAGTGCCAGCAGAGCCAGTAGCGCCCCGGATGTATGGCTCAGGCTCTGTGAAGGTACATGTTCCTCTGCACTTATGGCCCAAAGTACTAAAGATAGACTGGTTTATCACCTATAAAATATTATTTGCATAGTTAAAGGGCATTATAGGAAAAAAGAAAAAAAATGTTAAGGCCCTGTAAATATTCTGTAATCATTGGTCACTTTATTCTCATTTATTTTAAAATCTAATACTTAATTTGATAAGGAATTAAATGATCTCAGGTTTAAACAGGTCTTGGGTGATCTCACTAGTGAAGAAAATGACAGGTTTCTGAGCATTCTAATCACCTACCATTAGTTGGAGACTTTGTGACTCAATAGCATTCTTTTTTTTTTGTATTCATAAATGACAATTTAGACTCCCATTGCATTATCTTCATGGAAAGCCATCACCTCCAAGGCTAGGACTTCCCAGAGCTCCACCCCTTCCCCCTTAAGCAGGTGGCCCCAGTGTGAACACTTGACCTGGGCTGCACCAGTTATAATTACCAAGCCATTCTGGGAAACTAGAGTCCTCTCTCAGGATTTCCAAATAAGTACTGAGTAAATATCACTCTTCCCCAGGAGAGCCAGATGTGTTTTCAAATGCAGAGCAAACAGGTCAGCCTGAGAAAGAACCCATCTGTAGGCTGAGAGCAACAGAGGTGAGAGGGGCCGTCCTGAGATGCCCTGCTGCCAGTGTCCGGACCCCACCGCAAGCATGACCTCCTTCCCAGACTCAGCCTTCTGCCCATGTTAACTTGAGTGGGGTTCTCCATCCAGCACCCTCAGTCCCACATAACACGGTTACCCCTAAGTACTCAAAACAGGATCATGAGGGTTCCCCCCTGATATTTGTTGGTTAGAAGCATCAGAGGATGTCTTTGAGTACTGTCACTTCTTTGTCTATGAATGGAAAACATTTGTTTACATTATCTTTAGGTTCAAAATTATTTTCAATTACACATGGAGAGAGGGTAAGTGTTGTGAAGGATTCCCCATCCTGCTAATGGGAGGACACAGCCATGCTTGTCGGTTCCACCTGCAGCCCCATGAAGGCTGAGGCACAAGCAGTGAAGTAATGCACTGTCCCAGCTGCCCTCCATATGGGCCCCTACAGTAAGTTACCTGTGTTTGGTCAGCACCTGAAACAGAAGGACATAGATTGTCCAGGCGCCTTGGGAAGCTGTGGAGAGAATGCTTTCCAAATATACCTTGCATTGGTCAGAAAAAAGAAAGTCTGCACCCGAAAAACATACAGACACCAATTATAGAATTAAGAATAGCCTTGTATCACTGGGGATTCTTTGAGGACTGTGCCTACTTTTCTAACCCCCCTAGAGCCAATATAGGAGTGATAAAGATACAATGAGGTCTGCTGTGTCAGGTTTTTTTTCTACTCTTTTGCTCGATATGAATCAGAAAACTTCACATAAAATTAAGGAAAGAATAAAAATCAACTGAGATGTGTGCTTGGAAATAACAAACTACCTAATAGACACACTCTGGTGCGGAGATTATTTGCAGTGTGTGATGGGCAGTTCTGTAGCCACAGAAAGAGCCAGGGATGCATTCAGAGTGAAGGTCAGGTCACCCAGGGATGAGGTGATCCCCAGGGAGTCATGGACCCCAGCCCAAGGCAAGAGTGTGGAGTTAAGACAGCATCTCGTAGATATTGAGAATTTCTTTTTTTTAAAAATTTTTTTTCAATATATTTTATTGATTTTAGAGAGGAAGGAAGAGGGAAAGAGAGAGAGAGAGAAACATTAATGATGAGAAAGAACCATTGATCGGCTGCCTCCTGCATGCCCCCTACTGGGGGTCAAACCCACAACCCGGGCATGTGCCCTTGACCGGAATCGAACCTGGGACCTTTCAGTCCATAGCCAATGCTCTATCCACTGAGCCAAACCAGCTAGGGCTTGAGAACTTCTTGGGAGGACAAATAGTGAGTGACTTACATTTGGAATAAAGTAATGTATGTGTATCTCTAATGGGTGGCAGGACATGCAGAAGTTATGAGGTCATTAACTATTTTCCCAGCACTTTTTAATCTCTAAAAGCCAATAGTCTCAACTATCAGATTAAATAAAAATTCTCTAAGAGAGCTAATTAAAAATGGGGATGTCCAACCTCTAGCCCCCAATGATTCTGATTCAGTGAGGGAGGGTGGGGCCAGACAGATATATTTTAACCAACACCCCTTTGATCTCCAAGGGGTGGATACCAGCTTTCTAAAAAACAAAAAATTAACTAACACAATTGCTGCAACAATGATATTATAGCTTCTATAATGTCTGCATGGTTAAGATAGCAGATAAAATATCTTTTTAACAATTTATTTATTTAGATCTATATTCATATATCACTAGTTTGCAATTGGTATATTTACTTCATAGAAAAACAATTACTTTTTAAAAAGTTTATTATAATAATAAAAGGCACTCATCCATTTAACCATTACCCATATATCAATATTTATGTCTTATATGAATTTCCAAGCCACTTTGAGAACTTGTAAATAAATCTCCCCTCTGCCTGCAGAACAGTTTGTATATTTGCTGAAATACACAAAGCTATGCCCATGGGACAGCTTCCACATACTGTGGAGGTGACAAAATGTAGATTTGGGAGCTTGATTACAGAAGAGACCCTCTGAATCCATCTGGACTGATTAAAAGAAACTTAGTGAAGAGAGAATTGATTTCTTTCTGCACTTGAATGCAAACTTCCATGTTGGCTACTTGAGTTTTGTACAAATAAGTTGACACATAAGGTCGGTGTTCCTGGGAAACTTCTAGATAAAACTTTAAAACAAAAAGGCCTTTCTAAGTGAGAGACAACAAACATTTATTTGAGATCAGTAAAATGACATTCTGGACATAATTAATTCAGGCAGAAGCCCACATGCCCACATAATGTTCTGATTAGGAGACAAAAGCAAAGGGTATGTTTGAGAAAGGGAAGGGGAAGAATTACATCAATAGAAGAAAAACATTTCTGTTGGTGCAGATAAGATATCATGGTGACAATAATTCTATGTGTTTCAAAATTTTAATCCAGTAGTCATTAGCCCAGTTGTCATAAAGTTATCGGGGCACAAAGTTGGTTAGGCCTAGTGCACAGGTTAGTTTGCCCTGTTTTAGCTTTACAAAGGTTTGAGGCCTAAGAAGTGTAAGGCAGTTCCTCTGGGATGACATCTCTGGCTCCATTTTAGAGTGGCTCTACTTATATCATTGTTTACAGTCAAAGTTATTAAAATGTTTACTGGAGCATTAAGTTTGGCTCCTTGCCTTCCTTCGGTGTCTGTTGATTCAGCCCCTGGACTAACTTCTCTCTCTCTGCTTTCAGTCCACTTCTCCAGGGTGTGAGTGGTCCCCTTAGTCAATGTCCTAGTCCCATCTCTGGTTAGCTCTCTCCTGTCTGTTGACCTTACACTGGCAACTCCAAAATCTATGTCTTCTTCTGGAACCCACAGCCAGAAAACTAGGCTCTTCCCAGTCCCTCCAGTTTCCTCCTCTTCCTCCTCTATTGTTTTCTTTGCCATATTTCTGACATAATGGCTCCACTACCTGCTAAGTTTCCAACTCCAGACGCCCAAAACCCTCCTATTGAATTTTCCCTTCTGTGAATCTCACCTGTTTCTCTTTCTGATTTGCCAAAATTAGGGCTTAAATCTTGGAGGGAACCCTGCATTTAGTTTTACAACTTTCAAAATCAACTTTATATTGATATAGGGGAACTTTTTAATGCAAATGTGAATATCCAACACATTACTTTTATAGGATAATGTAAAAGCTGCCCTGTGTTGCATCAAAAGACAAGGGTCTGGATAATTTCACCTCCCTAATGGTCAGCCCATCTTATATTAAGCACCCCCTTAACACAGCTGTATGAGTTTGCTAGAGCTGCTGTAACAAAGTATGACTGCAGGCGACAGTTGATTGATGATTCTCACTCATCATTGATGTTTATATCTCTCTCTAAAATCAACACACACACACACACACACACACATCCTATATAATAAAAAGGCTAATATGCAAACCGACCAGTGGAACCCCGGTTGCTATAATGTGTACTGACCACCAGGGGGCAGATGCTCAATGCAGGAGCTGCCCTGTGGTGGTCAGTGCACTCCCACAGGAGGAGTGCTGCTCAGCCAGAAGCCCTGAGCTAGGCTCATGGCTGGGGAGCGTAGCAGTGGTGGCAGGAGCCTCTCCTGCCTCCACGGCAGCGCTACATATATCTGACTGACAGCTTAGGCCTGCTCCTGTGGGATCAGGTCTAAACCTGCAGTCGGACATCCCCTGAGGGGTCCCAGATTGGAGAGGGTGCAGGCCGGGCTGAGGGACACACCTCCATGCACGAATTTTGTGCACCAGGCTACTAGTATATGTAGTAGCACGCACACACACCCACACACATATCCTATATAATAAAGAGCTAATATGCAAATGATCATCACACCCTCACACCCTCGCACCCTAGTGCCCATGCACCGGGGTCGGGGGACCTGAGGCTGTGCCTCCTGCCTCAGCTCCGGGGCTGGGGAACCTGAGGCTGGGCCTGGGTACCTGAGGCCATGCCCCTGGTGCCAGGGCCAGGGGACCTGAGGCAGCACACCCTGACTGGCGGGACTTGATGCAGGACCTGAGGCTGTGCTCCCCACCTGCACCAGGCCAGGGGACCTGAGGTTGTGCCCCCATCCCTGTGGGGCTTGATGAGTGTGGGGCCGGCCTGGTCTGGATCTCACGTGATTCTGAGGAGTATGTGGGTGAGCGGGGACTTGACTCTGGGTCCCACAGAGTGCCCCAGACTCTGACAGGAGGGAGATTTTCATATATATTTTACTAATTTTCTTTCAATATCTGACACTTCTATTATAGAGATAGGGCAAATAGCAATATTAAAATATTTCCTCTAATTAATTCCCTTTTAATGTGCACGAATTTTGTGCACTGGGCCACTAGTGGAATATTTTGTGACATACACACAAAATATATGCACAAGTGCTAGAGCTTTGGAAATTTTATATGGAATATACTTTTTCTCAAATAATATATTTTTCTGGTTTGTTCTGACAACCCCAATTATAAAATTTCCTTATACGATTCCTGACAGTAGATAGTTTTCTGTAGTTAGCTTCAAAATCATTAGTAGAGGTTGAGCAATGAAATAAAATGATATCAAATTTCTCTGCTCTCAATAATATGGATTTCATAATGGGAATGTGTGCAGGCCTTTGGTCAGCCAGGACACCCAGAGCAAGCTTTCAGTGGGCAATGCTGAGGAAATCACAGTCTGACATCATTCAATGTTTTTCCTCTAATAATTGAAAGTGAGGGCAATACAATAAGTAGTAAGCAGATTGTTTTCAGAATATTATTGAGCCTATAATTACTTCTATATTAATAATCAGGATCAATGATCAGAAGTGGCTAAGTTTACTGTCAATTTGTGATAATAGTTTGACATTCACAAAAAGCAAAAGTAAAAACAACAAACAAAGACAACAACAAAAACAAGGTGATTTGAGCACACGGGGTGGATGAGCCTTCCAGCAGTCACGGGTGGGTGTCTGATGATGGCGTGATAACTAAGTCCTGAGGGTGAGCATCCTTCCTTACTGCCCAGCACTCTATCCTGCAGCACCACTGGGCAGAGCTGGTTGTGGTGAGAAAAGGAGGTGAGAGGAGGAGGTGAGAGGAGGGCCTTGTTATTTTGGGGTGATACATTTTTATTATCAGGCCAAACTCTATTTTCAAATAGCTTTCTTGTAGCAACTCAGTGAAGGCAGAAGGCATTTTCGTCAGAATCTTAGTCATTACTGAGTGAAAAAAAGCCCTAGGAGTTAGAGAGGGCTGAGGACATAAGACTAAAATGGAGAGGAATGGTGTTAAAGATGAAAGAAATCCCCACTGCTGGCTCGTTCTCAGCTTTCCTAATGCTGCGACCCTTTAATACAGTTCCTCATGTTGTGGTGACCCCAACCATAAAATTATTTTCGTTGCTACTTCATAACTGTAATTTTGCTACTGTTATGAATCGTAATGTAAATATCTGATATGCTATATGTGTTATCCGATGGTCGCGACCCACAGGTTGAGAACCACTGCTCTATACTGTGAATTCCTTAGAGTGCACCTCAGGACTGCCATGGGAGAAACCTGAGAGCAGTTTCATTCACTGAAATGCAAAGGAACCATTTGATCAGTGAGCACTCCAAACCGAACACGGCCACCCTTGACTCAGGTCCTGTAAACCTAGACTAACTGCTTCTTATCCGGGCCAAGTTATAAACTTACTGGTCAAGCATTCTGAGTTTGAAAAAGAAACTAATAATATCAAGACTGAAAATTGGTTAAAATCAAGCCATTTCCACCAGAGATCTCTGAAATCTAAAGGGTCTTTTGATATTTGGGGTAATATTTTACAGCCTAATTGCAGCTTCTCTGAAAATGGATGGACAAATTAAAGATAAAATGGATGCCCTCATTTTGCATATGTTGTTTTTGGAAACCAGGTTCTTTGCCCAATTTCAGACTTTGTCTTCATAGGGTGACTGAGTTAAACTGAAATCAGATATTTTAGACCTTGTTTTCATGAATTCCTCCCTGCTTCAGTCCAACTTCATGGACTGGTCACCAAACCTACGTCTTGGAACTCCTTCTGCCCTTAGGGTCTCACTAATTTTCATTGAAATTTTGAGTGTATGGGGAAAGGTCTATTCTCTTTTAAAAATGTCAAAAATATAACCGGCCACTTCAAAGACAAAAGTCAGAAAAGGTTAAGTAAGACAACCATTGTTGACAACCTATTAAGAAGACTAACAAAGGAAGAACTACAATGTGAGAATTGCCCTAGCCGGTTTGGCTCAGCATGTAGAGAACTGGCCTGTGTGCTGAAGGGTCCCGCGTTCGATTCTGGTTAAGGGCGCATGCCCAGGTTGGGATTCATTCCCCAGTGGGGGGCATGCAGGAGGCAGTTGATCAATGATTCTCTCTCATCATTGATGTTTCTATCTCTCTCTCCCTCTCCCTTCCTCTCTGAAACCAATAAAAATATATTTTAAAAAATGTGAGAGTAGTTTGTGGGATGGTAAGTCCATGGCACATGCTTAGTGGTGGTGTTTGCAAAGAGACAATTCTAATGAGAGCTTATTACTGACATCAATTGTGCTGATTATCATGACCCTGCCTTCCAAAGAAAAAGCCATCTTTGATGTTTAGAACTTAAAGTAGAAACATATCTAGTGTTGATGAGTAAAACATCTTCCTTGGTGGCAGTGACCACTGCAGTCTGGTCTTTCTGGTTATAATGCTATCTTAGCTAACAGCCCCTTGAGTGTAGATTCAAGGTTTAGAGAACTAACTTTTCCTATAGTTCAGTTTATGGGAACTAACACATATAACTCATACTCTATGCCCAGTCTTTTAGAACAAATTACTAGATGATAGGTGGATTCTTCATTGTATGTGAGTATATAAAGGTATTAATTTAAGTTTAGATTGAGCTGCTGAGTGCAGATTTTAAGAGTGACATTGAATTATTGGCTACCTTTCGCTATGTGTAGATTTTATAAGAAAGTTGAAACTCACCCAGCAGTGTTGGCACAATGCCTAGATTCCAGGTCTTAACTATTTTGCCCAGAATCTTAAACTAGATGAGAAGCTAATATTATGCCTTTATGTGAGCCCCTCCTGACCTCCAAACAAATGTCACAGCAGAGATGATGACGACAGATTACTACTTACCGTGAATTTTAAAATCTCTGGTTAAAATCTGTCTACTTATGTTTATTTTCAGTTTTTCAAACTGAAGTCTATGTTCACATTAGTGCATATAAATTATTCTAGTCTTGAATATATATTTACCAGGACATCAAATTAAATCAGCAAATATTCAGAGCGAACCCAGTAGGTACAAGGCAGCACTCTGCATGTGGTATGGGAGTTATAGGTTATTGTCCAGTAATTTGATCGTGCAGCTACCCAGAAAAATGTGGCTTGATAATATTCTCATCTATTGACCTGGCCAAAACAATAATGTTTTTTTCTTAATTGGATAGTGGAATGAACTTCCTTGAATAAGAATTCATTTTGAATTAGTAAGATGTTTTACTAAACACATAGGGTTTGAAACTGGACCAGGCATCTTTTTTGGGTTGTACAGGAAACAGAGACCATTTTACTGCCCACCAAGAACCCAGAACCCAGTTTAGAAATAGGACAGGCAGAAATACCTAAACACAAAGAAGTTCACCAAACCAAATTTGTAGAGAAAAATAATATAAACATGGGTACCACTGAAGCGGCCAAGGCAGAGGCATGGTGCCCTCTCTCCATAGCTTGGGAATGGGCCATGTTTTTTCTTTGGGAATGGATATTGAAACACATGCCCTAGAAAACAGAAGAGTGTTTGAAATATTATTTTTATTTTTTTGTGAAGAAATTCTGTAACCCCTTTGTTTGAGGATCATGATCCAATCTTCCCCATGTGGTTATGCTGTGTTGTCCTGTTAGTCTATGTAATACTGGTGCCCAGAGGTTCCTGATGGGATACCCCAGATTAGTAATAGACTGAAGGTTTTCCTAATCAATAGCTGTTTGTTTTTAGAGTGAATGAACATTATATTGTCAAATCTGGAAAGGTTATAAAAATGTACTCTCCTGTGTATTTAAATATTTAAATTTATGTTTCAAAGTCTAGAAAATAAGTGTTTCCAAAGTAAACAAGACCATGGGGGGTGGGGTGGGGGCGGGTAAGAGATCAACCGAAGGACTTGTGTGCATACATATAAGCATAACCAATGGACACAAGACACTGGAGGGTAGGGGAGGCCGGGGGAATGTCAAGGGAGAGGAAAGAAGACATATGTAATACTCTTTGTAATACTTTAAGCAATAAAACAAAATTTAAAAAAAAGAATAGAAATATATATATATAACAAATTATCTTAAAAAATAAATAAATAAATAAAATAAAATATACCAAGAATCTTCATGTAAGACAATCTAACATACTGTTTCATGTATACGGAGACTATTCCTGAAATATTTTTTTTTATCCAAAACATATTTAAAAACTTGTTGAAAGTTATCCATCCTTTTTTCCCCCCTCCAAAAAAAGTACAAACTTTGCATTCTAGTCTTCCAAACTCTAAACTGAGTCCATTAATCTCAGTTTAAAGCCCTGTTTTTACATATCTAATTTAAAATAAAAAAAGACTAAACCTCTAAAAAAAAAAACACAAAGTAAACAAAACCAGCTATTTACAAACAAACAAAAACTTATATTTTAAATATATGACAACTCTCTAAGGACCCATTGAATTTACTTTCCATTCTGATATTTTAATTATTCTATAATCTATCAATATATTTTATCACTCATTGGTTCAAAGACAGAAAATATCAGTTCTACTGTTTTCACAATTTTCCTAATCAAAATACACTCTGTGTACAACGTGGCACAAGAAAGCCATTTAAATCATGAAGACAATCTTAGTTCCCACCTTTCTGTACCTGTCCTACACATTAAAATGCTGTGATAGTGTGAATCAGATTTAGTACCTAGTTCCAAAGTTTTACTACCTTCTCAGAATAATACCTGTCTCCTCCTATTGCTATGTGGCTTATTCAGTGTACGCAGTCAGGTCTACCTTTGTTCTTCATTCAACTAGGTTTTCCCAGAGACAGTTCGGAATGAGGATTTTCAGAATGTACTGTCTCTGCTTCTTGACATGGTGGACATTTTTTGCACTCCCATAAAGCATTAGATTTCTTAAAGATATAGTAAAATCATTTCATGTAGTTTTTACATCACAACAGGAATTTAAAAAGTAGTGTTTTGGACCCTATACTAACTATTGATACATACTCAAGCATGACACTTAATCGCATATTTAAATTAACCACAATGAGAGGTAAGATGCTTATTAACCTCTGTACACCTTGTCCTCTTATCAGAGGTGTGGCCATGTTCCATTAACTGCATGGTCCTCTTTCTGTTGATCTGGGGATGCCTGAAATGGGGTATAACACATCTGAATCTCTGTATTATAAGTCATAATTATAGCATCTTTATGTTTTGCTGTAAGAAAGTGACTAACATTTATTTGAGTACCTACTATATGCATGTTCTGTGCTAGATGTTTTGTTCAAGTTATTGAATCATATCAAAAAGGTTTTGTAGAGTATTCTTCCTATTATATATGAAGCAATCCAAGCTCAAAGCAGTTTATGTAGCTGGCTCAAGGCCATACAGCTGGAATTTAGAAAGTCTGACTCTTGAGCCCAGACCTGGTTCCAAAATTGTAGCTCTTTCAACTGTAACACACAACTTCCTGAACACTAACATCAAAATGATAGCTCTCTTCCAACTCACATAAAGTCTGCATTATATAGTGGTTTAGGTCTTCAAAGGAGTCTCCATCCACTCTGAAATTTGAATTCTAGTATTTTAACACCAATGTTCAGATTGTCCCTGTCCACTTTATTAAACCTAGACACTTTAAAGAAATCAATCTATATAGGCCAATCTTCTTCCCTAAAAATGTATTCTTTCCTAAACTTTAGAATATGTAGAAAAATACAATTTTTAGAAAACCTAAAGAGTTGACATAATTGTTTTTAAAATAATAAACATACCTAGTTACATGAGAAGTTACTGTTTTTCAGCCTATTTCCATGGAATAGAGAAATAAGACCATTCTTTAATTGTGACCTTTTCACTAAGCTATTGGGTTCATGACAGTAAGATTGCAACTTTGTTAAGAACTAAAAAGGTTACATACTCTGCTCTTTATTCCTCACATACAACTCCTCCCTTTAACGTTGAAGGGAATTCTGTGCAACTAGTCTGTTCTAAAAGTTACTTTTCTACTAAGGGAAAGTTCTTTCTAAATGAGTCACATGTTTAAGAGGGGAAATATTCGGAATAATATTCTCATGTTTCTGAAAGACACAGCAGGACACTATTAGTAACTATTTTCAGGTAGAGAGGGTTAAATTATCTTCTTTAATATAAACACATGAGTTAAAAAAGGAAATATGATTCCTTTGGTTATCACTCACATATCAGCACTGTTGGTGTTTTGGCCATGTGATTCTTCTTGGGAGTTTCTGTTCAGTGTGCTGTAAGGTGTCTAGCAGAATCCCTGTCTTCTATTCATGATGCATCAGTAGTACTGCCACTCCAGTTGTGACAATCAAAATTGTCTCCAGAAGTTGCCAAGTGTCTCCTCAAGGTCAATTTACTCCCTTCTCTCCCTAGTTAAGAACCTTAAAATATTGAGCATTCACTATATGCAAGACACTGTTCTACACACCTTTAAAAATTAACTCAATAATCAAACAACCCTGTGATATAGATTCTACTGTCATCCCTATTTTAGAGAAGGAAACTGAGCTACAATGAGGCTTAGAATCACAGTTTGTAAATAGTGAAGCAGGCCTGAAGCCAAACTTATCTGACTCTAGGTTCCTAACTCTTGATCACTGCCTAACTTTTCCACTCTGATATTTACAAAACAAAAATCAGAATACAAAAATTGAGGATAGTCTAGAGGTTATTAACAATTTTATTTTATATTTGTATCTCTTTTCCCTTAAACTGAAGGCCATGGTTTCTAATATTAGTATATTTGTCTGCTTTATGCAATATATGAAATGATTTGAAAATATACCATTGTCAATATATTCAATAAAACCAATGAGTGAGGTTTAAAATGTCAATATCAGAGAGAGAAAATAGGGAAATGTAGTATATAGATATATTTGCATGAAGAAGCATTTGAATGATAACCAGAAGTGATGTGACTTGGCTGGTGAGGGTTGGTGTATACTTGAGGATCCTCTGAATATTCCCCTTTCTATAGCTTTATTATTTAAACCATGCAAATGTATGACATTAGGTGATTAAAGTAAAAAGAGGAAAAGCCAATACCTA
This sequence comes from Myotis yumanensis, assembly GCF_028538775.1. Lineage (NCBI taxonomy): Eukaryota > Metazoa > Chordata > Mammalia > Chiroptera > Vespertilionidae > Myotis > Myotis yumanensis. The sequence continues at coordinate 26,917,092 of NW_027223755.1, forward strand.
AAAGTAAAACAAACTGAGACATACAAAACCAATAACATGTCAGATTGACAACATAACCACCCAGCGAAAAGAAGAGTTCTACATACTATTTGAACACTGTGTCAGCTTCAGTGTATCAGATTCTAAAGACAACAAAAGAATCAAAAATATGTCAAACCTCATTCATTGGTTTTATTGAATACATTAACAATGGCATAGGATTTTTCAAATCATTTCATATATTGCATAAAGCAGACAAACAAATATACTAATGTTAGAAACCATGGATTTCAGTTTAAGGGAAAAGAGATACAAATATAAGAGTATTATCAGTTTAAATTATATTTGAACATATTAATATATTCTCAAAATGTATTTGCATTTTTACTACTCTGTACACTGAAAGGTCCAGAAGCTATAACACCTAGCAGTAATGAGCACACCTTGCACCCACAACTTGTTTTCTAAATACAATACCTCACTAAATGGAACAAGTGTTCCTTGTAGAAATGGATGATTCTGTGTGTGAGGCATGCAATAAGCAAATGAACCTGGATGTCTTGTGCCAGAAAATCTCAGCATATCAAAAGAACACTAAAGGTAGATTGATCTGGTGACCAATAACAAAATCAGACTGATTTGGCAACAAAATGTACACTAAATAATAAAAAAGAAAAAAATGTATTTGAGACCATGGTATATGAGGAAAGCAAAAAGAGATAAGGTGCCTTATTTACAAAGTTTACAACAAAATCTAGTTGTAAAAATTGATGAGAATTAAGCATAGGTCTTGATAGGTGTATTTTCCTCTGAGAGAAACAGTAGTTCATCCCCAGTTGATAAAGGAAAGTTCTTTATAAAATAATGTTATCGAATAAAGGAAAAGAATAGTAGTATTAGAGAATCACTATTCTGTAAACCCCCCAAAAGCAATTAATGCCAGCAAAGCTTGTTAATGGATAACCAAAACCATTATTTGTGAGTTGATAATAAAAAAATCATTCATTTATCATGGCAAGGTCAGTCTGTTATTACCTTCAAGATTGGCATCACTAATGAGGAAACCACCTGGCATTACGTACCTGATGTGGTTAAATGGGATGCACAGAGCTGGCAAAGAGATTTTAACAAGTGTCTAAAAGAACTGTCTTCTCTAATATTCCTAATCTATACCTTCTTATTAAGAAAATGTAGAGATTATTTTTCAGCTTAAAATTTAGAGTAACCACAAAATAAAGATTTCAAAACCTTTGTCTATACAGAGATACTATTTAACAACTTGAAAATTACTCATTAAAAATGTAGCCCCTAATAATTTAACTGAAATAAAGTTATACTGCAATAAACTAGTCCTATCTAATAAAAGACAAAAAAGGTAATTAACCGTACCTTCGCTATGCTTCCTATTGGCTAATCAGGGTGATATGCAAATTAACCACAAACAAAGATGGCGGCTAATTTGCATATGTAGGCACCAAGCAACAGAGCAAAGCCTGCTGGCCATGGGCAGGTGCAGCGAGCAAAGGCCGATGTGGCAAGTGAAGAGCGAAGCCCGCAAAGAGCTAAGCCCCTCACCCGCCGCGCCAGCACCACTGCTGGGGCCCACTCGGCCGGCGCAGAGCTAAGCGCTGAGCCCGCCTCGCCGGCTCAACCCCCGGGGACCGCACTGTGGGCGCAGAGCTAAGTGCTGAGCCCGCAGCGCTGGCTCTGCCCCTGGGGCCCCAGTGGCCAGCACAGATCAAAGCCCGACATGCTGGCCCCTCCCAGGCTCAGAGCGAAGGCCTGGGTTCCGGGCGCCAGAGGAAAACTGGTGCCAGCAGCCAGTGGAAGGGGCCCCTGAGGGGCCCCAGACTGCGAGAAGGCACAGGACGGGCTGAGGGACCCACCCGAGTGCACAAATTTTTGTGCACCGGGCCTCTAGTATTATATATAAAGAACAATGGTCAAAAACATTGCACATAAGAAAATTTTATTTGTTTCCTTTGTTTTAAATAGCCTCTCTCAATCATCCTTCCCTTTACATGTGTAACTTTTGGATGTAAAACCATGGCTTGGATTGACACTAAAATCATGTAACTGGAAACAGCCCATTCTCTAACTGCATTACGTTGCTTGTAGGAAGTCTTTGGAGCAATTTCCAAAACCTGTTGTAAGATTGCTTTGTAAACATCTGGTTTTAAAAAATGGTGTTTGAGTATAGGAAACACTGCCAAGCCCCACCAGCTGAGAACACCTTGCACCCTGGAGATTACATCCTATTTCCAAATTTCCAAAATTAGCCCTTTCTCTCATTCTTCACATGCATTATGGCATAAAGTTGGAAAGGGGGTGGATGTGGGAGTGAGTTGGCTTGGAAGGGTGTTGAGCTGCACTTGGGCACATGCATGTGTACACTCACAGGCTTAGCTGGAAGGCAAAAGGGCTCCCAGCAAATGAACAGGGAGCTGAAGTGAAGGACAATTTCCATCCCTACATTTCCCATTTTGATACGGCCTTGGTTTTATTTCTGCATATTGACTTGGCCTTTGTAAACATGATAGAGCTCCGATTGTGCTCTATCCAATTAGCCCGACCTGTGCCTTGGTCATAAAACTTTATGCAAACTACCACTCACAGGCTTTGCAGTCCAGGGAAACAATGATAGGCTTATAACTCTTGAATATTTTTTTGGCAAATTGCTAATAAGAGCTTTTTTTTTTTCACAAGACCTTCAGCTGATGGAAAAGTAACAGAAATAAACAAGGACTGTAGTCTCATACAGGCAGTGATGATGACAGACCCATTAATAACACGGATCATTAAAATTTATAAAAAGCTATTCTTAATATAGGATATAAATACATTTCTCAGGCAGAGCTATGAAATTTATAACCTTTTTATTGTCACCAGAGGACCTTCTTACTGCTCTAGCCCTGGCACTGTCTGCCCTCTGTCATAAATCACCGTGTGGTTAATAACCTAGATTACAACTACCAGTTGCATTTACAGAATTAAATATTGACTATGTGAAAATGTTATTACATTTTTACTGATCGGAAGACCACAGAACAGCCCTGCAGGACATGTAGCTAGACAAAAATATCTGTGTAATCTTTGTTGGAAATACAGTTATGGGGCACTCAGTAACAACTGACACAGTTTGGAGCAATGAAGAAGAAAGGGAAAAAATACCTATGTCTTAATTTTACATCAGAAGGAGGACATTCTATTGAAAGATTGTACCTTATTTTCAATTTAGAAGGCCCCAGACCAAATGCATGATGTAACTGCAAACCTCAAATGTTAGGGCAATATGTTGAAAAGCTATAGTATTCACCCAGTAAGGTTATTAAATATATTGGTAGAACTCAAGCAAGAGATAATGTACATGATTAAACTGGACACATCCCAACTTCTGCTGATTTAAAGAGAACCACTGATTCCCCACACTCAAAATATGTGAGAGGTATTTGCCTTTAACTTGAGAAAAAATCAGAACAAAAACCTTTGACCCTAAATAATTTGTTCCTATCATCACATATATGAGTGGTTAGCATTTCCTAATGTTCAGGTGATGATTGGATACCTCGTGAATGTTTAGCAAACCCAGGTCAGGCAACCCAATCTAATGATGGGCATGGTTTTAAGAGTGATTACAACTTGGCCAAGTTAATCAAAAGAGTTCAGAACACATTCACACACATTGCACTTAAAAATGATAAATGGATGTGCAATTGGATATACTTAAGTCAAAGAATTGAAATCTGACTGAGTCATCCAAGAATTCAAATTTCATCCTGCCTCTTTCCTTAAATTCAAGGAGGATAAGTCACTTATCAAAAATGTAACAACAAGGTTTAATTGCATTCTCTGGGGATTGAATATGTCATCTAGCATTTTTCTACTCTTTTTCAATAATTGTAAATTTATGTTATTGAAAATACTAAGATAAATACTTATTCTGAAAAGACCCTTTAAATTATGAACAACATGCTTCAATAAATATATACACTTAAAAAGTTTATGTATTAATTTATGAAGTTTTCAAATTTACAACCATTAAAAGGAAGCATTAACACATATTATTAAATTAAAGGAAATCAAATGCACCCTAGCAAGAATTAGACAATAATCACCTCATAAAATGTAATATTCCAAGTATTTTATAATTAAATACAAAAGAAATTAATGACCCTCACTGTATGACAAGTTGATTACATACCGCACAGAGAAAAAAAATCATTTCAATCTCCTTAGATTTGACAAATAAACTGATTTATTGTAAGAGACTACATTTTGACTGTACTTGTTTACTAGGATATTTCATAAAGACAAATTGAAAGCCAAATAAAATATAGACCACATTGGACAGGTACATAGAAAAAAAATGAAAGTAGGCCATCAACTAACAACATATACAAGAATAAACACAAAATGTATAAAAGACTTAAATGTAAGTCATCTATATATAAAAAAAACTAATATGCAAAGTGTCCCCTGGGGAGTTCGAGCCACCAGGAGTTCAATCGCTCGCTTTGATGTGCGCTGACCACCAGGGGACGGCGTAGAATGAAGGAAGACCCCAGCTGGCAGCCGACAGCTGCTAGGGACCCTACCTGTGCACAAATTTCACACACTGGGCCTCTAGTAAAAACATAAAAACCTGAGAAGAAACTATAGGCAACAAAATCTCAGACATCTCTCAAATTTTGTAAAAATGGGTATACCTAAAGTTGTTTTTTAGTCATTCATTGTGTTGAGTGACCAATTGAATCTTCATATGGAATCTGATATAACACTATTTTTTTTTTAATTTTCTTATTTTCTATATTTGTCAGATAATGAAACTCATGGATTGCTCCTCTAATTTTCTCTTTCTTTTTATCCTCCCATTTTCCATCTCTTTGTCTTTTGGTTTACCATATAAAAGATTTCCTCAAATTTTTCTCATTCAATTGTTTTATTTTAAATTTCCACATGTATAATTTATATATCATATAGGAACATAAACACATTTTTAGATTATATATAAACATTTATATATTACATATATTAATTTCACTGAACATTTTCTTCTTTCTTAGATGTTTATTTTTATAGAATCTGGTTCTTAGTTTGTGGATGAAAAGACTTTGAGTTGTCTTCTACTCCCTGCTCTGTCACTGTTTACTATGTCCTTTCATCTGTCTATGCTGGTGTCTGGCTTTCCTTGAATGTCTGGTGCTTCTTGGCTCTCTATTCATGCGTAGGGAAGGGGATTTGAAAAGTCTTTCCAGGCTCTGGATGAAGGATAGAATCTTCTGGTTGGTGGTTTTATTTTGAGTTGATGGAGGATAGATGGGTCTATTTAACTAGGAATATCCAGATGTTAACATCTGTCTCTTTTCTCCAATTTCAACTTTTTACCACAGAAAGGAATCATCAGTAACTTCTAGGGAAGAAAATATGAACTTGGGGAGCTATTGAAAAAGAGACCATAGATTTTCATATTTTGGGAATGCAAACTTTCACTTAATCACCAGTTTGGGTTCAGTTAGTACAGTTATTGACCACTGGTTTCCTAGAGAACTACGACTAGTGCTGTCCCATTCAATGATCCCAGTAGGCCTCTTCTCCACACTGCCTAAGTAGAGAAGAGTGGTTTCTGACTGAAAATGGATGGGCAGGAATCTGGGAGTGCAGATGCGCCTTAAAAAGATTGGTCCAGTTTTCAGGACCTCTACACTCTGGCCTTCAGCAGTATCTGGTACCTCCGTTGCCTGCTCTCACCAAGCTTTGAAGCAAGAAACAACTATCATCTTTATAGCTTTTTCTTTCCACTCGAAGCTGTTAGTTTCCAATTCTCTACAGTGAGCTTCATTAGTCACCATTTGTGACAGATGGTATTTTTCAAAGATGACCACAATGATATCTCTCATTCCACATGCTCTTCTAGAACCTGGCCATTCTCTTATTACTAGGTGGACTCTTAATTCTCTTCCTCTTGAATCTGAACCTCTGCATTACTTCTAGGATGTAAGGGGAAGATGTAACATACGTGATTTTGCATGAGTTTCATGTCTAGGGCAAACAAAACAAAACAAAACAAAACAATGAAATTTTAAGCTTGTTAGCAGAAGACTTCACCCATGGAGCCCTAAGTTGCCAGGTAAGAAATCTGTTTATTCTTTGGTGCCATACTAGAAAGAAGCTCAAACAACATGAAGAGGCCATGTATAAGAGGTCCAACGGACAATCCCTGTTGAGGTCCCTGCTGACACCCAGAATTAACCAACACATATGTGATGAGTGAGTGATCAGAGTCCAGCCCCCCAGTCTTCCAGTCACACTGATTTCAGCTCTTCCTATCTCAGGCCCCAGATATCATGGTGCAAAAGCAAGACATTCTGACAAAGAGAATCTGTAAATATAACCAAATGGTTGTGGTAGCACACCACAGTTTGGGAGTTTAACTATGCAGCAATTGTAAATGGAATACCACTCATCCTTTACCTCTCTCATTTCCAATGTTGTGTTGACTTTGTCTTCCATCATATTTAGTTTATACCTTTTTATATTCTACAAAGTCAGTCCACTCTATAGTCTCAGAGAATATTTTGTAACAATTCATTAGTAGCATACTTTGGATGTATAAACAAATTATTTGTTGAAGGAAGAACAGTAGAAAAAAAAATTCCCAATGAACATTAAAATCTTCAATCCAGAGTTTATCTTATACAAAATAATAAAAATTGCTCTTTTAATCAATTAATATTTTATTAAGGTTGAATCTCCCCCTCCACCTTTATTAGTAAAGCCTTTTGGAAAACTTTGCAAATTTACCCATGCCTCTGTGTTCTAATATCTGACAAAAGATGATCAAATCACAAGGCAATTGTTCCCTTTAGATCCCCTAAAGGTCCTTCTCAAAACCAAAGGGTTGCAGCCCAGACACCAGGCATGGGCTCCCCTCAGCCACCTTGAGTGATGAAGGTGGATGACTAGCTGATGTGGCTGAGCCATCTGTATTAATTGTGAAGACTGACAGCAGGGAACGGTATAAACTGTGTTTGCTGTTCTGTGATCTGTTTTACAGAATGTGCAGAGACATGACCTTACACCCAAGTATTAACTTACATGCTGGGAGAACATGGCCCATGTTAAATTATGTCAAGTGTTTGATTCCAGTAATGCATTAGGAGGTATTTACACCCTCTCCTAAAAGGCGTGCCAAGCAGCATCTTCTCTGTTTCGTAAAGCTCTATCCCAGTCTTACATTTAATGAAATAGAACTTAAAAACAAAACAAACAAACAAAAAAACCCCCACAGGCTTATATCAACACCACACATATGATAATACTAAATCGAGATAAATATACAAGCATACAAACCAGAATAGGCTCATTTATAATTTTTTATATATTTAGCATTTTAATTAAATATGGTTTGATCTACATGTGTAAATGGTGTATGTAGCCATGTTAATAAAGTTCAGAATGCTAGCTTTGTGCTATATTTTCCCTGATAACCTAGACTTTATGTATAAAGACTTTATGCTAAGGTTACTTTTATACTTCTAACTTGCAAAATAAATTTGCGCTGGTGGGGAAAGAATGTTGTCTTCCCATGTATAATGCCCTTGCTTTTCTTGCATAACCTAAAACAGATTAAGTGCCTTTGAGTTGAGTTTTTTTTTTTTTTTTTTTTTTTTTTTTGGCTAGACGAGTTCTGAGAATGCTAGTAAATGATCAATGCATTTTCTAAAATAAACTCCTCCTCCTTGTTTAAATCCAAAAAGTTAAGACTTTAAAAATTAGAGCTCAAAGAAATCCTTTTTTTCTATATTAAAAAGAAATGTAAATTTGGCTCTGAGAATTTTCCAGGAAAACATTTTTGCACATACACTCATTTAATAATGTTTTGCTTAATCCTTTGCTTCTCAGAAGCCCTCAGATGTTAGCCTACTTGAATATACCCTAGGACATAAAATATGGGGTTACTCATGGATTTATTAGTTTCTGGTTTCAGAGACACTACTGGTGGGGTTTCATCAAAGAAGTAGGTAAGTCAGTGGTAGGATCCAAGCAGCAGAGACCCTTCCTCCATCTTCCCAGTCAGCAGGACCACCTCCTGCAAATCAAAAATTATATGAACATTCAGAAGTAGGACTCCTCATCTCTCCTTTCTCTCCAAACCAAGGGAGCTCCAGTTATGCTTGAAATCTCTTGACAACTTGAGGGCAAAGATGCAAATCTTTCTCGCTTGTTGAAGACGAGCACCTGCCAACCTAAAAGAGAGAACATAATACGACTTGAAATGAGGCTTTCAAGTCTGACAATTTACGTACAGTCTTAAATCTCCCTGACCACTCATTCAACCCCTGATGCGGCACTTAACTTAAGTCTCTTTGCAGCTGAAAATACAACGTGAAAACATCCTGGACCAGAACCGCTTCCCCCATATTCCTCGGCGATTTCCTGAGCAGTTTATGAAACCATGAGTTCCACGAGCATTTCACAGAGGAAGGAGAGAGAGAGAGAGAGAGAGAGAGAGAGAGAGAGAGAGAGAAGAGAAGAGAAGAGAAGAGAAGAGAAGAGAGAGAGGAGAGAGAGAGAGGAGAGAGAGAGAGAGAGAGAGACATCTTGGGGCAAAGTAATTGAATGTCTTCTCCCACCGCAGGGACACCTCTGAACCCTGCAAATAGGGTGGGTGCCATTTCCCCTGGGGTGTATTTGTGTGCCTTTGGGAAATTTGGTAGTCCAAGAAGTGTTTGATTGTGATGAAAGAACTAAATGAATAAACTTCTCTGTGTTGCTCTATCCTCCTGCGGGAATGGCCCGCTGGAGCCATCTGCCCTCACCAGTGACAACATGCTGTGTATTCACACAGGGCCGCTGAACACAAAGGTGGCTTCAGTGGGCCCTGCAGCTTGTCTCCTCAGCAGGAGCCCCACTCTGTTTAAGCTTTTAAACTCTATCAGTGGCAGGAGAGAGTGGATGTTTGGAGCACAAAAGGGACACAGTGTAGTCTAATGTATGCGTCTTTCCTCGGAATCCTAATGGTGCTGTACTGGGGAGAACTTACACAAACCTTATAGGATTTAAAAAGAGACATTTATTTCATTCAGAGAATGCAGTGACTTCCACTTCTTGTGCAGCTTGGAACCTCGGCTTTGAAAGAGCCTTTCATGGTGCAGGAAGAAAGTGTGGGTCAGGGGCTGAGGGGACAATTCGGGGACCAGCCTGGCCTGCCTAGCAACCTAAACTGGTGAGTTTTCCTGTCCCTCCTGAATTGATGGGGTTAATCCAAACCCCACATGCCAGTGTTTGTGTGGCCCCCATAATGAGGCTGTTGTGGGCTTCCTCTGCTCTTGTGTCCCCATTTAGAAATGTGTCATTCCCAGCAGTTCAAAGTGTGAGCAAGTGAAAAGAGCCACAGTCACTTCATTAATGATTTGTAAACAGAATCCCCAGAGCTGCCACCACCTGCGAGAGCCCTGGGCTGGAGGGGCTTTGTGGGCTGCTCTGCCAGGAATCTGGGCGCAATGGACCTTCAGAGTCAGGATGTGCCCGGAACACTTTCCACTCTTCCCAATAGTTTCATGGCAAGAAACTGGTGTCTTTTTAACTTTTCAGAGGCATTTCAAAAGGGACATTAGAGATGAATTTTAAAAAGGAAAATAAGTCAACCTTATCATCATCCCAGCCAGCAGAAGTTCACACTTTGAATGGCAGATGGCAAAATGCAGAGTGGGGCATGCTGGACATTTGCAAACAGCAGCATGCACAGTTATAAGTTTGTTTTGCTACACCTGCGGGCCTCTGCTCCCTGCACCCCTCTGTGTCACCATAGCTCCAGCGGCTGTGGGCTGCCGAGGCCTTGGGCTCATTCTTTTCTCCTTGGGAAGACAGGCCTGCCCTGATTTGGGGAGGGTTCTGAAATCGTATGCATGCATTTTTCTGATTGTGTGATGTGCTATTTATTTTTTAATGATGTTTTCAGATGTTGTTTCTATAAGCACAGCTACTGCCACTTAACTGTCAGATTGTAGCTAAATTTTGATTTTCACTTATTGGAGACATGTGGTCCAATGAAAACCTAACAGTGCGTGGATGGGAGTGTGAGCACTGGCTGGTCCCTGGCAGCCCCGCATGTGTAAGGTGCAGTGAGGAGACCACCTAGGAGCAGGTTGTCTCCCAGAAAGAACATGCTCACCCGCCTTTCCTGAGCTGTTGGCTTTGGAGCTGGAGAGAAAGCCAGGGGGGGGGGCGGATGAGATGATGCTGAGGGGAGGCAGTGAAGTGGGACAGAACTTCAGGTGGACAGTGGGTTCCAAAAGAGCGCCAGTGAGTTGCCTCTGGCGATGCCCCCATTCCTGCACATGTGGTCACATGTCCCCCCAGAGACTGGCCACAGGAAAGTGCAAAGCCAAGACATCCCCTGTCTCCTTCACTCAATACTCTGATCACCCTACACCAGAAATGGCCAACCAGGAGGTGTGGCTAATCCTTTTTGTCTTTCACTCCTGTGTGCCCTCCCCAGATATAGCTGCCCCCAGGTTCTTCCTCCTGACTGCGGTGTCCAGGCTAGTTACCCAGTATTTAACCTCCAAGAAAGGGAAGTACTGTCTGACATGAGGCTGGTGTGTGGTATCCTCTCGCCTGCAACATCACATCCATTGAAGTATCCTGGCTGGCCACGGTTGAAGATGTCTCTGATGACTGTGCAGCCTGATGCTTCCTTTCCCAGAACACTGCTGGCTATGGCAATGCGGGGGCGGGGCGGGGAGGGGGGGGAGGAATCTTCTGGTGACAGGGTTTCTAGTTTCCCTAGTCCCCTGCTTGCCTGTGCTCTTTTAAAGCATCCATCCAATGATTTCCAGTTATTCTCCCCACAAATGTCTTTGCTCCAGGATGAGCAATTCCTGGGTGATATAATCTATAATAATAAAAACATAATATGCTAATTAGACCAGATGTTCTTCCGGACGACCTTCTAGATGAAGCTGGGGCTGCAAGGGAAGTCCGGGTCCTGTGTGCCTTCCAGTGGTCTGAGGGAAGCCCAGGTCCAGGGTGCCAGAGGGAAGCCAGTGCTGGCAGCCGGGGGGAAGGAAGGGCTACTCTTGCATGAATTTCATGCACTTGGCCTCTAGTAAGAGAAGAACAACCCATCTCTTAAAACAGGTGCTTTTAGGGAAGTAAGAGGCATTTCAAAAGGGACATTAGAGAGGATCTTTAAAAAGGAAAATAGAAGTCAACTTTATCATCATTCCATCTAGCAGAAGTTCAAATTTTGAAAGGCAGTTGGCAAAATGCAAATAATTGGTGCCAATTATTTGTTCTTTGCTGTATGACCACATTATGCTACACTGAGGCTCATTTTCAAAGTATGCTAATTTAAGCATGACTCATCTATCTGTACTGATGTGTGCACCTGTGTGTGTCTATATGTACTAGTATATGTATGCCTGAGTGTGTGTATAGGGGGTGTTTAACTTCTAGCCATGTTGGTAATGTACTTAGAATTGTTTATTTGGGAGATACATAAAAATATTATGTGTGACCAGTGGTTTGACTTTAATACAGATATCATCTTAATAAATTAGGTATTTAAAATATACTCCAAATTACTGGTCTTTCATTGAATTTTCCTTTCATGCAGTGTCTGCAGGTAGAGTATTCAGCATGTATCTGCCATCCTGATCTGATTTATGGTGTGACAAAACATCTGACATTTATTAAACTCTCACCATCATCAGCCACCTTGCTAAGTGCCTTCCCATAAGCTCATCCTTCCCCAACCATGAATGACTACATGCTACTTGGAGGGTTAGAATGAATTCTGAAGTTGAGCTCACATACAGTCAGCCTGGAGAATTACAGGAATGCCAAAGCTATTGCCTTAGGTATGGAATAAGAGAAGGTGGTTGTTGTTCATGTGGCACCTGGGAGGACAGTTGTCCAGTGTGCCATCCCTTTCAGAGATCATACCCTCAACAGATTGCAGCAGGCTGGGATGTGTGGGGTCTGTAGTCAGCACTCACAGGCCATGATAGATGTGGGACCCCAAGTTGAAGGCTAGAGTGCAGAGCAAGGAAAACGGCAAGTTCTAAGGCCTCATCCTAACCACATCTCTAGAATATGTGTCATTTGGTCATTCATGCATTGATTTATTCATTTGTCTTTCTACAGGGCACAAGGCTGTAAGCCAGTCACTACACACATAAAGTCTATTTAATCAAATATCTTGTCACACAGTTTGGTTATGTGTTGAAAGTATCTTCTCAAGTTAATGAAGTTGTAGTAACTTGGAGACTAAGGGCTTGAATTTGTACGCCTAGTTGTGTTACTTCACTTGCAATTTGGCATGACATGGAGTTTTGTGCAGGTAAAGTAAGAGAACACATTTCCTGTGTGACCTGGAAGTAGGCCCAGCTTAACAAACAGGGAGCCAGTGGTGTTACCCGTGTCATTTCCTGTCATCAAGGGAAGAACAGAGCAACCCTGAGAATAGCTCTAGAAACAGTGGATCCTTCTAAACTGTGAGCTACTCCAGGCTGATGAACCTGGAGTTTCTGTGGTCACATCATTCAGAACAAGCTAGTCTGGCACTGACACACAGCTTTCTCAGAGCCTCATGCCTTACCATTTTTCGAGTGTCAAATGTGTGTATGTACTTGTGTGCATGTTCATATATTTGTATGCATGTGCATGTGTAAGTTTACATTTGCATGTTTATATGTTGTGTATGTGTGTGTTTGTATGTGTGTAATTATGCATGTATGTGTGTGTGTTTGTGTATATATATCTGTGGTCTGGATGTAAGGGATTTCTGACAGTTTTCTGAGATACTTGCTTTTCTAGTCTTCCACCTTTAGAACACCAAATGAGGAAAGAGGAGAGAACCTTTTACAAGTGAAATAGAAACATAAGAGACAAATAGACATAGTTTTCTGTAGGCAATATACACAGTACATTCTTACAGGTTTTTTCATGTATTTCATTTGGTCCAAACTTTAACTCATAGACCACCACTTACATGTACAAATCTGAATAGCCTGGGACCAGTGCTCATTGTCCTTGTGCCAGGAAAAACGCTGAAATGCATTTTCTGCTCACATTTTATAGGTGTCTGGGTTCTTGAACCCTGTAATTTTGCGGGGAAAGCCCAGCTGGCACTTTTCCTACCTCTGCTTGGGGTAAGAGATGGTCATGTGCAGAGAGGGAGTCAGAGTAGGAGGTCATTGAAGCCAGGTCTCAGAAGCAGGGCATATTCAGGCATGGGGACAAGATGAAAAGTTCAGCCATTGCTCGGTGTTCACATGATCAGATGTCATTTTATTAAGAATGTGACATTTGACATGAGAATATGGCATAGAATACATGAAACTGTCTAGTTCTGTGTGGATATTATGATCTCAAGTTCTTATTTGCTCTAGAGTTCTGATTCATTTTGTGTTTTTAGTCTCTTATCTCTAAGAGGTGAGGTGTTCTGGTAGAAAGAGCAATGGGTTCAGACATAAAGAGCTGCCATCTGTGCCACATCCTCCACAGAGTTGATGGTGTTTGGTTAATGACCCCACATGCCTTTCTTGGGGAAGCTGCCCTTCCCTGTCCCCTGTTGCTGAATGAATCTGTCATTCATGAGGCTCTTCCTCCTCACCTCTTGTGAAGGATGGGCAACATGACCCAGGCTTAGACATAACAATGCCCCATTACTCTGGCAATAATTCTTGAGCCAAGGATATTTCCATGGACCCAGAACAGCCCATCTGAGGCTATTGCTAGGGTTGGCAGAGGGAGGCTCAAAGAACTTTCATCTCCATGAGGGTTGGTGAGCAGGGTGAATATTCCTTTCTAGCTTCACTGAACAAGTCAATTTGTGCTGTACAATGATGAAATCAAAACACACAGGTGAGAAATAAATAGAAAGAGGAGATAGGGGTATAGGGGTACCATTTGAGCTTCTGGGTCTAGTCCTGAGTTAGCTTCCATCATTGAACATGAACCAATTCTGTGTGATACTGTGTGTGTGTGTGTGTGTGTGTATGTGTGTGTGCCAGTTTATAAGATTAAAGGGCTCCATACCTTACTCAGTGTTTCTAAGCATGAGTTGAAACTTCTCTCACTTTTTGAGAGAATAAACTAAAGTATCTCAAAACTTTTTTCCAACTCTGTATTTTTAATACATTTTAGAAGGAAAAGTAGTAAAAAACAAAATGAGATTTAAAAATAACTCATTCTAATTCCATATTTAAATGTAATAATGGACTGAGAAAGCATGAGATTAAAGTATTATATAACTAACTAGAGGCCCAATGCATGAAGATTCATGCACTGGGGGTGGGTCCCTCAGCCTGACCTGCACCCTCTCCAATCTGGGAGCCCTCAGGGGAGCCCTCTCCAATCCGGGAGTTTCTGTCTGTCTTTGCAATGATATGAGCAAATTGTCTGAGACCCCCCCTCCAACCCAGTTTGGTTTGTTGCTCACAAATAATAGAGGCATTTTTTTTTATTTGCTTCATTGGTGGAGATTTCAAGAAAGTTTTAGGATATCTTCCCTTTAATTTTTCCTAGACACTCTGATTTTACTTATGTCTCTCACCTTTGCTTTCCCTCCATCCCCAACCACAACAGTAACTTGCTCCAGGCTCACTTTGCTCTAGTATCTAGCACAGCCGTGGGCAAACTACAGCCCGCGGGCAGAACCAGCCTGTTGGAAATGAATAAAACTAAAAAAAAAAAAAAAAGACCATACCCTTTTATGTAATGATGTTTACTTTGAATTTATATTAGTTCACACAAACACTCCATCCATGCTTTTGTTCTGGCCCTCCGGTCCAGTTTAAGAACCCATTGTGGCCCTCGAGTCAAAAAGTTTGCCCACCCCTGGTCTAGCAGATCCATCTGCCACCAGAACTACGATTCCCAGCATTCCTGGTGCTTCCTGTGCTCTGGGCTTCTGCTTCAGGTCCTAGGGCTGCCACAAGAACTACTATTCCCAGAATTCCTGTGCTCCCTGCGCTCTTGGTTTTCCCTTCCTGCTCTGTCTTCATCCCACGGCCTCCTACTCTGACAAATCCTCCAAGCCACCAGCTCTCCCTCTCTGCTCTTCATCTGGCAGCTTGGGGAGCCAAGTTCCCCAAGCCGCTCCACTCTCTGCTGGCTCTCCCACTCTGCTCTCTGCCCAGCGGATTGGGGGGCATGACTCTCCTTGTCACTGGGAGCAACTGAGGGAGCCACATCCCCCCAAGCCTCCGGCTCTCCTGCTCTGCTCTCCACCTGGTGGCTTGGGGGAGCAACCAAGGGACCCACACCTCCCCAAGCTGCCAGCTCTCCCTCTCTGCTCTCCACCCGGCACCCATGTATGCAAATTAACCCACCATCTTTGTTGGGTTAATTTGCATACTCACTCCTGATTGGCTGGTGAGCGTAGTGGATAGACGGTCAATTTACATGTTTCTCTTTTATTATATAGGATAAGTACACTGTTGGTGTTTGTATTTATTAAATGCCCCTTCTCTAAACAGGGAATGCCACATCCACAATACTGATACTCTTGTCAATTGCCAGTCTCTCTTGTGTTATTAGCTTTTTATGCACATAGATCACTTTTTTTGAAACTATACCTTAATCACCTTTGTAGCACCTAGCATTTAGCCTTGAACAATCCCAGTATAATTCAGCAAGTCTTCCCTGAGTTACCCAGCTCCTGGTGGAACCTGGAGGTAACACAGGCTCCTGATAACACAGGCTCCTACACATCAGGAGCCTGTGGTTTCCACCCACCATTACCAATTTCAAGTGTGGAATTGATCTCAGTTTGGATACTATTGGATGCGAAGGCAACTGCTCATCTAGGACTCCAAAGGTCTCTAGTATTAAGGCATTTTCTCCTAAATTATGCTTTCTCACAAGGCAGCTCATGAATCGTTTTAATTGAGTGTGCCATTTCCTTCAGGCTTCTCTATTTTGTTACCTTGGATATTACAGATTTATTTCAAATAGTTTAGTGATATTGAAGGTGCTGGCCATCTGCATAAAAATTTTTGAAGCTCTCCTCAAACACAAGCCTCGAATTTCAGTGAGTCCCTATTAAAATGGCATCACAGGAATTATCTTCTAAGTCAGCCCCTTAACGATTTGCAAATAGAAGTAGTGCCCTTAGTTTTAATTCATGTTTTAAATCAGACCTTATGTTATACTCAATTACATCTTAAGGACCTATTTGCCAAAGTATTTAGAGCCCAAAGGGCTTTCTCTTCTTGAATATAAAGGATTTGATGTCTATAGTTCTTAATAAAGTGAGTAGCAATTATTAATATAGTAATACTTTATTAGTTTAACTGAAACCAGAGATATAAATGTTTCAAGATTTAGACTTATAACATTAAAGCCAAATTAAAATAAGTCCAAGAAAAAGTCTGTGAAGTTAATTTGTTGAATTCTACATTTTTAAAGGCGAACTAGTGATTATTGTTACTCCTGGTGGTTAAAAATAAAAAGAACAGTGCTTAAATTTAAATTTCTGGAATTATTAGTCTTTCATTAAATTAAAATACCAAAGCCAGCAAAAATTGTTTTGAGTACAAAATAGAGCTTTGTGCCAGTAATACATGCCACCATGAGGGCCAACCCCCTTCCCTGCAGCTTGCCAAGCCTGCAGTTCCCCAGTGGATGACGAGAAACCATAATTATGGGATTTCAAATTACAGTGAAAGGAAATTGCACGCTCACCCTTCCTTACGTGTAGGCAATTAGCAAACCATATAAATTTTAGTTGGATGTAAAGGACTCTAAGTCTTTGAAAAACAAAACAGCTCTTGACCATGTAGTCACTGAGCCTAGAAAAAGTATGTGCAAGCTGTTTTATCACTTCATTTGGCCTTGGTGACAATGGTTACAGGGAAATATTCCTCCTTGCATTCAATTACAAGTTGCATGCATGGATCCTAGACTGAAATGTCTTTGAAAAAAGTAACAAGAATTCCTTCAAAAAAGACATAAATACATAAATAAACCCAATACTAAATGTCTTCATTTTTTAACATCCTTCCAAGAGGTGTGTTAAAATTCCTGGTGGATGGATTAGTCCCTAATACATTATTTGAGGTAAATGGAAAATTACAGAATTTTCCAGCTGAAATGAGCACTGTGGGGTTGTTTTTGATGGTTGTGCAAAATCTCCACAAGGTTCTCCACCTGGTCAGCACCTACTTAAGGGCCTTTTAAAGTCACATACATGTTTAAGAACATACCTGGCAAGGTGAGGAGGTGACAGCCTTCTCTTCCTAGCCACTCCTTACCCTTCAGTGAAGTGTCTTTTAGTAAATACTGTTTATTCTAATAGTTTAAGCTATGACCTTTCTCATCTCTGGGCTGTGTCACCTTTCTATTTAAACCAAAGTTGTGCCTCCTTGGTGAGTCCAGCATCACCTCTCAGAATGTCTTATAGATCTGGCATTACAAATGTATTAAACATTAGAAGAGCAAAATGCAGTTTTGAGTGACTAAAGCAAGATTTTAATATATAAATATATTTGACTTGTGAAAATATCTGTATTGTAAATATTTTCATTTTGTCAAAATAGCTATAACTAGCATGAGATTTTTTTACATTCAGAAAAATTTGTCTTATGTGTGTGTGTGTGTTTGCAGAAATTAAAGCATGTTGGTCAGAAGGTAGTCTAACTTTGCCTCCCTCCCCTCTTTGACTAACGGAGGATGCTATTGTGGCTAGCATACAAACCCTCAGACCCATACAAATGCCTCAAGGAGGAGGAGAGGCCTCTGTATAACCTGGTGGTCTGAGCACCCAGACTCAGTTCTGAGAGGAGCTTATGAGGCTGAGAAGATGAGTGGTCACACACGCAGGAACATTCTCTGTAGAGATTGTTCACACCTGAGGCAGTGACATTTCATACTTCAGGGAAATTGCTGTGGAGTTTCCCAGAAATGCTCCTTAGGGGCACAAAATTCCACCTGGTCTTCTAGACAGTAGCTTGCAGGGCCCCTCACCACAGATGTCAACCCTACATCATTCCTTTTCTTCTCTTCCTCCTCTTGAGCCTGGTGGAGGACTGGGGGCCAAATTGGACTGACCCATGGGATGAATAGTTAAGATTTTTCAACATTAGCCTGAGATATTTGAGGTTCTCAGTAATGTCTGTCAGCCTTCTTATAAAATGAGGTTAATAATCCCAAGTCCACACACTATCTTCAGCCTGGACCTGGGACGGTGAGGGCTAAAGGTGACTTCCTAGTGAGCAGTAGCTTGGACAGGGCCCATGAACCCTGCACCTTCACCTGGGCCTGGTTTCTCATCTCTGTGCCAGAGCTGCTCCCCTTGCTTTCCTAGAGTCTTCTCATGGAACATGTTTCAGGATAGTGTTATTCTTATTAATCTAGTCCGATTTTAGAAATCAAATAAACACCTTTGAAGAAGGCATTGTGTGCATAAACCTGTGTTTAGATGCAGCCAGGATGACCTGAGGGCCAAATTAGCACGCAGACTTCAATCCAGCTGCATCTGAAAGTGGTCAACTTTGAGCAGCCAAGTGCAGGAGCAGCATCTCTGAGATCCCCCATTGGTCCAAGATTTCCCCAGGTTGATTGCCAAGATCCAAGAGACTGACAGTGGGAGCTGGGGCTCAAATTCTCCTCACTCCTAAGTAGATTTCTCCTTCTCAGAGCTGTTTGCCCTCCCTCTCCCAGCTGTGTTCATGCAAATTCTCTCAAATTAATGTTATTCCCTTAGATTTGAATATTGCAGGTCAAGTCTGGGTAGCTGATCTCCTTGCCAGCAAACCCATTGTCAGATGGTTTACACAGAAGAGGGTTTCTTCCAAAATCAAATAAATAATCAACAAGAAACACACAATTCTGGAGGCTCACAGAGGGACTTTGGTGAAGCCACAGCAGAGCCATGGCCAAGAGGACTGATGGGTCCCTGCTTAACAAAAGGCTACTTCTGTTTTGAAACTATAAGTTCTCTCTCATGAAAATTTATGGTAAATTTCCCAGCAGTGGAAATGAGCACCCTTCCAGACAGACTAATAAAGTGGGAGCTCATTCAAAAAAAGTTCTCTGCTTTCATGAAAAATGATCCATCATTAAAAGTCTGAGATCCTTTGAAAAAGATGAAGAAAAAGGCTAATAAATTCTAAGGGAAGAACTAAATGTCAGATATGTTGGAGCTGAAGTCAATGGTCAACTGAGCACGTGTGCAAAGCACGAGTCCCTGGGAAGAGAGCAGGGCATGTGCACCAGGAGCCACGCCCAGCATGATGTGTGTGTGTGTGTGTGTGTGTGTGTGTGTGTGTGATCACAAGTAGACAGCATGTTTAGCTCTCTGAGTGTAGGAGGAAAACAAGCTGCACTGAATTGAAATTAATAGTTTTAATGAGAACTGTCACATAGTGTTTTAAGCTAAACAAAATCAACCTACACACTCCAATTCTAATTAACTAATAAAGAAAGGTATTCTATCCCTGGACAGTAAAAAAGCCAGAGGAGACATAAAACAGTGTGAAAGACCCTTTTGAGAACTGACAGATACTCATCCAATGTGAAAAGCTAATTAAGCATACAAAATATGTATCAACAGATGTGTGTAATATGTCTTAATGTACACAACCTTAAACCCATGTAGCCATTGGATTCATAGATCACGTTTTGACAGATTCAATACCTATGAGTTATTTGATGCTGTGATACAACAAATAACAGTGAGAGAAATAACAAAGCAAAACAAATGCAAATTGTAGTGTTTTGGCATTGGGGGATAGATGAAATAGTCTCAATATCATAAAGATTACTATGCCAAATATGCTAACAGTTTTATGTGCCTTACTTTAACTTAAGGGAAGCAATTTCCCTTTGAAATCTTGCATAGTCTTGAGGAAATTATTTGCAGATGAGAAGTGGATATGAAGGAGCAATCATGCAGCTATTATAACTGATCATCTGGACAAGGATGCTTCTGCTGTGATTCCCACCTGGTGGGTCCAGAGTTACTATACATATATACTTTTACTGCTGGCTATCAGTATATATATATATATATATATATATATATATATATATATATATTTCTTTTATTGAATATATTGTGGTGACACTGGTTAAGAAAATTATACAGGTTTCAGATACACAACTTTACAATACATTATCTGTGCAATGTACTATGTGCTCACCACCCCAAAAGTATAGATATATTTTTGTTTGTACCACGTTAATGTCACGTTTCAAGTTCATACTCATTGACATTCATGACAGTCACTGGCATTCACTCACTGCCTCACTTTCTTGGGGTCCTAGGTACATCACCATTAAAGCATCACCTGTGTGCACAATTGTCAATAAATACCGGGGTCCAGGAATATTTTGTGCAGCCTGGGATAAATGTGGTATTTTTATTTAATGTCCAAAGCATTTTTTTATTGTTGTATCGAGCTTAACCTACTTGGATTACAAGAGTGTTATAAAATGCAGTCCACTTTCTCTCAATGCATCTCTACCTGACCCCTTTCCTCTACCCCACCTTGGTTTCCATAGTGGTTTCTCCTTGGTGCATAAGACAAGGTCAGCTCACATCCTTTGAGTCTTCTCTCTTCCATGTGCCCAGCTGCCTCAAGTTCCAGGAGGAAACTGTCTTATCAACATTAACATGGATGGGGTAGGCACTCCTGGGTCCTTCCTCCTCTGTTTTTTTCTCCTCTATCCACCCTCTATTCTCCTCCCAGCTCACCATGCAAACACAGGTCATTTGCTTCCTTAATCCCATATGGCACAGTCAACACCTGGCTACTTGATTTAGCAAGTAGACAAGAAAAATAGAATAGTACTCCTTACCATAACATTTAGTCTTTCTGTTCTCTTTCTTTATTGAATTAATATAAAAATGGAAGGAGTGAAGGTTAATCTTGAAAGAATGTCATGTTAAATCCTCTAAAGGGGAACTCCTGTAAATATAACTCAGGAGGGAGGTGTCCAATTATATATCTGTGTCTGTGATTCTTTGAAAGTTGTTCTGTCAAATATTTTTAACATGCAATAATACTTAACTGATATTTGTTCTCCATTTCACAAAGCTCACTTTGGAAGAGAGGGATGGTCAAGTGAGAGTGCATCATGTAACTCCTGTTTTCAACAACTACCATTGTAATCCTATAGTTGGACTAATTCTAGCTTTCAATCTCAACTTTCCAACAGTGATACAGCTGCTAAATGTCACTAACTAAACAGGTCTGACCCAGGAGCACCCTTCCCAAAGAAGGGATCTCTTAATTCCTGTCTGGACTGTGTTTCATGGAACTCCTTCTCTAGACCTCGAGATCCTGAGGTAGAAATGGTGTTATTTACTTTTAGACCCTATTTCCTGACTGGGTGGGGTGGTGAGCGGTTCTCTATAATGTTTGTTGTGGTAAATCTCTTATGGAAGTAATTATTTATTAGAGAAAATTAGTTGCATCTAGACTTTAATAAAATCTCAGACTATCAAATGGCAGCTAGGACTACAGGTGCGTTGACCTAGTACATATAATGGAGATGATGAAAGAGGATTCAAGTGTGAGAAAAAGGGAGGAAATATGTAGAGAAAGTTGAAATGACGAATGATGATGTCCACATGATGTGTGTGATGATTCAACCCATCAAAAATAGTGTGAGTGCCCACATGGCAGGTGTGAACCTCGACATGGCTGCACCTTGATTAGTAAAATTAATTAAAATGAAGACATCTGATCAACAGTACATCAATCTGAATTTAGATCGGACTTAACAGACGCCTCCACACTGTTTCATGGTGGCACTTGCTTATGTAACAAATGCACAGGCAACCTGTGGGTCTGCTACAGGGGGAGGGGTGCAAAAGGGTTGAATGGTGGGGACCAAGCCCTCTAGAGTCACTGCCTGAGCAGTGCGATGCATCTTTTCAGCAGTTACTTGCATACTGTGTGACATATTACCTTACTTTCAAGAATATTAGTGCATTCATGAATATTTAAATAGAAGTCCTTGTCCTCTTGTTCGACTAATGACCTTTCAAACTCAGCATGGCTTATTGACATGTTTAGTGTTTTCATTCTCATAATATAACTTACATCTTAAAAACAAAACAAAATAAAACAAAACACCAGTTCCTTCTCTCTTTCCTTTTCCCACAGAGGCTCGCTTCCAAAGATAAAGAGTACAAAAATTGGATTTGCTGCATCAAGGAGATTAAGCCAGGAAGTATCTCTTTGTGCAAATGCTCTATGCTACTTCGATGGAAACCCAGAGGAGTCACCTGGGAAAAACCACAACACAAAACACCATCTCTTCATTTAGCAAAGACAAAAGGTGTGTCTAAGAAGGTCCACATCAAAAGGTATTGGATTACTAATCGGGTTAATGATCTGATAGGCAAATCCCTAAATCCCAAGTCACCATTGTGTACCCACTCTGGACCACTTATTGAAGTCCTTTTGGCCTTTGGCTATTGAAATCCTGAAATCTTGCTCTTCACAAGGTACCCCCAAGAAAGAGGCATTTGTTATTCTACTTTGTTCAAAGCTTGTTCCTGAAAAGCATCCTGGCTTCCTGGCTTTAGTTTCTCCTTTTCTACTGAAAAAAAAAGCAAGTAGGCTGAGTTAAAGGGTTACTGGTGAGAAGAAAGTCAGAATTGGGACTTTTTCCCTCCTGAGTGGTTGGGTGACAGCATTTCAGATGTGCATATCTCTTTAATGACTTAATCACCTAATTAGCTGACTTGTGGGACAATTGAGGAAGGCATGCTGGGCTGGCCTCTACTGCCACTTACTTTCAAGTGATTAAGTAAGATTCTAGAGAGAGGAGTGCCCCTAGGACTGTAAGATTCTGGAGATAAAAACATCAGATAAAAACAAAATAAACCCATTTGGCAGGAAATGTGAAGTGAGTTTTATTTTAAATCCTCTCTTTGAAACCTTAGGCTGACAAGGGGGCACATGTGTAAACAGACTGTGTCCCCAGTCATGGGCTTTTCAAGTTCCCTTTCCACTGTGTTCATTTGTATTTCTCTGGTAGTTTGCTTTTATAGTAAATATTTTATAATTTCTTGTCTTACTCTCCCTCAAATACACCTCTCATTGCACGTGTTATGAAAAAATGAGATTGTATTGGTAAGGATTGTGGTGACATAACAAAGGGATAACTCCTGTGCTGAGGACTTGAAGATTCTAAATATAAAAACTGTCTTGGATGTAACTCCAGGTTCCCCATCTCTCCCTATTGAGCATCGCAAAAGGAAAAGTCACATAAAATTGGGAGGAAGGGAGTCCTGGGGGTGAAGTCTACCATGCCATCTTGGCATTTAAAACCCTTGCTTTGCCTGTAAAGTTTGGGATGGGAGTGAAGGGGCTGGGGAAAGGGCTTTTCTGTACAAGGTGATCTCCAGAGAGTGATATAAAGTGAAGGTTCAAAAGCCACAAGTGGGTAGGAAAAGGAGGAATAATGTAAAGTCCTCCCAGAATGTCTAGGACATAGATTGGTTGGGGAACCACACCCCTTCCAAGTCCCTTTGTACCAGCACCTCCAGGCTCCTCTCCAGCACAGACCTGCACTCTTTGAGTGTCTCCCAGTGATGTGGAGGTTATCCCTTGCTTACTCTGTTCTGATCACCAGGGACAGAAAGAGGTAGGGCACTTTGAGAAAGGAAGCTGAGAGCAGGTATGTAGGGCTTTGTTCATGGCCATGGAACAGAGGTAGTGAGCACCACAGAGATCTAACTTCCTTTATTACCCCAGTGAATCCCAGTGGGTATTCAGTTCATCAGATACTCTGCTTGTCTCAGTCACTCACTTGAGACAAGCAGAGTATCCCAAGCTTCCCGGATTATATAAAAATTGAGTGTGGCCAGCTTCTGTATCGCTGCTCCCACACCTTACATTTCAAAAGATCATCCTTAAACAGAAACATTCACGGCCTCCGAGTCATAGCTATTCCAAAAGTCCCAGTGGGGAGTGGAGAGAGCTCCCCAGGGCCATGCTGTCCCCACCTCTTTTCACTCCAGGTTCTTTGCGAATCATGTCCCCGGGGAGTCCAGGCTCAGAAGAGTAGTGCCTACAGAGACTGAGCTTCAAACATCCCAACAGTGAATTTGATGGTGACACTCACCTCTGGAGAGTCTTGCATTTGTGTTTAAATGCAGAGGAAGATATTGAAGGGAACAGTCATTAACAGAAGATAAACTACAAATGAGGAGGAATTCTGGATCTCCATCTGATTACAGGGCCAGTTGGGCAGACACTTAGATGAGTTAAGAAACAAACATGCATCCACTTACTGGTGAAGAGAGCCATTTCCCCAGGAACCCAGGCATTCTGTGCACAGGACCCCACTGGGAAGGGAAAACTAAAAAATATTCATGTGACTTTAGAAATGTCACTGATTCTTATACGCAAGTGAATATTGAAAAGAAAGTTCAAATCAAGTCCCAAGCAATATTTTGTTAGATCAAACCAATCTTCAAAACAAAACAACAAAAAAAAATGAATGAGCTTTCTGTTTTCCAAAAGACCAGTTATCACAAATAATACAAATATAGCTGAAGTGCATTCTAGTGACTTTATGGACATATTCTGGATGCATGTATGAATATATTATCCATGAAACACAGGACTTGAGATATTTGACTGTATTCTCTCTGATATTTTGAACAGAAAGAGGGACAAAAAAAAAAAGAGTTCTTTTAAGAAGTAACCCTTTTCACCCAATTATGCCCTGGAATTATTCTAGCTTATGAAAACCATGTGGGAGATGTGATGTTGCCCATCTCATCTTTCAGGGAGAAAAATGAGGAATCACATGCAAACATAACAGGTGTTTTTCTTACCTGAAATTATTTTGGTTCCATGGTACATAAGTAAAACCATGATATTGCTTAGCAAAACAGAAAAATTAACCCCATTTCCAGTTGATAGAGTATTGCCAGTTTCACATTCTCTCCAGCCTCCAGATTGGCCCCCATATTTCTTGATCCTGTTGATGAGCTTCACTTTAACCGAAAGGCAGGCTAAGATATCCCTCATATTGCTCTTCCCTCTTAAATACTTTCCATGAAGAATAAATAAAATCTATGCAGAAAGCCCTAGCTGGTTTGGCTCACTGGATAGAGCGTCGGCCTGCGGACTGAAGAGTCCCGGATTTGATTCTGGTCAAGGGTATGTACCTTGGTTGCAGGCACATCCCCAGTAGGGGGTGTGCAGGAGGCAGCTGATCGATGCTTCTCTCTCATCAATTTTTCTAACTCTCTATCCCTCTCCCTTCCTCTCTGTAAAAAATCAAATATATATATATATATATATATATATAAAAATTCCCAATATTTTGAGGTATAACTCCTGCCTTCCTAATTGTGGACTCTCCATAGTGAGTTTTTCCAAAAAGTACAATATGAAAAAGGGGAGGAGTACTTTACAGTAAAGAAACATGACAAACATGACCTTAGCCAGATGATCAAGGTCAACACCAACAGTGACAAGTCATGTTGACAGGACATCCCCTTGATGATGTGTGATGAAACTGGCACTTTAACTTTGTGGTCTCCCTCCCAAGAACCATAACTCCAGTCATGAAAAATCATGAGAAAAATAGCAGACAAATCCCAACTGATAGAAACTTCACAGAATACTTGACCAGAAGTACTCAAAACTTTCAAGGTGACTCCTTAGCCTGTTAGACACCAATAATATACTATGTGACCCTCTCACTGTCCCTTAATCTACCTCCTGTAGAGAATTTCCTTTTCATGTTTTACCTTTTCTACTAGATTTCAATGTTCTTGAAATTAGGATATATATGACTGTTATCAATGAAAGTGGAATTCTTGGGGTTCTTCAACAAAAATAACTTCCAGAGGTCCTCACAGGAAGCTTTATTGATTATGTAAAATTAAGAGGGTTCCCCTACAAGGTCTCATCTCTGTTCTCCCATGGAAGAAGTCCAATTTCATCTTCAGCAGGGCCATAATTAAGGCCACTCTCCAGAATTTCTGCTCCGTATCAAAGTGCAGTCCAGTCCAACATCCTGCATGTAAAGTCTGCATAGTCATGGACCATGCTGCTGCTTAAGGCCACGTGGCTATAGAGAGAGAACAGGTAAGTGCAGGGGTGAGTATGGATCATGAACAAAAGAGAGCCAGAGCCAACAAGTGGGAACAGAAGTGAGGGAACTCTTTGGGGATTTTAACCAGGAGCTTCTTCAAACTAACCAATCGACCTTTCAAGATAAGTGCACTTCAGATGTGCTGGAAGCCGATCCACCCTTGCTGCTTGACGCAGTCGCTGCAGGGAAGAAACATCTGCACAGCTTATGTTTCAAGGGACCTGGCATGTATGGCATACTGTTCTTAATATGTTTGTTCCCCCTCTTAACGCTATGTGTTTTAAATAGGACCACCTCCCAGAGAAAGGTTGTTGCCCCAGGTGAGGATTTTTATCAGTAAAACTCCTTAACTAAGTACCAGGCGGGTAGTTAATCACTTTAACTATGAACAATCACGCTTAAGCTACATAATCTTTACTTAGAATAATCTCCTTCAGTTACTTCCTTGTAGCTTAATAGAACAATAGAGTAACCTTGGAATGAAGATAAGAAAGGCCCTAACCTTTGGAATAGAATGGATAGGATTAAGATCAAATAGTATAAATACAGATGTGAGAGGACAATAAAATGAGGAACCTGGCTATGATGATCACCTGAACACTGTCTCCGTGTCATTCCTTCTTTGCTGACTCCATCCACACCTTGGGGAACCCCTGGACCTGTTGGGGCTGGACCCCAACACAGATGGGGTCCACCTCCTAGCCATTCCATTGTTCCCCAGGCTAGACTGACAGGTAATAAGCACCTTTCCTATGTCACCCTGACTTCACTGTGCATGCACCCATCTCTCCCTTTGTTTGTTCCCTTATCCCAGTGATCTGCAGGGAACAAACTGGTGGTTCCCTGGAGGGAGTGAAGTTGTAGTTTCCTGGTGAAGCTGCCCAGATGACCATGCTCATATTGTCTGGCCTCCCCTTTGCTCTCTTCTTATTATTAATATTAATTAGCTCATTACTATGATAACACTTCCACAATCTTCACTGTCCCATGAGGGCCTTTGGGCAGGAGTTCAACTCATCTGTGCTAATAGGGATTAAATTCATGCCAGAGAACTACTCCCTATCAATAACCAATAGCTCATGGCAAAATAGACATACAAATCCTGATTTTTGTGTTTGGTGTGCGTGCGTGTGTGTGTGTGTGTGTGTGTGTGTGTTACTTGTCTCACTCCATTTGTAGTAATAATTGCCTGCTTCTTCAATAAAATAGTATTTTAACAGATGAGTAGGTGATAGAAAATTAAAACTCTTTTTTTTACTTGCTAATTTTGATAAATAGAACACAGACTACA
Source organism: Myotis yumanensis (assembly GCF_028538775.1). NCBI lineage: Eukaryota > Metazoa > Chordata > Mammalia > Chiroptera > Vespertilionidae > Myotis > Myotis yumanensis. Next base: position 26,944,444 of record NW_027223755.1, read on the forward strand.
CCTTTGAAGCAAGAGGGATTTTGAAAACAGAGTCCTAATAGGTGATTTGTCTGCTATTGAAATCATCTTAACATCAGCCAGGACCATGATGAGGCCTCCTAGGGCTTGCCACATAATTCAAATTGAGAGGTAAGTAACCATCTATCAACCCAACTATGTCATATGGCACCAGATGGGATTTATCTGCAGATGTGGTTATAGTGTCATCTCTTTTGTCTAAATATGGAGGAATTACTGTGTCCTTTGGGTTCTATTCACACTTGGGAGGATGTTTTCATAAAATATCATGAATTGGCTTAAAAGCAAGGGTGCAGCTGAGTAAGCTTTAAGATGAAAATGTATCTAAAGGGATTAAGGTGACATATAGTGGTTGGGGGGTGGGGAGGAGGCAATCCCAGATTTAAACAAAATCTGTATTGGTAACTAAAAGGCAATGCTTCTAAAAGTTCTTCCCAGTCCCAAAGACCTGGAGGAGGCTTGGCTAGACCAGGGAAGCTAAATGAAGTTTTTCTTCTGTGAGGTGCTAGGAGTGACAGGATAGAAACCTGTTCTCCTTTGTTGCCTATTGAAGACCCTCGGAGCGGGCAGGCCTACACTTGTTTGGAAGGACTAATATCCGATGTGAAACGAGGGGCACGCCCTTTGTGCCTGTCACCAGTGGCTCTATTAGAAACATGCAATGCTTTTCCAGAGCTACATGGTGCATGATGTAATTCCATTTTCTCCATGACTACAGGAAAGGAGAATCAGGTAATTAAATGTGAGAAATCAGAGGCCAGACTGGGGAGCCCTTTCTGCTCAGTTAGCTTTTCCAATGCAGCTGCCCAGCTGTGGCCTCCCTGGGCGGATCTGGAAGACAGTGGGGGGTCACACAAAGTCTCCAGGCTGCAGGAGTGCGCACAGCTGGTCGTCAGGATCCAGCAAGCCAGCCATGTCCTGCTCAAGTGTCACCACTTCCCATCAACTTGAAAAGCTCCAGCGGGTGGGGCCTCCGTCACAGCTACATGCTTTCTGCCCTGAGGCTACATTGTCTGGGGGCAGATCCAGAGGCCCCAGGGGCGTGGTCGGGCCTAAAAGTGCACAAGAAAAAGGGCAGGAAGAGGTGGGGACAGAGGAAGGGCAGAGGAACTCTGCTCAAACAAGTGAGTCCTTTCAAATAAGAAGTTGCTATGCTGCTGTGGGTTCACCTTTTTCATAGCATTTTATATAAATTCTGGGCTCTTAGGTATTAGGTCTACATTTTTAGGTGAAAATGCTCTGGAAATTCTGCTGGAGATGTTAAAAAAAAAAAGAAAAGAATCTGGCCCTAAAATTTAAACTTCCAAAATTTCTATATAAGCAGAAATCACATAGTGAACTTCAAGAATTATGAGCAACGGGGGGAACTGGACCTGCCCAGTGAGGAACCCATGGTGAAGCTGATGAAACTAGAGTGGCCCAGAAGAGCAAAATGAGTTTTCCATTTCAACAGATGGCTTATGAAGGCCCATCACCTGTTTGGTTTAGTTTCGTTGGGTTTTAATACAAATAACTATGTTTGACATTTCAATTTAGTTTTTACAGCTTTTAATACATTTTTATACTGTACTCCTCTGCAGATAATTTAAGTCCCAGGGTTTCCTTATAATCAGAACTCTGATGGGGAAAAAAATGTTCCTATTTATGTGTAAATTTTGTTAACAGTATAATTTGCATAATCATATTCTCCCTGTGTTGTTGTTTTTAAGTTGGAATTTTTAAATTTTGTAAGTGATCGACTGTATTTCTTGGAAAAAAAAAGGTCATTAAACCAGAACATGATGTGACTTCATTTTTAGTTTGAAATCAAATGCTTGCAGAGATAGTTCACAATTATGGGGAGGAAATGGGGCCCTTGAGTAACACATTCTTTAGGTTTGGACATATTTGCATTAAAAATCCTACGGCACAATGTTACATGGTTTGTTTCGCTTGACTGACATGGAACCTTAGTCCACCCCGCTCTCCTCAAGGAACAACCAGATAAGGGAAGGCCTGTAATTAGGTGCTGTGTAAGCTGGCAGGTGTTTTGGCACCAGGGCCATTATCTAAGCAACAACAGTTTTAAAGAGGCTTCCTGGCCTATTCTTTCCTCTAAGTGTGTGCACATACCTTTGCTGAACAGCCTCCCCACTGCTGCTGGCCTCGAGGCACCATGCAGGCAGGGCAAGTAGGCATCTCTACCTGTGGGATCCTTGCTGTGCAGCCCCAGCAGACAAGCCCTTGGTCCCTGTCTTGTACATTCCTGTGCTGTCACACTCACCCAGGGACCTGCATTCGTCACTTTGCTTGTTTGGACATTGCTCTCTCCTTCCAGACCAGCAATCTGAGAGTTAGAGATCAACAGCTTATACCCAAGGCCCAGGTCTCCGAGGCCTCCAAAATGTCTGTGGACAAAGTTAGCTACTGCTTTCCCTTTGCTACTAAGACTAATGGATAGTCTCATGCTAAACCCTGAAAACAGCCCAGAAGAGTGAAAACAGGTGAATTATTTGGGGACTATCAGTTTCAGCGGTAGCATTTTGAATCTGGACTCTACATTTATTATTGATTATCCTTCGCAGGTTGACTTCAAATTTATTTCAATACAGACATAAAAGGTAATTCATTTAGTGCAATGTGCTTAAACCCCTCTTTGCTTTCTTTCAGACCGATTTTCAAGGTGCAGGGTCCGAGGCTGTGGCTCACCCTTGCAGTGGTCACGGGGTCTCAGAGTCCAGGTGGGCCGCCTCCCTCCCACCAGTTCATCTGCCCAAGTGTGCAGAGAGGGCCTGCGTGCATAGCTGCAAGTCACAGCTACCACAGAATGACTGTTTTTAAAAGACAAACAGGCCTGCTTTCTGATACTGTTAATACAAAATGTCAGCTGGGAGCTTGATTTTAGGGTTGAATACAATTACTCGTTCCTGTCTGACTTGACACTTCACAGCTGGGAGCCAAATTTGGTGGAGAAAACCAAATTCTGCCTCGTCCTGCCTGACGTGAAGTCAGACAGCCTGTTTATGAAATCTGCTGGAAATGTGCACTTCTTGTTTTCCTTGTCATACACCAGAAGTCCGTGTTCACCTGGCGAAGCTCCCAAAACTGACAACAGAGCAACTGTACCGAGGGCAGGTAGTGTGGCTCCCCCTCTGAGGATTTCTGAATATTTATAATCTCCCCAACTCTTTTGCAAAACTGCCAGAGAATGATGTGATTTCATGCTCTCCCACAGAAACATGAAGCACCCTGGGCTGCAAATCCATAGTTTCTATGTAGGGCAGCAGCCAAAATTATACCTTCAGAGACTCTGTGGTGTCTGTCCCCTTTTTAAAAAGTGCCCCGTGTCCTAGTGTAGGAACGTTGGCGAGATAAAGGTGTGTGGGAGAAGTACCTTCACGTGCTCTTTAGAACATAGCTTTTTTTAAAATTACTTTTTCTTTTCAAGTGGGAGTGAATTTAGTTGTTCTCAATATCAAGTAATAAAATCACACTGTGCCTCCGGTGATAAGGCACAGACAGGGCTTTTATTCCGCAGCTTTAGCGCTGGACTATTTCTTTTAAACAGGTTTTCTGTCTAGCTGCCTATTTGGAAAGAGATTGAAGCTGAAAACCTTATGAAACCCATCGTTGTCTTAGAGCAGTTGGACCAGCCCTGGGCAACTATCAGCCTGGGAAGGATGCACTCAAGCACTCACCTGCTGTGAACAGGATGTCACTTCCTGCCCTGGCTGGGAATCCTGTGTACTCACAAGTCATTGTCCTGAGCATCAGTGAGAACAGAAATGAAAGGACTACTGGTAATGGCTGGATGGAGTTAGGCCACCTGGCTTACAGTGGCGGACATGAAGTTACAGAAGGACTTAACACCAAGGAGGGGGTGAGGTAGAATTTATAGTAGTTCTGTTTTTAGTGTCTATGTCAATCTGTCTGTCTGACTTCTCTTGCTCAGAACATTGCAAAACACATGACTGAAAGAACAAGAGTCCAGATCTCCTTTTGCCTCAAGAAACATTAGGAGAAGCATGGGAATCATGCAGTGGTGCAGGTCTCTGTATTAAGAACACACAAGCTTATTCAGCATTCTGTGGGCAGTGACTCCACATTGAGTCCTCTGCCCCACCTCCACCCCCCGGCTCATTTGAAGCATAGTGGGCAGTGATGAGCACAGCTGGCCAATGCTCTGAGGTGAGAGGAGAGCAGCACACCCGACACTCAGAGACTGGACCGCTGGTGATCAGCCAGTGCAGTGGCAGCAAAAGTCTTTGATTTATGATGTCTCAGGCAGTCATCTATGGTTTTACCACTTATTAAAGAAACATAAAAGCCCTGGCTGGGTAGCTCAGTTGGTTAGAGTGTCCTCTGGATATACCAAGGTTGTGGGTTCAATCTCCAGTCAGGACATAGTTAAAAAGCAACCAATGAATGAATAAAAAAGTGCAACAACAATCTCTCTCTCTCTCTCTCTCCCTCTCTCTCTCTCTCTCTCTCAAAATCAGTAAATAAAATTTTTTAAAAAAGACAAAAACAGAAGTTTAAATGCTGACTGAATTTATCTACATTATTAAAAGATAGATATGGGATAGAAATGGGATACTTTAAAAGTAGGAATAATTTATGATTGAAAACCCTAAATCAAATACATCTTTGGTATTGATCTGCATACTAACAGATATCTTAGTAGTTAATTACAATTTAGACATCCAATATATTCACTATTTAATTCAAGAACCTTATTGCTTTATAATGAGGTTAGTTATGCCCTGATAAAGCAATGCCATTTGCGAGTACAGAGAAAAGATGTGAGAAACTAAATGTGTCCTAACAAGAATTTTTTAAATTTTTTTTTGAAAAATTCTTCAAATGACCATTTCCTTTTATTGTAAGACAAAATAAAATTTGAAATACATATTCTTTAAGATCCCACTTCACTGGGGAGTTTGGAAATACAACTTACTAAACATGTTCATATATTGGAGCAAGAAATAGTTGTATTTACACAGCCGGCAAAAGCCACGTGCTCACCCTCCTACCTCCCAAAGACCCTTCCAAGCAGGGACACTAGTGAGGCATTCCCTCCCCACAATGAGGTCACAGCAGTCACTGCCCTTTCACAGGGGGCTAATGGTGTCATTGCTGAGAAAGAAACCCAGAAGGGCTTTCTTCAGGTGCTATTTCATGTATAAACTAGAGGCCCAGTGCACAAAATTTGTGTATGGGTAGGGTCCTAGGTCTGGCCAGTGATCAGGGCCGATTGGGGCCTTCCTTCCCCTGGCTGCTGGCTGCCAGTCGGGGCCTTCTTTCATTCTGTGCTGCCCCCTGGTAGTCAGCACATGATATAGCAAGCAGTCAAACTCCTGGTTGGTTGAACTCCTGGAGGGACAATTTGCATATTAGCCTTTTATTATATAGGACATGTAATTGTCCAACCAATGAAAGCTGAGACCAACTTTAATGTCTGTGCTTGTTTGCACTGGTATTTATATATATTTAAACTTATTTACATAATTGCTTGTATCTATTTTAATCTGCATCTTCATCTTCACATCTATCACTCTATTATCCATTTTTTCAAAGTCACTATTTTTCTCTTAGAAAAAGTACTTTTACTGCAAACTTTTTACTTCCTGCCCATGTAATTCAATGGTTCAAGTGATTTTTTTTAGTCCATACTTCCTAAAATAAGGCTTAGAAAATGTTATTATGCTGGCATCCTTTGAATTCTACACCAGTATTAAAATAATTCTAATTTAAAATTATGCACAAATAGCATTAAAATTCAGAAATTATGTAGATCTACATGGTGAGGCTATTTAGAATGCTTCAACTGACAACCTGTGCTGTATTCACTTTCATCAGATTCTCTGCTGCAAATTTAATTAAATGGAAAATGGGACGTGCCCCTTGGCTTGTTTGTATGTTTGATTTTTATAAGTGGATCATAACAGGAAGTTGAGAAATATTAATTCCAGCCAGATGGTTTTACTTGGAACTAGCATACACTTGGGGTCTAATACATTAAACTAACTTTAGTGGTGGTTTTCAATTTTCCATATGAATCTATAAGTGTCTATATTTAAAAAGTTCCTCTTTTGGGTAAGAAGTACTTTTATTTTTATTGTTATCATGATTATTTGCCCCTTCCATCTTCCACCCTTCTGTGCCAAAATCTCCTCAAATAAACATCTTTTAAAAAATATCCTTTAGAGATAGTTTTCACTGACCCAGACATATTTGGAAAGGAATAAAAACATATATTAAAATTCTCATGTGTGAGGTTAGCTGTTGTCTTCTGAAAAGAAAGTCATTATTCAAAACCATCCCTGATTAATCCCAGGTCTGTCTGTGTCGTAACTAGCGCCTATGATAAAACATCCAGCATGTCAACAGGTGGCCCCAATCTATTCCTCAGTTGGGTTAGAGTCCCAAATTCATTATGAGCAGTTGTCAGGCTACTGTAGAATCACAGCTCCTATGTTTGAATCGGTTGCAAAGGATCTAATGGAAATTCACCAAAGCAATACCTAGGCCCATATTGTCTTCAATATCAGGATTATCTAATTAGCAACCAATGAAACCTAGCAAGCCAGTCTGTGTCTGAAAATCTAGAATCTATTCTCCTTAATCTCCACTCTCCCTCTCTTTTACAGTGCCCCTGAATTTGGAAGAGTGGACCACCAGGAAGAAAGAAAACATATGCTTATCTTTATACACCACATACCAACCAGTGCTGTGGGGCATGGGGGTGGGACAAGCAAGTATGAGCTGATATGATCACCAGGGGGCACAACTCTGGCCTTTGGGGGCTCATGTCATTAGTCCTCAGAAGGACATGTTGGCAATGCAATTTGGGCAAAGTATTCTATTTTATGCAGAAATACATACTAATAGGAAAACTCATTAGCCATTATTGGGAAACTTCTTGTATGGTGACTTCTTAAGAAAAATGAGCCCTAGCCAGTTTGGCTCAGTGGATAGAGTGTTGGCCTGCGGACTGAAGGGTCCCCGGTTTGATTCCAGCCAAGGGCACATGCCCGGGTTTCGGGCTCGATCCCCAGTCGGGGGCGGGTAGGAGGCAGCCAATCAATGATTCTCTCTCATCATTGATGTTTCTATCTCTCTCTCCATCTTCCTTCCTCTCTGAAATCAATAAAGAAATATATTTTTTTTTAAAAAAAGAAAGAAAAATGAGAGGCACCATCTATATTCAGACACACAAATTGTCAGTATAATCTAGATTTTCAGAAGAAATGTATATATGTAGCTACATTTAGTATTAATTACCAAGTCAGATTCATTTATAGACATCAAGAAACTCTGATATTGATGTGGAGAAGATGATCATGGGTGGAGGGTGCCGTCCTTGTCCTGTGATCAGAGAATGCTGTCGTCAGCGCCTCACTGCTAGGACACACCCTGCTTTATTCTCAGGCCCCTCATGTGTCCAGGCAAACATCTGAGCCTTCTGAAGTGAGGGAGTTTGCACAGCATTTGTGGGGGAAGGGAGCCCACTTAATTGTTACCTCATTGTCTACACGTAGCATCTGTTGACATTAGTAATGTAATTGCAGTGATAATAAGCTCATTGACTTAGTGTGTAGGGAATAATCAGTCAGGACATCGCATTTGTCTTGCTTTACTTGACGGCCCATCTTCCACATTGAATAGACAATGTCAGCACAGGCCATTGTCTCAAAGAAATGGAGCAGCACAAACCTTCCTGCCCTTTCCTGCCCTCCCCCAGCCTCACCCCGCTCTGCCTCCCCAAGAGCAGGGGGAGGAAACCGTGCTACATCTAACTGTTACTGGACAAGGATCATTTTTGGAAGGAGCATAGACATTGCATCTCCAGGTCTGGCTGGTTCTGTCTTAGAGCATCCGTGTGCACCTGCTGACAGGTTTAACTTCCCCCTTTTGATTAAAGAAAGACCAACAAGAGGCAAAGGCTGGAGGAAAATTTCAGTTCTAAGAAGGATGGACTGAAACTGACAGGAGAGGAAGTTTGCTGTGCTGGGTCAGCCGCCAGATGCCTTAAATTTTCCCTCAAGAACTCTGCTGTGGAAAAATATGAAAAGTCTCTTTACCAGGGTGAAGAATTATATTCTATGACAAGGCAACCCTGCTTACAGTTGGATCTTCCCCATGATAGACAAGAGTTGGGTATAAGAAGGTGAAGTTCAAACAAATAATATAGAAAACATCATTTGTTGTTTCTTCTTTTTCTTTTCCTGTCTCCTACTTCATCTGAGCTGATTTCTCATCCACTGACATGGACTGTCAGCCTCCCGGATCCTTTGGGGGCTGCCGGTCCTGTGGGAGAGGAATACATCTGCCTACATCACCTACCCACAAGCTTCAGAGTTTGGAATTTTCTGGGGTGTTTTCACTTGGTGAATTCAAGAACTATGAAACTAATCTACTCGCCTTAACACTAATCGGTTGGACATGAAATTTATTTCATCTAAGTCAGGTCCTCATCAAGTTCATCACTGTTTTCCCATTGCTTCTTTCCCGCTGTCTCAGGAACACATACAGTGAGAGGAAACAATGAAAACCTCACATAAGACCCTCATCTTTATGATTATTAATTGCCCAAGCTGCCCGTGTCCTTATGACAGGAGAGACGCTGGAAGACACGTTGCTATTTGTCTACGTGTTTCCCACCCAGCTGCAGAGTGACGGAGGTGCCGCCTCACAGCTGCTCAGAAGGCCATACTCTGCCAGCCAGACAGCTGGCCCTTTCTGCCAGTTCAGAAACAGGGAAACTTTTTTATCAGTTCTATTTTCTACTGTTTGGACAACAAGTAAACAGTTTGGCAGCAATCAAAGGTAAGTAATCTTAAAGTCATAGTAATATCTATTGATACAGATGTAGCTATATATGTGTGTGTGTGTGTGTGTGTGTGTGTGTGTGTACATGTATGTTAATGCATATATATGCAGGACGATATTGTTTAAAATGTCAGTACAGTAGGCTTAAATCTCATATCACTAGTGTATCATGAACAGTGCCAGAAATGCTATTGGAGTCTGAAAGTTTACCCTGAGTTCCATTAAGTAAAACCCTGAAAGACATCATCACTAGAATGTCTGTGTCAGGTAGGCCACTTGGGACCTTAGGGATGTGCAGGAAAATATCAAAATAAGTGAGGCCCCAGCCACACAACCCCCTGAGGTAGAGACCAGGCTTCTCTGACCTGGAGGACCACCATGCTGACATCGTCACTGACTTTGTTCCACCCCTCACAGTAGGAGGCATCCACCCCCTAGAGTGGGAAAGTTAATCCAGTTGCTTTAAGTGATATTGGACATATAATCAAAGGCACATAAAACCTCTGCCAGTGCAAGATACTGCACACCATGGGGAAAAAATAGAACAACAAACAACAAAAGAAGCACACTATATTTCAAACATGCCCCACTTTCCATCGTATTACTACCACAAACAATTTTAAATGTAAATGAAAGCCTGAATAATTTTCTGAAAATTTTGAGTGTCAGAATTGAGAGTCAATATTGAAAGTCATGAGCTTTAAGATTACCATGGTGTGTGTGTGTGGGGGGGGGGGGAGTGGGGGGCAGGAATTGGAGCATATGAATACTTTAAATTCATGCAATATTGGTCAACTTTTGGTATATTAAGTGCATGGCTTCCAATTCATATCATTTTCCACAGACCTAAATATGACATTGAATAGTTCAAAACAATTTATCAATCAGATTCATGTCATGCTTTCTTATAATATTATAAACAGGGTGATCTAGGTCAGAGTTTCAGTAATCAATATGTGTCTTCCTCAATGCAACAACAAATACTAAATTATAAAACAAACAAACAAAGGAAAGGGCATATACTCCTTATCTTCTGATCTAAGATTTGCACAGTTCTGAGAGGAGAGTGGTACAAAAATGATAGAGACAATAACAGATGCTCCACACAGCCAGTGAATGTCAGTTGTTTAGTGTTCAGATGAACCACATAAGAAGCTTTCCTTAAGACCTTGCACAAATAAAAAAAAATCCTTAAAATAAAGGACTATATACTAGGCTTAACTAATCCAAACACAGGATAAATATTAAAGCAAATACCAAGAACAATAGCAAAAGAGAAGCTTGTAATTCTCTGCTTAATTGCTTGCTTTATGTAATATATCCTTTAACTGAAGTGTTAAATGCATGTGGAGTTATTGCAAAAGCAGTACCATGTAGCTGGAATATTGGTAACAGGTGTCTATTATAAAAGGTTTAAGAAAATTTTATACACACACAAATATGTTAAAGCTGATAAGGTAAGAGGTCTTTTAACTTAAAAAAATTACCACACATAAAAAACATGGAGAGGCAGTTACAATTTAATTACAACTATTAGCAGTGTTGGATCACTACCACTATTATTATAGCAAAATAAATATTCTAAAATACTTAGGTCTTTAAAGAAATATATGGCTGTAGTCTGGCACTTAATCTGGGCACTTAGGTTTTGTGTGTGTGTGTGAGTGTGCCTGTGTGTAGTTGATAAAACTATAGAGTGAGGGCAGGGTGAGAACACATTCCTTGTTTTATTTTTTCATTAAATGATATTGCTTTTTTAAAAAATAAAATCTTTATTGTTGAAAGTATTGCATATGTCTCCTTTTGCCCCCCATTGACCCTGTATAACCCACCTCAGGCCTTCACCACCCTATTGTCTGTGTCTATGGGTGATGCATATATACATACAAGTTCTTTGGTTGATCTCTTCCCACCCACCCACCCACTCTCACCCTCCTTCTGAGATTCAATAGTCTGTTCCATGCTTCTATGTCTTTGGGTCTATTTTGTTCACCAGTTTTTGTTTTCGTTTTTCATTAGTTTCCACATATGAGTGAGATCGCTTAACAATAGGAAGACAAACAATCCAATTAAAAGATGGGCAAAGGACCTAAATAGACACTTCTCCAAAGTGGACATACAGATAGCCAAGAGACATATGAAAAAATGCTCAAAGTCACTAATCATCAGAGAGATGCAAATTAAAATGACAATGATGTGACACCTCACACCTGTCAGAATGTCTACCATCAACAAATGGACAAATGACAAGTGCTGGCGAGGATGTGGAGAAAAGAGAACCATAGATAATATTTATTTGATGGCATCAAGACCAGGGTAGGATCCAAACAGCTGCCCTTTCTGAATTTCAGTATCTGAGAGGTGTGGTTTAAACTGACATAAAGCACCTGCCCTTCACGAGGCTGGGGGTAGAAGTTGGGAGAAGGGACACAAGAATGCCTTCAATCCTTGGGGCTAATAGCAGGATCCCAGGACACTGGTTCTGGATCCCACCTACCACTGTAGCAAAGGCAAAAAAAGCCATTGTTGCCACCTCTTCCTCCTCCTCCTCGTACCCTTTTCCATCTTTCTTCTATTCTTCCTCCTTCTTATATAATCTATTTCATTTGTCATCTTTGTACTATAATATCTCAACTAAACCTTCAACAAATAAAATATACACAGCTCAAACAAGCATGCAGCTTTGAAATTACTGTCCTGCAACAACTTTAGGAAAAATGAGCATCACATCAGAGCAAGAGATCAATTCTATTTCCTTTGTTCAGAGGAATCAGAATGAACAGCCAAAATGAGCATTTGAGCTAAAACACACAGACTGGCTTCCTGAATTCATCCAAGCCATAAAACATGGCCTAAAGGAGGAGTTCTGGAGTCCTAAGAACTCCCAGGCTTATCATTGCTGTTGGTAATTTAAATTTTAGGGAAGAGGAATCCTGAAATGCAGCACAATAGTCCCAGGGTCCCAGATACCAACATCTAGAACCATCCCCAATATCCAGTCCCTGGGGACCCAGAACCACATGTAGTAGTTTGTTGAATAAATAATGCATCATAGAGGGCTCAGAATTTCCAAGGAAATTACAGCATACTCAGCTCCTAAGAATGAATAAAAGGAGAATTCTGCTAGTAACTTTGGCCTGGAATAGAAGCCTTAGACATGCCTTAATTCAGAACTGATTTTATTCAAGAAAACCAGAACCTGTTGCTTCCTGAGATTTAATTTTAACAGGTTTTGAAAGTACTGATCAATGAGTTTAAAGCCCAACATAACTATTATTTAATATATTATAGTGAAAATTATTCAAAACTTCACAGACATGGATGTTGTCAATATGAATATTCTCTTTGTAGTAGAGAGAGGATTAAAATTAAAATGGGACAATCTGGGCTGAAATCTCTATTGGGTGCCTTACTACATACATGGCTTTAGGCAGTTTGTTCACTTCTCTGCATTTCACTTTCATTTGGAAGGAAGAAATAGGAATAAAACTTACTACCAAGTTTTCCCATTCATGCATCCACTCATTCTTTAATCACATTTATTAACTATTTCTCATTGATTGCTTACTGTATTCCAGGCACTTTGCTTGGATTTTATGACTTGCTACTATACATGAAAGTACCTTGCACAGAGCCAGGGCAGGTACAAACAAGCACTGACTTGTTAATGCTGTTATTGTTTAAGATTTAGTTCTTACCTCTCTTCATTTATACTTGATGTATTGAGAAACAAAACAACTTTGATCTAATGTGGAAATTATACAACCTTGTTTTAAGTAGAATTACACCTTAAAAATTCAAATAAATGGCTATTCGTTTTAGTTTTTAGTATTGGGATAGCTGCCTATTATGGTATATCAGCCTATATTATAAAGAAGTGTAGAGTGAAACCTAACTTAAATGCTAAATTTTTCAAAGAAAGTAAACTTATCTGTTAGATTTTGAGTGGAATTGGGACTATCTGGTTAACCACAGGAGTAAAGATTAAAGACTTTGAAAGGGAAGACTATATAAGAAATAATTTCATAAGCGGGAACTTCTCTGGTGCCATTTACATTGTAATCATGTTGACCATTTAATCAGGACTTTAAAAGTCTAAATTAAAAATAAAATAAGTACACTCTTGTTGGACTAAATCTAAGACCAGTTTTGGGTAGATTGTGGGTTGCCTAGGCTTTGAGTAAAATTAAGAGGAAAAGTAAGGTCTCCAAAATCAACAAGAGTATCATCCATTCACTACCTTCACAAAGAACACCCAGATCCAAGAAGACTGAATTAATTCCTTTTACTTGAATCAGTCATCTGTACATGGTGTGCATTGCCAGAGGATGGATTCTTTTCAAAGTCTCTACTTTAGAATAATGGGAGAAGGTGAGTACATCCATTGCCACTGCATTTCAATGAATGGGAAGTTAGAGTTGAGGTGCCTGTAGCTTGCTGCATACATGCTCTCAGGACCATGAGCATGATTGCCTCAGCAGGCTTGGCTTCAAGGAAAGGTGACTCAGGTGTTACATAGAAGATGTACAGATGACTGCAAACAGAGCAGGACCAATGAGACTGGAACCCGGGTCCTCCTAAGTACTAGCTCTTGAGTGCTTGCTTCCACTCCCTTGAGCTGTAATGCTTTCACAATCAGAGTGGACTTGGTCACCACCATCCTGGATGTGCTGGTCATTAAATAAAATGATGCAAATCCCATTGAAGTGTCCAGCTGGCCGTTTGCTTCCTTTCTTTTTACTGTCATCTCCGGGGCTCAGCCGATCTGTTTTTCTATAGCTCGGCCTTGACTATTTTCTTCAGGCAACTTAATGCTATTTTCTATCACTCAATGCCTGGAATTTTATTCAAAAGGAACCTTGAGGATTATTTTGGGTGGTTAGTGAGACTAATAAAATGCTTGGCAGGTGGCTGAATATTGTGGTGAGCTAATGTCTCAAAAGTCTTTCAAGGGGGTGAAATAATCCCCAAGAATATTCAGTGTTTAAAATAGGCACCAGCAATAAGTAAGCCTGTAGAAATTGTATCTGGCCCACTGATTATACAATCTGATTACAAATTTGGACATCTCAATTATATTAAAAAGAGTTGACATTATTAAAGGTGCATTTTTCCTAAATATCTAAAATTGACTTCGTTTTTTTATTCATTTCTTGGCAATAAAATTTAGGTAATGAGAATGCGCTTGTAAAAAATGGCTGGCTGGAACTATTGGATAGTAAAACTTTATTCAGACTCATTACAAAGTTTTAAAATAAAAGGCATTCAACTTTAACATTTATTGAGTAGACACTTTTTTTTTTCAATGTACAAAGGCTCTTTAGGCAAACAAAACAAACAAACAAAAAACAAATTTCTCCTTTATAAAGTGTGTCTAGAACAATCAAGTAAAAAGATGCTGTGAGCATAAATCTCATTGTGTTTAGTTACTACTTATTTTTTGTATCTTTTAAAATACATTATCTGTATATTGTATTGTATGTTCACCACCCGAAGTCAAGTCTCCTTCTATTCCCCCTCAACCTTCTTTACCTCTGGTAATCACCGTACTGTTGTCTGTATCTATGAGTTTTTGTTGTTGTTGGTTTTATTTTGATTAATCCGTGCACCTTTTCCCCCAGTCTCCCAACCCCTCTCCCCTCTGGCATTTGTCTGTCTGTTCTCTGTATCTATGAGTCTGCTTCCATTTTGTTCGCTAGTTTATTTTGATTATTAGATTCCACATGTAAGTGAAGTCATATGTTACTTGTATTTCTCTGATTGACTTATATCCCTTAACATCACTCCAGATGTCGCAGAAGGTAAAATTTATTTTTTACAGCCAAGTAATATTCCATTGTGTGAATATACCACAGCTTTGTTATCTACTCATCTACTGATGGGCACTTGGGCTGCTTTCAAATCTTGGCTATTGTAAATGACCCTGCAACATAGGGTTACATATATTTTTTGAACTTGTGTTCCCAGAAGTGAAATCATTGGGTCATAAGGCAGTTCCATTTTTCATTTTTTGAGGAAATTCCATACTGTTTTCCACAGTGGCTACACCAGTCTGCATTCCCACCAGCAGCGCATGAGGGTTCCCTTTACTCCACATCCTCACCAACACTTGTTTGTTGATTTATTGATAATAACAATTCTGACAGGTGTGAACTGGTATCTCATTGTAGTTTTAATTTGCATTTCTCTGATGATTAGTAATGTTGAGTATCTTTTTATATGTCTGCTAGAGGCCCAATGCACGAAGATTCGTGCAAGAATAGGCCTTCCTTCCCCTGGCTGTCAGCACCTGGGACCCGGGCTGCTTTGCTCCAGCCACCATCAGGCATCTGGGACCAGGGCTGCTTCGCTCCAGCCGCTGCTGCCACCCCTGGTGTGTGTCCACTGGGGCTGGGGGCCGCACACAATCCCCTCCCACCAATCTATGTGTGTAGCTCCTCCTGAGCAGTCGTCGTGATGCAGCCTCCTCCTGAGCCGGTCGTGATGCCCGGCTAATTTGTGTGTGTGTGTGTGTGTATGTGTGTGTGTATATATATATATATATATATATATATATACCATCTATATGTTCTCTTTGGTCCTTCACCCATTTTTTAATTAGAATGTTTTTGGTGGGGGGGGGGGGGTGGATTTTGTTTTGTTTTCTGTGTTGTTGTTTTGTTTTGGTTTTTTTTTTTTTTTTTTGCATTGAGATATATAAGTTATTTATAAGTTTTGGATATTAACCACTTAACAAATGTATCATTGGCAAATATGTTCTCCCACTTAGTGGATTGTCTTTTCATTGGTTTTCTTTGCTGTGCAAAACTTTTTTAGTTTGATCTAGTCCCATTTGTTCATTTTTCTTTTGCTTCCCTTGCTGAGGAGAAACATCAGAAAAACATTGCTACAAGAAATGTCCAAGATTTTACTGCCTATGTTTTCTTCTAGGCTTTTATGGTTTCAAGTAAGGTTACTACTTGTTAAGAGTGGAATGTTAGAGGTCTAGAGAAAGCCCCAGAAATTACCTAGTATAGCCGTGTTACCTTCTCTGAAGAGATACAGCCCCAGAGAGGGAGACACTGACCACAAATCTCAGCTGGTTAGTAGACAGCAGAGGGAGTAACCAGGAATGACTTGATTCTCAATCCAGTGGCTTCCCAAGAAGATGAACACCCAGTGTAAGCAGTCAGGTGGTAGACCACAGATCACAGAATCAACTCTATGTACCAACACTCCATGGAATACATTCTGTGCAAAGCGTTGTGTGGTAGGTCATAGAAATGGAAGGGCGTGCATGCTATCCCTTCTGCCAAATTGCTCTGTCCCAGGACTTGTTTGTCTTGGTCCCTGTGGTCACTCAGAGTCCATAGAGGCAGTTCCTCATAGAGACCTTCTCAACATTGGGTCCCCTTGCCAGCCTGTCACCCTCCATACTCACCCTCCATGTGTATGAGAACAGCCAGGCCATTGTTTTAGCTTCTTGATGTTTTGTCTGTCTCCCCACAGCTGTCCCCATCACAGCCCCAAGAATAGCAGGGTCTCACCTGCCTTCTCTGCTCTTTCCTCAGCAGTGCCCAGCACATGATGGTTTCTCAATAAATAATTAGTGACCTTGTCAACTTTGGTTTCTGGATTATGCCACAATATAAAGCTTTTTCACATGAGAAAATACTGTTTCCAAAGTGTGGCCATGACTGCACCTTAAAGTGCAATTTTTTCTAGAGTTTTAAATAATGTGAATATTAACACACCTAGAAGCACATTCAGAACTCCCCAGAATTGGACTCTGAAGTTGCCAAGGGAAACTTTTTTAAAGTTGAATATATCTTCATTCTCATCAGACATTTTGATTCCTGGGTGCACCCAATGATGGATTCAAATTACACCAAAACCAGTTTTTGTTGTTGTTTTTCTCAGTAAAAAAAAAAAAAAAAGTAAACAATTGAGTTAATGTTATAATGCAAAAACTTTCTTTTAATAATAACACAACATGACTTTTTTTACTTATAATTTCACTTCTCAGAAAGTTGCAAGTATTTTGAGCTCAGTATTTAGAATGAGTTGAAAGAAGTATAAAATCCAATAGTAATAGTCATGCTCATTTTTAATATATTTTTATTGATTTCAAAGAGGAAGGGAAAGGGAGAGAGAAATAGAAACATCAATGTTGAGACTCGTTGATTGACTGCCTCCTGAACACCCCACATTGGGTATCGAGCCCACAACCAGGCACATGCTCTAAACAGGAATTGAACCATGACCTCCTGGTTCATAAGTCCACACTCAACCACTGAGCCACGCTGGCTGGGTGTGTGTTCATTTTTAATTAGTTTTGGTAATACCATAAGAGCTGCCTCAATGGCTACACCCAGCGCAGCATTTTACCACTTGAAACCAATGGCATTGAGTTCCTGAGAGACAAATAGAGTGGCGTTGGTTGAGTTTCTCACCAACTCATTGAAAACTCAGCACTTTTTTCTACTACATATACTTATGAAAGGCTTTTGTTGTTATTGTGTTAATAGTATTTCTGAGTCATCAACATTAAATTAAATAGTAGTGGAACTATTTCAAACTCAGTGGCTGGGATTTTATTTTATTTTTTTGTGTTTGCTCTCACGGAAATGCCAGTGGACTCTCCATGGGTCAGAAGGCTGCATGCTACAGTTCCAAGTTCCAGTGAGTGCAGACATATAGGGGGGCACTTAGGGAAATGCTCCCACCTCCGCTGAAAGTCAGCACTTTAGGTTTTCTGAGCAGATTCACCCAATAATGTACATGAGTTCTGTGCTGATGGGAACATGCTTTACATTAAATTTTCACTGGTATTCAAAGTTTATGCAATATGAAAACATTGTCTTGGAAACAGAAGTAAATCAAAGTTTGACCTTGATCAGACAATCCCAATTAAAATCAGAAACCTCAGATGTTACCAAATAAGTCAGAATAGTATCTTTGAAAAGTTGATTGTATGTTGCCAAAATGTCTAATCCCACTAATACCAGAACACATACTCACACACAAACACCCTGTATCATCCTCACGTTCAAGCAGCAAGTAGGCAAATTGCTGGAGTCAGACATGACCAAAAATTGAGAAAGTAAAATTTAAAAATAAAGTATCTTCAAACAAAGGCACAGGATTTGGGGAGGCAGGCACTTTGAAATTGTGAGGGAGCCTCATCCTCTGACTGGGTGTCTGATAGATGAGGTTTCCCCAGAGAGAACTGGCAGTTCTGTACAGTTATCCCCACAGGTCCCATGTGCTATGTCCTGGGGGTGCGCCTTTACTCACCCACTGAGGCTGGGAAGCAGGGGAGCTTTCAGGGCTGCATTGGAGATCACTTTCATAGAAAATAGATCATCCTTGCTAATTCACTCTATTTTTCTCCTAGCATCTGTTTGCATGCTACATTCACCTGGTTTTGCCTGTAGGGTAAGATCCACCCTCATCTTCTAGTCCCTCACAAAGTGGATTTTTTGCCTTTGTATCCATATGACTTGCTCTATACCTAGGAGCCCCACCTCCATTCACAGACCCAGGGCCCTGTCATCCCTGCTCCTGCCCTCACATGGGCCTGCAGTAAGTTACTGAAATCCATGGTTTTATGGACAAGAGGGTGCTCCTCCCAGCCCTGCAGCTAGGCCAAAACCACCCATTCTGAGATCACAGCCTGTCCCAGTCAGAACCACTCTTTTCAATTAAATGCTGTGAGCTCAGACATGCCTCTATCACTGGGACTTCCTTTTATGCCTGCATTTGATACCTCTATGACCTACCTGCATTGATTTTTTTCATGATTATTATTCTACTCAATTGCTTTTCTCACCCACTCAATCATATTAAGTGTCTTTTTACATCTAATTCCAAGTCCTGTATCTGTCTTCTTGGACTAGACCTCTATTTTCAAATGCCTGCTGGGCACCTCTCCCTTTGGATCCTTTCATAACCCCCTCACAAGGATATTTTCTTTTCTCATAGATTACATATTTCTATTAGAATAGACCATCTCTCCATACACAAATTCTCAAAGCTTTGTGGTCGTGCTTGAACCCCATACCTTCCACATTGCTTCTGCCCTATCTCTGGGTAGTCCTCAGGCCTCCTTCCTAGAGGAAGGAAATTGCTTCCTCCAGATCTCCCTAGATCAGCCCTCTCCCCATCCTACTCCATCCTGCACACATCTGGGCAATTAATGGTCTTAAAATACATATATGATTATGTCATATCCAACTCAAAACCAATGTTGGTTGCCTTTTGTTTCCTAAGAAATTGAGGTCATATTACTCATCCACCAACATTCCCACCATCCTGGGCATCCCTGAGGGTGCTCTTCCCTAGGGCTTTTCTTGTAATGAAAACAGTTGTGTCCTGATTTCCAATACAAAAATCAAAGGGTAATGTTTAGTACCCATCTTCCTGATTTCTTCTAAAATGCTGAGTACTCTGTCCTTCTTTATCTCTGTGATCTCTTCCCTATGCATTTATATTTCCACCTTGTCTTTTTCTGGTCCACTCTTAATGTATTCTAGCTTCTTAGTTCTTGTTTTTCCTGTCATCCCAGGAGACCCCCTGCTCTCCAAAGCCCCGAGCCCCCATCTCTTTATGTTTTGGTAACAGAAAGTCACCATGTCTGCTCATACCATTCACCTAAGATCCAGACACACATTTCTAAATGCTAAGTGATGATCCTGGGAATGCCAGACAACCTACCAACACCTAGCACCTGGTCTACATCCTAATTTAGGATTTGAGTTAATAAAACAACATCCTCCTTATCTCCCAAGAGATGCATTTCAGAACCAAGCCTCTAGCCAGAGTGTGTTTCTTAAAATTGCATTAATAGTCTATATTTCCTAAGACTCGGTGCTTTGAGCATACTTGGCACCTTCTGGCATTTCCCCACCTAACCACCCCCCCATCAGTTCCTGCTCAGCCTTGAAGACCACACAGGACTTCAGAAACCCTCGCTGCTGCTTTCTTGGCTCTCAAAGCCTTCTGCTCACTCTAATCTGGAGAATCACTGCAGTTCATTTGAATTTTGGGTTTGCATGCATGTCTCTGACACAAGACCATGACTGTCTTGAAAGCAGAAGCTTTGTTTTATGTATTTGTGTATTCTGATTTCTTCCACAAATTAGGTCTGGAACAAAAATATGTTCAATAAATGCTGGTTGAATTACTTATGTTAATTGCATTAACTGAAATAAATGCAATGGTAAATGAAGACAATGCAAATGCAATTTTAAGAAGAGAAGATTTTCCTCAGTTATTCTTCTGATTAGTAAAAGTTGACAGAAAAATTGGATGAATGGAGTGGTGGTTAGAGTGGCATAAATATATGAAACTAAAATGGATTGGAAAAAAACTTAATAGAAAGATGTTTAAAAATCAGCAATAGTTTCTTAGATTGATGATAATTAAAAAACAAATTTGAAGGTAATGAATATGCTTAGCTTCAACTTATTGGAACACAAGTATGATACTTCTGTTCCTCAAAAAAACATTGAAGAGTGAACATTTGCAATAATTTATGTTCTTAAATTATAATTTAATAAAACTTAAAGAATTTATATGTGAAGTCCATTTGCAGGAGTGATAGTTGAACACATTTTTTTTTTTTATTGTGTATAGGCTACTCAACATTTATCTATAACCAAAGTTGATTGTATTGAGAATGAGATGATTTTCAAATTTCCAAAGGGTCAGTACAGTGAAATAAAATGGTTCTCTATTTTATTTCAAAGGAAATAAATTGACAAGTGGCATTACTGTTTATGATTGTCAAAATAGAAGCTGAATTACACTTAAAACAGAGTTAATAAATCCAAAAGGGTTGGGGCAGGCCATTCTGTCGCAATCTTACAGATCAGTTCTATCAGTTCTATTGACCTTTAGGCAATTGGGGTGTATGAGGCAAAACAATGAATCAATTGGTTTAACAAAACATGCACATTTCAGAAGTTCTGTTTATGATAGAACAGACCATGTTCAGGTACATGTACAAGTTATGCAGTTTTACCTATTTTATTATCACTGATATATGTGTGCTAAATTTAAAAATACATCTGGCATCAAGGATGAGAAAGTTATCTTTATAAACAAAAGAACAGAGGTGAACATTGAAGTTATGCAGGATGAGAATGCATTCTTTACTTTGTACTATCAGGGGTTTTTGAGAGGCTACAAGAAAGACATTAGAGACTTACCTGCGAGATATTTGAAGGTCTAACACAGAGGTCCTCAAACTTTTTAAACAGGGGGCCAGTTCACTGTCCCTCAGACATTCCACACATGCGCACTGCGGGCCCGGGATGAGTCGGCTGCTAAGCAGGACAGGCAGTGGCGGCAAAAACACGTGGAGGGCTGGATAAATGTTTTCGGTGGGCCGCATGTGGCTCGAGGGCCGTAGTTTGAGGACCCCTGGTAACACCTCAGCAGGAGCAGAGTCCATTCCCTGGGGAACTCCCAGTGGTGCCTTTGGAGCACTTCTGTAGGAAGCATTCATTGATTATTAAGTGCCAGACATTAATTTAGTGTTCTGTGGATGTGAAGATAATAAAATACACCCGTGCCCTTAAAATTCTAGGTTAAAATGAATGAAATGAATGAATCATTATTAAATGATAACACCTTCAGAATTAGCATGTGGAAAGCACAAACTTGAGAATAGATTTGAGATTTCACCCAACTGAAATTCAACAACTATGTCCAACACTTACTCAACATTTACTGCCTGGTAAGCATTAAGCTCTGTCCACTCATTTCTTCCACTCACTTCTTCAGAAGGGCCCTGGGCTATAATGTAGGGGCTGTGAAATCAAGAGAGGACATAACTCCATTAGCTCAAGGTCACAGGAGCAGAAGTGGTTTTTCATGAACACATTCAGGCAGCATGAGTGCAACTTCCAGGGTACACTACTGGCCAACATCCATTGCCTTAGGGAAGATACTTTTCATCTCTGGACCTCGGTTCTCAGATCTGTGAAATGGAAAGACCATCTCACCTCTAACAAATGGGATTTATACTGAGTAGCCAGATTATTATGACCAGCCAGATTATTATGACCATCCCATGAGTACTTCATTGGGCCACATTTTGCCTTCAGTACTGCGGTGATTCTTCTTGGCATTGACTCCACGAGATGTTGAAAGGTGATGCGAGGAATCTGACACCATGCTTGATGAATAGCACGGTCCAGTTCTGTGAGATGTGATGGTTGTGGAACCAGCTGCCTGATGGCTCCTTTAACTTCATCTCACAAATGCTCAATTGGATTGAGATCTGGTGATTGTGGGGGCCATATAAGCAAGGTAAAGTCTCCCTCACATTCTTAAAACCACTCCTGCACAATATGAGCACCGTGGCATGGTGCATTGCCTTGTTGGAAGAAGCCATCTCCATTGGGATACGCCATCAACATGATAGGATGAACTTGATCAGCAAGGATACTTAGGTATGTTGTGCTATTCAGACGTTTATAATAATCTGGCCCTCTAGCAACTTCAGCATGAAATTATAGCTAATTTTCCTACAAATGTCAGGTGGTCATAATAATCTGGCCACTCAGTGTATGTGTAAAGCAGAGGTGAAGGCCCCAGCCCAGCATGTTTCATCTGAATTCAATTACGTTAATTCCTTCTTGTTTCCCATAATCTTGAGTAAACCTTAAATAAGATGAAGTCAAATAAATTACAAAGGTCCAAAGTATGGATTAACAGTTGACAAATTAAAAATCATTATCATAAATACCCACCAACCACTTTCCAGTTAATTTATGTGCATTTATCTTTTTTAAAATTTTATTTTCTTGTTTAAAGTATTACAAATAGCAAATAGTAGTACATATGTCTCCTTTTTTTCCCCCATTGACCACCCCCAGGCCTCCCCTACCCCCTGGCACATGCCCTTACCCCATCCCCCTAGTGTCTTGTGTCCATTGGTTATGCTTATAATTATGCATATAAGTCCTTCAATTGATCTCTTACCCCCCTCAACACTCCCCAGACTTTCCACTGTAATTTGACAGTCTGTTCGATGCTTCTCTGCCTCTGTATCTATCCTTTTGTTCATTAGGTTATAATGTTCTTTATTATCCATAAATGAGTGAGATCATGTGGTATTTTTCTTTCACTGCCTGGCTTATTTCACTTAGCATAATGCTCTCCAGTTCTATCCATGCTGCCGCAAATGGTAAGAATTCCTTCTTTTTTATAGCAGCGTAGTATTCCATTGTGTAGATGTACCATAGTTTTCTAATACACTCATCTGCTGATGGGCATTTAGGCTGTTTCCAAATGTTAGCTATTGTAAATTTTGCTGCTATGAACATAGGGTGCATATATCCTTTCTGATTGGTGTTTCTGTTTTCTTGGAATATAGTCCTAGAAGTGTTATTACTGGGTCAAATGGCAGTTCCATTTTTAAATTGTTGAGAAAACGCCATACTGTTTTCCACAATTGCTGCACCAGTCTTCATTACCACCAGCAGTGAAGGAGGGTTTCTCTTTCTCCGCATCCTCTCCAGCACTTGTCATTTGTTGATTTGTTGATGATAGCCATTCTGATAGGTGTGAGGTGGTATCTCATTATTGTTTTGATTTGCATCTCTGGGATGATTAGTGACTTTGAGCATGTTTTCATGTGTCTCTTGGCTTTCTGGATATCCTCTTTCGAAAAGTGTCTATTTAGGTCCTTTGCCCATTTTTTGATTGGGTTGCTTGTCTTCCTTTTGTTAAGTTGTATGAGTTCCCTGTAAATGTTGGAGATTAAGCCCTTATCGGATATAACATTGGCAAATATGTTCTCCCATGCAGTGGGCTTTCTTGTTGTTTTGTTGATGGTTTCTTTTGCTGTGCAGAAGCTTTTTATTTTGATGTAGTCCCATTTTTTTATTTTCTCCTTAGTCTCTCTTGCCCTAGGATCTGTGTCTATAAAGATATTGCTACGACATATGCCTGCAATTTTGCTGCCTATGGAGTCTTGTAGGGTTTTTATGGTTTCCCGTCTTACATTCAAGTCCTTTAGCCATTTTGGGTTTCTTTTTGTGTATGGTGTAAGTTGGTCATCTAGTTTCACTTTTTTGCATGTATCTGACCAAATTTCCTAGCAACATTTATTAAAGAGGCTGTTTTTACTCCATTGTATGCTCTTGCCTCCTTTGTCAAATATTAATTGAGTATAATGGCTTGGGTCAATTTCTGGATCCTCTATTCTGTTCCATTGGTCTATATGTCTGTTCTTGTGACAGTACCAGGCAGTTTTGAGAACCGTGGTTTGGTAATATAGTTGGATGTCTGGCATTGTGATCCCTCCAACTTTGTTCTTCTTTCTCAGGACAGCTGTGGCTATTTGGGGTATATTTTTTTTTTATTCCAGATGAATTTTTGGAGAGTTTGTTCTATATCTTTGAAGTATGCCGTTGGTATTTTAATAGGTATTGCATTGAATCTATAGATTGCTTTAGGTAGTATGGACATTTTAATGATGTTGATTCTACCAATCCATGAACATGGGATGTTCTTCCATTTGTTTATGTCTTCCTCTATCTCTTTTTTCAATGTCCTGTAGTTTTTCGAGTATAGGTCTTTTACGTCCTTGGTTAAGTTTATTCCTAGGTATCTTAATTTTTTTGGTGCAATGGTAAATGGGATTGTTGTGTTTTTTTTTCATTTCTCTTTCTGTTAGTTCATTATTTGTATATAAAAAGGCCATAGATTTCTGGGCGTTAATTTTGTATCCTGCTACATTTCCAAATTCATTTATTAGGTCTATTAGTTTTTTGATGGAGTCTTTGGGGTTTTCTATATATAGTATCATGTCATCTGCAAATAAGGATAGTTTTACTTCTTCTTTTCCAATTTGGATGTCTTTTATTTCTTCTTCTTGTCTGATCGCTATGGCTAGTACTTCTAGTACTATGTCAAACAGGAGTGGTGAAAGTGGGCATCCTTGTCTTGTTCCTGTTCTTAGGGGAAATGGTTTTAGTTTTTGCCCATTGAGTATGATGTTGGCTGTAGGTTGGTTATATAGGGCTTTTATTACATAGAGGTATGATCCCTCTATTACCACTTTGCTGAGAGTTTTTTTTTTTTTAATATATTTTATTGATTTTTTACAGAGAGGAAGGGAGAGGGATAGAGAGTTAGAAACATTGATGAGAGAGAAACATCGATCAGCTGACTCCTGTACACCCCCTATTGGGGATGTGCCCACAACCAAGGTACATGCCCTTGACCGGAATCGAACCTGGGACCCTTGAGTCTGCAGGCTGACGCTCTATCCACTGAGCCAAACTGGTTAGGGCAATTGCTGAGAGTTTTTATCAAGAAAGGGTGTTGGATTTTGTCAAATGCTTTTTCTGCATCAATTGATAAGATTATGTGATTTTTGTCTCTCAGTTTGTTTATGTGATGTATCACATTTATTGATTTGCGGATATTGTACCATCCTTGCATCCCTGGAATAAATCCCATTTGGTCATGATGTATGATCTTTCTAATGTATTGCTGAATCTGATTTGCTAGAATTTTCTTGAAGATTTTAGCATCTATGTTCATCAAGGATATTGGCCTGTAGTTCTCTTTTTTTGTGGTGTTTTTATCTGGTTTTGGAATTAGGGTAATGCTGGCTTCATAGAAAGAACTTGGAAATGTGCTTTTCTCTTGAATTTTTTGGAATAGTCTGAGGAGGATAGGTTTTAGTTCTTCTTTGAATGCTTGGTAGAACTTCCCTGTAAAGCTGTCCGGACCAGGGATTTTGTTTGCTGGAAGATTTTTGATCGCTGTTTCAATTTCTTCAGTAATTATCAGCCTATTCAGGTTTTTTTATTCTTCTTGATTGAGTTTTGGGAGCTTGTATTTTTCTAAGAATATATCTATTTCGTCTAGGTTGTCCTTTTTGTTGGAATAGAGTTGTTCATAGTATTTTTTCATAATCATTTATATTTCTGTGGGATTGATTGTTATTTCAACTCTTTCATTTTTGATTTTGTTTATTTGGGTCCTCTCTCTTTGCTTCTTGGCGAGTCTAGCTAGAGGTTCATCAATCTTGTTTATACTTTCAAAGAACCAGCTCTAGTTTTGTTGATCTTTTGTATTATTATTATTTTTTTTTTTGGTCTCTATTTTGTTTATCTCTGCTCTGATCTTTATTAATTCCTTCCTTCTGCTTACGCTGGGCTTTTCTTGTTGCTCTCTTTCTAACTCTTTGAGTTGTAGGGTTAGGTAATTTATTACCATTGTTTCTTATTTTTTTGTGGTAGGCTTGTAGAGCTATGAACTTCCCTCTCAAGACTGCTTTCATTGTGTCCCATAGATTTTGGATTGTTGTGTTTTCATTGGCATTTGTTGCCACGATGCTTTTTATTTCTTCTTTGATCTCTCTGGTAACCCAGTCATTGTTTAATAACATGCTATTTAGCCTTCAGGTGTTTGATTTTTTTTTATTGTTTTTATTGTAGTTGATTTCTAGTTTTATGCCATTGTGATCTGAGAAGATGCTTGATATGATTTCTATCTTCTTGAATTTGAAGAGTCTTTGCCTGGGACTCAATATATGGTCTATCTTTGAAAATGACTTATGTGCACTTGAGAAGAATGTATATTCTGTGGCTTTGGGGTGAAATGTTCTGAAGATGTCAATTAATTCCACCTGATCTAGTGAGTCATTTAGGATTAATGTTTCTTTGCTGAGTTTTTGTTTAGAGGATATTCCAATGGTGATAGTAGGGTATCAAAGTCCCCTACTATGACTGTATTGCTGTCAATCTCTCCCTTGATATCCTCCAGAAGTTTTTTGTTTTGTCTTTATGTATTTGGGTGCTCCTGTGTTGGGTGCATATATGTTTACCAGAGTTATTTCTTCTTGTTGGATTGCTCCCTTTATTATTATGAAGTGACCTTCCTTATCTCTTGTTATGTCCTTCACTTTGAGATCTAATTTGTCAGATATAAGTATTGCTACCCCAGCTTTTTTTTCATTTCCTTTCACCTGAAAAACCTTTATCCATCTTTTCACCATCAGTCTGTGTGAGTCCTTTTTTCTGAGGTGGGTTTCCTGTAGACAGCAGATATGTAGGTCATGTTTTCTTATTCACTCAGCTACCCTATGTCATTTGATTGGGGCATTCAATCCATTTACATTTAAAGTTATTATTGATAGATACTTGTTTGTTGGCATTTTATTCTTTATGCTTGTGTTCCTTCTTCGCTTCCTATTTCTTCTTTTAAAGCAGACTCTTTAGCATTTCTTGCATTGCTGATTTGGTGGTAATAAACTCCTTTAGTCCTGTTTTGTCTATGAAGCTCCTGATTTCACCATCAATTTTGATTGATAGCCTTGCTGGGTACAGTATTCTTGGATTCAGACCCTTCCTTTGCGTGACTTTGTATATTTCATTCCATTCCCTTCTGGCCTGATGTGTTTCTGTTGAGAAATCAGTCACCAGTCTCATGGGGGAATCCTTTGTAGGTAACTTTCTGTCTTTCTCTGGCCACTTTTAAGATTCTTACTTTGTCTTTGGTGTTTGCCAATTTAATTATAATGTGCCTTGGCTTTGGTCTTTTGGAGTTCATTTTGTTTGGGACTCTGTGAGCTTCTTGGATTTGTGTGAGTTTTTTCTTCCCTATATCAGGGAAGTTTTCTGTCATTATTTCTTCAAACAGGTTTTCTATTCCTTGCTCAGTTTCCTCTCCTTCTGGCACCCCTATTATGCGGATGCTGTTTCGTTTCATGTTGTCCCAAAGTTCCCTTAGGCTCTCCTCCTGTTTTTTAAGTGTTTTTTTGTTTGTTTGTTTGTTTGTCTTTTTTTTGTTGTTGTTTTTTGTTTTTTTTTAGTTGCTGCTCTGCTTGGGTATTTTTTTCTACTTTGTCTTCTAGCTCACTGGTGCAGTCCTCTGCTTCTTCTAGTCTACTGTTGATGCTTTCTATTAAGTTCCTTATAACAGCAATTTCATTTTTCATTTCTTCTCGGTTCTTCCTCATTTCCTCTTGGTTTTTACACATATAGTTGAATTTGTCTTCCATTCTTTTCAGTGACCTTATGAACATTTCTCTGAATTCTTTCTCTGACATATTGCTTGCCTCCATTTTGTTTACTTCCTTTTCTGGTGATGCCTCCTTTTCTTTCATATGCAGGTTATTTCTTTGTCTGCCCATGATCTCTCTTCTCCAGGTGTCTGGTTTTGTAGTTCTCTCTCTCCTTTTCCTAGGCAAAATCTGACCTTTCTGTGAGAAGGTGCAGAGCTCATCCGAGTCTGCACATTCGCGCTGCTAGAGATCTGGTGTTCCTGGGTTCACAGCTGTTCCCTGGGTGTTGTTGTTGTAGATTCCTGGGATGTATAGGTTTCCGATAACAGCCACTCTCCCCTTCAAGATGGTGCAGTCTCCGTGGCAGATCTGGTCGCTCTGGGAGAGATTTCAGTAGCAGTGGAGGCTGCCAGATCAGGGGAGCCCAGTCCGGCAGTCCCCAACAGTCCCTTGGAGTATAGCTGCCCCTTACCCACAAATATACACTCCTCATATGTCCACACATTCTCCTTTCATTCTCTCCCTCTCGCACTATCTTGCAGTCTGCCTTCCTGTCGGCAGCCATCTTCCTCCTCCTTGCATTTATTCTTATAATTATCATGAGGTCGATGTCATTGTCCCTTCAAAAAAAAAATGACAAATTTGAGTGAATATAAAATGAGAGTTATTTTTGAGTCATAATAACTATGGGATATGTGACATGAGGCCCCACACCATCAAGTTTATTCAACATTTTAGCAACTAGCTCATTGGGTACAGTTCTATAACACTCTATATTTGAAGACACTTTACTTTAGAGCAAATCATTCAAGAATACCTTACCTGAAGATACTTAGACTAACATAAGCATGCTGCCCTATCGCTAGATAATATGGGACCAGAACAGGATAGAAACAGATGGCCAGAGGGGGGGTCAGCAGAACTGATCCCCATACCCACCTCTAATTTATACCTCCTACTGATGTATCTGTAGCCTCTGATTGCTTCGTCATGCTCCTCTGTTGGTGAATTATATCCAAAGGTAGCTTCTAAAATTACATGGATAAATCTGGTTTGCTTTTATAACAATATTAAAGGTTTACTTTCAAAGTCTTTTAAATAGATGCATTTGGGAAGAGGAGAGGAGCCACATGACTGACTATAATAATATCTTGCAGTCTAATGGTTAATTATTCTGAAAATTCTACAAAAAGCATCACAGAAAACACAAACAATATAAATCAAAACTAGTAAAGCTCAATTTTGCAAGTCACATCTCTATTGCATGAATATGGCTGGTGGTTGTTTATGCCATGTTTCCTGTGTGCACAGGGATGCAGAGCACAGAACTCTCTGTGACTACTTTATTCCAGACGTCAAATTCAATCTTCACCAGGCTGGACCTAGCCACATTTCTCTAAGGCAGCGGTTCTCTACCTGTGGTTCACGACCCCTTTGACGGTTGAACGACCCTTTCACAGGGGTTGCCTAAGACCATCCTGCATATCAGATATTTACATACGATTCATAACAGTAGCAACATTTCAGTTATGAAGTAGCAATGAAAATAATTTTATGGTTGGGTCACAACATGAGGAACTGTATTTAAAGGGCCAGAAGGTTGAGAACCACTGCTAAGGCAATGATATCCAGTGGAACTTTCTGCGATGATAGAAATGGTCTATTTTTGTGCCATCCAGTACAGCAGCCACTAGCTACTACTGAGCAAATGAAGAACTAATTTTTTAGTTGGGATAAAATATACATAATCTAAAAGGTACCATTTTTATCACTTTTTTAATGTGTACAGCTCAGTGGCATTAGTACATTTTTCATTCTTACAAACATCACCACCATCCATCTCTAGAAATGTTTCATCTTATAAAACTGAAACTCTGTACCTATGAAGCAATGAATCTAGGTATTTCATTTAAGTGGAATTGTACAATACAGGTTCTTTTGTGACTGGCTTATTTCACTCAGTACAATGTCCCCAAGCTTCTTTCATGTTGTTGCATGTGTCAGAATTTTCTTGCTTTTTAAGGCTGAATAATATTTCACTGCTGTATATGCCACCTCTTGTTTATTCATTCATCCATCTTGAGTTGCTTCCACCTTTTGACTACTGTGAATAATTCTGTTAGGAACATGAGTGCATGCATATGTTTTTCAGTTTTGAGGAAATAAAAATGTTATTTACTTAAAAATATATGTGAATAACCACATATGGTAGTGACTACCATGATAGACAGCAATCTTAAAGGCTTAGATAGACCACAGAGCTCCTCTGAGTTCCTAGTTGGTCAACTCTCATCTCAAATGTTACAGAGAGAAACAGAAATATTGGGAGAGGGTAGCATCTTTATTTCAGATCTGGTGTCTCATTAATTTGGTTGATTGTATTGAAGTTTTGAGAAAGAATAGAAATTATGACCATTGTGGATGTGCATAGTTTTGCCACTTGTGTGGGAAATGCATGTTTGTTTGTTTTTGAATCCTCACCTGAGGGTATTTTTCCATTGTTTGTTTGGTTTTTTTTGCTTATTTGTTTGTTTTGTTTTGTCTTGAGAGAGAGAGAGAGAATATTGATGTGAGAGAAACACATCGATCGGTTGCTTCCTTTATGAGCCCTGACCAGGGCCGGGGCCAGGAAGGAGCCTGCAACTGAAGTACATGCATTTGACCAGAATCCAACCTGGACTCTTCGGTTCACAGGCTGACACTCTATCCACTGAGCCAAACTGGCTAAGGCACGGATGTTTGTTTTTAACTGCTACGCCACCTGGATCCTCAGAAAGTTCAGCTCAGGGCCTGTCCTCATTCTATTGAATGAAATGCCTGCAACTGCTCCACCATTAGGGTCAATATCCTGACCATTATGTTGGCAAAGAGGCAGCAAATCACATTTACGTGGATTGTCAGACTCATTATTATAAGCAGATGGCAGCTCATGCACTACAATGCAGGCCCGAAAAGACTGACATTATTTCAAATTAAAATCTATAATGCTAATACACATCTCTGAGTCTTTGTGCAGGCTTGAGTGCATTCATCTTCTGAATGATTTGCTGATGTGCCTGCTGCTCTGGCTGTTCTCACATGAGTGGAGCTAAAAAGAGGGCTTTTAACAGAGAATGGTTAACATTTATTCATACAGACTGATAAAAGCTAACATGCAATTTTCTTTACTAGTAGCCCCCTAATAGGAATTAATGGACATTTTAAAGAGAAATTTCAAGTTCAGGGGACCCAGAAAGAAATACTTCAACAAAGGCAAAGCAATGCCATGCCCTCTACTTAACACAATTCCACTAGGTCTTCCTGTGCATTTAAAGGCCGGGGAAAGTGCCCTAACTGGTTTGGCTCAGTGGATAGAGCATCGGCCGGTGGACTGAAAGGTTCCAGATTCAATTCCAGCCAAGGGCATGTACTTGGTTGCAGGCACATTCCAAGTAGAGAGTGTGCAGGAGGCAGCTGGTCGATGTTTCTCTTTCATCGATGTTTCTAACTCTCTATCCCTCTCTCTTCCTCTCTGTAAAAAGTCAATAAAATATATTTAAAAAATAAATAAAAAAATCAAGGCTGGGGAAAGTCTTTCTTGACCAGAGGTGGGAGGAAAGTGCCACAAAGTGCAAGTTTTAAAGTGCAGAGCCTAGCTTTACATCAAAGTTTCATAAAAGATTCTGGAATTTGTGTGTTCAAATTGAAAAAAAAAAGATGAAGAAAAGTTCTTATGAAAAGATTGATTGCTGTTTTGAAACTCCTCTATGCAAAACAGCATTTTATGCTTTCAATGACTATTTTTTAAAATGTGTTCCCATGTGTGTTATATTTTTAGAAAGTGATGCATTTCTTATAAAGTGATTTTGTTCACGAGGCATTTGAGCAGATGAAAAGTTAATGACTGATGCATTTTTTGTTGTTGTTATTCCTGATTTGGATTTTCTATTGCTTTCCCTGTGTGTTCTGAGATATATAATAAGTTAGAGTTTGTGTAGAAGCATCATGATACATAGAAAGTTCAGGGAGGGAAATTGTTCTTATTTTACTTTTTAATAGTTAAAAAGGTGACTTAATGGCTATAAAACACTTCATTTTGAATTCATTTATAACCAACAACTGAAATATTTTCTCTATAAAACTATATTTTAGACAAAATAAGAACTGTTTTTAGTACAGAAAAGAGACCTTAAAAATAAAAATAAAAATGTATAAGACATACTTTGTTAACTAGGATAATAAGAAGGTGGTAGAATTATGGGTTTGAAGTGACATTTACATTAAAAAGATTCAATTATTATTTTTAAAATTATTTTCTTTACCAAGATAGGTCAGAACCAGTAATTCAATCCACTGGGAGAGTTTGTTCAACGATGCTCATAAGATAAGCTTGCTGTCTACATTCCTATTAAAAGGGTTAATTATACACCCCATCCAGTAAAACCAAATGAGGTAATGTCTTGTTTATACCATAATTCAGATCTTGGCAAGCCAGTTACCCAGAACACAGCTACAAACCTCAAAGAGGTAATACTGGCCTCAGAGCTGCAAGGAGACCAACACTAACCAAGTCTCTGCACGTAACTGTAGAAAAGAACCAGCTATGGAATTTCAGAAACTAAAGAACTTTAAGGATCATTTACCTCCATCCTCTAATTTTACAGATATTAAAACGAGCCCAGGAATGTTGCAGGTATTATTGGACAGCACACACTGTGATGGTCTTGGTCACAGGGAACAGCTCTATGTGGCATTTCCAACACTTCAAGGGCAACTCTGAACATCTGCATGGTGCTGAGGGCAGAAGAGAATCTAGCTGTGGACTTGGGAGAATGTGCTGGGCAGAATTCCAAGGTGGCTTCAGGATTTTCTCCCCATGATGAACATGCTTTGTGTAATCCCTCACTTAGAGGATGGGCAGAACTGTGACTATACTGGAATGTCATATTGTATGAGTCTCCTGGAGCTGCCAAACAAAGCACCATAACTGAGCAGTTTAAACAACAGTAATTGATTGTTCCATGGATCTGGAAGCCAGAAGTCTAAGGCAAGGTGTCATCAGAATTGCTCCTTCTGAGGCTGAGGAGAAGCTGTTTCAGGCTTCTCTCCTTGCATCTGGGTTTGTTGACCATCGTTGGTATTCCTTGGCTACTAGGAACATCACTCCATATCTACCTTCAAGTTCACATGGCGTTCTCCCTGACTACATGAGTCCATGTCCAAATTTCCTCCTTTCTATAGGGATGCCACTCATATTGCATTAGGCCCCACCCTAGTGAACTCATCTTCATTTGAACACATCTACAAAGACCCTATTTCTAAATAAGGGGCTACATTCACAGGTACTTGAACATGTTATTATTATTTTTTTAAGAAACATGATTCAACCCATAACAGCTATGATTAGGCTCTGTTACATGGCAAATGTGAATGGATTCTACAGGTGTAATTGAAACTCCTGATCAGTTGAACTTTAGGTATTCAAAAGGCAGATCATCATAGTGTACCTGACCTCTCTGGGTAAGCCCTTTAAGAGAAGGTCAGAGGCAAGAAGCTCCAAGCCAGCAGATGTGCTGTTCTTTGTCTTTAAGAAAGAGGAGAGGGCTGAGTTGCAGGGATGACAGCCTCAGGGATCTGAGTGGCTCAGTGCTAGAACAAGGAAGTGAGCTCTTCCTCATCCCAGCCAACACCTTGACTACAACCTGTGTGACCCTGAGTGGAGGGTCCAGATTCCCCACCCTCTGAAACTTGATATAAAAGTATATGGTTTTAGCCCACTGATTTAGTGGTAGTTTTTTTTTTTAATGGTGATCTCTTACCACCACCACCCCCCTGCCTTTCCCCTGAGGTTGAATGGTCTGTTCAATGCTTCTATGCCTCTGGATCTATTTTAGTTCATCAGTTTATGTTGTAGCAATAGGTAACTAATACAGAGAGTGCCCTCCATCTGAACCATCTTGATATCTTCATGAATGATGTTGGGATAACAAAACCAATAACTAAAGGCCATTTTCAAAATTAAATATATATTAAATAAACATAAGTTCTATCTCAACCCATTAACTCAATCTCTCTCTTTATTTCAGTAAATCACAAGTTTGAGTGACCCTGAATTATCAAAGAAAGGCAAACTTTGTGTAGTACGAAGTTAAAGATATGTGAAGGGTACATTAGATGGATGCCAGCAAGGTTTAACTGAGTAAAAAGTTGCCTAAAGAAACAATTCAGTATATTGGAAAATATAGTTATATAGCAAACCTTTATTTTAGTAATTCCAATGGATAAATGAGCTATTTCATTACTAATGTTTAACTACAGAATTGGTACTATATCTCAAAAATCAAATATTTGGAACAAATATTTTTCAAACATCAAAATAAATCTATAAACTTATTGTTTGAAACATCACTTACCTTCCATTGTTATGTATGTCCTATTTGCAGTGGTCTATTCACCCTTTATTTTATTATTTATTTATTTTTAATTCTTTATTGTTTAAAGTATTGCATATGTCTCCTTTTTCTTCCATTGACCTCTCCCCAGTCATTCCCACTCCTCTCCCCCGCCCCCCAGCACATGCCCTCACTCCCTTGCTGTCTGTGTCCATGGGTTATGCTTATATGCATGCATACAAGTCCTTTGGTTGATCTCTTACCACCACCACCACACGCCCCCTCTCCGCCTTTCCTCTGAGGTTGAATGGTCTGTTCAATGCTTCTATGCCTCTGGATCTATTTTAGTTCATCAGTTTATGTTGTTCATTATATTTCACAATTGAGTGAGATCATGTGATATTTATCTTTCACCCATTCTTCAATTCAACAGAATTTCTGAGTGAACCATAGACTCAGTTTTCTGAGGGCTGGAAAAATAAACTTTCCTGGAGCAAGAAAAACTTGTCCAATACATTCTATGAGTTGCAGATTCTTTGCTGTAATTAAAAAAAATAATAACACCCACCTCTGGAGGTTGTTTTGGATACTATATAATGTGATGCATATGAAATGATTCTGTGCTTTAAGGCATTGTGAGTTGCAGAGCTGTCCTTTAACTCCTACGTGACTGTAAAGGCCTTGGGTATAACATGTATTGATGACCAACTTTAGAATAAAATATTTTCCTTAACAGACAGAGATAAAAATTCAGACACTAGAATCAGAGCAGCAGACACACTGCTGTGTGTCCACTGGAAGCTTCTGTACAACACTCAACTTTCCAATTTTGCCCTGCAAGGCCAAGACTCTTCCTTATTTCTGTTTACACCCCCTTTTCCTGTCACATTGTATTATCTCTGACTCTACAATGCCCTCAGCTCACTCTCAAGATACGTGTGGTACTCTTCTCATCCCTTTATTTGTGTTTGAACTGCTGGTCCAGCTGTCTGCAGTAGATGACCTGGAGAAAGCATCAGAGTGAAAATGAGGACAAACAAGCATTCCCAGATGCAGAAAATGGCCCTGAGTGAATCCTGGGTGAGTATTCAGGGCTTGGAGGGCCTCAGACATATCATATTTCTCCCATCTTGAACATCACATCTGACCTGTCCCATTCCTCTAGCTACTGCTCAGGCAGCACAGCTCTGGATAGGAGAGTCATTCTCCCAGTCTCTGTATTTTCTCTTTCAATTCTATCTTGAACCATCTTCTGTGAAGCTTTGGTCCCCATGCAACCATATTTTAAATATTTGTTATTGATTTCAGAGAGTTAGAAACGTCAATGATGAGATTGAATTATTGATTGGCTGCCTCCTGCACACCCCACACTGGGAAACAAGACCATAGCCTAGGTATGTGCCCTGACCAGGAATCAAACCCATGACTTCCTGGTTCATAGATCCACGCGCAACCACTGAGCCAAGCCAGCTGGACCCCATGCAACAATTGATTGTGCTCTCATTTGGGTCAGCAATGACCTCACACAGTGAAATTCCATGGTAAGTTTTCAGTCCTAATCATATTTGGCCCAGAAGCAGCATTTACTATGGTTGATCAACCTCTCCTACTTAGAAGCTTTTAATTCACATAGTACTGAGAAACCGCCCTCTCCAAGGTTCATTATTCCCAAGAGGCTGCTACTTCTAAGGGAAGAAGTAACTTCTTTGATACTTTTTAAATTTTTCCTAACCTCTTAAAATTGGTGTGCCTAAGGACTCAGTCCTTAAATCCCTTCTCTCTTCAGATTTTTTTTCCTGTGATATTGTCAATTCTTATGCCTTTCAATACCATCTATATACCAATAACTCTAGTTTTCTATTTCCAGCCCTATCTGTTCTCTGATTCTTTCTCATTATGGATTATTTCTCTTTATGGAACATTCATGTGGACCAAGTCCTTCAATCCTGAAGGCCACTCTTGAGTTAACTAATGCTATTACCACCATATTTTTCAAACAAGAAAACTGAGGCACAGGAAAGAAGTAAGCTGAATTCGGAGATAAGTCCACGTTCCATAGTCAGTGTTCTTAATTTCAATGCAAGTCAACTTTGAATGGCCAGTAAATCCCTTAGGAAGGAGAAAGATCCATGTTTTCCAATTTTTGGTTAATGGTATTCCCATTTCCTACATTGCTGCCATATATTAACTTTATTCACTTAGCAAATAATTATCACCTCACTTCACACGTATTAGATGTGGGCTTGCATTTGTACTACAATTTGTGCTCTACAGAATGATGTCAACACACTTCCTCATGTGATTTTCCCAACTAGCCCATAAGGTAGGCAGGGCAAGAATTTTTGTTATAACCTCCACTTCCTGTCTGGTATCTGAGTCAGCTGGATACTCTTACTGATTCCTCCCTTCAGTTGGAAATATCTCAGGAGCCCTCTATAAGGCACTCTGTTTCATCAAGGATGTCCCAAGTTTTCTCCATTCCTCATCCTGACCACACTTCTGTCTTGTTCACGTCTTGTTTTGCACACATCACCCAGCCACCTTAGCTCTTTGAACAGTGGCATTCAAGAATCCTCAGTACATTGTCACCTGGGACACTGCCTTCCCTAACACCTCACACAGCTGGGTGTTGGCTCTGTTCCCAGGGGGTGCAGAGAAACAGAATAGAAAATCTGGGTGAGAACCTGGGGTCCTCTCAATCTGGGTCAGATTTTTCTGGTACTCTGTGCCCCAGTCCCTGAACCATGCTATGTCAGATGCTGCCCTGCTGTGCAAGTCATAGCTGTAAGCTTTTTAACTTAGGTAGCTGAATTATTATTCAATTTTTATTTTTAGAGCCAGAGCAGACACAATCAATTTAATTTCAATGCTCTGATCATAAACCTCCATGTTAATATAGCCCCTTTAAATCAAGTGTTTATGGGTCCTATAAGCACCACCTGGAAATTTTACCTTAAGGTCCTAAAGTCATTTGGCTACAAATTACTTAATATTCTCTTGCACCAATTTCTGTGGCCTGGATTTGATTATTTCTAATTATCATAAACACTACTCTGTGTTCCAGACGTGCACTATTACAGTCACTCCATCAACTCAATATTTCATGTTCATGTTCAGACTCAAAGAGAGCTGAGTTCTAAACCATGCGTGCTTTCCCAGCCCTGGGGTGAGACATTTAACAACCCTCAAACCTCTTATTGTGCAATAGACAAAGACCACAAACATTCTACCCCTTTTCCACTTGTGGACCATCAGATTCTACCTGAATTGCTATCTTTTCCTCCTGGAGACTGTGTTGACTTCACACAGCACAACTTAGAATGCAACATGAGAGGTTTCTTTGCAATGAGCTTGCAGTGTGTCTCTTTGTAAATATCACAGGCCCAAGTACAACTTGTGTTGTCCCTGCCTTTAGGAGAAGTCATGGGAGATGACTCCTGTTGGCATCTGATGATCCCAGGAGGCCCCTTTGCCTGGTTCACTTCCCACAGCACTAAAGCAGGCAAAGCATTTGGGATTGATGCTTCCATCCTGACCTTACTCCTGGCACCTCCTCCGAATCCCCATCCTGCTCTTCACCTCAGTGTATCCAGCAGGCTGAGCAGTTGGAGCTGATGTTACTCAGACTGTCAAAGGTGCAAGATAAGGCAGTGAGTTACGGCAGGAGGCAAGAGGCAGGTCATCCTCTCTGACTGCCTCTGACCTTTCCTTCTCTCAAGGCCTCTGCTTCCTTCAAGAGTGAGGGGGCCTGACAGAGGCAAGGTCAAGGCTGCAGGCTTGAAGGCATCCTTTCCACTCTGTATTTTCACAAACTAGACACACTTTCCCTCTGCTCCTAATTTCTTTAAAAAAATACAGACGGATCTCCCAGTTTAATTTGACAAACACTTCTGCCCATTTGCTGGCTTTAGGGTCAGGAATACAGGCCATTAGGAGAGGTTGTACTCACCAAACCTTCTCATTCCTGGCACCTAGTGATGCCTGCTATCTAGTCAAAACTTAGCTCTAGGGATGGTGGGGACTAACAAAGTCAGGCAAGACTTTCACCATGCATTTTTCTCAATATAACAGGGGATCGAAAGAGAATGAAGCAAAGTCTTTGATATACCCAGTGTTTCTAGAAAATATGGTGAGCTATTTATTTAAATGTGTGCTTTAGATATAGATACTTTCACTCTTTATTTCAAGATAAAAAGTGATAAACTACAAAAAGTCATATTATAGAAATAACTGGAAATAAGCTTTTAATAACTAAGTCATATATTAGTGAAATATAGGATTTTAATGTTATCTTTAATTATTAACATAGTAATATTAATATTAATCTAATTATTAATAACCTTTAAATGGTTTGGTATTGCCTCACAGTACTAGAAAAATAAATATCACTTATTGATCATTTTACCTGTAATTTAATGGATCACTAACTTTTATTTAATTTTTTTTAAAGCAAGCAAAACGATAGAGACATTTGGATACTTGAAAGGCAAGTGTACAACAAACTACAAATAATGGACCTGGGAGAGGTTGGTGGGTCCCAGCCCAGAAGCTACTGAGACCCTGCTCCCTGGAGGGACAGCATGCCAACAGACATGGTACAAAGAACTCAATAAGAAGCAAAAGTTCCTGTACAACTCATGCAAGTCTGTTAGGAAATGCTATTACCACCCGTCACCAAGAATCCAGCTGATCCAATGACTCACAGAACTTTTCCTGCAGCTGAAAGGATTCTTCTTAGAACAGTTCTCAGGCCCTACAAATGCCAACATATCAACAGGCCAAGATTCCTCTCCCCATACCCACTCCCAGCCAACATACCTCGTCATCACCAAGGAGGAATTCTTTCTCCTCCTAGACTCATAAGGAAACCAGCACGCCTCTGTCTCACTCAGCCTCTATACTTCTTGATCAACAAAATAGCCCTATCACCCCACATCTCTCTGGTATGTTCCCTCTCCCCCATAGAGAAGAAACATCCTCAACCACTTTATTGACTTCAATCTCTCCCCCTAACCATCCCTTTTTATTTTGTGTCGGGGGCCCTTTTTCTGCAAAGCAAATCTGTTCAAGTTCCTCATCTGCTTAAAAGCAACTTTAAGCAATTGCCCAAACACCTTCAAAATAAAATGAGACCTCTTTCCTAGTGAAGTTCAACTTCAGCTGCACCTTAGAATCAAGGGGAAAGTTTTTGAAATATTTTGACGCCTGGACTACATCCGAGACCAATTAAACTAAAATATGTGAGAGTGAGGCATCAGGATTTTCCATTTCCCAGGTGATTCTGGGATGCAGCCAAGGTTTTGAAAGTTGATCATACTTCAGTCTACCTGACAGGCTGGAGAAATGAGCTTCACAGCTGAAAAGTGCACATCGCTCAACATGAGTCCCTTTTATAGGTCCTTTCCTTGCCTCCATCTTTTGGCACCAGAAACCCATTCATTTTACTGATATGTTTACTTATTTACCTATTTATTTATAGTTTAACAGGTCTCAGATGTGTAAGATTAGATTTTGCATACTTGTGTTTATGGCATATAATGTTCCATGCTGACTTATTTCTATTAAGATATTTAGTTATTTATTTTTATAATATAACTAGTTCTTATAAACTCACTCTCAGAAAGCAAGAGTGACCTTTATAATAATTTACATGTAACCATAAGCTTCACTTTTTTGCCTTCCGCTTTCATTGCAACAATCATCCTTTATACTATGTTCATTAACCTATGACTTCCCTTAAAGTTTTACTAGTCATATGTATTTCTAAGGTTATTGTATTTCTGTTTCTATTTTTTAATTTGTCAAAATTATTTTAATTTATGAAAAATATTTTACGGAATGAATCTGCATTACAGTATCAGACATTCACCAGAAAGTGAGAAAAAGAGACAGAACAACCAGAGAAAGAGATAAAGAAAAAGAGAAACAGAGAGAGACAGACAGACAGAAACAGAGAGAGAGAGAAGAATGAGAGAGTAGAGAAAATTTTATGTTAATGAATTCCCATGGTATAGTGGGGTTGGCAAGTCTAAAATCTGTAGGGCAGGTGGGCAGATTGACAATTCACCTAAGAGTTGATGATTCAGACTTGAGTCTGAATTCTGCAGGCCCACAGGCTAGAAACTCAGGTTATGTTACAGTCTTTAGCTGAAACCTGTCTTTGCTTTTAAGGGTTTCACTGATTAGCAGAAGCCCACCCACTTTAAGGAGGCTAATCTTCTTTACTCAAAGTCTACTGATTTAAATGTTCATCACATTTCCCCTGCCTTTCCCACTGTCATCTGTTTCATTCCCGATACTAGAAATTTGTGTCCTCTCTCTTTTTTCTTAGCCTGGCTTGATGCTTATTGATTTCATTGATCTTTTCAAAGAACCAACTTTTACTTTTGTTGACTTTCTCTATTAATTTTCTGTATCCAATTTTATTGATTTACTAGGGGTCCAGTGCACGAATTCACGCACCTTGAAAGGAACTGTGGGCCTAGAGGCTGTGGTAGGCACAGGGGTGGGTCTTGGCCCATCCTCCACGCCCCCACCCAGCCCCTCTTACCACAGCCCTTGGCCCCCTGTCTGCCAGCAGCCCTGCTCCCGCTGCCACCGCTCCCATGAACTGACGGTGCTGGCCCTGCTCACACCTGCTGAAGGTGTGGAGCGATTGGGGCCAGCGCCAGCAGTAGGTATGAGTGGCAGCTGCTGCCCCGATCACCCCTCAGGAGCAGGGGGAAGTGGAGAAGCCTTCAGAGGTGATCA
This sequence comes from Myotis yumanensis, assembly GCF_028538775.1. NCBI lineage: Eukaryota > Metazoa > Chordata > Mammalia > Chiroptera > Vespertilionidae > Myotis > Myotis yumanensis. Next base: position 26,985,406 of record NW_027223755.1, read on the forward strand.
GGGCCGGCAGCTGCAGCTCACACCCACTGATGGCACCCAGTGATTGGCAATGGTGCTAGGCACCAGCAGTGGGTGCGAGCGGCTGCTGGACGGCTCTGGCACCAGCAACAGGTGTGAGTGGAGTTGGCGCTGGCAGTGGGTACGAGCGCCAGGTGGATCCGCAGCGCGCGGGAGCAAAGAATTTTCAGTAACCACCAGAGGCTCACCTCAATAACAACAACTGGTGTCCTGCCTTGGTCTGGTACTCCCGCTCACCTGTTCCACCATCCTTCTTTACCAACACCCACCATGGTCCACACATTCCCCATGGTGGTCAGTGCATGTCATAGCGACCGGTTGTTCGGTTGTCCGATTGTTCAGCCATTCGGTCTATTTGCATATTAGCCTTTTATTATATAGGATACGATAATTCTTATTTTCTTTATTTTTCTTTCTTTGGATTTTTATTTGCTCTCCCCCCACCCTGTTCCCTAAAGTGGAAACTTAGATAGTCAATATTAGGTATTTTCTTATTTCCTTGTATATTTATTTCATGCTATGACTTTCCCTCTATTAACTGCTTTTGCTGAATTCTACAAATTTTAGTAAGTTGTATTTTCATTTTTATTTAGCTTAAATATTTTAAAATTAATTTTGATATTTTTTCTTTGAATTATGTATTATTTAGAAGTATGTTGTTTAATCTCTATTGTTTTATTATTTATTTTTAGTTTACATTGTTATCTGAGAGCGGATGTTGTATGATTTTTATTTTCAAACTTTTGTTAAAGTATGTTTTATGACATAGCATGTGGTCTATCTTGGTGAATATTTCTTGCGAACTTGAAAAGAGTATGTATTATGTTGCTGCTGGATATAAAAAGGTCTATAGATGTCAATTAAGCCCAGTTGACTAATGGTATTGTTGAGTTCAACTATATCATTACTGATTTTCTGCCTGTTGAGAAAAAAATTTAACCACTATTCAAATTGATTTAATAGGTATATTACTTTTTAAGAATGCCCTTTTTTTTTGTCAGCTAAACATTTTTTGAAGTTTATAATTATTATTATTGTTTATAAATTGATGATGTTTATACATTTTCTAATAAGCTATTTATTAATTTAAATTTTCAAAGTTGTCACATACAATTTGTATCTTTCCAAAAATAAGCCTGTCATTTTCTCTCTCACTCTACTTCAATTCACTTCTGCCAGTAAATTCTTAATTTTATTTATATACTTCTGCAGTATAATGAATATATAACTGAACTTGCATTATATCATTCTTCAGTACATGAAAGACTATCTATATAATTTTACAAATTTGAACATGTATGTTATAATATTTTGATGTAATGTTTGTGAATTTCTATATAAAGGGAATTTTGATTGAAGCATTGAATTTGAAATAAAATAAATATTCCATGAGGAAACAAGTCCAGCTGGTATTTGTATTTTAACAGTGCCTGTTTCATTTTTGTATCTGGATAAGTAAAGGGACCATTGTCAGTTGCAGTATTAAATTATTTTATTCACTACAAGCATAAAACAGATCTGTAGATGGACCTCAAATTACCTTCCAAAAGGTTCACTATTATTTTCCTCCTTTATGGTGGAGCCCTCAAGAGATAACATTTTACACCAAATTATGCTGCCTGGTGCCCTTAGTAAATTTAAACTTTATTGAACTCAGTTTCATCTATAGAACCATAACCATTTTCCACTGGGGTTTTGTGAAGATTGTGAGATAGTGTAGGTGGGCAAATTTAATATGTTACATGATATTACAGTATAATACCTGTTTCTTTTATTGTAAGAATTTATTTTAGCCATTTATATTCCTTAGATTTATGAATCTAGGGACTCAGGGTGTATTACTTATATGTAAAAAGTAAGATATGAGCAACTTGACTCTTAATAACATTACCACATATTTAGATAATTTAACAAACTTGTCAAAGACAATTTCTTAGTTAAAAATTATATTGGGAGCATTGGTTGTATGTTTACAGAGAGCCAAGAAATTTTACTTTAAAAATAAACAAACAAGTGTTTGCTATACCTAAAACTATGTTTTTGAAATATTATTTTAAAATAACATTGTGTTTAAATAATATGTTTATATTGAACTGTAGAGGCTTCCAATATCTCTGGATTTCTTATATCTAATTATAGAGAAACAGCATATTCTATACTTAATCATAAAAATGTCAATGCTGCTACAGTTGTTACATCTGATAAAGAAACATTTCTTTTTAAAATATATATATACTAGAGGCCCGGTGCACAAAAATTTGTGCACTCGGGGGGGGAGGGTCCCCCAGCCCGGCCTGTGCCCTCTCCCAGTCTGGGACCCCTTGGGAGATAACGACCTGCTGGCTTAGGCCTGCTCCAGGGTGGCAGAGGGCAGGCCCAATCCCTAGGTGCAGCCCTGGTAGGGCTCAGAGCAGGGCCGATTGGGGAGTTGGGGCACCACCCCGTCATGCACAGAGCAGGGCGGATTGGGAGGTTGCAATGCCACCCTCAGTCATGCTCAGGGTAGACTGATTGGGGGGTTGGGGCACCGCCCCCTGTTACACTCAAGGCAGGGTCGATGGGGAGGTTGCGGTGCCACTCCCGTCACGCACAGAGCAGGGCCGATCAGGGGGTTGGGGCGTTGCCCCCTGTCACTCACAGAGTAGGGCCGATAGGGGAGTTGGGGCACCGCCCCCTGTCACACACAGAGCAGGGCAGATCAGGGGGTTGGGGCGCTGCACCCTGTCACACTCAGGGCAGGGCCAATGGGGAGGTTATGGCTCTACCCTGTCACACACAGAGCAAGGCCCGTGGAAGGGGGTTGGGGCGCCACCCTCTATCACCCACAGAACAGGGCCGATCAGGGGGTTGGGGTGCCGCCACTGTCACACTCAAGGCAGGGTCAATGGAGAGGTTATGGTTCTACCCTGTCACACACAGAGCAGGGCCGATCAGGGGGTTGGTGCGCTGCACCCTGTCACACACAGAGCCGCAAGGCAATCGGGGGATTGGGGAGCTCCCCCCCTATCAGGCACAGAGCAGGGCTGATCAGGGGGTTTGGGTGCTGCCCCCTGTCACGCTGATCCCGGTGCCGGGAGGCATATTACCCTTTTACTTCATAGAATAGAGGCCTGGTGCATGGGTAGGGGCCGGCTGGTTTGCCTTGAAGGGTGTCCTGGATCAGGGTGGGGGTCCCCACTGGGGTACCTGCCCAGGCTGGCTGAGGGGCTGAGGGCTGTTTTCCCGCTGGCAGTTGACTAAAAGCTCCCAACCGCTCCTTGTTTTCTTTTTTTTTTTTTTTTATTCTGGGCCAGCTTTAGCTCTGAGGCCTCGCTGCTGAAAACATGGACACAATGTTGCGGTCCAGGGCTGACTGACAGCCGGTTTTGTTTAGCTTCTTATTTGCAACATAGTAATAGTTGCTTAGAGTTGCAGTTGAGAGTCCGGCAAGTGAGGCGGGGAACGTTGGAGTCTGCAGTTCCTGGAGGAAGCAAACCTCCCTGCTCGCTTCAGAGCATGGCTGCCGGCCGCCATCTTGGCTGACAGTTAATTTGCATAAGGATACGCTGATTAGCCAATGGGAAGGGTAGCGGTCGTACGCCAATTACCATGTTTCTCTTTTATTAGTGTAGATTTTTTTTATTTCAGAGAGGAAGGAAGAGGGAGAGAGAGATAGAAACATCAATGATGAGAGAGAATCATTGATCGCCTGCCTCTTGCACACCCCACACTGGGGATTGAGCCAGCAACTCAGTCATGTGCCCTGACCCGGGATCAAACTGTGACCTCCTGGTTCATAGATCGAGGCTCAACCACTGAGCCAAGCTGGCCAGGCAGAGGCGTATTTCTTAAAGCTCTGTTTTTACCCCTTCTTTCACATGCATTTGCCCAATCAGAATAATTCTAAATCATCTTTGTTAGGAAGAAAACAACCAGTGGTAGGCTGGGAAGGAATTATGACCCATTCGCTGGGTGGGAGGAAGCCTGATTTTTAGTATTTGCTGTATTTCTCTGAAATACATACTCCCTTCATAGTCAAATTCAAGCTACCAATGTGCCAAACTGAGCAAAGAATTGGGAAGGTACTAAGGGATGTGCCCATTACACTCTGAAATTGGTTGGTTCCAGATCTAATTTTTTTCTTGAAAACAAAGAAAGAGGAAATAATAATGGTTCCTTATCTCAATGCCCTGTTCATGCTTTCAAGTGAGAAGGGTAGCTCTAGGAATATTTTTTTTCATCTTGTATAATGTTTCATTGCACATGATCCTGCAAGTACTCATCCTACCCAATACTTGCTCAGCAATGACTAAGGTGATTGACAAATACACTGAGCTCTTTTTATTAAATCTGTGAAACTCTATCCTCTCATTGTACTTTAAGATGTATGTGCATGTTTTCTTCTTTCCTAAAAATTGTGCTGTAAGCTCTTCTTGGCATCATTAAAATACTGGGCGGGGGGGGGGGGGGGGGGGGGAGGCGGGCACTTGGGAAACCTTGTTTAGAAGGATTGAGTCACCCAGGTATCTCCCAGGGCAACTTCTCATTCAGGCATTGGCCAGCAGCCCATTGTCTGGGGAAAGAGGGTGTAATTTTATATTTTGTGTTTTGAGGGCTCAAAAACTGATTTTTTTAGAACTCCTGGGTAAGTCTCCCTGATGGAAAAGGAAATGATTTTCCCAGATCTGGGAGTGCACAGTATCTGGATTTTATCGTTGGGCTCACTGTGAGCTGGGAAAGAGTCACTCAGGAATGGAGACACTAGAGCTCTTGAAATTCAGAGATGACAGAAAACCCAAGGGGGACGATGTTATACTACTTGCTAAAATGCAGCGGTGGCTACAGTGATTAATTAGAAATAATGTAATACCTACTGTATTCATGACAATTACATATGGCAAGTTTGTATTGTTAAATAGGCAAATACTATTAAACACACAAGAACATGCTATATGGATTGTTATTTTTTTCCTAGATATATGCATCACAATAATGCGTTTTTTTTACTTACAATTGATTCTGAAGAAGCAGTGGTACCCTAGTTCCCATGGCAATCAGTGTTCGGATAAGTGTCCCAAAGCAGAGATTGACAGTGGACTGGTGCTCACCCTGAACTTCTTTGTGAGAAGCTCCAGTGCTGCAATTGGTCAGCAGATGCTACTGATATAAAATTTTCTGTGCTTTTTTTTCTCCATCTTGGACTTAGTCACATGTTCAGATGCAAAGCCTTTCTTTTATGAGGATCATGTACAATATATTTGTGTGGTTTCATAGGAACAGAACCAAAGTGTGACATGACATACGGCTGTGGGTATGATTAACAGACTGACTAAAACTGACTCAGAAAGCAAAGAGAGTTACTTAAACAGAGTGTGAATGAGAGGTGGAGCATATGCTAGATGTCAACATTGTCTTTTTGGAGAATGGAATTTTAAAAGGACTTTGGGCATCACCTTCACTTTTGCAGATTACTTTTCTTCAAAACAACTAATTTCTTTTTTAAATTTTGAATTTCTTGTCTCCATATATACTAGTCCAGTTTTAAAGAAAATTAAAGGGTGTCACCCATTTTCTTGCACATACTGTCCTGGGTTGCTGCTGTTCACAGGGTCAGTTTGGGTTAGATGCCATTTCCTTTAGGGGTTGATTTCCCTTGTGGTCACTTTCCCTGTCATCATGAAGAGAATCAGGCCCTGCTAAAGTGTCAAAAGGAATGACAACAGAGAAACTAGGCCATTCAAACAGGCAGTGCATCAGTCAATATGATCACCTTGGCTTTTTTCGGTATAGCGCATGTGAACAGCACACTTTTTTAGTGGTTCTGCCCAAGCCTTAAAGTTCCTCCACCTTGAATAAATGCCTTGAATGACATCTCCTCTTCCTCCTCCTCCACCTCCTCCTCCTCCTCCTCCTCCTCTCCTTCTTCCTCCTCCTTCATTTCATTCTCCTCTTCCCCTTCTTCTTTTCATAAACCCCATCCTTAGGGGAAAGTACAGTATAAACTCAACTTACAAAGAAATACTTGCAATCTTTTGAAAATTATCAAGGAAATTGATTTTGGCCTCTCTGCTCCCTTGTGGGTTTTGTGTATGTGTGTGTGTGTGTGTGTGTGTGTGTGTGTGTGTGTGTGTATGTTTGGCAAAGCAGAAGCTATTGTTGATATGTGTGTCAAGTAGAATGTCTAAATTTATGTAACCGTTGCTCCACCTAACCACACTGAGGGGCCAGACATCCTCTTATCCACAGTGTTAAATTGTTGTGTGTTATTCTAACATAAGTTGCAACTTATACATCTTATAATAGACAAGTTTTATGTAACACTATTGTATGTTGAAATAAATCTGTAGGTTGAATTTCCTGTGTGGCTTTGCAGAGGCAGAAAGCTTTGAGGGAATGAAGGCTTCATCTGGAGCTGCTTGGAGCTCACAGAAGACACAGAAACAGAAACTCTGGGGGCTGAGGACAGAGAGGGGCAGGTTCCCCTTGCCTTCTGTGGCTGCTTCAGGATGCTCTTACTGTTTCATGTGACATGGTAACAGCCAAAAGTGGCACACCTTTCCAAGTCCTTTAGAGGCCAGATAATTTATATGGCAATCTCATGCAAATCTTGGAAAGTATGTTTTAAATCCAAGGATGATAATGGCTAAAATGAATTCAATACTGACGCCTAGAACCTGGAGAGGTGGGCATTTCCCTTCACACCACTCCTATCCCCATCATTATTCTCCATGCCCTCTTTACTGAACTCATTACAATGTGGAAAGGAGTACAGAGCTTTGTTCCCACCCTAAGAAGGAAAATATGCCAGTTAATCTACAAAGTTATAGATTTAATTCAAGCCACAAGAGAGCTGATGTATCAAGGCAACCAAAGACCAGCATCCCAAAGAGAAACACACCTCTGAAAGGAAGGCAAGATGAATTAGCTGCTGCTCTTTGGTAAAGTATTGGAGAAAGAGATGGCCACATTTTAAGTGGATATCAGGAAATTAAATAGAACCCAGCTGGTGTGGCTCTTTGGTTAATGTCAACCCATGAACCAAGAGGTCATAGGTTCAATTCTCGGTCAGGGCATATGCCTTGGTTGCAAGCTTGATATCCGGTAGGGGGTGTGCAGGAGGCAGCCCATCAATGTTTCTCATAGATGTTTCTATCTCTCTAAAAATTCAATAATATATATTTTTTAAAAAATGAATAAATACAATTGTCTAAATAATTCTAGACCAGTGCTGGCTGCTGTGTTAGTTTTGAATAGGTTGTGGCCCCCAGAAACAAGCAGTGACCCACTCAACTCCAAGCATTTTTTCTGTAGGTCTTCATTGTGAGCTCAAGATACATTGGGGGCAGGCAGAATTGCTGGGAGAATATGCAGACATGCAGGTTATTGGAAGCTCCTGCGTGACAGGCATAAAGCCTGATCAAAGACACAGAGCAGTTTAACTCCTCCTTTCTAAAAATGTTTTCCAGTGCATTCATGCTCTGAACATCATTTTCTCACAAGGTTGTGAGGTGAATAGACTTCACATTTGGTCAATCATTTGAGCCACATGCTGCACCCAATTCTGTCCATGACCCCAGAAGATTTATAGAGTCCAGAAAAATGTCTTTTTTTTTTTACCTACATTCAAGCAAGGACAGCATAAGATTCTGACCTGTGTCTTTAGGTGTTGAGGCTGCACTGTAAGGTTTGGGCATATGCCATTTCAATGACAGGTAGGTTCTTTCCTCAAGGATGTCTTGCTACCCAGGTAGCTGCTCGAGCTGTCCATCTACCTTGAGGTAAAAATGATCTTTGCATCAGTCCTCAGTTGTTGCTCTGTTTTTATTATCTCTCCTTCACCTTGTTGATAGTTGATAAGGGAAGGATGATTGTCCTAGGCTAATGGGAATAGATGGACATACAATACTCAACACTGGGTAGATAAGACTGACAACCGTTTATTAGTTACATATACTCACAGCCCAGGGATGGACACCACACACCGTGTAGGTGACATGAAGTTTGCACTCAGGAACATAGAGAAGCAGCAGGAGCTGTGGGAGGCAGGCTTCATAACCGCCAAAGGGGGAGGTGCCACCTGGTTTCCATGACTTGCTTGTTTAAAAAATTCTTGAGCTGTCAGAGAGCTGAAGCCCACTACTCAAAGATAAACTGGAAGTGCTCCTGGTTCTCTCAACACGCATGGTGGTTTGGCTGGGAACATTATCTACTGGACCAGGAATTTGTGGGTAGAACTATCATAGCAGTTTTACCAGATGTCAAGGCAGCACTTAATATTGGTCTTTAATTTTAAGTCTCACATCACAAGCTGTCAAACTTTCAGGAGTAAAAAACCACCCCAGGGGCCATAAATCAAGAGTAATTCTCACATTTACCAACTTTCTGACCCAGAATCAAGGTCTGCTCTCTGTAACTCCCTTTGACAGTTACAACTTATGCCTTGAGAAGAGTTCCTTATTGAATGTAAAAAAAAAATTATTCTGATGATATCCTCTTCCTCACATCATGGGACCCTGCCCAGTATTCTCCTTAACTGTGGGGCCCTCACGTACCCGTTTTGTGGAAGCTACCATGATCATCAACTCATGTGATTTGAAAAGTCCTCAAAAAATTTCAAGAAATCGACACCTACTCTCTGATGTGGGCAATTTCAAGGATTGAATAAGAATAGTCTGGCATACAAAAATGATGCAACAAAAATTTAACCACAGTAAGTCATTCTATTCTATATGACTCCCACTTACTAATGAAAAAGCAGGGCATAAAAATAGGTGAGATTTATAAAATCATCCTGTTATTAAAGGTTAAAGTTACTCCAAGCTTTGATGTTGTTCTACTATTGCACATGTCAACCAGTAATCATAATTTACAAATGTATAACATATATAATATTAAGGTATCAGCTATTCATCCCTGTGTAATACACACCACACCACACACACACACACACACACACACACCCCTTAGTTGAAAATAAGCATTTTATTTGCTTAGGAGTTTTGGGGTTAGGAAACTGGGTTAGGATTTTCTGGATGATTTGTCTATTCGTGTCACTTGAGTTCACTATGAGTAGCTCACCTGAGACTAGATGGACCACAATGGCTTCATTCACCTGTCAGTAGTTGGTGCTGGCTGTTGATGGAACATGTGTCTCAGAATGGCCTTGGCTTTCTTTCCATCATGTGTGGTTTTAAGAGCCATATTCTTGGCAGTTATGTTACATCCCTTCTAAGTCAGATGTCCAGATTGAATTCAATGGGAGAAGCTGAGAATGGAGTGATGCCCAGCTTACTACACTTAATTTCTATGAAATAAAGTTTTACAACAAGTAGGTATAGAGTTTTTCCATGCAAAAGATATGGTAGATGTTGTGATGTTATTTCCTTGGATATCCATAATCCATGAGCTCACTTCAAACTCAACAGATTTTTTAAAATTAAATGTTGATCTCTTCAAATATTTAACATAACATCTTAATAAATAAAAGATTACAATCCTTATTCCACAAAGGGACCTATCACAGTTTTTTTTAGCTAGTTCTGCTTTTATTTCTATATTGCCCATCTGGCAAGTGTCTGTCTGAGTGCTTTAGAAGCCAGAACAAAGTCAAATTTAAATTGACAGAAGCCCAACACCACAGTCAAATCTTAGAGCCAGGCATCTCTTTTCAGCGAGAGGGGGCAGGGCAGTACAACTTTTAAAACTGTGGATTTTGAGACTGACAAATCTAAGCTTTCATGCCATCCTGAAATTCATTAATTGTGTGATCTTGAAGCCATTTTATGACCTTCTCTGTCTCCTCATTGAAATGGCCATAATGATGACAGTGTGACTGGTTGTCGAGAGGTTTAAATTATTTATAAATCATCTGAAAGTATCAGAAATTTGTATTTCAGTTATTAGAAAATGTCTCTTAAACTGGAGAATTTTTTTTCTTTCAGGGACTTGCTTTAACAACTGAACATCTAAGTCCCTCACAGTTCTCTTAGATTTCAGTTTAATTCCAGAAAGTTACTTTGCCCCTGGAAGAAGAATTTGTTTCAAAGACTGGGTGGATGACTGAATTAGGAATAACACCTGCTCCCTCTGTACCCCAGGAGGTTGGTAAAATGGTGACCACCAAGAACTCGAGTCAGCCCTAGCCAGTTTGGCTCAGTGGATAGAGTGTCAGCCTACAAACTGAAAGATTTCAATTCCGGTCAAGGGCACTTGCCCGGGTTGCAGGCTCAATCTCCAGTAAGGGGCATGCAGGAGGCAGCCAATCAATAATTCTCTCTCATCATTGATGTTTCTATCTCTCTCTTCCTCTCCCTTCCTCTCTGAAATCAATAAAGAATATACTTTTAAAAAAGAATCCAAGTCAGAGACCACAGGCAGCTTCCCCTCAGTAGGTGGGAACCTCCTAGTCCAGGAGCAGGCCCTGGTGGCCAGTGAGGTCCACTCTGAGGCTACTCATCTGGAATCCTGAGTTACTTCATAGTTCTCCTTGGGGACAAGTCACATATTCATTTTTATCACTTTTCACTTGAATTAATGAGTAAAAAGTCTAAAATACTTTTTCCACAATCACATAATAAGGTAAAAAATGTAACTGTGTCTGAAAAAGAAAAACAAACACTAGAGTTCAACATATGTTCTATTCATTGTGATTTGTTTTTGTTTTCTGGCCCCATCGTGCATGCATGATGATCAATGCATGAAAATGTAAAACATTCTAGGCCTTCTTACTCCTATCTTTCTCCTTCTTACAAGTTTTGAGAGAAGGTTGTGATCTTTTTGTGTTTCCCAGTTTTGCTGAGATATAATTGACATACATTACTATATAAGTTTAATGTGCACAGCATGATGTCTTGAGTTATTATGAAATGACGACCACAACAAGTTTAGTTGGCATCCATCATCTCATGCAGAAACCAAGAGAGAGAGAGAGAGAGAGAGAGAGAGAGAGAGAGAGAGAGAGGAAAATGTGTTTTTTTGTTTTCCTTGTGATAAGCACTTTTAGGATTTACTCTTAGCAACTTTCAAATATACCACACAGCAGTGATGCTGTAGTCATCATGTTGTACAACACACCCAGTATTTATCTTATAACTTAAGTTTGTACCTTTCCAGTACAGAAGGAGATCAACCTAAATGACTTTCTTTTCCCTGCAAAATGTCTGCCTTTTTTCTCAAAGAACTTGCAGGGGTGGGGTATTTCAATCTCATAATTTAACTATGTGAGAAAAAATGTCTGTTTATTGACCAGACAAGGAAACTGAAACAATAAAACAAAACACTATGTCCAAAACCCCAAGACATCAAGAAGAGTTTGCGTTTCTCAAATATAACAAGGACACAAGGACAGAGGAAACCCTGTTCCCTCCCCTCCCCACCCCTCCTCTGTGTTCCGCATCTCTCTAAATAGAGGTGCCATGCCCTCTGCCCTTCAAATCTAACTCAGTACTGTTGTTAAAGGGGGCCCTTCCCTGAACTTTACTTTTTAGATAACCTCACTCTAGTCTCATCCAGCTCTGTCCCTGCTCATGAGGTTAGGATGTTCCCATCTTCTAGATGCTACTCTCAGAACCAAGACATCAGAATTTCCTGCCAAATGACAACATCTACTTCTGATGTTGATCTTATTCTTTCCTAGGTGCACCCCTGCAGACATAGCCTGTACCCCTAAGCAGGAAGAATCACCAGGGGGTGATGAGGTAATGTTGGAACTTGGGCATGTGGTCTGGGATAGCCACACTTGTGTTCATGAGGTCCTCCCTATGCCAGTGGAGATCATGGCAGGAAGAAAAGTGAATTGAACCAGACCTGATCCTCCCCACCCCCATTTGCCTGAGTCAGAGAATCTTGCATTGAATCCTGGCTTTCCTGGTCTGGCAAGATTATAATGTGTAACATATATTTTTAAAACAATCTCCTAACTGGATTTATTAACTAAATATTTATAGAGATGGCACATGAGCTTTCTTTTTAATTTTTCCCTCAGGCCTTAAAAATGTAAGGGCTTGGCAAAAGATGAGTTGCCCTCACATACCACATCCAAACTGCAAAGGCCTATCTAGGTCCTCTATCTCCAAAATACATCACAAATGTGTTTTCATACTGGGCCCACGCCCTTGGCTCTTCTTACCTAGAAAAGCCTTCTAAACACTCTCAGCTTCTACTCTCTTCCCCATTTGGCAGCAAAGTCATGGATTTCCCATTCTTTAAAGGTACCCCTGGTTTCCATCACTTTTTCTCTAAGTGGTTTTTATTTTATTTTTATAATAGTTTTAGATTTACAGACAAGTTGCGAAGATAGTAGTGTTTCCATATCCCCTGTACCCAATTGCCCCTATTATTAACATCTTACATTAATATGATGGATTTTTCACAACTAACCAAACCATATTAACACATATTATTAAATAAACTCTGTACTTTATTTAGGTTTCCTGATTTTCCTTAATGTCCTTGTTCCATCCCAGAATTCCACCAAGGACATTGCATTATAATTAATCGTCATATCTCCTTAATATCCACTTGGCTGTGACAGTGTCTCAGAATTTTTAAAAATATATTTTTATTGACTTCAGAGAGGAAAAGAGAGAGAGAAACATCAATGAGAGAGAATCATTGATTGGCTGATTCCTGCACAACCCCCAATGGGGATTGATCCCACAACTTGGACAAGTGCCCTGACCTGGAATCAAACTGTAACCTCCTGGTTCATAGGTTAACACTCAACCACAGAGCCATGCCAGCCAGGCAAGACTTTCCTTTTGTTTTTTTTTATGACAACAGTTTTGATGAGTTCTGGTAAGGTGTTTTATAGAATGCATCTCAATTGGGATTTGTATACTGTTTTTCTCCTGATTAAGCTTGGGCTGCAGGTTTAAGACTACAGAGGTAAAGTGCCATTCTCATCACATCATATTAGGGGTCCTTGTTCTCCATGTGACTTATCACTGTTGGTGTTGACCTTGATCACCTGGCTGAGGTCCTGTGTGTTGGGTTTCTATAAAGTCTGCCTTTCTCTCCCTGGTTTCCATACTGTACTCTTTGGAAATTCATTACTAAATTCAGACCTCACATACGGAGTGGGGATATATGCTTGACCTCTGGAGAGTGGAGCATTTACACAATTGTGGGAATTCCCTATATTGGGCAAATATGTCCTTTCTCCCTCCTATCGCTTTAAAATAAAATAAAAATTCCTATTGTGGGAAACAAAGCCACAGATGACGTGTCCCCGGTCACTTCCCTAACATCACTTCTTTCCACTCTCCCTTCCTCACTACTCTGGGCTACATTGGGCTTTCCATGCCACACTCATGCCAAACTCATCCCCACATCAGGATCTCTACACTCACTGTTCCCTCTCTCTGCGTGCTCTGCTCTCATCCTCTGCAAGGCACCAGCCATGCTAGGTCAGCTGCCCCAATGTGCTCTAGCATGTCTCACTCATAGATAGCCAAAGCTCCCATTTGCTTGAAATTCAGAGAAGATACTTCACTCGGAAGAGCTTTCTCAAATGCATCATACTTGATTTTCTTTGGTTTCTCATTTTTCCCCTTTTTATTGAATTTTTTGGGGGTGAAACTGGTCAGCAAAATTAAACAGATTTCAGGTACACAATTCTACAACACATCATTTGTACACTGTATTGTTTTCAACAACCCAAGTCAAATCTCCTTCCATCCCCATTTATCCCTCTTATACCATCCTCACATCCCCCACACACTTTCCCCTGGCAATCACCACACTATTGTCTGTGTACATGAGGTCTCTCTCTCCCTCTCTCTCTCTCTCTCTGTCTCTCTCTCTCTCTTTGTTTTGCTCAATCTCTACCACTCCACAGTTGTCAGCATGCTCTCTATCAATGAGTTTGTCTCTACTTCACTTGTTAGTTCATTTCTGTTATTTCTAGATTCTGTATGAAAATCTGTTCTTTGCTTCTTTCTTAATGCATACAACTGGGATATTTATGAGTCAATTGAAAAGCAGTCTCCAAAGATATTTTGTAGGATCATACAATACTGAACTTTGGGGGAAAATAAATCTAACACCCTTCTCAAAATTGGTGCTTAAAATCAGTCAAATAACATATAATATTATATCAACCATATGTGTCATTATTATATGTTATGAGTATATGTAACTCTATTTACATATAAAAACATTTAAAAATAAATAAATTTTATACATCATCTTACCCCCATGTGATAAACATCTTTAACAAGATTGTATATGTCCCTCTAGGCACATATTCCATCTACATTTCAGGCACATAGTTGAAGAATAAGTGCAGTCCATAGCAGTTTTATTTCACTTCTAAAGTGCAACTGACAATATCAACTTGTGAACCAAATCCCACTTTTCCTTCTGGTGCCACCCAATTCCAATGTCAAACTTCCAGAAAAGTGCATTTCTAAATCAGGAATTCTTTTTTTTTTCAGGATGATAAATGATTGAAAAATTTATTTTAATCTGGAATTTGGTAAATATCTTGATTTGTTTATTTTACTTTTCTGTTACTAGATACTTTTAATTTTTGCTTCTAGAAGACACAATAATGCTATGAGAATTTACTCAAAGATTCCTATAGCAAAATCCTGTAGTAAAATCCTGTCTAATGATTTAGAAGAACTGATGATCAATAGTTACAAGTCATGCCTTATATTATATCAAATAAATTTTTCAAGTCAAATTTTATTCTACTGATGTGGACTAATGTAAAATCTCTATAATGCTAAGGAAATGTCTCAAATTCATATTAGAGAATCACTATTGCCATTATAAAAATGGTTTACATTAAAAATATAATAAAAACAAGTTTCATTACACAATAAGATGATGAAAAATGATAGATAAATTTTTATGTGAGCATTTGCAGTTAATTTTTGGAAATGCTGAACTGGTACTCTCTCCTCTAGTACTGGACCTCACATGAGCTACAGAGATACACAGATTGAGACTCCCTCATGAGTCGTAAACAAGGCTTTGGACAAAGGTTTCCTTGCAAAGATGAAATAAGCATAAAACAGAGTGAAAAGTTCAATGCATGATGGATGGGCTGTCCTCACTGAAGGTCACACTGTCACCAGCAAACCTAGAAGTACCACAGAGAATCAGCCACTTAAAATGTATTAGCCAAGGTTGTAACAAATAACAATGCTTTCTGTCTTTGAACCCTATTCTTAAGCTTTGGTGAAGGGTGTATGTGTCTAATGAGTTGAAGAGACACTGAGTCATTACCATTGGCCTTCAAGCTGGGGATGGCGATGATTCCTGTCTGCCAAGAGTTTTGTGAGTTCCAGGTGGTTGGTCACAGTACTCTAGGCTCCACACTGTGCTGTTGTCATCACTGTTGCTGGTGAGGTGTTATCACATCCTGAAGGAAACTAAAATCAGTAAAAAGAGTTAGACTCCCAAGCCTACTAAGCTAGAATGATGACAATGAGTAGTCAGTGCTAGGGGCTAGAAATCAAACAGGGCATTCAAGAACAAAGTAAGGTTTGGTTTTGGACATACTACTTCTTCTGGTAACATATAAAACTGCTCAGATTCTGTGGTACTGCCAGTTACTTTGCATTCTTGTAATGTGGGATAGATGCAGAATCAGTGCAGGACTTCAGGCTGAAGGAAATGAAGACATCTCCAAAATTAAGTGTTTCAACTTGACATCCCCAAACCGTGACTGAGCAGGATTCAGAGTCTACAGCTGCAGAGTGGAGGGGTGAGAAATGCTGGAGATTGAGATCTTATAGCCACAGTTTCATTGTGTTTGCAGAATTGGTATTAAAAACATAAAAACAAATCCCTAAAAGTGTTGGTTTAGTAATAGGATACTATTGTTTATTAATTAATGGGATCCTGACTAGTGATAACTCTAAACATTGAAATAACCTCATTTTTATGAAGTAGGGTATCAAATGTTCCAAAATAATTGGCTGCAACAACTGCCCACATACATACAAGCAAGTAAAGAATCGTATCTGTGGAAAATCCACACTAAGTAAACTTGATAAAGCATGTTTTCAACTCCATTATAAGTTGGTCTTAGTCATTGATGGTTTCTGTTTTCTGCTATTTTTGTCTGGTTTAGCCACTGATCTATGAAATGTTCCTTAAATTGAACAATCCCAGTGAGACTTAGTGATGCCATTGTGTCCTGGGAAAATTAGACATGAGGAACAAGTAGCATGGAGAAATAAATGAGATTGATTGAAAGGACAGGGTGAAAAGAAGAACAGAAAGAGGAGAAAACACTCAATGGAGAACATGCACAAGAGGAGGAAGTGTGCCCCTGGTCTTTGAGTCACTGGCATTTCGTTTGTACCTGACAGTGGGTAGGAATTCAATATAGGCTAATTGAATTTCAATATTAAAATTCTCATCACTAACAGGGAAGACTTTTTATGTAAGTCAAATGGCAATTTGTTTAAAGAATAAGGGCTATATTTATACATGGAGTATTCTACAATGATTAGAATAATATAAAGAACACCACCAAAGGTTCTTGAAAATAATAGGTAAGATATTTTTAGCTATGTTTACTAACATATATAAAATTTGGTCTCTCATAACATTTAAATTATAAATAATCATAATTTATTTTATTTCACATATACTATGACTTTCTCAAATAGTTTAATGATAGGGAATTTATTATAAGAATTTGCAAATAGACATGTATACCCATAACATTCAAATAGCCTTATTAAAATTTAGAAACAAATTTCAATGGAAAAGAAAAGTAGGCAATGCAGGTAATGAATAAAATAAAAGACACACTCTTAGACAACCTGTAGAAGAGTTATAGTTAATATCATAATGATCATGGAGAATAATGGACATAAACATCAACCTTCAAAGATAGATTGGGTTGGAGTTGGCCAAATTTCCTCTTAAAACCATAAAGGTGTCTATGTCTGCAGTACAATCTCTTCATCTATTCCCATCTACATATTGATAGGTAAATAATTGAAATATCCATGTACTAATTTTATTTTATTATTTAAAGTAGAATGGAATCTTATTAGAAAGGAACTCAGTGAGTTGCTGAAGCATTTTATTGACGCTCACGTAAAGTAAAGGGAAAACATGCACTGGGTGTATTTTGGGCATATGGTCACAACATGGGGACTGCGGAGGCCAAGGAAAGAAAGGATGAAAGACTGAGAACAATTTCAAATACCAAGAGAAATCCTTTTGTCTAAGAATAATGTACCTTCTGTGTCTTTCAAAAATTTCCACAGCAGATGGGCTGCTGGGCCTTGCTCCCCACAGAAAGTTTAAAACAGTAGGGCCGATTTCAATCACTCATTGGACTTTAAGGAAATGGAGAAAAATGCTAACATTTTAAGTGTGTAGATGAACCACAAAATCAGTAATCAGCTGAGATAAAAAGTCAGCTGATCACATTCAGATGAGAGCATGGTACATAGAACCCTCTCAAAAGCCTTGCTTCCCCTTCCTCTGCTGTTCTCATTGGATAGCATAGCTTTATGAGGAATTAGACCTCTATTTGTTCTCTGTGGGCACCATTGTTTTTCACTTTACTGTGTGTAGGTGTGGGTACTCTAAGAAGTGGGAGATGGATCTTGGTAGATTAGGCGTGGTGAGGGGAGGCTAACAAGTTGTGCCCACTAGTTTTAGCTGAGCTTGAGGGGTTCGAGACATCATATTAGTTCCTTCCTTCTCTTTCTTTGGGCCATCATGGTCTCAGAGATGAAGCTGATCAAAAGTCAGACCACTGAGGTGATAAGAGCACATAATTTGGGCTCAAATTCTCAAATCTTTCACTTTCTTTTGCCCTCAGAAATATCCTATCTTTTGAATGACTGTGTCTGCAACACATTTTCAGCAGGAGGCACTGTCTTCGAAGTTGGCTATGCACATTTCTCCTTCTTCCTTTCCCTCTTTAAGCTCTATGGGGAAAACCAGCACCATGTTGTAGAGAGAAGCACATCACAGCTCTCAGTCACATGTTGCTTCTTCATCTGATATTCATGTAACAAAATGTTTCCACTGCCTTCCAGATTTTCAAGCATAATTCTCATCATGTACTTGACTGTCCTTTTACAGATGCTTGACTGAAGGCATCGAGGGAACAAGGCCCACCTGATCTCTCTGGCACCTCGTGTTTTAGAGTGCCACTAACAAAACTCTGATGGAGAATAAAGAGAAGACAAGAAGAAAATGCATATAGTGTTTCAGCTAATTCGCTTTAGAATTGTCTTCCTACTCTTTGACATTAAGAATGGCCAGGAGAGGAAGGCCCAGTTCTGCCCAAAGCCACCACCACACCTTTCAATGGGCCTAGTGGCTAGTTGCCTTGTTTAAAAGCAATAGAAAAAATGATAATGTCCAAAGTAGGACTGAAGGAGAAAAGGAACTTTAGAAATTCATTCTCATCTACTATCTGTTTTCTTTCTCCTTTTATTTGATTCTCCCCACCCCTCTTCACATTTCTTGCCATGAAAAGTGAGGAATTATTGCTTGCTGGTTTCTATCTTTTAATGCATCTTTTTTTCTCTCTCACAAGACTTCAAAAAATATATGACACATTGTCATTAATTCTTAGTGGGAAAAACATGGAGTTTGTTATATCAGTCTTTGAACTTTTTTATACTTGAATTCTCTGAGTAAGAAAGAAAATGAAATAATACATGTGAAGGTGATTTAAAAACTAAAAACAATCTACAAAGGGAGAACAGTTTGGTATAAGAAGAGGTAGAAAAGGAGAGTTTGTCCAAATATGAGTCTGTTAAAAAGATCTAAGTAGAAATCTTTCAAAAGCAGCACTTAAAGTAAAATGGTTTTCTTTTACCAGGTGTCAAATTTAAAGTTTAGGAAATATGAATCACTAGGTTCATAGGCTTAAAACAAGGAAAAAATTAGTTATATACAACAGACATATAATTAGATTTTATACACTTTGGACTCAATTAAGGATATCTCAGTCTTCACCTCAAACACACATGCACACATGCCCATACAAATACTATGAATTATTGAACAAGAAGAATTAATTGTGAGAAATACAGAACACTAACAAATGTTTCCAATGGGGCTAAATTTAGAAAAATGTTGACATTCACTGAACATTTTCTATTTATCTGCACTCATGTTATTAAATTAAAATATTTCTTATTGTGGAAACCATCATGTATGCACCAGGACAGATTCCGAGACAGGGTAATAAAAGACACAGATCTCCTAACAAATGAAAAGTAGTACCTGACCACCAGATGACAGAACTAGCCTTTAAGCTGTTCAAATTAAGGCAAGATATCTATTTCTTATGCATTGGTGACAGGTTATTACATATACCCATTTAAATTGTGACTTAAACCCATAATTTCTGATAAACTTTTCTCTATTCCAAAAATCATATGATCTCAACAATGGACAAGATCATCTCACATGGTCAGAAATGTAAAGTTAAATATTATCTAAGCTTCATCAAAACAGGAAATCCAGAATTGTCCATCTTATTGATAAGGCCCACAATTGGCACGATTGGTATGGAATGTTTACTTTTGCCCTAGAAAATATATTAGTAAAATATTAGCAAGCAATGAACTTTGCCTTCTGGTATTAATAAATATTCAAAAATTCAGGAAGGAAACTCCCTTAACTTTTCACTAATTTTGCCCTCTCATACTGTCCCATCATCCGTGCCTATAGCAAGTCATGCAAGTCTTACCATCCATTACCTTGACAGGCAATGTGGGAAAAAGTAGTTCCTATGTTTAAAACCTGTTTCTAAAATTACAGAAGGGGAATGTGCTGTGCAAAGTTCTGTCACTTTTTTACTGTGTGCCCTTGAGCATGTTATTTATCCTCTTCATTCTCAATATTCTTCTGAAAAGTAGGTACATTGGCCCCCTGTCCTCTGGGGATGCATTCCTAGACCCCTAGTGTATGCCTGACACCATAGATAGTAGCAAACCTTATATGTTCTATGTTTTTTCCTTATACATCCAAACCTATGATAGTTTAATTTATAAATTAGGCACAGTAAAAAATTAACAATAATAAAATAAAATTTTTTAACAGTATACTGTAGTAAATGTTATGTGAATGTGCTCTCTGTCTCACATATCTTATGATACTATACTCACCCTTCTTGTGATGAAGTGAGGTTAATGACATAGGCATTGTGAGATAGCATTAGGCTACTGTAAGGGTGACTTGAACACAATCACTGTGATACCAATACAGTTATCTGATTACCCTGATAGATATTAAACTGACTAATGGGCTGGAAGCTTATACAGTGTGCAAACAGGGGATGACTCATGTCCTGGGCTGGATGAAGCTGACAATGTGATATTTCATCACATTACTCTACTCAGAATGGAACACGATTTAAAACTTATGATTTTTTTATTTCTAGAATTTTCTATTTAATATTTTGGATCATAATTGACTGCAGGTAACTAAAACTGGGGAAAGTAAAATCAGAAATAAGGGGGGGGGGCTGTTGTAAAAATAATATTCATCATACAGGTGAGTGACAAGTATTAAATGAAAGAGCAAATCTCAGTCATTCAGCACCATCATTGTCAGAGTAAATCTTAATCCAATGTAGTTGTGTTTGGTGATTGTGACTAAAAATATGAAACAAACCTGCTTTACAAGATAGTATGTAAAAGATGGCTTTAACAGGATAAAAAAAGAGAAAAAGAAAAAGGAGAAATAAAGAATAAGAATTAAGGGGTGGAGAAGAGAAAAAGGAGGAGGAGGAGAAAGGGAGGCTTAAAACAACAACCACTTTGGAAGTTAATTTACATCATTTAATAAAAATGAAAGTGTGATCAGTGAGGTCCAGGCATTCTGTCTCAGGTGTGCTGAGCTTGGGAACTCTTGCAGGCATGCACAGGGCGGTGGGCTAGGACGTCTGACCCTGAGCAATGGACCCTTTTCATTGGAAGGTCAATGCTTAGGGCAGCAGCTGACACAATGACTTTAATAACCCACAATATTTTTATATTAACTGTAGGTGGTGACTTCTTTCTTGCTAACACCAAGAAAAGAGTTAAATAGGTTTAAATGCCTCAAATTCAAAATTGTTTTCTCCCAACCAAAAATACCATGGAACACTGATGACAAACCAGGCACGCTGTCAAGAAAAGATGTGTCTGGAACTTTGTGTTTTCCATCCAGAAATCCTGAGAAGACATTTATGTCCATAGCATTTGTAAATTAGTACTCTTCAGGAACAAAATAGTGTGCAGTTGTTCAGACATAATGTGATTATTAGGCATCTGCTTAATTTGGTGGAATGATAAAATTAATGGCCCCAAATTCCACAAATACAAACTGACCACATAATATTTTAGAAATTTTATGAAGAAAAATTTCATATATAGCAAAACCAAACACAGTCCTCGCCCTCTGGCAGCTGACAAGTTCTCAGGGAGACAGACATAGGTACACATACAATTTCATTGCAAAGTATTGAGTATTATGATAAAGATGTATATGAGTTTTTGCCACAAGTGACAAAACTGTGAACATTTTCTTTTGCCTGTACTGACCAAGAAAAATTTCCCAAAGAACACTGAACATCAACAGTACAGCAAATGATGGATATAAAGAGTACATACAGTCAGTCATGAGCTGCATAACAAACTCTTGGGTCAAAGATGTACAGCATATATGGGGATGGCATCCCACACAGCCTACCTGGTAACTGTGTAATGCACTTTACCAGTAGGTTTATGTGAGTGCAATCTGTGATGTGCTCACAACCATAAAATTGTCTAAAGAGACATTTCTCAGAATGTATCCCTATTGTAAAGAGGCACATGACTGTAATCCCCATCATCTTTCCTGTTTATCTTTACTTGGGAAGTTGAATGGTGAGTACTGAAATATGGATTTAAGGCATGAGAGTCTTTGTAGTTAGAGAGGGAATCTCTGCAGTAAAAATGAGAGTCAAACATTCACTAAGTGGACTTTTTAAAACTCATCAACTAAGGGGCAGCTTTGTGGGGCCCTACAGGCAGTTTTCAGGGATCAGGGGCCTCTGGCTGGAGAAGCCACACATCTTTGGTAGCTTCATCCCTTAGTGGACAAGAGAGCACTAGGACATCCTCAGATGCTGAGAGTCTCCAGTTCAGTACAAACCAAGGAGGTGTCCCCTCTGTCAACAGAATGAATGAAATGATTTTGCTGGTGGTGTGTTGGCTTCATTGTGGCTAAGCTTATTAATTTCTGTAGAAAAATGGTTCTCATTCTTCTAAAATACATTTGCAGATTGCATTCTTTCAGCTTACTAAGCACTTACAAAGCTGTGACAATATTTATTATGTTACTCCTGGTTGGACATTACGAAACAAAGATACTCTGCTGAGGAATCAATTCTTGCCCTGAAGTCTATGCCAAAAAGGGAGCTGTTTTTTGGTGCTCTACACAGCGCTTTAGCATAAACCATCAGAAGTGCATAGAATATAGTACTTCCAATTAAGCAAACACCTTAAAAGTAATCTCTAGTTGTTCTGGTTTTCAGTTCAATAACAACACCTACCACAAAACTGCAATTCCCTTCAAAGGGGCAGATGGTGATTGAAAGCCTGACCTCACCCCTCTCTGCAGCGGAGTGGCACAGATGGACCGGCACTCTCCAGAGGATCCCTTGCCCAGCCAATGATCTTGGTACCACCTCTGGGCTTCTCTCTCTGCCACTAGAACCTGTTAATCTTCTGAACCCTATGATGGCGGGAGAAGTGCACTGCTTGTACACAGATTTCTGGCATTTTTCAAAACCTGAGGCCAGACAGGTCATACCTTTTAGCATTATGTTGTGAGCTTGCCAGTGCGTGGTCCCTGTGCTGTGCTCAGAATCACAGCCGACCAGTGGCTGCATTGCCGACCTTCCTGCTGGACCATTACTCCCCCTACCCCCACCCCCCAGTTTGGATCTTCATCAATCAGATGCCAGTCTCCAGTACAAGCAGACCCATCCAGATGTACAGCATCATAGGATCAGGCACAGGCCAGGGGGCGTTGAAGGACCACATGACAGTGATTCCCTGTTGAGAAATGCTTTGTCCCCGTAGGGGCAGAAAGAATAACTACACAGATCAAAACTGTTTCAGGACACCACTTTATTTTTTCTTTCTTCAGGGGAAAGTGTGTTATTTGATGAAAAAGGTAACTTTTTCTGGAGTATCTTAAAATCCTAAGCATTAAAAAAGAAATACTTGTTTGTAGTGCAACCCAGGAGTCTCTCTTCAGACAGGCAAAACCAAAACTCAAAGCAAATAGAACAAAACAAAACAAAAGAAACAAAGTTCCCTTCTAATCTTCTAGTCTAGAATATTTCCATGCAATTGGATTAAAAGCATCAACAAAAAACAAAGAGCAAGAATTATACCCAAGATTCACTGGTATGATCAGTGAAATACACACTGGATTTTTAAGGTGAAATTGTGTACATAAAATTTAAAAAGAAAAAGAAAATAAATTTAATATAGTCCACAAAGTGTTGACTGCCTACTTCATCCATTTGTAGACAGTCTTGGAAGGATTCTGTGCCCCAATTTTTACTAAATGTATTATTATAGGACTTTGGAGCTCACTGTCTTCATTATTATAATTTCCTCTCCCTCTGATAATGTGTCCTTCTGAGATGGGCCACAGTGCAGTCCGCCTGCAGCTGGCCAGGCCTGAGCCTCAGCAAAGCCATGTGTAGAGATGCCATGTCTGAGAGATGGGCAGTGGCACAGAGAGCTGAGCTGTGGGTAGGACAGGAGAAGGGCCTAAACCAGGTGATACTGTTGGGACTCCAACATCATATCGCCACTTATGCCCATGGTAACAATGGATTTCTTAATTCTTTGAGGATATAAATGTACCTATGACACCACTGATTTTCCTTAAGCTAATTTTAGGTTGTTTCTGTAACTTGTGACCCAAAGAGGCTGAGGCTTGAGAATAGAGAACACTGGGTTAGTAAGCCGGTCTGAAAATGTCCTGGACTAAGAGTAGAAATGACCGAACTGCAATGATAATCACACAAACTAAATTGGGAGAAAGAGAATGATGGTTAGAACAAAGTCTTCAATGAACAGCTAAAGCCTCTGCGTGGGCAACAGAGTTGGTAAGACAGAAAAATAACAAAGTAAGTCACAAATATACCATCTCAGATCCAGAAAAGAGATCAGAGGGAAACCTTATCAGAGACTGGGCCGAGGGCTAGGGGAGGATGGCTGGAGTGAGTCTTTGTTGGGAGCCCTGGAAAAATCTTCCTCGAGGAGATGGCATCTGAGTAGAAGTTTGCCATTCCCAGGAGTGTCAATTCCGTTCTCTAGACAACAAGGGAATATTCAAGATTTTAGGTAGGAGGGTGACAGGGTGAGGTTGAAGATATCACATGTCACTTCTGAACATTTCCCACATATTTCCACTCCTCCAGGAGGCCGCCGTGATGATCTGCAGACATCCTGCCCCTTTAGCAGGGCCGCTGCACAAGCCTCCCAGCTGACCTCCTAACTGAAGTCCTGTCCCTTCAAATTTGCCCACACAGCAGCCAGAGTAATCCATCTAAAATACGGATCCTGCCATGGCAGGCACCTCTGCTTAAAATCACATCCCTATCTCCACCGCAAGCTCCTTTGGGACACTCATATTTTTCCAAGAGACACACAGTTTCCAGAAGCACTGGCATGTTTTCACCCTTTAAAAAATATGCAGCATGAATATTGTATAGAGATGCTTTAGTAGCTAGTTAACTACCAATTTTAAATTGTTTGGCTCGTGATGGTCATTTACTGTTACCATATATTATCATTTTAACAAACTCTAGAAGTAAAACCACCACCTTAAACAACTCAAAGGTATTGATGTCACAAGGGGGTGGGGGTCTGTCTTGTCTGTCAGCTTTTGGACCTCCTGGCCATGGTGGGAGAGTCCGTGTGAAGGGAGCAGGTAAGGTCTCTATGGGGGTCCTACCTATCTCGGCCTCACTTGCTGGGCCTAGCCCTCAAGTTGTGTGGGCAGGGGTGGAGTCGCATCTATGGGTGATGAGAGCATGGCTGTACACCCTCTTCTTGTTCCTCACACTCCCTACACAGGGTGGCTCCAGCTCACCTTTGAGGGCACAGATCTGACTTCAGGTTCTTCAGAAAACAGGACCTTCCTTTCTTCCATATGAGGATGTTCATAAATGTCTATGAGTTTCATAATGCCAATATGGTGCTGGGAAGCCCTACATGCATGTGCTTTCATCCCAATGAAGCCCCACAAATGCTCTATTATGACTCCCGATATATAGATGGGGAAACTGAGGAAATGAGAGTAAATTACCTAGCCAGAAACACATAGCTAGCAGGTGGCAGAGCCTAGGTTTGATGTCAGGATGTTTGTTTCCAGAGTTCATGCTTCCAATGTGCCTGGTTGGGTGTCCCCAGGGAGTGTCTATATCACTGGTTCATAGTGTTGCATCAACATTGCCAGTCGGTGCCTCTGGAGAGAATCAGTTATGGGCAGCAGCCTGATATATGGCTCACAGCTTGCACTTGATAAATATATGTTGGATCATTAGTTCACTCGTGACTTAGAATTTCCTTATGCTTCTAGGACACATCTGCCTTTTGGTGTAAATTCCACATTTAAACACTATCTCAGTGTGGTAGAAAAGATAAGACTGCTTAAAGATTAGAGGCAATTCTTATTTACTTTGTTGAAAAGCAAATCCTAATTGCAGTGTGAAGACTATGTATTAAAAATCTGTTGCAGCCCTGGCCTGGTTGTTCAGTTGGTTGGAGTATCGTCTGCTGCACCAAAAGTTTGTGGGTTTGATTCCCGTCAAGGCAAATACCTAGGTTGTGGGTTTGACCCCAGGTCAGGGTACATATGGTAGGCAAGTGACTTATGTATCTTTCTCACATCAATGTCTCTCTCTCTCTCCCTTCATCTCTCTCTAAAGTCAATAAACATATCCTTGGGTGAGGATTAAAAAAAAATGTTTCAGAAAAGGAAATGTTTGGGATCAGTCTATTACCCAAGGCTATTTATAATATGTCTTTCCTAGAAGTGTTTATTGTAGAACATGCAAATGACAGTCTAGGGAGGAGCTTATGACCTCTGACTTTCATTGCCCTATAAAAATTGATTTTCCTTCCCTCTGTCCCAATAAAACTCATCATATACCAGGGTCAGGGGAAAAAGGAAATGGAAGGAAGGAGATGTGACTGTGCACTAAGTGGCTTAGCAAAAGAAGCCGCTGTACTGTCCTTGTAACTGGTCATCCACAGGGAACCTGCTCCCTGTGATCCATGGGCAATGGGGGGAGAGGGCAGAACCCACACACGCCCACACCACAGTGGGCTATCCTCTCCACCATGCATTTACATCCTTGCCATACCATCATGTGCAGATTTGAAAGGACAATTGTTCCCATAAATTGAAAAAAATCCTCAAGTTATGTGATCTGTTGACTGGTGGGAGGGCCATTATCAAGATTTATTGACTTGGAGAAGTCACATTTTCTTGGGCACTGCAGAGCCTAAACATTAGTATCTAGACTAAACATTTTTGGTCTTGAAAGCTTTTCTTTCTTTTAAATTAGTTTTCATGCCAAAGCTCTTCTTTTCTCATTAGAATACACATTTCCCTCTCTTGTGTTGGAGGACAATATCATAATAAAATTGTATATGATTCCTTTCAAACTTTGTCAAATAATCATATTAATTGGTTATTTGACAGAGTTGCATTTCTAAGTTCAAGCCAAATCTTGCTAAAAAATATCATTAATCTTTTAACTTTCAACAGACTATTGACTAAGCTATTACAAACATTGCTTATCACAGAATATACTTTTACACACACAAAATCATTGTCCCAATAAGTAGACTTTTCTTTATCTCAAGAAATTAGATTGCATATAAAATATAAAATATAGAAAGAGTTTTTATGTTATCCTATTTGTTTAATTCAAGTAAATTTTTCAACAGGATCACTCAGACTTTCAAGATTATTTTATTTCTTCTGCCCTCAATTATCCAGCAATGAAATCACAGATCCTGACTATATATATATATATACATCCTGTAAAAACTATATATATATAATTTTACAGGATGTTTGTTTATGGCTAAACTTCTAAATGGTGGGAGGGCATCCCACACTATGGTAGTGACATGTTTATCACTGCACCTTGAGATGGTGCCCACCACGGCACCCCTGGAGCAGATGAGCCATGAGCCAAGGCATGCAAATTCCTCTATGGAGAGTGTCTCATCCCCTCTTACAGAGATGACCTTCTAGCAATCCACACTGTCCATATGGACAGTTTCCAGCTGAGAAACTCCCATCCCAGTATGTACAGGATATTTGTGGCATGTCACTTACTGGAAATGGAAGGCTCACACATTGAATAAAAGCAACAATGGATAGATAAATAAACTCCAGTGGTCACACTTACAAAGATTCAGTAACAAATACAGTGATAGTATGCATTTTCCAAATTGATTATGTCTTTGGATTAATCTGCAAAAAAGGCAAAATAATATTACAGTTTCTAAGTTAACAGCTCCATGTAGAGTGGGTGCCTAGAATAAGGAGCCAGGTTCAAGACCCACTCACCTTTCATTAATCCTGTAGTCTTGTGCACTTCTGTGTCTGTTTCCTAGAGAATTAAGTGAGATGTATTTTATAAAGCAGGGTTTATCTTGTTCTCATAAAAATAGTGGTAGCTTTATTTCTCTCTTTAATGTGCCTTTGTCTCCTGTCATGCATGTTCTCTAGTCATAGTCTGTGTGCTTGTGCATACATCCCAATATCCAGGTGTGTAGCGAGTATTCAGCAGAGCATGGTTGTGTCTGATTTCCAGTGTCCTTAACACATGGCATGTGCAACCTTTCGTTTGTTGGTTTGTTTCATATACTTTAATGGTTCTGAGTTCAAGCTGTGCCTTACCAATGTATATATTTCATAGAGTAGTGGTTGTTATTAGCCCCGAAACACTGGTATTCAACTACAGAAATGAGCTAATGATGTTTTAAAGTCAAGGAACCAATAGTAATACTAATTTTATTACAAATAGTTTATTAATAACACATCTTAAATTTTGTAAAAATTGTTCTAGAGGTTAATTCATTTTTTTAAAACTCTTTGTGTTAGCTGGAATACACAGTTATTATTTTATTACATTGCTGACTGGTTTTCTAATTTTTTCTATAGAAATACTGCTTACTCTATTTATTAGTATATAATGCCATGATATTTATAGCCTCTGTGCTTCATTCTAAAATACTTATATGACTAAACTTTATTCCAACTTTTGTCATTTAGGCCTCAATTTTATGTAAGTTTCTTATAACTGAGTCAGTGCACTGTGATGAGATTCAACTCTGCACAATGTTCCATTGAGCACCTATTAATGCATGAAGTTAGTTTAGTGGTAAATTAAATTTAAGAATCAATTTAAAACTAGGAGCTGGTTTCTCAAAATATACAAAGCGACCTCATAAAAATTATGTATCTAAAATTTTGAATGTAAAGTATTGCTAGTTGCCTTGCTAGTATTAAATTTCTATAATATTAGCTTTTTTTTGAAAAGGAAAGTTTATTGTATGTACAGAAAAAAAAACAAAATATCAACAAAAAAATAGAGTTTACCATGAAAGGAGACATGTTAAGAGATATAGGACTATTCTGAAGAAGAGTCTGTAGAAATTAAAATATTGGTAGATGAATTAGAGAGAGCTATACAGATTTATTAACCATCACCAGAATTTTTCAATAAGGTTCAACTAACTTATGACAGTAAATTCCAGCTTTAAGTTAAAGAATAGCAAAAAAATTCAGGATATTAATTAAGATTTTAATAAAAGGGTTATATATTCATGCATTTATATATTCGTGTTGATGGCTATATTTATTTATATTTTATTGTTGATGCATCTAGAAATTGTGAAGATTTTTTTTAAAAGCTTAAATAATGGTCTGTTTTCACAATGATATTTGGGGGAGATAACACATGCTATCAATGTGTGTGATCAACTAGTTAAATGCTATTACAGGTATTTAGAGGAGACACCCCACATTCATGAGAAGAGTGAGTAAGTTTTTCTTGTGTGTGGTGAGGATTATGCTGTTTTTTGAAGATTAGGAAGTGAAAGGAGAGGCAATTGCATCTGAAATCTGAAATTACTGGAGAAAAATATCTCTTCTTCCAAGGCAATTCTGGTGAAAAGAACACTGGATTAAAACCCAGCCATTCTGGTTTTAAAACTTAGTTCTGTCACTACCTAAAAGTGGGTCCTTGAACAAGTAGCTTTATAACTCTGCCCATCAAACTTCTCATTTATAAACCCAGGAAACCAGCATCTGTGAACTCTCCCAACTCTCAAATGTGATGCTTCTAAGGAATCTTTTAAAGTGTGGAGCTGAACTGAAGGGAAAGCAACCAGCCTGTCCCTCTCCCTGGCATGGCTTCTGTCACAGGGGACGAGACATTTGCCCCTGGGTAAGGGGAGCGCATCTGAGCAAACTCTCACACAGCATCTGTAGGCAACAAAGGAGCTCAAAGCACACACAGAGGACAGACTCCATCACTTTCCTGTTGGCTTTCCTGATAAAACATAAATTATGTTTCTCACCCTGACAGAGATTATTTGTTCATCTTTCTCCTGGAAGCTGACCCCAGAGGCTCTGGGTGTTTCATCAGAAACTCTTGCCACTACTTTGAGATCCCTGAAAGCATTTCCTAAAATACTTTGAACTCCAGCTAGACTGCTGAGTTACTTCTTCTAATGATGCATCTTTTAAGCAGGAGGCAAACAATGTATTTAACTGTGTAAGTTAAGGTTTTACAGATATGAGTGTGCCTGCATATGTGTGTACCACATACGTATAATATATGCATGTATATAAGTATACATACACATAATGTATTCTGCAATTTTACATGCTAGTAGAGGCTACTCTTCAAAAGGAACTACTTTCCAATTTTGCCCAGAAGGTAATATAAAAAATAGAGCTGGTTCTAAAAAGTGTGCACAAATGAACTGAAAATAATCACAATACAAATAAATGTGGGGAAATAGAATTTCAGCAAGCAAAGGTTTTCAACAATACTCCAGAGTGAAAAATAATTTTTTTTTTGAGTTGGTTCAAAAGGAAGACAACTCAGAGGAGCAACAAAGAGAAAGCTGGGGTCAGCGCCAAAGGTCAAGACAATGAAAGCGTGTGTGCACAGCTGTCCATGAGCAAAAGCATTAAGTCAGCCTCAAAATCAGACACTCTATATGGAATATATATATATAGCTCAGATTGCATTTTTGTTGTTGTTACAGTTACAAAGTTATTTTAGTCATTAAAAATAATGAGTTGACACTTATCTACCATAAAGCAAAGGAAATGGGAATTTCCACTAAATTTGTGAATACACATTCTCAAGAGACAAATATGATGGGCAATGGAGATTACCCTTTTGTTCCACACTCATGGCCCTCTGTTGCTACCGGGGAAGACAATCCATAAACGGAGTTTCTGTCTGGAACCTCTCCCACCCCCTCAAATACTTGATTGGCCAGAATTTCAAACCAGGGTTTCATAACCCTGGCACTGTTCACATTTGGGCCACAAAGCCTTGGTTATAGATAGCTGTTCCATAATGAGCAGCATCTTGTGATTCTACCCACTAACTTCTACTAGAACCTCTCTCCCTCCCCAGCTGGTCCAACCACATGTCTCCAAATGTTGCCAAATGTCTGAGTTAGGGAGTAAGGAGAGGCACCCCATTAAGAACCACTTTTTAAAACTCCTCTTGTTGGGACAGGAGCATCAGCTCAGGGCCCCAGTGTCTTGCTGTGCCATCCTAAGAACATTCTCAAAACAAAAGAGTGGGGCCACAAGATGGCAAACCCCATTTTTGAGTCTGGGGGGAAGTCTGTTGAAAAACCAATTTAATGATATGACAATTTTAAAATTTTCTTCAATTATGAGCATATTTACATCTAAGTGGGCATGGCCACAATTAAATGAAGCACCTCAGTCATTTGACACTAGAGGCCCAATGCATGACATTTGTACACTCAAAGGGGTCCCTTAGCCTGTCCTGTGCCCTCTCGCAGTCCAGGAGCCTTTGGGGGATGTCCGACTGACAGCTTAGGCCCGCTTCCCATGAGAAGCGGGCCTAAGTCGTCAGTCAGACATCCTTAGCACTGCTGCAGAAGTAGGAGAAGCTCCCGCCACCACTGCTGTGCTCACCAGCCATGAACACGGCTTCTGGCTGAGTGGCACTCCCCCTGTGGGATTTCACTGACCACCAGGGGGAAGCTCCTGCATTAAGTGTCTGTCCCCTGGTAGTCAGTGTGCATCATAGTGACTGGTCATTCTGCACTCGGGCTGAATCTGCTCTCCAACATCCCCTGAGGGGTCCTGGATTGTGAGAGGGTGCAGGCCAGGCCCAGGGACACCACCAGTGCATAATCAGGGCCAGGGAAGGACGCAGGAGGTTGGTCAGCCAGGGAGAGACTCCAGGGCATGTCTGGCCCATCTCGTTCAGTCCCGATCAGCCAGACCCCAGAAGCAAGCTAACCTACTGGTTGGAGTATTGGCCCCCTGGTGGTCAGTGCATGTCATAGTGACTGGTTGACCAGCTGACTCTCTGCTCCCTGGTGGTCAGTGCACGTCATAGCTAGCGGTTGAGAGGCCTTAACATATCATTAGCATATTATGCTTTGATTGGTTGAA
This sequence comes from Myotis yumanensis, assembly GCF_028538775.1. NCBI lineage: Eukaryota > Metazoa > Chordata > Mammalia > Chiroptera > Vespertilionidae > Myotis > Myotis yumanensis. The sequence goes on from NW_027223755.1 coordinate 27,017,098, forward strand.
TGGCCAACCAGACTGGACACGGCATATTAGGCTTTTATTCTATAGGATAATGGAAAATAACTCATTTTTCTTATGTGTACACTTTTTAAATTAGTTTTGTTATGCTGAGAACAAATGCAAATACTCCATTTAAAGAAGATATGACATAGCACTCAAATATCTTTTTAAAAACAATAAACAAATAGCATTTTCTTTAATGTAGTCAATTCACTACAGTCCAAACAGTAATCCTTTCATGTAGAGTGAGTTAACCCAGAGATGCATGCAGACTTTCCTTCTCAGTCCCCACCAAGTGGTCAGACCTGGGGCAGCAGCTGCTGGGGAGGTGCTAAGGGTTAGAGCTGTGAGTGAAGTAGCCACTCTCCCCACCCAAAGGGCTCATATTCAGGCTGAAATTGGCCCTCATAGAAGATGAATTGCACTCATTGAGATAAACCTCAGTATTTCATCTTAATCATCTGTTCTTTACTAACCATTTCATCAAACCACCTCTTGGTAGCTATTTTAATAGACACTGTCATTTCTGTGAATTTCAACTTCAAAGTACCAAGTTAACATCTTTATTGTTTTATTTCCGGGGTATTTCAAAGTTGAAGTCTCCAGATACAACTTCCTCTGCTCCCAGCTTGGCATCTTCCACGTAACTGGGGGAAGGCAAGAACCCTCCTAGAAAGGTGTGTGGTGGGAGGTGTGGACACACCTGCAATCCAGTTTTTTGCTGCTGGCTGGCAGTGACTGCTCCTTATCCTTGACAGTATGCTTTCCTTTAAGTTTTAAACAAACTCAAATCGACAGCCATTATAAGGACCGACAGGGTTAATTTGCTACATGTACATGTTTAAGTATTCCCCTACATCATTTTTTTTTAAATCTGCACTAAACTTCAGAGTTCTCAACTCCACTATCTCCATTTTCAAGAACCAGTAATGGAGACTTAGAACAGTCATCAGATTTCGAATCAGGATAACATAGTTCCAGGTCTCTGATCCACCACTGTGCATACCACCAGTGCTTTCAATAGAATAGATGCACCAGGACTTCAACCATCCTGGCTCTTGTATTTGGTCTCACTCCCCTGGAACTATAATTTACTAGAAGGCAAGGCTGTATGTTTCCTATTCTTCACTCAGTTCTCAGTGCTTTGTATGCTGCTTGACACATAGTAGATGCTTAGTAAATAATTGCTGAATTAACAAATGAGGGGAGGAATAAAAACTAATTCCATTGTAGAAAAAATAAAATAAAATGGCATTTGTGGCACAAAAAACTCTAATTAAAAATTACAGACTGCCAAGAATTAACAAATAAGTATGTATTAGGGCAATAGTGATTCACAATCTATCTTTGCAGGATAAATGGCAGGTTCAACAGTGCACAACTTTGGTAAAACGTCTATGCTCTGACTTTACTTGAAACTCCACTGTTCCTTAATCTTGATCAGTGACTCCATCTACAAATTTTCAGTTTATTTTACTATTATATACCTAGGCAAGAAAGCTTTGCATTTGTAAAGAACACCTAGGGCTACTTTTATAAACTGCTATTCTGCACTGAGTTTCATTCCTTTGTATAAATATTTTCAAATATTTTATTACTAGAGGCCTGGTGCATGAATTCATGCATGGATGGGGTCTGACCAGAGGGGGGTGGGGAGAGGGGGGGGCAGGGGCTTCCCACAGTTGGTGGGCCAGCCCTGCCCCTTGGTCGAACTCCTGGTTGAACTCTCAGTGGAGGGGACAATTTGCATATTGGGTTTATATTATATAGGATAATTTACAAAGTTGAAAAAAAAATGTAATGCCAATATGCCCACCACCTATATTCTGCCAATGACACTTTATACTTGTTTTGCACATCTATCCACCTATTGTTCATCAGTCTTTCTTTTCTCCTGATGCGTTTCACAGTAAGTTGCAGAATTTAGTAGTTAGATTTTAATATGTGTTTATAGGTTTTTGTTCAGCTGTAAATTCACATGCAATGAAATGTACAAATCCTAGGTATTTACTTATCTAGTTTTGGCAAACATATGCACCTGTGTTGCCAAACCCCTATAAAGATACACAACATTACACAGTATCAGAAACTCCCTCAGGCCCTTACTAGCTAAAACCCTATCCCTATAACCTCCAGAGCAGTTTCTGCTTTTGTGTTTTTATTGTAGTTTTGTTTGTTTGTTTACTATTAACCAGATTTAGATTTACCTGATTTGTAATTTTATAATTTTATATAAATGGAATTACACACTATGTATTATTTTGTGTAAAGTTTCTTTCAAATCAACCTAATGTTTTTGATATTTCCCTATCTGAAGCTCATCCCTTTTCATTGCTCAATAACATTTCATGGATTACATATCCTAATGTTAATCCATTTTCCTGTTGATAAAAACCTTGCCTATTTCAAGTGTGGTTTTTTTTTTCTATTATTATTAAAGCTGCTATGAACATTCTTATACATATATGATGTGAACTTGTTTTTCTTTCTTATGAGTAAATGCTTAAGATTAGAATTTCCAAGCCATAGGATAATTGGATGTTTAATTTTGTAAGAGACAGGCAAACATTTTACAAATTGGTTGTAGATTTTTCCCAATTCCACCAAAAATATACAAGCGTTCCAGTGGCTTCACATTCTTCGCATCCATTGCTGCTATCATCTTTTTAATTTAGGCATCTGGTGGGTGTGTGAATCTCCATTGCCCTGATGATAAATGTGAGGTTGAGCACTTTTCCATGGATCAATGATCATTTTATGTCTTCTTAAAGCTGGACACTGTAATCTTTTCCCCAATTTTATTGAATTATCTTTTTTTAAAATTATTGAATTGCAGGAAGTTAAGTCTTTCAGATATATATTTGAAAGGTAATATTCCTTGCAGGTCACTATGATGAAAGAGTTTTGGGCAAATTCTGTTTTCAGGACATCTTTTTCTAGCAGTGTGTCTAAATCTTCTTTGCTCTTCTTTTCACAATTGAAAACATTGTCTGAGAATCTGATTTTTGTCTTTATTCATTTTGGAAGTTGCAGGACATTCTAAGGATTAGCTTTTCTGTCAAAAATTTTAGTGTGTAATCTTAATTGTTTTATTGTTATTTACACCACAAAACCTTCTTTTAATCTTTTACACATGTCCTTATGAAATATATATTTTTCAGAGTCTATTATGTATGCTCACTGTCCTCTTCCCGCCCCTATTCTCCTCTTTCTCTTAAAAGTAGCCACATCATATATTAGAATCACACTTTTGAAAATCTGTTCATCTTTCTCTGAGAATTTCAGAATTATGCTTGGTCTGATCTCCTCTCATTCTGCCAGGGAGTATCTCCTCTCCGGTCATAGTGAACTCCATGATGACACAGAGTCTTTTCCCAAAGATTACTGTCTATTTTACTTTAGCCAACAGTCAGTTCCTGTTGCTCACCATTAATTCCTGAGTAACAGTTGTCTTTGATTCTCTCTCTACTTTCTGGAAGATAAAATTGTCAGCAGAGCAAGTTTGATATTTATCAGATACAGTATTTTAGCTGAATGAGACTTCGCGCAGATGCATCAAAATTGGAATCTCGCATCAGAGCTATGTCGTTGCACTATGTCATTCTTGTGATCTGTGCCACAAATGTGCACAGCTCATTTGTTCTGTTTTGCAAGTGTGGTCTGTTCTATTTCTCAACCACAATGTGGTTTGTCTCTCCTTTTATCTTTAGAAGAGTCCTTTAGAGTGTGTCTTCACCGTGAGTTTTAGGGAATTTTCATGCAATTATACACTTTTTTTTTCACATACAGAGTTCATTGTGCCCATTTCTAAGAGATCTGTTCTTTTTACTCAACAAGTGCATTAGAGTTTTCCTACAAACAGTTCATCTGGGTCCCACTGATAGTTCATAAATCAGAGCTCCCTCCACGTGTTAGAACCTGAGGTCACCTTTCCTCGTGGCTCACATTCTGAGTGCTTCTGTGACATGACCTACGAGTGCTAATTTCTCAGGATGACCATCTTTGACGTGTGGCCAGTCACTTCCTTTCTTGTTCTGTGGAGAACATGATAGTGCTTCTCACTCAGAAAGTGCAAGTTTGCCTCTCAGGAGAAGTATCCCATAGTCATAGTAAAATTCACAGATTCACTGCTGTTTTTTGTGTTTCTTTTTAATTATTATTATTAGTTCAGAAAATTACATTTATAGTTACTTCCACCTAGGAAATACCTGAACTTGAGGACATCAGGGACAAGTTGCCTGTGCTGTGCTGTTGCACACAGACTGGGTGGGTGCGTGCGCATGTTGAACTCTAAGCTGCCTTCCCAGTGTCTGACACGGAGGACTATTGTCCTGATTTACAGGGTTATGGTTGGGTCATAACAAGGAGGCTTTCTGAGAGCTGTGAAGCTCAACACATGAATATTTTGCAATAATTTTTATTTTTAAAAATAATTATTAAAATATGTATCTTGATTACTGTACTTTTACCCATCGCTTAAAAGTTGGGCTCCAACTTTTTTCCTATCTTGACCCTTCTCAGTCTTGACCTTATAAATATTCTGCATATGTTTAATGTTCAAATAATCCACAATAAAATAAAGATTATAGTAACTTCTCTAAATAAATGACTTAATTGGCAATCACTAACCATAGGAATTCCAGTGTTTCCAACCTTACTCTGCCTTTCTGCTTAAGATTTTAAGGTTGCCATATTGGTGACTAAGTCTGGAAATCAATGATCCCACTAAGAAGGAAAGGTCCTGAAAAAAACTGTAGTAAAAATGGGTAAAACCTTGAGACACATGCTACAGCAAGGAACACTTGATTCCTAACAATTGGGGCTGCATGGTCATAGTTGGAATGGGGTCTCAAGATGCTGCTTTGGGGACACAAAATACATATTTCCAGGCCATCTGCTCATTGCTCATTGATCACTGCCTAGGACAGCAGGCTGCATGTGTAATGCTTTCTGAGGTGGATACTATCATCCATTATGTCCAGATGACACATACCTTACCAAAAGGGTTTTCTACATGATAACATTTTAATGTTGTCACTTTGGGAGAATATTTTGTCTTTAAAGAAGAAAAGGTCAAGCCTGCAAAATTTTAGATAGCTTTGATAGAAATCAATACAGTGAAGGGCACATTTTCTACAAAATATTTTTGTATGTTTTATTTATTGAATGTTCAGCTGTACAAATTAGACACTAGGGAACTAACACAATTGAATCAGGGTTGTGATTTTTAAGGGATGGCTACACCCTTCCTCCAAAGAAATCCTAAATTATCTTAAAAGTCTTGCCACAAATGTGTAGTTAGACTAAAAAAATAAAAAGTGACTTTGACTTGTTCCACATCAGACTGACACTGCTGGCTTTTGATCTTTCATTTATCATATTGAAATTTTGCTTGTTTCTAATACTAGGTCAAATGTATTGTGGAAACAATGGTTGCATAAAAAATACTAAACAGGACAATGTCTATGGAAGTTTAACTGCTCCTGGTAATTATACAAATTTGATTTTTTGATCCCATTTTCTATATAGTATAGTGATTGAAGATATTTGTTTCTGCATTTCCTTATAAGGTAAGGAGTTGCAGACATTATTTCTTCAACTCCTATTTTTATAGGATAGTTAGGCAGATTTAGATTTCTTTATCCTGGTAGTAAACAAAGAGGTGGACATGGGCTCCTGTAAGGTAGTTGAGAGACCACCCCATTCTTCCAGGGGAAGACATCTCATACCTATTCCCTGTCTTCCACTGGGTTCTGTCTCCACTGCTCATGAGTTGCAGTGACTTCACCTCGCTCAGCTCCTGTCTCTGTGCCAATCATCTGTATAGTAATTTGTCAGGGTTATTTGAGAGACTAGAGAGCATTGCTCAGAATCATCTTCTAATTAGCCATTAAGAACCCTTGAGCCCATCATCCACTCTTGATAGTTAATAGTCACATAAATTAACATTGTTATCCAATAGACCTAGTTCAAAAGTCAGGCAATTTCAAACTTAGTAGACCTGAGATCTTTCAATGACCATAATCTCAAATAAATTTGCTTGGCAGTTGGCTCTACCAGAAGTGGTTTCTCCATAATTTGCAAGGCTCCAAGGGTCATGTTGCCTCTCTTTTCCTGATGAGCTTTATCTCTGAGAGTCTGTAACAATGAAGACCCTAAATATATGTTAATAGAAACAGGAAGTTACACTTTGTACACTTGACCATAATTGCTATCATTTATTACACAAATGCTGTTGCTAGGTGCTGATGAAAGAAACACTCATTTGATTTTTTTTAAAATTGATTTCAGAGAGTAAGGGAGAGGGATAGAGAGATAGAAACATCAATGATGAGAGAGAATCATTGATTCATAAGTTGACACTCAACTACTGAGCACACCAGCCAGGCAAAATCTCTTTATAGAAAGAGGAAAAGTGCAGATAATCTACACTAATAAAAGAAAAAGATGCTAATTGACCATACCTTCGCTATGCCCTAAGCCACGCCCACCAGCCAATCAGAGTGACTATATGCAAATTAACCCAACCAAGATGGCAGCCGGCAGTCACGGCACTGGAGCAAGCAGGAGGCTTGGTTGCCCGGGAGATGGAGGAAGCCATGCTTCCCACCTGCCCTGAGCCAGCTGTGGCCTCCACTCATGGCAACAAAGTTTCAATTATAGAAGACAAATAAATCCCAGATACCTGCTTCCAGCCAGCCTCCACTGGGAACTTGAGAGGCTGGGGGTTGTGGCCAGCCTGCAAACAGCCATCAGCCCCTCACCCAGACTGGCCAGGCACCCCAGCAGGACCCCCCACCCTGAAGGGGCTGTGGCCAGCCTGCAAACAGCCATCAGCCTCTCACCCAGGCTGGCCAGGCACCCCAGCAGGGATCCCCACCCTGAAGGGGCTGTGGCCAGCCTGAAAGAAGCCATCAGCCACTCACCTAGGCTGGCCACACCTTCATGGGGTAAAGGTCCCTGCTGGGGTGTTTGGCCAGCCTGCAAACTGCCATCAGCCCACTCACCCAGACTGGCCAAGCACCCAGAAGGACCCCCCCCCCCCCATGTTGAAGAGGGTGTGAACAGCCTGAAAATGGCCCTCAGTCCCTCACCCAGGCTGGCCAGTCACCCCAGAGGAGACACCCACACTGAAGGGGCTGTGGCCAGCCTGCAAATAGCCATCAGTCCCTCACCCAGGCTGGCCAGGAACTCTTATATAATAAAAGGGCAATATGCAAATTGACCCTAACAGCAGAATGACTAGGAATGACTGGTCACTATGACACACACTGACAACCAGGGGGCAGATGCTCAATGTAGAAGCTGCCCCCTGGTGGTCAGTGTGTTCCCACAGGGGGAGCTCTGCTCAGCCACAAGCCAGGCTGATGGCTGCCAGTGCAGCAGTGGTGGTGGGAGCCTCTCCCGCCTCCTCAGCAGCTCTAAGGATGTCTGACTGCAGCTTAGGCCTGCTCCATGCTGGCAAGTGGACATCCCCCGAGGGCTCCCGGGCTGCCAGAGGGATGTCTCACTGCCAGCTTAGGCCCAATCTCCCAGGGAATGGGCCTAAGCCAGCAGGTGGTCATCCCCCAAGGGGTCCCAGACTGTGAGAGAGCACAGGCCAGTTGAGGGACCCCCACCCTGAGTGCACAAATTTGTATGCACTGGGCCTCTAGTATAGAGATAAATTTTATTCCTGGTAAAGATAATTTTAACAAACATTCACAGAGAAAAACTGTAATCTTAGCAAAGATATTAAAACTTCAGTTGATGTAGACACTTTTTAATTTATTTTCTCTTTGGAACTGTTGCAGGAAACCCAGAATATTCTATCACTGAGACAAAAACCTGCAGAAGAAGGGCCAAAGGTGTGCAGTCCAGCAGGATGGGAGGAGGGTCTGCAGCTTCATTCAAGGGCATCCTTGCCTACATCAGGCTGATGGTGAACCAATAGAAAGTTAACACCAACACTAATTTGCTATATTTAATCACACTTTATCTTATCAGTAAATGGTGTATAGCTTTTCTTCCCTTAGTATAAATTCAATTGTTTCCAAGACTGTTTTTATAGTCTTTGTGAGTGCCAGATTTAAGCAGCCTCTTGTAGATGTTGACAAAGAAAGATGGCTGAGCTTTTGTAAGGCTGGATCCTGTTAAGGTATGCCACTTGGGGTAGTCATCTGGAGAATTCTCTGCTCCCAGAGGTTTCTTTTAGGGGTGGGTATTGTGCTGGTGATGTCATCCTTTTAGAAATTTGAATTGGAGGAGAGACCCCAGTTTGTCTTTCTTTAAAGGGTGAAGTTAAAGGGTGTAAAACTCAGGAACCAGAGACAGCCCTGCTTTACCATGGAGTACATGAAGGCCGCACTGCAAGCCCGGGGCGTTTCCGGCTTTTTCTACCTCTCTACCCCGCCCCTGTCCAAGGGCATAAGACACCAAGCCTGTGTGGTATTCTAGCAGAATTCTTCTCCAGGACCTCCCACTGTCTCCTCCTTAGATCTGGAGACCAAGGTTATCATACATCCAAGACTCAATTGTCTGTCTTTCACAAATAAAATAGTGAATCAGGATGCAGTTTTACACTGAAGAGAGTGGACATAAGACACCTTGCAAGGAGCCTGGCAGATATTATGTGCTAGTTCCATTGCTGCTTTGGCTGTTGGTCTTGACAGAAACCCCAGGAAGAACTGTGCCCTCCCTTTCAGATGAGAAAAGAGACTTGGAGAATGTCCTGTGTTGCCACAGCCATTATCCAGCAGGACACACTTCAAACTAGCTTTATCTTTCTGTCTGCAAAACTTGCCCCCCATACTCTGTTCTCCGTGGTGCACAGATCAATTCTCCAGGACGGCAGGCAGCGGAATGAGAAGAGTGATCTTTCCAAACTTGGTTTTAAGATGAAAATACATTCTCTCTGAAATGGAACCCCACAATGATATTAATATTTGAGCACCTACTATGTGCCCAGCTCCATCAGATAGCTTTTCAACATCATTCCATTGTTGAAATGGACCTTCATTTTTGTTTCTCAGTCTGCATTGCAGGCATTGCAACACATCTAAATATGAAAAAAAGAAAAAAAAAACAGGGTTAAATTAAACTGAGATTAAATTGCAGTTGGATTTCACACAGCTGCAAAGTGATCAAGTTGGCTTACAAACCCAATGTTGGCCTGGATTCCCACTTCCCCCAGCTTTCCTCCAACATGAGACACATTCCCCAGGGATATCTTATCTTTCATCAGCTCACCTGGAAAGAAGAATCATTAAAAATATATTATAATTGGAAAGAAGTCAGGAATGAAGGATAATCTCTACAGTTAAAAGGCCGGTCCCAGAAATCCATTTTCCTTTTGGTAGAGTTGTGTGTTACTCTGATGACGATCCTACATTCACTGGTATTCACTCAACAACAAGATGAGCTCCCCTCTCAGCAGTGAAGGTGAAGGGCAGAGCTGCAGAGAGAAGCTGAGAGACCCTTCCATAGTCTGATAACAGGAGGGAGAAAAAAAAAGAGTGAAGGCACTTAGATTTGTTAAATCCAGACATAAATACATAAAACCCAAGTTAATTTAGAATAATGGAAATAAAAGAGGAAAGATTACAAAGTTTGGTTCATTTTGGACTGAGCCAATAATTGAATGTCTGTAGGTCTGAAAACCTCCTTAATTAACATAGAGTTGTTTTAACTTGTTTTACATTTGTGATTATTATAGAGAAACTCAATATTTATTCCTGAGGATGGCATGAAAATATGTCAAGATGCTCAAAATTCTGTGTAAGTGTCTTTTCTTCTTTGGGAAGAATCTATTTGAATAAAGTGTTGTTGTGTTTGTAGTTGTGTAGAAAGCCTTTGGTTAAAAGTACCATTCCCCACCAAGACACATTGGAGAGTTATCACACAGAAGATTTGTCTATGAGGAGATTTAAATAAAACATGGAGAGGGTCTCAAAGGCATTCTAGGAGAGGATTAATAATTAACATGAGGCACAAGGTTCCAAAAATTGAATTTCATGCATAATTGCGGCATTCATTACTGTCGATAATTACCATCACAAAACACGAAATATAACATGCAGATCATTTGGAGACCCAAAGGGTTAATAAAATTGCTCTTGGAATGTGGTAGCAGGGGGTGTAGGTAAAAATAACAACCATGTTGTAATAAGTTGGAATGTGTGTTCTTGTCCCAAAAGGTTTTTATACACACTTATTTTTAAGCATTTGATAGTTACAGGGAAAATGTCAGGAAGGCATTTTCAGAATTGCTAAAGGGCAGAGTCCTCAAACAGACAGGCCTTTTGTGTTGTTGTTGTGTTTCTTTTAAAGGCAAGAAGACATAATTCCTGTCACCAAAAATGAGTACATGTTGTACTCTAAGCCAGCACCCGTGCAGATATAAACATTCATATATACCATACTATTCTCCTTCAGTTTGATTTTTTAAAGATGTAATTGTATTATTAGTTCCCTTTCCTGGCCAGTATACATGTTAATTTCTTCTAATTGTCATACAGCTGGGATCTAAAGTGAAAATGGATTCTAACTTATTTAATTCCTCTTTTGATCAAGTTATTTTTTACTGGTTTTTGTTATTATAAATGATGCAACCATGGCCATTATTGTAATTACATCTTTGTTCATGTGTTGGGATTTATATATGATAGATTCCAGGGAGGGTGACCTCTGCACCAAAGGGCATGCTCATATTAAATTTTGATGTTACTGCCAAATTCTGCACATTCCTATCAGGTTTTCAGCTGTGCCTGTACAATGGTGATCATATCCTCTAGACATGATGGCTATTTCGATTTTTCTCAATATGAAGGACAATAGCATTTATCTTGTTGCTATTTTAAGTTGCATGTGCATCTTTTTGAAGGATTATTATCCATTTATATGCCTTCGACACTTAGCCGTAGACCGTTTTTCCTATTTTGGTGATCTTAGCCACATTTTAAAATACTTTTTCATGGTGAATGGTACACTTTTTCTCTTAGTGTGTGGTGTCCTCCATTCCAATTTTCTGGTGTTCTGGAGTTGTGATTGGGGTGACACCAGAGTAACTGGAAGAAAGCCTCACATACACAGATCTGTGATCCTGCAGGGCTGATGGGAAGTGAAGGATGCTCGGTGGATGGGATGCAGAAACCCATGTGGTCCTGCTGTCCATAAAGGTCCCCTTGCCTTGGGTGCAATCTAAATTTCTGTTCTCAATCACTGTCCAGAGTTCAAGTCCAACTCTGGAGACCCCAGCACTCCAGCCAACTCTAGTAAAAGTGCAATGTCAGCTTTTAGAAATACCTTACTTTCACTATTTTTTCTTTATGTCAGGAAATTTTGAAGAAAATTTCTGAGGTACAATTTTTGGATGATGTACAAATATGGACCAGGCCAGGTGTAAGGCATGTTTTACTTGCTGATAGACATACATTTCAGGAGTTACACAAAATGTTTTCTAAGTTTATTTGAACAAGGCTAGATGCAGAAGAGGATTACTAGGGATAACACCAAATTTGCATTCTTGGCTTTCATGGAACAAATAGCATGCATTGTACTTGTGTGTAACTGACACCCAAGTTCAGTAAGTACCCCGGTTGACATAGTTGCCACTGAGACTACAGGTTCATTCAGCATCTACTATGTGGTGGTGACACCATGCTACTTGCAAAGATAAAGACCTATATTTGAGGAAGTTATCATCTAAACTGCAATCACTTCACTGTGCCTGTATTTTCAAGGTTAAGAGTTTTGGGGTGTTTTTTTTCCCATATGAATTATCATCTTTCCATTCTTAGGGCTAACTTTCTTCCAGGAAAAAATATCAAAATAAAATACAGAATCCTGATTTTAGGACGGTAAAACCTGGCCATTATTTGAGAGCTCACAATTTATTTTAGAAGCTCAAGTATATTAACTATCATGTGGGTAAAGTCACAGTGTTGGCAATAAGTGAAAAATCTGTGGTCTCTGTGTGGTCCACGTTCCCAGGGACCAGATGCGTTTGGGCAACTCAGAGGCTCAGTCTCATGCCTGTTCTCTTGCAACATCCATTAGCAACCACCCAGGGACACACCTGTGCTAGCCACATTTGTAAGATAACCAAGTCAAGTCATGGGATTGCTTGCAGGCCCAACCATAAAACCACCCCCTGCAGACTGTTTCCTGCCTCTCCCCACATGACTAGCATGAGTGCTTCACTCTGTGTGTGAGTGTGACAGTGTGTGTTGTGCATGTGAGCGAATTGGTGTCTTTCTGCATGCTAGCATGTGCGCTAGAGTTTCTGTGTGTGTGACATTTCACTCTGTGTGACTGTCTTATATATGTGAGTGTGTGAGGGACTGTGCGTATTAGCACGCATGTGAGTATGTGGGTGTCATATGCATATGATATTGTGAGCAATAGTGTGTTTCTCAGTGTGCCTAAGTGTGCCTGTGTTTCTGTGTACATGCAAGTGTGCATGTGTGTGTCAGTGTGCATGAGTGCATCACTGTGTGTGAGTGTGTCACTGGCTATATGTGACTGTATGTGTACATGTTGCACTGTGTGTGAGTGTATCAGTGTGTCAGCATGTGTGGCTGTGTAGGAGCATGTGTGGGTGGAAATATACATGGGCCCGCCCCACATGTAAGTGAATGTATGTGCCTGTGTGTAACACGTGCCTTGCCCTGGTGCACTCACCCACGCAGGCTGCTGTCCTTTCTCAGGGGACTGTAAACATTCCCGACCTTGTGGCTGGGCCTGCAGGCTAAGAACTGGTTCTTAAAGCATTCCTGGATTTGACTGCACAACTATAATTTGTTTTAGAGGTGTAATTACTTTTTGCAGCAATAGTTCAGCTGCAGTACTAATTGTTACAAATGGTAAAGTGACCTTCATTTTTGTTACAATTGACTCTGTTTTAAAATTAAAACTTGAGTGGCAGTAATGTAAAAATCTGGGTAGACCAAAATGAGCTTCTGTGGTTCAGGCTTCCCAGTTTGTGGCACCGTTATGACAGCCCCCTGGTGATGAATACAAATAGGATGGTTTTTAAAACGCAGTATACAAGTGTAGTTTAAAACTCCCTTACAATGTTCATTTTACAAATAAGCTCTTTAAGGATTGACATATTTTAAATCTTTTTATCTCAATACATATACCCCCCCCCGCCCCCTCGAAGTCAAATCACTCATGTTTGCTTCCTAATTGATGATAAAATGTAGAGGGAACACCAAACGAAAAGCAATTCGCTGGACAATCAAAACTACTCCCAAGCTATTCTGGCTAAGGTCATCGCTGGCTTTGTCACCCTAAATGTCAGGCTGACACCGACTTCCAGTTCTTCGTTTCTGCTTTATTTCCTCTAAAGCTAACTCTGAAAATATGCAGCGTTCTCCCCTCATGTGGAAAGTATATGGTGAACACATTGTGCAGATCATATCGCAGCTCCAGCCAGGACCATCCACGCGTTTTTTCATCAACATCAGAGAGATATTTCTTCTCTCTCCGTGAACTTTTAGCCTCCCTTTATACTATCGACATTTGTTTAACACAATGATTGTGTTTCTTTCATGTTAGTTTTTTTGTACAGCTCAGCGAAGCTAAATTGCTTGTAGTTAATTTTGAGTGCACAATTTGTTGCTGTTTTATTTATATTTCTTCTAATAAATACTTTGCTTTAATAGATTTCTCATGTGTTAATACTTAGCACATTGTAAATACAAACTAGGTCACCGCTATGTTTCAAGTAGGAAGTGCCAGCTTATCTTTTTTTGTCATTTCCCCCCCTTCCTTCATTGCCTTCTCCCCATCCCCCCAGGTTTAATTCTAGGGAGACAGAAAGAAACCCAGGGCTGTTTTTCCTCTTTGTGTCAGAAAGGATACTTCCCTGTGAAGTTTCTAGAGGAGTTTGCAAGCAAACAGGACACGTTTACTAAAGCAACAAACATTGTAACAGTTTGGTGCAGACACTGAATCTTATGCACAAGAAATTATCTTTTCACTTGCTCTGGCCATTTCAACCTCAGTCACCGACAGAACAACACAAGTAGTTTCATTTGCTATTTCACAGGACCTTTGATAAGCTGTAAAATGATCCGTATCCGCAATTTAATCAGTTAAAAATTTAATAAAATAGGGGAAATGGATATTGTTTTTTCTTTGAATATGTCAACAGGGAACCTACTTCATGGTGTTTTAAACTTTGGTCGACATTTTGATAGAAATGCTTAATTTATCCGACACAGGTATCATTTTCTTTATTTTCATTCTGTAATGCAATCTACATTCCAAGTTCATAGGTGCTTGAGATGCACTAACTCAGCTCAGGCAGCAAAAGCCCCTTCATCCAAGTGCAAAAGCAAACTCCTTCCAGAACCTCTCTCTCCCCCAGTGCCCTAAACTGCTCAGCATTCATTAGTTCTATTATGGCCAGACAGGAGCCTACATCTGATCATACTGTTCTCTTTCTGGAGCCAAATCTTCCCTTGAAGATGGACAGCACCTAAGGCAATGGGAAAGTTAAATAGCTAGTAGGTGCTCCCTATTTTATTGTAAGGACACTGCTATTAAAAGGTAGAAGGCGTCCCTTCTGCAGGTTTGACCTCTTTGACCCAGACAGGTTCTGAAGCAAGGTTGGAGAGATTTGAGCAGGGAAAGAATCTCAAATAAATCCAACTGCATCTCTTTATTTTGCAATAACACTGTGGCCAGGAATGTTGGACAATTTCCCCTGTTCACACATGACTTAGTCTCTGGATGTGGCAGGAAGGTTCACACTCTTGGACACACCTCCCAGGAACATGCTGCTTTGCCCCACCCGCCCACACCTCACCTGCTCATCCTTTCTTTCTATAAAGAATCTCTTCATTTTTCTGGACATTCCCCCTGGTTATTCACCAGGCATGTGCTTTGAGACCTTGAAACATTTTCTATTGACCTCGGAGATGTTTGGAAGCATCGTTTTTAATTCTCCTTTTAGCTGCAAATTTGTTTAAAAAGAGACCTAGTTTCCCAGCATTGAGGACTGTGAAGTCCTGCTCCTTGGAATTCATTGAGGTTTTAAGACCTCATCTATGGGTTTATTTTTATAGGTGTTTCATAGATACATTAAAGAAAGACTTTTTTTTCAGAAGCCAAATTGGGCACATGTCTATAATTCAACTTTGTTACTGAAGTCTTAAAAATGAATACAACCCTCATCACTGCCCCATTTTAACAAATAGAATGAGTTTCCTTTCATTACCTAATTTGCCAGATGCATGTCTCAGCTCATAAGGGTGATGCAAAGCCCCAGAAACCCAAGCTCTTACCACCACACCATGGGATCCTACTGTCATTGAAAAGACTCTCACAGGTGACCCTTTCTCAATACTACCTACAGGGACAAGACAGGGCTGGGAGCAGGTTGCTCTGCAGTTTGAGAAGCCCCATTTGGATGTCTGACATCCTCTGCTTTGAGGAGCATGCAGCCACCATCATCATAACCACTGAGACTCACTGATATGTACCAATAGTTGTTTCCATGTCCATATTTTGCTCTATATAACCATATTATGTATATATCAAGATAGATGCAATATTATTTAAGAGGTAAAGGATCAGGACTAGGTTTTTAGGATAGATAATACTCTACAGATTTCAGTTTCTCTTAGAGACACTTTTTAAAAAGTCATTTTCACATAGAGCTTTGCCTCATATGTTTTTTTTGGGGGGGGCAGGGTATAGAGTCAACGTAGGACAAGTAGATTGTCAATAATCATTTTTAATAGTGATAGGTTTTATATATCTTTATACATATTTTAATGGGTACTTGGGAAGTTTTATAGGAGCAGTGCCAAGTAGACTATTTCAAAATCATTTTCTCTTTAAAGCTTTAAGGGCACAGATAAGTTCAGATCAGACAAGGATAATCTGCGAGTGTTGGGAGTTGCCAGCTCCTAATTCTGGAATCCTACCTAGTTAGTGTGTCTTGGAGTTGCTCCAATGTCTTGAGCCTGTAATGAGTGGGGATCCCACTGCTGTCTGCTGATGACAAATGCAGGGTTATGTCTGGTTCAGTCCATGCCTCCCAGTTTCTGGAAAGGGTGTGCACTCCATGGAAGGTATTTTATCTGCAAAAATGCTTAGAAGAACTCTAAATAATCCTGCCCTTGGGCTTATTAACTTTTCCGACTTGTTAATAAGTCTAGAAACATACACAGATCCCACTGTTTTCCCACTGTAGAAGTGCAGTGTCCAGAGATGGCAAACACCATCAAGAACAATAATATGATTCCCCAACTCATGTCTCATTGAGTTATTGCCTGATCTATAGATTGACTCATTTTGGATTTCAATTTGTCCTCTCCAGCATGAAATTTCCCCCAGATGATCACTACAATAGCAGTGCTTTTTACCCATGCTGGTACGGAGCATAATCCTTGATGCCCCTGTGGCCTCCGTCTGTCCTGTCAGCATCCTGTTGAGTGGACAAGGCAGAGCTGGGAGCTCTTTCTGTGCTCCCGGTTACCACACTGCAGCCCCTCACCTTCTCTTTTTCTCACTGCAGCACCAGGAAAAGCTCCAGGCAGAAGCTGCTCTATTGCCTGGGAAGGTGCAGAAGAGGAGATGCTGGAGTGGAGGCCCTCTACGTGGCACTGTGTGTCAGTGTTCTCGCAGGGAGCTAACCCAGCCCCTTATTGGGGACATACCCTCTTCCCAGAAACTTTTAGGAACTTGGGTTGTGGTATGAATCTTTTCATTTTTCCTTTATTTAAAAATTTTATTGTGACTCAATGGCTTGAACTGTGTGGATGAGTAAGAAATATTTGGTGATTGCTGATTGGAAATCCCCTGGGGTTTGTCACCTTGACATATGGAACACCCAGAGCATCTTTCTGGCCCACCACATGTCATTTCAGAAGACAAAAATGCAGTGGGTGAGGAAGAATGAAAGAGGTTAACATTATTTGACATGAAGAAGAAACAACTGGAGTGATTCAGCACCTATATTTAAAACATATGAAAACTCCCCTGTGAGATGAAGGCCGGCTAGTGTTCTCACTTTTTACTAAAGGCAGAACGAAAGGAAATGGGCTTAGATGACAGCATGAAGAATTCAGGTTAGATATGGGGAATGACTCTCTGACATTGAGTTATGACTCATTAGGATAGGTTACCAGGGAAGATAATATTCTTTGAAGATTTTAATATATACATATCCCTTGACACAATGCTCACATTATGACCTGGTTGATTTTAAAGTAAAATTCCATATCTCCCTCCCTCTTTTCCCACATAAGTCAATTTTACAGTGACACGTGGAATTGAATGGGTCACCAGATCACTCCCTGTTCTGTAATGAGACTCAATGGTCAAAGGACTTTCTGGATGGCCCATTACATCTGTGCTTCCCTGTGTACCTCATTTTAGTGGCAGCAACTTCCCTCTCAAGGACTGTGAGTCCTTGCTCATCCCCACCTGGCTTCTCCTCTGGAAAGTGCCAGGGGGCAGCACTTGCTATAACAAGCTCAAGGACAGAGTCAGTCCATGGAGGCAAAGCTATGGCTGCTTGTGAGTACCATGCCCCCTGCGTAGGAATGCATTTTGGTGGCTGCATAAAGAGAAGCTCAAATCTCAAAGGAATTAGATTACAATAATTCCCATAGGAATGAAATATGACCCTGTGTCTTTCTAATCTAGAATTACAACTGCTTTTATTACAGGGAGGTGACTTTGCCAGGATATAGTAATGAGACTTTCTGGCATTGTGAGGTGGTGCAAAGGAGCACTGATTAAAGACCGTAGAGTCACCCCAATAGTCTATGACTGTGTCTTTTAATTTGACTAAAATAAGACTTTTATGTCTGTTTCTCTCCTTTAGGATGTAGTTACTTCATTTTTATTCTATCAAAATAAAAATAAAAACAGAAAGAACAAACTAGTTTTAGTTATTTTCAGAATACTTGGGTATTTTCTTCTTCAGGTTATTACTGATTTTAATTTGGCAACTGTGGGCTACTGAGATGGCCCCCTAGGTCATGCTTCTCCTCTTCTCAGTTCCCTATTGGATTCTCATCACTGCCAGGGAAGAATGAGTGCTTTGCCTTAGTCCAAACTTGAAACCCCTCTCTACCAGCCCTTCCGTGGTGCATGTCCTGCAGCAAGTAGCTATTGTCAGCATGTCCCTCCAGCCACACTGAGCACCTGAAAAGGTGGTGATGGACCCAGGCTGGGACTGGGAGATCTGCTTACACCTGCAAGTTCTGGGTTTCCCAGACCTGAATTGAGGTGATTATAGAAAACGGCCACTTCTGGAGGTGATTTTCAGTGAACAAAGATAACCCCACATGCATTTGGTGTGTTTTGTTTATTTGTTAGTTTTTATTTGTTTTACTTTGCCAGGCTTTAAAAAAGGAAGCAAAATAATGTCTTATAAATACAGGCTGATGACCATGAATCAGGGAAATAAAGTGAGCATTCTAACAGATCATAAAAGCAGGCATAGGATTAGATTGAGAATTCCGCTCCAAACCCAACCCTAATATGGGTTATTTTTATTTAAAGATCTCTGAATTTAAAAGTATCTTGGCATTTGCCCAATTCACACATCTTGAAGTGAGTCTAGGAGGAAAAAGATAACATGAATATAAATGGTCTGACTTTATCCTTATGCCATTCATCTTAAAAGCATTTTCCTTTGGCACAATTTACCAACTATTTTAGGCTATTAAAGTTACAAACATGTGAACAATGGATCTCAAGTCATACTATCCAAGTTACTTTGGGATAAGTTTAGCAATAAAGTTCTTGGCACAATTCAAAAAATTATTAAGACCATAAATAAGAGCATTATAATTTTTTTTACAGATTAGAGGGTTCCTAAGCACATATTATGGAATTTGTCTAATTCTCTAGCTACAATTTGATGAATAAGAAACATGTTAAGTTAGCAGCATTATACCTAGCCTTTAGTGTTCCAAAAATAAACTCTCTAGAAGCTAAAACTTTAGGGATATATATATATATATATATATATATATATATATATATATATCCCTAAATAGTGAATGAGTTCTTGAAACATTCTGAATCAGAATTTGCCAAGTTGTGTGATTCTCTGGGCGACCTTCAGAAGTTCTTTTTAGATGTGTTGAGTACTATGCCTGAGGTCAGAGAGATCATGGGATTGCACTGGGGTAATGAAGCACAGGTTGACGGGAGAGTCAGACAGATACAGGTTGGAGTCCAGAATTAACCCTTTCCATCTGCATGGTCTCAGGAAAGTTCCTTAATTTCCCTGAGAAAGAATTTATCAGTACAATATAGATATCAATTTTTGTCTTGCCTGACAAGGTTTACAGGCAATGTATGTAAAAATTTTTAACCCACAGGAAGTCTTTAGCAAAGAATTTTTACTACTACCAAATGCTCAACTTGGTCATTTCCAAGGTACATTTAACCGCATCTGCAAGTGAGCAAAGATAATCCCAAATACAGTTGGTGTGGTTTTGTGGTTTGTTTATTTGTATTTGCTCATGCCCTTGGATACCTATCAGAACACCCTTCAGTGTTCCAGGACTCATAACAGTGGGCATATCTCAAATCCAGCAGCTTCTCAGGAGGTTTCCATGGCTGAAGTTGCACATTGGAGTCTAGGGAAGTTTTTAAATCATCCTTTTCAAAATCCTCATGTATCAGCCGAAGGGTTGCTTGCTATGCTTGCACTTCTATCAAAAGCTTTAGGAGTGAGAAATGAGCCATACAGTGCATGATGCCTGGGATCTGGATGGAAGGAGTCCTGACTGAGCTCCATCACTCCCTGGGCAATGTGCGTGCGCATGTGTGTGTGTGTGTGCATGTGTGTGTGAGTGTTTATGCACGTGTGCGTTTGTGTGGTAGGAGTGTATGGGTATGTGTTAATGTGTAAACAGTGTATATGTGTGTATGTATGAGTACATATATGAGGGTGTGAGGGTGTGTGTGTCAGCAGGGTTGTTTCTCCCGAGGTCTCCCTCCTTGGCTTGCAGATGGCCACCTTCTCCCTGTGTTCTCACATGTTCTATCCTCTGTGCATCTGTGTCCTAATATTCTCTTCTTATATGGATCCATATTGGATTCAGGCCAGCCCAATAGCCTCATTTTAGCTTGAACACCTCTTTTAAGGCCCTATTATAGACACATTCTGAGGTATTGAGGTTAGGATTGCATTCTATGAATTTGTGGTTCACACGTCAGCCCATATTACTTACTTCTCTATAACACTGGCTCTCACTTTTGAACGTGGATTGATCTGAGTTGCCCAGAGAACTTGCTGACCTCACTTGTCACCAGTTTTGGATTCAATAGGTCTTGGTGGGATTGAATTCATTTCTGATATATTCCAGGAGAAGCTGATGTTATGGCTAAACACCCCAATTTTAGGACCACAGTTTTAAAATATAATATCATTGAAGAGAAAGAGTGTCAATTTGGTGGATCATGTGACCTGCAAAGGCTTGACCTTGTTCTCACAGAAAATATTCAGGGAAAGCTCTCCTTCTCCTGTTCCTCTCATCTTTGTAGACCCTTGTCTGAATTTGAAGAAAACATCACATTATTTTGTTCTTAATACAAAAACACACACCTGGAATTGTAAAGGAGAATCTAATAAAATTTGGTAATCTCTCACCTCATAACAGGCATAAAATAATTAAAAATCAGAAGGAAAATTTCTCCAAAAACTTGATGGGAGGTAGCATGAAAGAGGCTGAAAGGCCAGCGGTCTCTTCTAGAATCATTCTGCTCAAAACCAGCTGTGAAAATCAGCCTGGGGGTGGCAAGTATTAACTAAATTTAAAAGTGTTTATTGTTTTCTTTCTCACTTTTCCCTGCTCCTTGCCCATGGAAACTTTCCTTTTTATTGTATTTGTCCTACACTCTGAGAAAGGAAGCACACTTGAGCCCAGTGAGGACCCAGCAGAAAGCTGACTTTGGAAGTCTGTTGGCAATAGTTCAGGGTAGAGGGAAGTTGTCAAGGTCAAAAAAATCTGATTATAGTTTATTATTCTTTTCCCCTCTGTTGAGTAAATTAAATAAAAATATTTGGTAATTATTTTATTACACAATTATTATATGATAGATATAAAATATAAAAATGTTACATAAAATATTATAAGATAGCATTGTCTCTCAGAAGATGATAATAAGTCTTACCTTATTTATTTTCTAAACACTCTTAAGCTAGGATGTTCATTGACTTGAGTCATCTAGTTATTTGAGTAGAAACTGTGAACTTGGAGAAGAAACTGTTAAACTGGAATAATAGTCCCAGCACACAGACTTAGGATGTTTCTTTAAATATTTAATTAGAAAGTAAACTTTATCAACACACATTGTATGTTATCCTTGGCTTTCCCTAAAAATAAACCAAGAATTCATATCATGAGGTCATCAGAGGCCAGAAGCACATCAGGCACATTATTTAATTTTATCCATCTCAAGGAATTCAGGCTGACTCGATAAGACCATTCAGAGAAGACCAACCATATGAATGAAAACTTTAAAAATTCAGTCATCTAAATGCTCCCTCATTGAATGTTGCATAGATATAACAATCAGCAGTCAGACTTCTTTAGTAAAACCTGTGCGGAAGGGAATACATGGTTCAAATAATAACAAAATTAATTAGTCCTCATCGATCCATTGTGTCCATGCCCCTGGGTCCTCCTACAGTTCTGTGCTCCTGAATGAAGCCCAGGTATCTGGTGTCAGACTGCTAACATCCCTAAGACTGGCTGGGCAAGGAATGCTTACAATAAGGTCAGTCTTTCCTATGATAAACAATCTGTTTTTGTGCTTTTGATTAAAATTTAATAAAAACATATTTCAGCGAGGCGAAGACTTGTTAAAAGCAGGTGAGGAAAGATCAACATTTACTCCACACAGACTAATCCCCCTTCTCTCTCCCTTCTCATATTCCCTATTCATCTGGGCCAGTCGAGTGTCCTAGGAAACAGGGCCTCGCCCCAAGCAGGAGGATCCTTTTCACTCCACAGCCAAGCCCTGGAGGAATATAAAACCTGATCTGGGAACTCCCACGTCCACAGCCCACCTTCTGAAACCAGAGTCTTTTTCCCAGCAGCTGCAAAGAGACAGAATTCCATTGGTGGGGGGAGGTTTTTTAGCATCTTCTGTGCAGAAATTCACCCTGTGCAATGCAAGGAAGCATAATTCAAGAACGATGAGCCAGAGCCAAAGTAAACCAAGGCGTCTAACAAGGGAAATCCCAGTGTGAGTGTGGAGTTCAGGCCAGGCAGGCGGCTGAGGGCTGAGGACCTGGCCATCTTCACCATGAGGACAGCACACTACCAGGACCCTCCCACAGTCCTGCTGGGGGCATTCATGGGAGTGGAAGAGTGCCAGTCACACACTGCCCCTAACCTCTGCAAAGACAAGGGTGTGGAGGAGCAAAGGTCTTGATGGTGTGAAGGGTAATTTGTGATTTTGCACCACAACACTCAGAGAAAAGAGAGTTTCTCAAAGAAAGACTTAAGCTCAACTCATTTATTTCCTAAAATCTAAGTTTATTAAAGAATACATGTAACAATCACTTTGCATAGGTGTGTATTTCATATATGTATGTGTATGTGTGGAATTTTTTTCTTCTGAATTTGGCAAAATAGGCCATGATTGGATATGAGGTAAAGGAAAGGTTGGAAGATATAATGTGAGAATAATAGAATGAGCAAGAAATTATCCAGACAGGGAAGAGAAGAAGAGATATCACAGATGTTCTTCTAATAAACTCAGCACTTGTCTTTCTTTAAAAAAAATCAAAAGAAGAAGAGAGAACGAAAAATCATTTAAATTACAGTGGCTGTGATCTGAGCAACAGGATTCTATTATAAAAATCAAGACAAGGACCAGCTTTCAGAAATGGATCACATATATTCATTAGGTGTGAAATTAACCTTGTCTAAATTAGCCTTGATTAGTGGGTGTGAACTCCTTTAGGTGTGCAACCTTACAGATCAGGACTATGCTAAACCCCAGCACATATCACTGCCCACATAACCACAGCCTTCTTTCTCTGCCTCTTACCCCTTGCTGTGTGAGGGCACATGTCTTGGGTACATACACCTCAGCCTGGGCAAGGGTTCTTAGCTCATTGGCACCCATGTGTCTCTACCATTGTATAACTCTCCTCCTTCTGGATTTTGGGGCAGCCTCTGTCACAGTGGTATATGCTCTGATAACCAATGTCTCCACCATGGAAAGATACACTTGTCCACTTTCAACACTCTGGGCCTTATTGTGACTCTCAGGAGACTTGGAAACTGTCAGCATCAGATAAGCCTGCCAACAATGCCAAGATGGACTGGGAACTGAGGCTCTTTGCTCTCCTAGCCTCCTCAGAGCTATCTCTCTGGCAACATGCTTGTGATGGACATTCTGAAAAGGCCCATGTTTTCTATGGCTGCATTCTACAATCAAGGCCTAAAAACCTACTTTCCTTTGGATATGCTCAGGTTTCTGTAATGTTTATTGTTTTTATGTGTTTTTTTCTCAAAGGGTATCTGGTACAGTCCTCCTGGATTTAGTATGGGAAGGCCAGAGGCAACAACTCCAGGCCACTTTGTACTTTCATCCCAATCTCTCTGAACCCCAATCTTTGACCAAAGAGGGTGTTTCTGCTATTTTCAGAGCCTTGCTATACTCTTTCCACCCTACATCTCATTGTGAAACTCCAAGTTTGGAATTCAATGAGCTCCTGATGCCAGAAACCCAAAAACCTTACCTTCCAGTACACTTGACTCCATCCATCTCAAAAAGTCAGTTTCCATCTTTCCTGTAAGGCAAGGGTTCTCTACAACTCCATGGATAGAGATGAGATGGCTCAGAAAGTATGTGAGCAATGAAACACCTATGATCTCTCAGTGCACACACTAGCCGACTGTCCATGCATATCTTTGCCCTACTGTCTCAAGAATTCTACTTAAAATTCATTCTATTTGGAAGATGGCTCTCCAAATTTTCTTTTTTTATTTTCCATCCCCATTTCTTCTCAGACACTGAGGCCAGTTTATTGAGCACAAGGGAAGCAGACTCACCTACATCATTCTAAATCAAATCCTTACTACTCCAAGTCTAAAGAAAGTGAGAGTATGAAAGCCTCTCAGTCCCTCTCTCTCACTCCTCTCTCTCTCTTTCCATATAAATATTTAACCCATTATATCACCTACTGAATGAATAGGGTTGAAGAGGGCAATTTGGTGCTGAGCTCTTACAGATTTTAAATATTAACATGTGTGTCTAGAGAAAAAGGAAATAATAATGTTAGAGAAAAAGAGTGTAAAGTCAGAACAGAACTGTTCTCCCTTAGCTGTGGTGACTGTTTGCATGTGTCAACCTTCACAGAGCTATACACCAAAAGAACATATATTTAGTCTTGTAAATAAAAAGTGAAAAACAGAGGAAGCACATGGGCGGGGGGGGTTGAAGAAGAACACACTGTTTAGAATTCAGATAGATATCCATAGATGGGATAAACTTCTGGATTAGGTCCCCAACTCTGAGTTGAGAGGAATACCCAAACTTTAACAAAGTTGGACAGAACTTATTTTTAAAGACCTTGAGGAAAGGAGATTCCATGCCTTTCCATGGTAACCCATTCCAGCCTCAGGAAGTTCTTTATAACTCAAATTATTACCTTATGATACAGTTTAAGCTCATTTCCTCTCATGTCTCCCTTTGCCCACAGAAGACAGAGAGCAGCTGGTCACCATCCTTGGTGAATGCTCACTCCCATTCCTGAACGTCTTTCTCAGGTCAGCTGTCAACCATCTCATCATTAAACTAAATATGGATAGTTCCTCTAACCTTCTAGAGTTCTTGCCAACTCATTAATCATTGCTCATGTTCTGGTGCATAAAGCTGAGCACAGGGCGTTAGGAAAGGCCTGAGACCCATCACAAAGAGAGGCCGTTGTGCTTACATGATTCTACCTGGCTTTCTATGCAAGCAGATACAAGTGTTCGTTATATCACAGTAATGCCACATGGTTAAGTGACTCTAACATTCTAGCTCCTTTAGAATATATGTTTTAGGAGGTCATTGGCATTTGCAGTAGTAACATCTGTAGTTTAGGGTATCACATGTTACCCCAACCTGTAACATATAATTTGAAAAGCAGATGATATAACCAAGACACAATGTTACTGTGAGATTAGAGGAGATCACATAGAAAGCAGAGCACATACACAGACACCTTTAGCTGCTAAATAATCATATCATCTAGTAACCAGGTCTCCAATTTGAGGAATTGTAAAGGGCTGGGAAGGTATTTCTTTAGAATCCTAAACGCCTACTGCTTTAGCCTTTGTTTTCAATAATTATATTATTTAATTATTTTAAGAATGCTGTTTGTGTGTGAATGTGTGTGGTGTTTATATGTATGAGAGAGTGCCAGTGTATTTATTTGTGAGTGTGTGTATGTGCCTATTTACACATGTGCATGATGTATCGGGAGAAGAAAAACTGATCACATACCTAAGTATCAGTAGTTTCACACCAGATAGAACCTTGAGGTCTACTTGATTCAGGCACATCTTCAAATAAACCCCAAATTGCATTTAATTGGGAAGTACTTTATGGGAGGTGTTTATGGTACAGTTGTTTGTTGCTTTTGTTTTCCCATTTTTGGATGTGGAGACCATTTGAGTCTGTCTTGCTCAGGGACCCTTGATCTTCTTTTTCAGACTCCTTTATTGATGAAGAGTTTTCCACCCAGATACATTCATGTACAGTATAATAACCTGTGCTTGCATTTCTCCTAGTTCTCATCCTCACACTTCTTAATCTCACCCTACAGCTACCAGCATTCTTGCATTTGTCTACTCAGCAAATGTACCTCTCTGAAGGACTCAGAAATCAACTTATCAGCAACATACAGCCCTGTCCTCAAGGAGTTGTTGTCTGGGGGTGAGGGCAAGAAGAAAGAGATCAGAATAAGTAGAGTTATCTCATGATGAGCTTTTAGACACTAAGATGCGTGTGAGTGCATTGAACTCATAGGAGAGAATATTAACCAGAGGAGATCATAACTAAATCTCTGATATGACAAGGAGATGGCCAGCTTCATGCATAGGAAGGAAAAGGGAGTCCTCTGAAAAGGGATCCAGTGATAGAAAAGTCAGAATTGAGGTGGAAAGGGTACATTCAGATTAGATCATGAGGAGTACAATATCCTAACCTAGATACTTTGCGTTTTACCTTGAAGGTCAGGGAGTTCCAGGGGAGGTTATTAGCAGTATAGGAATATGAATGCAATTAAGAAATATCACCATTGGTGCAGTGCTGGGAGGACAGAGGTACAAGGCTGGAGTCAGGGAGACTAGAGAGCTAGGTGCCATGAATGACAGGAAAGGATGGGAAAACCTCAACTTGAACATCGAAGGGAACTGGTGGAGAGAAGAGGATGCACATTGGAGGCTGGATTATGAGTCTTGATGGTGATTTAAGGGCCTATGAAAGAGGAAAGGGAGTTAGGATCATGTGTTTATCTCAGTTTATCTCAGTCACACTGAGTCTGAGATGCCTGTATATCATCAAAATGAAGACAAATGACCACTGGACCACTACAGAGATGGGTTTATGTCTGAAAAAATATTTTCTACATGCTTTCCCTGCCATGGCCCAAGTGATAACCCAGATTGCCCTGCCCAAAATTCTTACATTCCTCTCTGGCCACTGACTGCACTTCATTTCTTTAAGGAAGTTTAACATTTCAGTTATTTGCACATTTGATGGTGCATATCTGGTATCTGTCCAAACCAGTTTCATCCAACTGGTGTATACATACTTTTGGTACCCTGTCTTTTACTTCTGATGTTAGTTATGTACTCATATTTTAAACATGATTTATATCTTATTTCTGAAACATGTGTACCACCAACCTACCTAGTGAGCTGTTTATTTTTTAATGTGAGCATTTGAAGAAAGAAAATATATAAATGACAGAGATGGTAAAATAACTGAGTTTGGAGCAAACTGATCAATGAACTTCCGTCATCCTTGAGAGGGATGCATTGCAGGATGCTACAGATCCCACTTTTTTTAGAGCATTAGTGGGAGGGCATCTGCTCTACCTAGTCTAGCACAAAACCACACCTGTTGTTGCCCACTCCATAAAGGTGTCCGAGTGGGAGACTCAAGCAGAGTTTTAAACACAGAACTATATGCTAATAATAAAACGTAGATTTGAAAATGGTAGAGTCATTTACAGAATGAGTGAGAATATAGCTTATTAAAGAATTGACTCTGACCAGCCCCAGAAGAATGGTGTTTGCTTTCAACAGTACATATGCTAACATGCAGGACCTCTGTGGCTCAATGAAGTAGTAAAATAAACTACAAGAAACTGGCAAAAACTTAACCAAGCATTATTCAGGTAAAAAAAGTGTCTACTTTATTTCCATATGAATTTTCTTCTTTCATTACTTTGTTCTGTGTTAGTAGAGCATCATCTGTTTCACATGCCATCCTTTGTCCACACCAGTGATCTTCCTCATGCTAAAGGTGATCATCTAGTCGTTAAGGTTCATTAGTCTCTCAGGATCCCAAATTACCCAATGTTTACTTTTTAAGAATAAAATCTTCTTCAAATGCCTCTCTGGCTACAGCTACATGTGATCTTTCTCCTGCAGCTATTTGTGGCACAGCTGCCCAACAATTCCCAATGAAGACAGAGATGTCTTCCCTCTTCCACAAAACCTTGAACGGGGTTTGCCCATTACTTTAGGCCAGAAATGGCTTCCTTTCCATACACTAAATTGCTTTTTTGTACTTCTGGATTTTGTAAGCTTTTCCTTCTAAGTGAGGTATTAACACCCCCCTCCCCTAGATGTTGGAAGAGAGGTAAAACAGTAAAATGTTTCCAGATCCAAAACTGGGGGGAAATGTCTTTCTTGCTGAACAAAATTCTTGGAGCCCGTGTAGTTTCCTTTTCATTAGTTGTCAAATATCTCTCCGGTCTCTGACCCCACATTTGCCCCCCTCCCTGCTGGCCATGGGTTAAGTGCTTGCCAGTCAAAGGCCTCTTGTTTGTTTTCCCCCCAACATTTGAATGGATAGTTTAGATGATCTCATAGAGAGCATGGTTACCAAACACGTCTGTGGCATGCAGAGCAGAAGTGTCATCCTGAACTGGTGTCAGAAGTGGATTTCAGATTTGATTCCATAAGTGAGGAGGGGGCCTGAGCTGAGATAGTAAACCCCCTGAGCCCTGATTAGTCTCATGTGCTAATTAAAGACGTAAAATAAGTTTCCTACCATTTTCATCAAGAAACTTAACCCACCAAATGTGATAATGTGTTCTATCATAGATTCAACATTAACCGTGGGCCAGCCTTTAGGTGTCTGGCCATGTACCAAGCACCAGTGTCTCCAACAGGTCCTCATCTAGGAGAGCCTTGCTGTCATCCTGGGCTGAAGGGTCCTATTTTCTGAATGACCCCAGAGGCAATCAGAGGCATGATGTACTTATGAGGAGGAGATCCAGATTGGGAGAGGGACCACTTTCTAGAAAATTCCATGAACCTCAGGAGCTTCATGTTACCCCAAGAAAGTATAAGAAGCTCTCAGTAGGGACTCAAACTGGATTCAGCGCCACCCTGGTGGACGGAGCTTTCAGCAGATTGAACTGGGTTGAGAAAAGTAAGAAATCATGCCTTTTAACATTCATTCTACTTTCCCCCTTTATTCTTAGGAAGTTTTCTCTGAGTCAAGTATTGTGTTAGGAAATTTTCATAGACCATTTCAATCATGTAAAAGCAATCTTATTAAATTATTGCTATTGATATTATTATATTGTTTTCATCCTAATTTTCAGAGTTGAGGTTTTGTCAGGAGATGAATTCAGAGCCTTTGAGGTAAAGATTTAGCACAAGAACATGCTCGGCACATATGCAAATTCCTTCAAAACACCAGCATGTCCCTCCAGCAATTGATGTCAGAAAAGATTTGTATTTTCTGAGTCCATTCAAAATAGGAAAGTTGTGATTCAGTTTTGATCGGAACAAGAAACTGGCACTTCAGGAAGAATAAAGTGAAACAACACAAAGACAGTGTAGAACTCACAACCATCGATAAGAGCTTCATTTATTCTCTGGTGCTCCTTATGCCCTGTGAGCATGGTGAGTGGACAAGCTGAGCTGCTGCTCACCGCCTGCCTGGAGCAGCCCTTATACACCTGGCATCTGCATGCCAATGCAATATGAAAGAAATGCTAATGCCATATGAAAGCAGAAACATACTTTGGATAGAGGAAGTTTTAAGAGCACAAGTTTTCAAATACATTTATCATGTGATCAATTAAAGCATAGTCATAAAGAAAAAAACCCAAACGAACCTTTGTTCATTGTAACACTTGTAGCCTCACTTATATTTTACTGACTCCTCAAGCTGAGCCAAACAAGTCTTTTTTACATAGAAAAACACATACAACCTGAGCAGAAGGCAGCAGAAATCAGGTACTTCACAGAGATGTAGGCTTTAAAATGGATCGGCCATTAAATAAGAATTTATGATGAGCCATCTTGATCCTGCCCCATGTTTACACAGATGTGAGATCTGTCAATGTCCAGTTTGTCACAGGTTGGCCACTAAATTTAAAGACAAAAATCTTGATTTATAGCAAGATGCGGTGCTTTAGGTTTTTCTGTCTGTCTGTGTATGTCTGTCTTTCTAATGACAAATGCACATCCAGAATAAGGAAGAAAATGCCACCCATTTGATGTGTAGAGCTCAAGGACATCTTAACTCCACAGATAACTTGTCAGCTTATCTTTGTATGTTTCCCAGAAAAATGACACCGAGACCTTTATTGCTTATAGCTCTGTTGCCTGAAAAGCAAATGGCCACATCATGTTGCATATTTTGTGAGATTAAGGAATAATTAGAGTTCTGTTGACAACGCTTTGCTGGCACTCCTTCCTAAGTCAAGTTCTCCAGGTGGGATCCCTACAGGGGAGCTTTCTGTCTCTTTAATATAAGAGAAATCAAAACCTG
Source organism: Myotis yumanensis (assembly GCF_028538775.1). Taxonomy (NCBI): domain Eukaryota; kingdom Metazoa; phylum Chordata; class Mammalia; order Chiroptera; family Vespertilionidae; genus Myotis; species Myotis yumanensis. Next base: position 27,047,083 of record NW_027223755.1, read on the forward strand.
GACCTCTGATCAGTGTTTCATTGAGCTGGTGGGAAAGACTGAGGATCAAACCAGCAAAATGGAGTTGGGGTGAATGTTGTGATGTTCCCTCTTTTTGCCATTGTAAACGGTACTGATTCCTGAGATATCTTATCAATTATTTCAATTTACTGGATATTTGATAATTTATTTACTGTCAAGTGATCTTTTAAAAATACAGACATTTTTCTTTCCCAATTTCTGTAATCAGATCTATTCAAATGTTAAAATAACAGACCCCTCACAGGCATTTTGTGTCTCTGCTCATTCTGCCTGGAGCGGTGTCTCAGATGCAGTCCCTTGTGTTTGGCCTGCAAGCTTTGCACAGAGGTGGTAAAATAGTATAACTATAACTGTGTTGTCTTGTGTTCCATCTAATGTAATTATACATGATAGGTTACCATGGCTATCATTTATCTTTAAGGTAAACTAAGAATTCAGTTGTTTCTGGATCCTGACTCAGCTCTAAAGTAAAGAGATTCTAGATGTAATTTTGAATAGAAGAATAGGAAAAGCATCTTAGCTACATAAGGCTATAGAGAGTTCTAGAAAGTCAGGCAAGTGTTAGCATGAAGAGAGAAAGGGGAATAAAGTCTTGATTTGCTTTAAGTTTATGTGATCTTTTCTCAAGAAATTAGAGAGAAGATGGTCTGACATTTCCCCACAAAATATCAGAAATCTAGATAAGTATGTGATGTTCAAGGTCAGCAAAGAGGAAAATAGGAACCACTATGCTGTACACCTGAAAATAATACACAATAATATTGACTGTGTACTATAATTGAAGAATATTTTTTTAGAAAAGGAAAGGAAGAGTCTGATATTTTCCATCATCTGATATTTTACATGCATTTCTTTCATTTAAAGATTTACAATGAACTTGTGACACACCATTAACACAACAAGACAGAGAAACTAAGTAATATAATGACTCACTCAATATCACAGGGTACAGTGAACACTGGAATTCAAACCACATGCCCATCCCTAACATACCTTCTACCTACTGCAAGAAGCAAAGGGATTCCATTGCATGTTCACAACCAATGTTGCCAGAAGATCTCTATTGATTTTATTTGAGGCTATTAAATTATTTTAATAGCAGTCTTCCAAACTGTATGAAGTTAATTTTTTAAGCATGCACAATAGCAGAAGCAGTTGTTGTGCAATACAAGTAACTGAAAACACTCAAAGTAAGATCAGGTTTTCCTATTCACTAAAAATGCAACAATAGAGACAGAATGTCAAAGCACAAGAATGCAGTCACCTTGCACATATTTAAATGACAATAATGGACACAGTGAGTAAATTTATATTTACTGACCTTAGCTTAAAAGAAACATACTGGTAATGTGTTCTTTACTGCCAGTTCTTGGTCTGGCTCTTATTCCAGTTGATCCTTGAAGTCAAGTTTCTGATCATTTTAACTTTGTGTCTCCTGAGTTCAGTGAGCAAAACGTTTGTGATATTTTAGGGGTTTAACAATTGTATAGGTAATTAAATGGTAGTCAGGTAGTGAACAAACACACAGTTGCAAATACCATATACACACACACCTGGCCTTACCCTCCCCTTACCAGGCCTAGAACCTGCTCTTCTCCTGGATGCTTGGTGTGGTGTTGGTGGCCAGCCCATGCTATAGTCTTCATTTCTCTAGGTTGATCGGTCCTTGGAGGTTGAAAAATATATATTTACACAAAATAAAGGCAAATAATCTGTTTCTTTTCTTCTCCTATGCTTTCTGTAAACTATAATTTCTGAGGAAATATTAATCTAAGAAGGAAGATTAAATTTATTTATGAATTATACATGACCTGTACATTTTTAAGTATATATTGCTTAATATATTTCACTCTCTGCCCAAAATATTTGTACTTGTATTTGAGTTAAGCTAATACTTTTGGCCTTTACTTCAACAAAAAGCCTAAGCATTATTCAAGGGAGACAACATATCCTGCTTTGGTTAGAGTGCCGAGAGAGAGAGAGAGAGAGAGAGAGAGAGAGGAAATAGAAAATATAGAAGGTGGGGGGAGGGAGTAAATTGATTAAATAGGAAGCACAGTCAGAAAAAAAGGCAAAAGGTCAAAGGGGGAAGAGGTGTGGTTTGTAGGAGGGACAGAATTTCATGAAAGCTCTTGATTCCCTCTGTAAATGGGCATCAGGTAACCTCCATGAGATAGTCTTTGTATCATGAAATAAATTAGATATGTGGGTGACCATGAAATTGGCCAAAGTGCATTAAGAGGCCAGGTCCAGGTTTTGCCAACATATCTTCTCATCTATTTGTAGCTTAAGATTTCTCAGCATCTGTTTTGCAGAATCCTAATTACAAGGATGGTGTATATTTTTTATATATGTAATCTTCAATAGCACTAGAAAATACTGATAAATTGAAAACATGAAAAATAATGCTTAGAAGATGAATAATTTTCCCAAAGAGATCAAGAAAGAACGGGATCTAGAGAGTTGAGCTTCAGTCCTCATTCTAGCAAATAATTTCAGGTTTTCTGGGCTTCATTTCCTTGTGTTGGTTGATGATGTCTAGGAGTCTTGATGCTCAATCAAGGTATATTAAAATTAACAATTACCCTTTGTGAGCAAAAATAAAGCAAAACAAAAGCAAACAGGAAACTTAATTGTTTTTATATGTCTTTCAGAAATAATTACCAGTGGCTTAGTAGAATTAATACTCTAAAATAATTTAACTTTCACTAAGGAAGACTCAAAACTTTATTTGTGCTATTTTAATATGTGATAAAAGGTTAATCACATTTATCTTTATTGTTGTTAATATTACATTCATCTCCCTTTTTTCCCATTTGACCCCCCTCCACCCCAGACCTGCCCCTTCTGGCCTTCACCATACTACCATCTAATCGACACTTACCTCCTGAACCATGACCTTTAGACACACAGTAATCATGTTCTATAAGAAAATACAAAGAAGTCCAAGACTTACTGCCCACAGAGGCAGGAGAGCATTAAATACCACAGGCTGCAGAATCTTTTGATCTTTTATCCCAAGAGAAGTCCAGTGAGTTGATGGCATTGACTGATCTTCATAAGGGAATGATAAAGTCATCTCTATCTTAACTCTAGAAAGGATTCCATTTTTTAAAAGCCAAATAAACTCATTAAAGATAGCCCTTTAAAAGATGAATGTGTCTGCACTGAAATGTGTCCTTCATCTGAAGTGGTCTGACCTTGGAGCAGGAGACACGTGTTCACAAGCAGGGAGAACAGACCACTCCCCACACCAGCAACCTGTTCTGTATTACACTCATTCCTTCATGAAACCATGTGTTTGTGAGAAACATGTCAAAGTCAAAGTGTGCATGTGCCAGGCTTGAGCAATATGGAATTGCTGGGTTTTCATTTCCCATTAGGGGGTGATAAATATATTGAATTCATGTTAGATTCCTAAGACTAATTTGTTAAGTAAATATAGGTATGTTATTGGGCAAAAGGCTCAATTAAAACTACTCAGTTGAAGCCCTCACTCATGAGAAACTTGAGCATTTATCAGGGTTCAGAAAGCTCACATTGGCTTCACAGGCATTTGGGTTACCTCGGTCACCTGTGTGCCTTGCATAGAGGCCTCAGAGCACATCAAAAAGGACATCTGTCAGAAAATGCAAAGTGGAAAATGGGAGACATATGGTGCTAAGACCAGTTTATATAAAAGCAAGAGGGAACATTTGAAGGTGTTATACAAAACATGATTCCCATTATGAACTCAAAAAACCACCAGGACAGGTCGACATGCAGTGTAAGGAGGCCTGAGAATCTTGCTAGTCATTCAGGCAAATGGACTGAAACTGGATGCTCTTGTGCCACTCCACGGGATAAAGGCAAAGACATGTTCAGATGAGTGGTGGGCCCTCTCTAGCTAGGAGCCACTTCCTGTTCCAGAATGAGTGAAGCTCTGAGAATTTACTTAGCCTAAAGGGACAGCTTCCTCAAAATATTTTGGGGAGAATGTTCCCAGAGTGAGAAGGTTTGCCTGCAGGGCATATTCTCCCTGACCTTCCTACTGACCCCACCTCGTGGACCTCAGCTGGATTCTGTCTCATGCCATCCAGGTTTTCAGGACCCTGGAAAGGGCCTCAGGGGTCCCCACACTCTGTCTCCAGATCAGAGCCATTCAGTACTCACCCTGTCTACTGTCAGGAAAACATGAGGAGAGAGGATGGAGTGTCATCCAGCCTGTGAAACCCACTTCCCCACAATCCATTTGAATACTGAGTCTCCTCACATGTTCAGATCCACAAGGCACTGTCCTAGGGGCTAGAGGTCCTTACACAATGTAACCCCAGTCAGCACCTTCATAGCCTACCAGTAGGTCTCTGAACCACAGCAGCAGGAATTTAGGGCTTCAGTCCCTGTCTTCCCATGGAGCTCCTTGGCCCCTGAAACATTGTCTCCTTCCTTGCAAGCAGCCTTTGAGCTCTGTATTCCAGGGGATGTTAGAAGGGAGCCTGATGGTGCTTCCACAGAAGCTCTGTCATCTCTGACTTGCAGCAGGGCTGTTGGCTCAGAACTAAGAGGAGCCATGAAACAGCTTTGCCTCTAACAAAGAACATCAGATCCAAGGAGCTCACTTCACAGATGGCAAATTTATTCTAAAAAATAAAAAAGAGTAATAAGAATAGTAAGTGCTGTTGATCTAGGCACTCAATTTTGTGTGTGTGGGGGGGCATGTGTGTATGTGTGTTTGTGATCAACTGTATCATCCAGAAATTTTAGTTCTATAGCCATGAGGTAGTTTGAATGTTTCTATTATTTTTGTTTTCATAAGAGAAAAAAAGACAATTGTCTTAAAGATATGTATATTTCTTCCATTTTCTAGCTTCTGATTTTAACTGAATGCTCACCAATTACCTTCATCATGGTATCCTATGCAAATACTTTCTCTTGAGAATTAATCATTTATTCAAAGTCTTAAATGCCAGTTGCTTTCCTAAGTACAAGGCAATCAGAGAGTGGATTGGAGTTGTTGTTTTTTTGTCTTTGATAGAAGAATGCAGCAGAAGATAAAAGTATATATTATATCATAATGGGTAGAGTTTCTGGAAATACTCTTGTGGCTCTAAAATGTGACCAACTTACAAGGTTGTACTCTTTAAGAAAAGGGTTTCTGAAGCCAGAAGTAAATACACAGATAGCAATATACAAAATGACAATACATAGATTATATAGTGTGTTTTGTAAACCCTATTTCAAAAAGATCTCAAGGAGAAAGCTGAGAATAGATAGAGAGAAAAAACAAAATAAAAGGTTGTCTTCCCTTCAACCTGCTGCCTCCATATTTCTTCCCACCTGAAGGAAACAGATACACTATTGGAAAAAAACAGGCAAGAGATGTCTATGATCTAGGGACCATCTTTTAGGATAATTCATGAGAAATTTTAGTTGTCGGTGAGACATAGATTATTAAGAGGTCAAACATATTGTACTTTGTAGTCTTTTATACCCCATAATAAAAATTTATGATAAGAAAAGTATATCGTTTCCTATGTGAATTTCTGCCTCTGGTTTTTGTTATGAAGACAGGGTCTAGGTCTTTGAAGTGAATCAATGTGATCATTTCAACAAACCAAGATTGTGTTAAGTAAATTGAACCAATGCACAAAGCTCTCATCCATTCTCAACTGCCATGGACAAAAATTAAACCTCAACACACTGACCTCTTTAATTTCAACTTTTCCAACCTCTTCAATTTCAAATTTTATCTCTCAACTTCTGTGATATTCTTTAAGAAAATCAGTGACTTTATAAATCTGAACTTTTTCTATTATTTGAGTATACTTGCTCTATTTATTTTCTCTTTAGCTAATGGTGTCCATAAAATTGACAGGTTACTTATATTCTGGAAATTAATTTTTAAAATCACAGACTCAGATGATGCTAAAATATGTTAAATTCTAAATAACTGGTTCAATCAAGGTTATTTCTTTAAATAAGATAGCATATTTTTTTTCAGAGCAAAGAGGGAGATGAAGTGAGGTAAACAAATAGAAAAAGTGCCCCACATGCAGAATGCTTCAGTCAGCTGAGGAGAGTCTGTGTATGCAGGTGTGTTCATGGTTGTGGGTATGCATGTGTAATTTGTGTGTGTGCATGTGTGGGTATGTATGTATGTGATGTATGTGCAAGTGTGTGGTGTACATGTATGTGTAGTGTGTGTGCATGCCTGTGTGTGAGTGAAGAGGAGGTGTAGATGGATTTTTCACGGTACAAAAAGAAATTAAACTTCAGGGTGAATGAAGTGGCCTTCCTTAGCAATAAAATAGTTTTAATTCACCTCAAAGGTCTGATTATTATGGCTAGCTCTGGATTTATTTGCAGAATGGGTTGCCATTTATCAGATTAAACTGTGACACTTTTCAGTGACAGACTGGCCTGGGACAAAAGGGCAGGAATTTCTTCATGTAACGACTTAGAAATGCTAATCTTCTCTAAACCTGCAATAAATATCTACAGCCAGGACGGGGAGAGGCAGGGAATGAGGGAGAAAGCAGAAGTCACATACAAGGCTGCTCTCTCCTCGCAATCAGTCATCATGTCATTTCCATCAAGTAGCTCCACCAGCCTTTTTGTGTTTCCAACAGATTTTTCAAAAACAGCTTAGTTGAATAGAGAGTTGCTATCTTCAGTGTTTACCATTTACTCAATTGTTTGGCTAATATTTGCTGAACACCTACTATGTGTCAGGCATTGCTATGAAGTTTGGGTTTCACCAATGAGAACAAATTTAATTCAACATAAATCATTAGCACATCAATAAGTTGAAAAGTTATGGATTTGTAACATCAAAGTTATAGAACATAATAAAGCATGGAAGGAAGGTAGCCAGCTCAGAGATAAAGATCTTCCCTTTTAAATATATGGTAAAGGAAACCTCAGTGAGAAGACAGCATTTTAGCAAGGCTTATAAGAGGTGAATACATATCTGTAAATAATTATTCTAAGCAGATGATATTGCAAACCCAAGCTTGAAGGTGGGAACATGTAGGTCAGCAAGGGACTGAGAGAGTGAGGGAGAAGAGAAAATGAGACCAAGAACTCACAGAGGGACCAGATGAACTAGTAGGCCTTGGAGCTGTTGGGAGGGTTTGGCTATTACTCTGAGTTATATAAAGCATTCATTATTGGGTGGTTCTGAGCAGAGAAATGATCATTCTGTTTTATACGTTGAAAATTGATATTAGATGACTGGATTGAAAACAAAACAATAACAACAAAACGAGACCTGAATTTGTAAATTTATTGTCATTTCAACTATAATTCCATCATTTCTTTTTTTTTCTACAAATAGGTTGATTTTAAAGTTCATGTGGAAGAAGAATATACAGAAGACTAATGAAGAGGGGAGATAGTGTTCAAATATAGTGCTATTTACTGTAGAAGTTCTATTTATGAAAATGTAATGGTGCTGCACACACACACACACACACACAAACACACACACACAGGAGTGAAACTGAATAGAATACTCACAATGGATACTACTGCTTGTGGAAACTACATAATAAAGGTGGCACCTAAATCAGTAGGAAAAAGTAAACATTTTAATAAGTAGTGTTAGAGTAATGGAACTGCTCATCAGCCAAAAAAAGGTCAGGTTGAATCAACTTTATCACATCATACACCATGATAGATTCTAAACTTGTCAGAGGTTTATGATGAAAAATGAAACCATATGAGTAGTAAAAGGAAACAGGAGTGAATTCTTATAAAACTTGAAAGTGGATGATTGATATATTTGATGACATAAAAAAAGTTTGCAAAAATATTTTTGTAAAAAAACCATAAGCAGGATAAAAAGGTAAATAAAAAGCTATAAAAATCTTTGTAGTCATAACAAAAACTTAATATCTCTAATACATCAAGGTCTAAAAGTAAAAAAAAAATCCTATGGAGAATGGACTAAACATACATAGACAGATTATAGTAAAAAAATGAGGGTAGTGCTTAATCATATGAAAAGACATTATTTTCTCTCATAATTAGCAAAACATAAATGAAAACTATGATGGAAATCTTTTCTCACTTCTTCTACCAGATTGGAAACATGAGTGAATATATGAAAGTTTGACAACAAGCTCAGCTAATGAAACAGGTACTTTCATTTATTGCTGGTAAAAGGCCAATAATACGGTTCCTATAAAAAATAATCAGGCATCATCCAGCAACATTCCATCAGCCTTTGACCCAGCATCCTAGATATCAGTCTCTCCACTTTGGTTGGTTGAGGGTCCAATGTCTGAGTCCCATTCATGGCCCCACAGTGCTCCACCAGCTGTTGTTTACCAGCCTAGCATTGCATCTTTGGGACACACAGCTTGTAGGTTGGCATTTATCCAAACACCCAAAAAGACCCCATGTTTACCTCTAGGGCTCTGGCTGCTCCCTTTTTCTATGTTCTGTCCTCAAATCCCAAACACCCCACCCTTCCTAGACTCTAGTTTCTCTCACTTCATCTCAGTGAGACTGTTGTGTATAATTTGTGTTCTGATTTTACATCAGCACCTGAAATAGGTCTCCTAAAAGAAAATTCCACCTCATTTGTTTCTATTTTCTCAGGGATTATCATCCTTTACTGTGTGTTGCCCAATGTCTAACAATAGTGTTTCATAAACAGATGACAGAATGATAAATACATAGATACATAAATGATTGAGAGATGATAAATACATAGATGATAGATAGAAAAAAGGAAGATAAATGATATATGGTACATAGATAGATATATAGATAGATAGATAAATGGATAGATGAGGATGGATGGATGGATGGATAGATGATTGGTGATAGATTAGATAGAGAGATGATAGACATAGAATGGTAAAAATATAAATATGTACACACATATATTATATACTCACATTAATGTATCTGCTTAGAAATAAATAATAGACAAAGTGTAACATGTAAATAGGGTTATTTTTAAAATATATTTCTATTGATTTCAGAGAGGAAAGGAGAGGGAGAGAGAGATAGAAATACCAATGATGAGAGAGAATCATTGATCAGCTGCCTCCAGCATGGCCCCCACTGGGAATTGAGCCTGCAACCTGGGCAGGTGCCCTGACTGGGAATAGAACTGTGACCTTGATGTTCAACCACTGAGCCACACCAGTTGGGCAACAGGGTTATTTTTAAATGAGTGAAGAAATGTGGAGAAGACAAGAACACACTTCTTTGTAGGTTTAACTTTGCAACCATGAAAATATTTCATAAAATTACAAAGCAATCCCTAAAAATCAAGAGCAAAATGAAAGGTATAAACCAAACTCTGTATGAAGATGGTAGCATAACAACAAAAGATAATACCGAAATATTATAAAACATGGCAATATGACTCTGCATGCAAAAACTGAAAAAAAATATTTAAATGTTTTAATATTCCTATTGTTGTGGTACTTTTGGGCTTGTTCTTCTGGGATGGTTGTGAGCCTATGTTTGAAGAAACCAAAGATTAACTACTTTGGTGACATTGAGAAGTGGGGTTATTCTTTGGCAGAAAGGAGACCTGAATATGTTGTCCTATTTTCTATTCTTTTGCTGGACTGGCACCAGTTCCTTTATCAGGGCTAGAGAAAGAAAATGCCATCTTTTAAAATTTTATTTTTCAATTTAATATTGAAAAGTTACTTTGTCCTTAGAAAAAAGGGGATATTTGTACACAGATACACAGGTCAAATGCCATGTGAAGATAAAGGCAGAGATCAGGGTGATGTGTCTACAAACCAAGGCCCTGCTGGGGAATACTAAGTCCCCTCATGTCAGCCTGCCTGCATGGGCAAAAGTCTTCAGGCAAAGGTTTATGGGTGTTTTAGTAGCTTTTGTCCATGGGGACAGCAATCATGATTGCCTGGGGTGCTGTCAGTGTGGGAGTCAATATGTTTAAACACTAAAAGAATGACTCTATCATACATATGACCAGGTGACCAGGTAGAAGGACATTATGGCAGGAATGTCCATGCCTTCTGAGTGAGTATGGGTCTTGTCACTTGCTTCTAATCAATATAATATGACAAAGGTGATGGACTTAAACTCCTAGCTATGTTACATTATATGGCCAATATAATTAAGCTCTCTAACCTGTACACTTTAAGTTAATCAAAAGGTGATCTAATCAGGCAAGCCTGGAAGTGAAAGATTTGATGCCATAGAGACTCTCTTCTTTGCAAGCTTCGACGAAGCAAGCTGCCATGAATTCTACAGCCAAAAGAAAATGGATTCTGCCAACAATCCGAGGATATTGAAGAAGATCCTTCCCCAATCAAGAGTCGAGATGAGAATGCAGCCGAGACACCTGGATCCCAATCTTGGGAAAACTTAGCAGAGCTGTGCCTGGGCTTCTGACCTGCAGATGTTGTAACATAATGAATAAATAAAAGTTTGTGGTCACTTGTTATGCAGCATTGGAAATGAATACAGGTACATTAGTTTGATATTAGGGAAGGCTGATTAATATACATGAAAGGGAAGGGAGAGGGTAAATAAGAGACAAAAAATTATACTTTTTCCATGTATGCACTATTATAAAAATGTTAAATATGCATGCAGTTTTAAAATAAAATTGTCACCATGGAATATTATGTAGCAGTAAAAAAGGATATCTTACCCTTTGAGATGACTGGAGGGATCTGAAGAGCATTATGCTAAGCCGTATTAGCCAGTCAGAGAAAGACAAGTATCACATGATCTCACTCATATGTGGAAACTAATGAACAAAATAAACTGTTGAACAAAATAGATCTAGAGACATAGAAGCATGGAACAGACTGTGGAATCTCAGAGGGAAGGTGGGGGTGGGTGGGAAGAGATCAACCAAAGAACTTGTATACATTTGTGCATACCCCATGGACACAGATAATAGGATGGTGAAGGCTTGGGTCCTGGGGTGGGGTGGGGCATGGAGACAGGTTAGAAGAGATCAATGGGAGGGAAAAGGGGACATATGTAATACTTTCAACAATAAAGACTTTTTAAAAGATTAACATAAATAAAATAAAATTGGCAAAGAACTTACCAGTTTAAAAACTTAACTGAGCTCCAGTAAGAGATGAGCAAGTGACAGCTATTTATAAATACTAATTAACACGGTATGATTTTATTCATTAAAAATGAAAACATCAAGCACAATTACTTAAATGTTTTGAAAATGGAGAAGCATGTCAGCCGAACTCTTAGATGCTTACGTACTTGTGTATTCACATATGCACCGTCTTATGGACATGGAATACACACGCAATACCTTTGTACTGTGGCCGGCACTCTTCCTGGGAAGGCTGCACCCCTTTTAGGAGGTGGGTTTTTTGTTTGACCATGCTTGTTTGCTTCTCTGAGCAACAAACAGCCAGGGTTCCAGATCGACACAAGGTGTGGCTAGGAAGTAGAATGCAAGCTACACAATGGCAGGTGTGATGGAGGAAGCCCACAGGAATGACAAACACGTCACCCAGCACATTTTAGAACTGAAACTAGACAATGCCAAAACAACCAGCTGGGCGTCGTTGGGATGCCTTCCCTCCTCTGCTAGCATCCCTGGAATTGACCAGGTGTTCCTGCATCATGGAGATCATCTAGGAAGATATATTGGATGGGACAAATAACAGATAGGGGAGGAGAGAGAAACTGCAGCAAACAGAGTGAGCTTGGCGGCAAGCTGGCAGGACCCCGGGCCCCTGGAGGTGATCCATTACCCCACAGCCATTATCATTTGTTATCAAGGTTTCACCTAACAGCTGGGGAAGGAGAAATGTTTTCAGTGTAGTTTTTCAGGCAACCTTAGGTCGTGTCAGATCAAATTTGCTTTAATGCAGTGTTTGAGTTCATGAACATTTTCAAAATATGAGAGGTGATCAACCCCACACGGTGCATTTTAAGAAAATTGAATTTAGTTATTTTGATTAGGTAACTGCAAAAGCAATCAATGAGGTCAATTTTTCATCTAAACTGCCCTGCCAGTGCGTCTCTTTAGCTGCTTCTACACTGGCATGACAAGTAGAGTACTTGCAAATGGTTGGAGGCTAGTAATATGCTTTCATAGATGATTTCTTTTTACAAAATATTAACTGTTCTTACACAGAAAGTACTGAGATGTATTTACCTTAGCTCTAAACCTACAACCTCATCAGAATTAGGATCCTGATTACCTGTTCCAGGTCACCAAGGCATCCCCGATGTTCCTGTAAATCAATATCCTTGTATCCAACTTATCACAATGTTTCATGCATGGCCCTGGATGGGGACAGTGCTCAGGAACTACACACTAAGGGCTTCATATCTGGACACTCAGTTTCTTATGTGTAAGTCTGAAAATGCATACTTTGAAGCATGACTTTACAATCAGGTAATCCTCAGTGATAAATGAGGTGAGACCTCCAGTTCCCCTGTCATGTGTCTCTGTGACAAGTTCTGGGGAGAGGAGGAATGTGTGTAGCCTGCACCTTAAGAAAACACAACAGCGAACAAAACACAATGCAGTTGTTCATCTGTCAAAGATCCCAGTCACATACATATACTGTAGTGTGTGTTTTAGAACTCAACCACACGTCGACGATGACTGAGAGACAATGAACTTTAATAAACTAGAAGCTATATTTCGGCAGGTTTAAGTGATCATTTTGTTAGAATTTAACAGCTGGAATTGAGTTTCACACGAGGCTAGTCACAAGCATGTGCCTCAGCCTCACTGGGCTCCTTTTATGTGCCACCCCTCCCTATGGGAGATAAAAGGTGGCAAGGGCTTTAGGAACATTCTCCATATACGAAGGATAAATGTGGTGAAAGTTTATGTCCAACACAGATTTGGGGTGGAAATTAGAGATTTTCACAAAGTTCCCTGAGATCAAGTCCTAGCCAGGAATCATGTTTTCATATCTCTCCTCCCTCTGGCCATGCACACTTCTCACAGGAATGAGTCTTCAATACTTAAAAGTGAATTTCCTCATATAGTGTGTATTAGTTTGCTAGAGCTGCTGTAACAAAGTACCACCAACTGGCTGGCTTAAATCAGAAGAAATGTGTTTTTTCACAGACCTAGAGGCCAGAAGTCCAATATTGAGGTATTAACAGGGTCCTACTCCATGGAGGCTCCAGGGGAGGATCTGTTCCAGCCTCTCTCTTTTACATTCTTTTTGTTCACTGGCAATCTTTGGTGTCTCTTGCCTTGTGAATGCATAACTCTGGTCTTCATATGGCATTTGCCCACGTCTAAATTTCCCATTTTTATAAGGACACAAAACATATTAAATTAGGGACCCACCTTAATGACCTCATTTTAACTTGAATATCTGTAAAGACTATTTCCAAAAAAGGTCATATCCACAGGTACTGGGAGTTAGGAGGTCAACATACCTTTGGGAGAAACAATTCAAAACATAACAGTGGGCTATGGTCCCAGACACATCACTGATTCAAAATGCCTTTGAGAGGACAACCTAAAAATTCAAAGAAGGAATGGGAACACGAGATAACCAGGAGACTTTGTTTGAAGAGCACTGTGATACTCCAGTTGGACAGTTTTCTTTCCCAATAAACACCTGAGAGGCAAGGCGCTTGGGACTTGATTAACATATGATGATCATCCTGGGGTGAGTCAGGGTGGAAGGAAAGGCTCAGGGCAGCTGAGACCCTGACACTGTCTCCCAGCTTTCTCTCTGTAGTGAATCTTTACCTAAGACTCAGTTTGTGTTTCATCTCTGTCTGAAATGGATTTTGAAGGAACTCCTGTGTTCATCTGTTACAATTTCTGCTTCTTCATTCCAGGCTGGGGGTTCTTTAAGGATTCTCCTGACTGTAGCTGCCCTGCTCTCAAAACACTGAAAATGTAAGGGTGGGTGGTGAATTTAATGAACCAGGAGAAAATGGTTCTAAAAATGCTGAATTCCATTAATATAAACAAGTATGCTGCCTCCCCTAGCTGCTGATGGAGAAAAAACAGCCACAGACACTGGTAGCAACAGGGTTGCAAATATTTTCCTTTTCAAAACATCATGACGGATGACTTTTTAACTTTATTTTTCAATTATAGGGTCTTAGGGAAATGTCTGGCATCTTAAAGGGTTTTGTGCAGATGTGGTATTTTTCATAATATTTTTTCAATCAGTTTTCAATCTCAGCTTCACAAGTTATCACAGCGATCTTGTGTGATATTCGAGGAAAATATAACTTAAAGCTGTCCCTGCACAATTTCATTTTTGCTACCGTTGATGATAAAAAAAAGATCATAAAAAAGCAAATGGTGAAGGTCAGGAAATGGAATTATAGATAGTCAATATTCACAGTGATTACACAGCATGTCTTAGAAAAATACAGTGGCTTTGATTTGGTATTTGGCAATATTCTCAAATTGATCATTCAAAAAAAAATTTAAGCCACTTCCAAAAAAGTTCCTTCCTTGTTTATATTCCAATGACATTTCAATGCCATTTTCTTCCTTGTGATTTGTTTTCTGCCATTGCAGGCTGACTTGTTTCTTAAATCACCTCCCCAAGGGGAGTTGACTTCTCAAATTCTTATTTTCCCACAGAGCTGATAGGTTTCCTTAGCCTTCACCCTTCAAGAAACCAACTCATCCATTTTTCTCCCAAAGCCCTCGATAATGACAACAGATCTTCTTACCCCTCTGGGTCCTCCACATGCCTGGCTTTGCCGCAGGGTCATGATCTTGTGAAGGACCCAGTGGTCTGCTGAGGAAATGCATTAACTTAACAAGCTGATTTACATGTGAACACATCCTCCTGAAGAAAACAAGGAACAAGTTCAGAAAATCTGTTAGTTAAGGCTTATAAGTTGTCAATGGCATAATTGTCCCTCCCCTTAGCCTGGAAATAATTGCATATATAGGGCCATCAGTAAATAATAGTGAACTTGAAAGCTACAATGCACAGAATTTGTTTTATATAATAAATCTAATAAATAGTGTCCTGTTAATGAAAAAGTATTTAATGCTTTCAGCAGCAAGATACTAAAATTAAAAATACATTTTTGTTTGCTGGAAAGTTGATCCAAAAAGAATTCAGTGTTATGCATGATCAATTATTCAAACCCAGTACATATTTGTTGAGTGTCTATTACATGCCAGCTAGTAGTGTTTTAAACAATATCTTGTGGAGAGCAGAGTGATATGCATCTACAGAGTAGATATTTTAATGCACTCAAATCTTACTAATTTGTGAATATTAAATATTTTCACATCCTGGTTTTGTAATCAATCATACCTTTGTCTTTATTATGAAATGTAGGTCAATAATATATATTTCACAGTGATTACATCTAATGTCACCAGGCTTTCAGTTTTCTCTTCCTCTATATATTAAGAGTATGTCCTAGAAGGTGGCCCAAGAGTAATGTGTCATAAAATTAGAATAGTCTTTGTATAATAGGTTACATGATGAGCATATTCATAGGTCAAATGTTTTGAAGCTGAAATCATTTTAAGGCAGCATACTGACAGGTCCCCAGGTCAGGCAAAAGTACCTTAATCATACAAGTAACAGGGGATTTAAAAAAAATAGCAGCAGCACTATGATGAAATCCAGTGAACGTGTCCACTCTCCCAACTTCTCATTGAGATTTATGTCCCAGGAAAGGAACTGCTTTATGTTATCTTGGCCATGTCAGGGTCCCTATCCCACTTCTGATAGCAAATGCCTCAGACAAGGAGAGAGACTGGATGTGAAGGATCTTGAACTTGTCAAAACAACTTTTCTTGTCAGTAACTGTGCTGGCGCATCAAATGTGAGGCGTGGGCCCCGCTGCAGTAATGACTCTTTCAAAGAGTTGTCCTCGCTGGCCTCACTCACATCTTGAACAGAAACATTCCGCTGCACCCCCAAATGATTCTAAATCTCCACCAGGATAGCCATGCTGTCTACAAGTAAATCAACAGCCATTGAAAGAACCTGCCCAGGCCCACCAGGAATACATTCTTCAGCTCATTGCTTAGTGTTCTTCTGACAGCAGGTTTCTCGCACATTTAGAGCTGAGGGCATAGGGTTGGCCTTCTGATACTTTCAGCAACCCCCCTCCTTTTTATACTCACAGTCAGGTTTGGTTTATTTCTTCAAGTAGAGTGTAAACCACTAGAGAAGTGAACTGATTTCACCATAGGTCTTCAAGCCCGTTCACAGTCTCAAATGACTGCTTGTTTGTCTGTTTCCTTGACCTTATTTTGGATTATGTGTGTTTCCATGTATTTGCATTGTGGTTTTCTACAAACATTCTTTTTACCAGAGATGGGTAGCATCTCTCTCACTCGTGGTATTTTTTTTATGTCAAGTAAAATATGTTTAAAACTTTTCCCTAACCAAGTTTTAAAAATTCTGAGTGCCATAATTGTGGATGAAACCGGAAATTATCAAGAATGCTCTTTTATATTAATTTTAGTCTTTCCAACAAGGTCCAACACAATGGACCAGACTGATATACAAGGACTCCAGTCCTAACTTCCCCCTATGTAGAGATTCCCCTCACTTGGTAAAATTAGTCTCCTCTCTCTAAACTGTTTCATTTTCCAATAAGGTGGCCAAGTCCACAATAGGGACAATTCAAGACCACAGTGTGGAAGAGCCAAATGGGGAAATGTTGTCACAACACTCCTGCCTCCCCACTCCACTGCTTTGGGTTCAGTGTTGCCACTAGCTTGTTTTTCTCCAGGAGCACAAGGGCAATGCCAGCCCTCTGCTCTGATACAGGATGGGGAGAACTAGAGCACTTTGGATCTGCATCCACCACCAATTACTTTAGTTTCTTCATCTGAACAACTGGACAATAATTATACATGAGAGAGTAACTAAAAATATTACAATAAGGATAAACAATGTTTCTTGTTACTATTACTATCTGTGTGTGTGTCTTAAGGCAATATGAAACAAACTCCAAAACGTCAACACTTTCAGGTGAGTGTGACATCTACAGGAAGTCTAGCCTCAAAGCCACCACAATGGATGCTGAAGAATCAAACGATAGGGACTTTATGTTGGCTGTTCAATGAAAACGTTGCCCACTGAATCTGGTCCCTCACTTTATCGTAGGCTTCAACTGGTCAAATTGGTCATTGGGGCCAATTCAACATCAACAAGAATCCCCCTTTTGGGGCACAGTGAAGAAGGACACTTCATTTACTGCAAACAGCTCACTGATAATACAGTAAAGCCGTGAAAACAGCTGGACCATTAAACAGCTAGAACAGCAGTTCTCAACCTGTGGGTCGCGACCCCTTTGGGGATCGAATGACCCTTTCACAGGGGTCACCTAAGACCATCGGAAAACATATATATAATTACATATTGTTTTTGTGATTAATCACTATGCTTTAATTATGTTCAATTTGTAACAATGAAAATACATCCTGCATATCAGATATTTACATTATGATTCATAACAGTAGCAAAATTACAGTTATGAAGTAGCAACAAAAATAATTTTATGGTTGGGGGTCACCACAACATGGGGAACTGTATTAAAGGGTCACAGCATTAGGAAGGTTGAGAACCACTGAGCTAGAGAGTGCTACAGCACGTCTGTGAAAATAGCCCCACATGAGGCAGCTCAGCGCAGGGATGGTCTGCTCCTCTGCTCTGTCCCCCTTCCAGCAGGTCTCCTCCATTCTGATGTGTTCCAGAATATCCCCAGCCAGGGAAATACTGTCTCCACTCTCCTGAAAAAGTGCACTCCCTGAGCCAGAGCAGGGCTGGCTTATTTAGACAGTCCTCACGCCTCTGGTCCCTGATTGGTCAGAATAGAGCTGTGCTGATTGGTTAGAGCTGGGCAGCTCAATTAAATGGGGAAATATTCAGTACTATTGGTTGAAATAGGACTCCAGGAACTCCTTTATAAGAAGCCTGCTCAGAAGGCAAATGTAGGTAGTTCAGTCCAAAGGCTTCTCAGTGAAGAGCAGTTTGCCTAAGGGGCCCCTGTGCAGAAATGGCTGATAGGCTCTGTTGTTTAAAATTTGAGCCCAGTTAGCCACCAGGAGCTCTTCTTAATAGGTGTCTTTATTTTTTTTTTTTTTCAATCTCAGGGTTCACATACGCAATGTGCCTACACCAGCTTTTGAGAACTCCAAGCCATGGTCCCTACGCCATGGTCCCTGCGCCATGCACAGTGCTGACACCACACTTTGCACTTTCACGGGTTTTGGCCATAGTTCTTGAGTTTTTTCCACATTTATAAGGGCAACTTCTGTGTGTGCCTGACCTGAACTGCTTACTCATTGCCAAATATAATACAATAACACATGTATATGAAGCCAGTTAAACATATTTTACACGGTGTACGTCTCTCCACAATCTACCCAAAGAAATTGATGGCTGCTAAACTTTGGCAACCAAAAGACCATTCTGGTAGATCAGGCGCTTGAATGACCATGACTATATTAATTCATGTAATGAACACTGACATGCCCTCAGGACACAAACCACATGAGGTTACCCAGAGAAATGGTGCAAAGAGATAATTTTTATAGTAGAAAAGCAAAACTGACTTGAATTTTTGCCCACTCCTTGCTACAGGGAATTGTGATGGTGACTGCTGTCTCTTGCATAGGTTTGGACACATCTTTGTAACGTTCCAATTGCTGTATAAGAGTTGGGTTGAGAATATGGGAAAAACTCTCCCAGAATTTTCTATCCTAGGGACTCAGCAGTGTACATTTCAGTGTGTGGCCAGGCCCAACTGCTGCTGCCACTGCCTTTCCTTTTTTTTTTTTTTTTTTTTACTTCATATGATGATAGATTGCTGCCTATAGGTGCAATTGTAAACGGTCAGGTTCACATCTGTGCAGTCTTCCTGAGACCTGAACAGGTGCTAACGTGCCACTTCCACACCACTCTGCCTTTGTGTCAGGAAGAGCAGCTCCTTGACCTGCTAGAATAGGTGCCAAGGGTATACTCTCTGGAGTGGTCCGCAACCTCTCTTCCCCTCTCCACATGCTTTTCTTGGTTACCTGGGGGAACTTTGGTGAGACTGGAGCAGGTGGGCATGTCCCTTTGATCATCTCTTTTCCCTAATCTGTCCATGTTTCTCTCATGGGGGAATCACAAACATGTATTTTGAAAGCAAAAATAATTAAGAATAATGAATATTTACTATCTCAACTATCTCATTTTCTTTGACTTTCTGTTCTGACAATTATATAGCTCTTAGTAGCAGAGTGGCTTCTTTTAAAGATAATGATTGAGAAATTAAAAATATAAATGCAAAAGAAAGATATTATCCCATTCATTCTCATGCTTGGTATTCTCTGTGGGAGCTATGCTTTGTCTTTGTTTTATTGTGCATCCCTGCTCTCAGCACAGTGCTTCCCACAAGCCAAGTGTTTTCTGTGTATAAAAAAAGTGCCATTACTTCATATTTATGATTTGGTAATTTTTTCCCATTTATGAATTACTTGCTGGTGCTATTTAATTTTTGAAGGTGTAGTAATACATTCAAGGCAATAACACATTTTGTGCCTAAATTGCTAGCCAAGTTATATCCAAAAGTACCCAATTTATTAAGGTTCAAATTGGTTATTGGGATATGTGGCTTCTTTAGAGAAGACATAGAAATGGTGGGGAGCGAGGGTGAAACTTATAGAAAGTGACATTCCAGGAGCTACAGCTTGCTGTGCATACATAGGGCCAGGCTGTGGATATGGGCATGCCTTTTAACTGGGAGACCCATGATGTGACAGGAAAGCTCTGATCTTTGAGAGTAAGTAACTCAATCATAGGTGAAATTCAATGATAATGACAAAGAGACATTAGACTCTCTCTCTCTCTCTTTCTCTCTCTCTCTCTCTCTCTAATGCCTAATATGCTAAGTGTCTGACAGATCAGTTGACCATTCAGTCAATGGCTTGACCAGTCACTATGATGGGCACTGACCACCAGGGGGCAGATGTTCCAACCAGTAGGTTAGCTTGCTGCTGGGGTCCAGCCGATCGGGATTCGAACATGCCCTGGAGCCAACCTTCCATGGCCCCTCCCCGGCCTATAAAATATTTCTTCTAATTAATTTCCTTTCAATGTGCATGAATTTGTGCAACAGGCCTCTAGTCTAATCTAATAAAAGACAAATATGCAAATTGACTGTAGCTTCTCTACGCCTTAAACCATGCCCACCAGCCAATCAGAGTGACTATATGCAAATTAACCCAACCAAGATGGCGGCCGGCAGCCACAGAGCTGGAGTGAGCAGTAGGCTTGGTTGCTCCAGTGATGGAGTAAGCCAAGCTTCCCGCCTGCCTCAGTTGGCTCCGAGCTCCACTCAAGGCAACAAAGTTTAAATTATAGAAGATAAATAAACCCCAGATACCTGCTTTCAGCTGGCCGTGGCCACAGAGCTGGATCAAGCAGGAGGCTTGGGTTGCCCCTGGAGATGGAGGAAGCTGGCTCTGAGCTCTACTCAAGGCTAAAAAGTTTCAATTATAGAAGGTAAATAAATCTCAGAATAAAAAAAGAGAGGCTGGGAGCTTCTGTCGCTGGGGGGGGTTTGGCCAGCCTGAAAACAACCATCAGGCCCTCACCCAGGCTGGCCAGGCACCCCAGCAGGACCCCCACCCTGATCTGGGACAACCTTCAGGGCAAACCAGCTGGCCCCCACTCATTCACCAGGCCTCTATCCTATATAATAAAAGGGTAATATGCAAACTGAGCCTAACAGCAGAACGACTGGGAATGACTGGTCACTATGACACACACTGACCACCAGGGGGCAGACGCTCAATGCAGGAGCTGCCCCCTGATGGTCAGTGTGCTTCCACAGGGGGAGCTCTGCTCAGCCACAAGCCAGGCTGATGGCTGCCAGTACAGCGGTGGTGGTTGGAGCCTCTCCCGCCTCCTCAGCAGTGCTAAGGATGTCCGACTGCAGCTTAGGCCTGCTCCCCACTGGTAAGTTGACATCCCCCGAGGGCTCCAGGGCTGCCAGAGGGATGTCTGATTGCCAGATTAGGCACAATCCCCCAGGGAGAGGGCCTAAGCCAGCAGGTGATCATCTCCCGAGGGGTCCCAGACTGCAAGAGGGCACAGGCCAGTTGAGGGACACCCCCCCCCCCCCCGAGTGCACAAATTTTTGTGCATTGGGCCTCTAGTAATAATATAATAGAAGTAAAATTTAAAATTACATGGAGTAGCAATGCAGTGAGGAAAGCTAAGAAATGATGCTTAGTAAAGATAGAACCAAAATTTGTGACACCGGCTGGAAGATAGACTGTCAGAGGTAGGAGAGGACCCCAGTGAGCACATTTGAGCAGGGTCACACTGTAGTCCAGGGACAGTCATTCATTCAACAGGTACTTATGGAGTATCATTCAAGAGCAAGCTATGTTCTTGACACTAGGGACACATGAATTCATAAATATGACAGAAACCCCTGCCACTTACATTCTAATTGGGAAGATGTGTAGGAAACAAAAAAATGAAAGAGCAATCTGTTCTTTAATTTTTAGTCAGCTTGGGCCACCATAACAAAAGATGGAATGGCTTAAAAACAGAAATATATTTTCTCACAGTGGTAGAGGCTAGACATCCAAGATCAAGGTTCAGCAGAGTTTGGTTTCTAATGAGGGACCCCTTACTCATTTTCCAATTGTGCTTTTTTTTTTTTTTTTTTTTTTTTTTGGTTAATTCCACACATAGCCCTTCCTCAGTGCATGCCTGGAGAGACAGAGATCTTTTATTTCTCTTCTTACAAGTACACCAATCCTATGAGATCAAGGGCCCACCCTCCTTTAACCTCAATTACTTCCTTAGAAGACTTTTAGCCAATGTCTGTTTGGCCTTTACTTTGTGTCACGCAATATGGACAAGTTAAATTTATAATCAAAGTTAGTATTGAGGCTTAAATACATTTACCCATAAAATTGTGTCTCAATTATTGTGGCAATTACAGTTATAGAAAAGAAAACAAATGTTATGATTCTTAAAAAAAGATACACAAGATGAAGATAATAACATTTTAAATAAAATTGAGCTGGGGTTAAAATCCCTGGGCATTAAAAGAAGGCAACAAGATGGAGATGTGAATAAGTTGGCAAGGAGCTGTAGTATGTTATCATCTTTGTCTAACTTAGGGTTTTTAAGATGCTGTGTTAATAAATTGAGGAATAAGGCCCTAGCTGGTTTGGCTCAGTGGATAGAGCATTGGCCTGTGGACTGAGGGGTCCCTGGTTTGATTCCAGTCAAGGGCACATACCTCAATTGCAGGCTCCCGGTCCTAGTCAGGGGCATGCTGGAGACAACAAATGGATGTGTCTCTCTCACATTGGTGTTGCTCTCTGGCTCTCCCTCTCCCTTCCATTCTCTCTAAAAATCAATGGAAAAAATATCCTCAGGTGAAGATTTTAA
Source organism: Myotis yumanensis (assembly GCF_028538775.1). Lineage (NCBI taxonomy): Eukaryota > Metazoa > Chordata > Mammalia > Chiroptera > Vespertilionidae > Myotis > Myotis yumanensis. Next base: position 27,069,447 of record NW_027223755.1, read on the forward strand.
AAAAACTAATAATAAAAAAAGTAACAGACACTGGGGGGGAGGAAGGTTGCCCGCGTTGGGAATGGCTGGGGGGTGGGGGGAGTGGTCAATTGGGGAAAAAGGAGACATATGTAAAACTTTAGATAATAAAAAAATGAAAATAAAAAACATACAAATTTAATAAATAAATAAATAAATATAAATAAATAAATAAAGACTATGAACACACCTTTTTTTTCCAGGACTGAATCACAATTTCACTAAATAAACAGTCACCATGAGCTGATACCTGCAGTGACTTGTGAGAGCACATGGGAATGTCTGCTCTGTCTAGATCTGTCATATATTTTCTCACACCTTGTTTCTCAAGCTGCTAAAAGCTCACTTTTCCTGACGCTCTTCTATATACCTGAGCTGCTTGATGCACATCTCCCCAGATTCCTCTATTTCTCCTGCATGGTCATCAAAAGTAAATTGCTTTCCTCACTCAGTTTCTGAGGAAGGGTCCCCTGGAACCTTGGCTCGGGGCTCCACACAACCTCTCCTCCATCTTGTATCCATAGTTTATTCCTGTTCTAAAAACTAGCCATTGTCACCTACAAAAATTTTTTTTTTTAAAAAAGATACAGTTTGTTTGATTAAATTTTAAGTGAACTCTATGGGAAGAACATTTCCTAAATGAAATGAGTAAGTAAAATTCAACAAGACACTTACTTGCAGTGAACAAACCCTGTCTGGGCAAAGAACATATGGAATTTTTTCTTTCATGTTCAAAGTCTGCATCCTTTTTTTTTTTTAATGCTGTGTAGAGAGGCACGTATTCTACACTAAGGTATTCTACACCAAGACCACATTCCACTTAATTTCTCCTCTAAATAAGACAAATTGATTCTACTCATTTCTATCCATGTATTTTAAAAAATAATTATGTAGCCCAGCCACAGTGGCTCAGTGGTTAAGTGTCAACCCATAATGAGGAGGTCACAGTTTGATTTCTGGTCAGGACATATGCCTGTGTTGTGGGCTCAATCCCTGATTGTGCAGGAGGCAGCTAACCAATGATTCTCTCTCATCATTGATGTTTCTATCTGTCTCTAGCTCTCCCTTCCTCTCTAAAATCAATAAAAATATATTTTAAAATAAAAAAAATACTTATGTAGATAATTTTTAATTGGAAGAATAGAGCTTAGAACATATTATAAAATCTACAGAATGCTGATTGTACATTATATAAACAAACAAATACTGATATCTTCACTCTTCTCCCTGCTGAAATCATTGGTTTAGCAGCCTATTATTAAATAAAATGTATGACATTTCAATTGAATATTGCATTTTTGAACCGCATCCAGCATGCCAGTGGTGAACCTGAGGAGGGGCGGTAAATGATTAAAGAAAACACACAAGAGACTATAGTTGGGGCCAGGTGGATCACTGTGCTGGGATGAGGACACAGTGACACCACCTGTAAGCCAAATCTTTATTTTATAGTCAGATCACACAAAGCAAAACAAGGGAGTGGTCAAGATGTTTACAATGTTCTTGCAAGTTTCAAATCTGCTTCTTATTGCAATTCTCTGAATTCTATAAAGCTTTGCACTTGCTGTACCTCCCACAGCCCACATCCCTCAGCTACCTAGGACTGGAAGGTTGGACTATAAGGTCAAGCTTACATACAGCCATAGCCTTTGGCTATAATTGTGCTGGGAGGGCTTTGCCCTCCAAGCTAGGACTTGTATGTGGCTTTGCCACAAAAGGACTGTGCCCTCTCGTAAGTCCGAGTTTTGATCCTGTCCAAATGCTGTAGCCATTCTCCACACATTTTAATTTACATTGATATATAAATATTAAATATTAACTGTAGTTTACCACTTAATTTGTTATGATTATAATAGATAATAATTTATAGGGTTATACAAATAAAATATTTTAATATCTGATTTGTGGATAGTTAAAAAGTGTTTGGCTTTGTGTTTGTTTTGCTAAACTGTAGCATATGTCTGGCTAGGACTGAGGCAGATGAATCCATTGTATCTATCAATCCATTGCTTATCTATCCATCAGGTGATCTGTAGGTTCTCATTGTGCCTTGGCTAGGACTCCAATTTGGAAATCAGTGGCAAGATACATTTGATATGTCTTTAAGAGAAAGTACAACAGGACCTAGAATGATGAGGAAGTAGGAACCACACCAAGCTTCCACCTAGCAGATGGAAAAATGGAGTTTGATTTACATTATTCATTCTAACATATGATTTTCTTTTTTTTCCAATTCATGTTTGAATAACTAGAGAAGGAAAAGAAAGAGGAGAAAGAAGAAGAGGAGATTTATAAACATTTTTCATACACCTTCCCATCTGAGGGGTTTCTTGCTTCAGCAATGATTCCACCACTAGTTCTTCCCTTCAGTACCTTCAGGTAGGTGCACAGCAAGGATCTGAATGTTTTAGCAGAAGGCATTTTTCATCGCGAGGAGACACGATGTTTGCAGAGAGGCCATGACATAACTGAGTCAAGGCAAATCAGTGCTTCTTCTATTAACATGTACCTTGGCATTGTGGGAGGGGCTAAAGACCCATGAGCCATTTTATTTGGATTCATATGTGCTTTCCATGAAATTACACTTTCACACATTTGCAGGCCTGCATATCTCATAGCTAGAGCAAAATTACTTTGCTCAAGCAATTTGCATCTGTGAAAAATTTCTGAAAACTAGTTAACTCTTTCTTCAAATTCTTTAAATGAGATGATGAATATTTTGGATAACTGCAACCCAAACCATTTACCACCTGCAACATGTGGTTGTGATTCACTTTTACTTCTTTGTGAAGGACCAAAAAGCAAAGCTATTCAACTGATAATTCATCAGTTGTTTTCCACCCATATATCACTCTCTTCCTTTCCTTTTCCCTCCCTCCCTCTTCCTCCTTCTCCTTCTCTTCCTCCTCCTTCTTTACCTTCTCTTTTTCCTTCTGTATTTCCACCTGCTCCTCCTCGTCCTCCTCCTCGTCCTCCTGGTCCTCCTCCTCCTCCTTCTTCTCTCTCTCTCATCAAAAGCAATAGATAAAAATCCACCCCTCATTAAATGAAAATTTAAAAAGTCTTCTTCCATTTAATCAGTCAAAGTTTCACCTAAATTGATTCATAGAGATATGTCCACATTTTATATAGAAATTCTCGGAAACAGTGCCCCACCTAATTTTCAATTTTTGTCATTGCGAATAATAGCTACTCCAAAAATTCTCCAAAAGTTACTTGTAGCTATGGAAAGTTAAATAATCATTAGACAAGATTTGTTAATGAAATAATATTCAGAAACATAGTTGGGGATAATTGTTTTGAATACTTTGGTTTCTATAAAATAAAATACCTCCAAGTACATAAATAAACACAATTCATTTTAGCTGTGTAAAACAAATAAAATTCCAATATTAACAAATTGGATTTTGAAAGATAGCTGATTTATTGAGATAGTCTGAGGTAGGAAATTATTAAAAAACACAAAATTATTTGTTACAAAAGGCTAAGGGGAAAAATGCATTAAAAGACACAGAATTACTTTTGTTTTGGCATTGTTCCATAGTAATCATATCTTTTGTGTAAAACAAACAAACAAACAAAACAACAACAACATCTAATTCAGTAGAGCAGGGTGTTGTTCATAGATGTTCAACTATTATTAGAAACGGCTCTGGGACTGAGTAGGTCAATCTGGTATTAAACTGTTTGATCAAAGCTCTTTTCTGTGATAATAGCCTGGCGGAGAGAGGTGAACTTCAGTTCAGGTAGAGGGAGGAGCTAGTGTTTCAGAAGGTCTGGGTTCTATCCTCAATATCACTGGGAAGAATACAGGCTAGTCATTACTCAGAAGGCGTAATGGGTTGAAAGCTGGGCCCAATTATGGCACATAGTAAATCAGTTTTCTTTTCTCTGAAAATTCTACTTTCACGTTTTTTCAAAAGTTCATATTATACAACTTGGCTTTTCAGAGAGACCTACCTTAGTACCTGTTTCCCCTAACCCACAGAAATCTGACAAGGATTTTTTACTTTTAAGAAGAGAAGTGAAAATAGTGTTTAGCATTTGCTTTTCAGTGAGCATTTATAAAAGCAGCGCACCGAGCGAAGAAAGAGGCACTGCTTTTACTGTAGGTGAGTGTAATTTTAGGTTTTATGTGTTATTTGGTATGATTTGATAGGTTATTTGGGGGGTCGGGAATGCTAAAAATGTTTCCATATAAATTAATGGTAATTGCTTCTTTGCTTTACCCCATTTGGGCTTACAACAGGTTTCACAGGAATGCTATACTTTCAGACTGGGGAGGGGAGGCGGTAGCATGGAACTGCAGAGAAATCCTAGACATCTGAAGGATTTTTAGTTTGTGAGACACTGTAAGTGGGTCTCATAGGTGTCCCCCTCCATCTTCTCCTTGTTGACAGCCTGGGATTGCTTCTCCAGGTTAACAAGAAACACTTCCCGAAGCAGGGCCAGCTCCCCTCTGTGATCTGAAACTCACTAACAGTACATGGCACACTAGAATAAAGCACACGATTAGCAAAGTCTTTATACAGAGACAAATAAATCATCCCCACAGTATAAGCCACAAAAATGCATTGTTACATTTGCCTTAGTAGTTAACAGAGTGAAAGCTGCATATCGATGTCAAGAGCTTGAAGTCACTTCATTTTAAAATGCAACTGTGTATAAATCTGCACATCTCTGCATTAAAAAAAAAAAACAGAAACACACACACAGCCATATACATGTAACATTTATTTACATCCCCTTCACTTCCCTGCATTTGAACATTCATTTCTTAAAGTGATCCTCGGAGAATTTCCAGTTTAATTGCGCTCTCCACCATTAAGTGTTACAGTCTGGAGTGACAGGTGGGTAATAAGCTAGTAAAACACATTCCCCAGCCCACAAGTGTAAAAGCTTTATACAAAATGAAGTAACTGTTTTTATTTCATATTATGGCATTTGTTTGGAAAGGACAGTTTAAACCTCCCTATCACCAGAGACCTGACCTAAGGTGACATAACTTGAGTGATACTAACGGCAGGTCTCAAGGATCCGGGCAGGCATGGGGACTTGCTGCTGCAGTCAGAGTCTTATTTCTCAAAGACTCACCTCACTTCATAAAAAACAAGGGAACCACTTTGTGGAAGGAGGGAAGATCATGTGTGGAAGAGCAGGAAGGGAAGGGACAGACTTCCAAATATTAGCCGGGTTGAATAGTGTCTCCTAATTATACCCCTCTCTCAAATTCAAGTTCCAGGGTTTTCTGTGGTTGATTTTCAAATGATTGATTGGAACATTAATGATGAGTGTCTTCAACACTCCCTCAGAGAAGCTTCTTCAATACAGTTGTGCCCACAGTATCTCTTCAGCAGGTGTCTGAAGCCATTTTCTTTCCCCCCCTCCCCCCATCTCATAAGCCATACCAATCCCTTTTTATGGAAGTGGGCTAATCAGGATCCACGATGTATAAAATGAGAATGAATTAAATGGCAGTGGTGAAGATGTATTCACTTTTAATTTTTATTTCCTTCATCTGCCATAGATCAGTTCACAATGAGAAGGCGCAAGGAAACTGAAGAGCAGGAAGGGAAGGGACAGAATCAGAGGCAGCCTAACGACGAGGCTGTGCAGCAGGCCTCTGCCTCTCCCAGCACACAGAAGACAGAGAGACCCACTGGGTTCCATCTCCACAGAGCCTCGCCGCCTTGGTGGAGGCCTGTACTTGGGAATATTCCTGTTACTGTCCCAACAGCGTGTGAGCTGTGGTGATACACAGTGCCTCATCCAGTGTCCCTTTAGAAGTTTGAGTAGTGGATTCTATGTCAGCAACTTTACCCAGCAAGACATGAGTTGCTAATGAGATAGGCTAGTAAGCCAGGACAAGTGGCATAGGGAAACTAAGGCATAGTTAGACAATTGGCAGTCATCTAGAACAAACGGATGCCAAGCCGTGTGCAGACATCTAGTAAATCCTATCTTCCCACGAGGCTGGCGCCCAGGGCAGCAATAGGCAGTGATAGTTCATCCTTGGCAACTCCCCTGAACCTGTCCACAAGGCCCCCTTTTCTCTGACTTCTTAGTGAGCCAAAGCAGCCCAGCCTACGCTCATTTTTCCACCTACTCCCTCTCCTGTTATCCTAGGCCTTTCCATATTTCACTGTCCACAATTTTAATAAATGTCCTCTAAAATTCACCTGGACTCCTATTGAGAAATTTTTCCAGCACGAAGTCAAGAACCTTCACACTACCAGTTGTCCCTAAGCAAGCCCCTCAGGGGTGAGGTACCCTATCCGGTAACACTAAGGTAACACATTGTGGAACATTTTAACTAATTTGGATGCAAGATGATTTTTCATTACACAGATGCCCTCACTTTAAAATAGGCACACGTCCTAATCACATTTACATGAAGTGCTTTGAAAAGCCGGCTTGGATTATTTTATTATTATTATTATTCACCCCTTTGCTGTAGTGATTACAGATGACTCCTAGGATACCCAGGAAATGACTACTGTACCTTTCTCTTGAATCCCTCAAAGTGGCCATTTGTGAAGCTTATTACTAAAGGTATTTTATTATCAGAGATAAATAAGCCACTCCTGAAAGTAAGTCCATTAATAGTCATAAGGATAAATGTTGGACATAAGGACATACATTGCGGGAGGGTTATTTATAACTTAAAAGTTAAAAAAATGCTTTAAGAAATAGACATAATTTCCAGTTGTATGTGTGTATTTACTGAAAAAAAAAATTCCAAGGCAGTCTCATTTCTAGAGAGCACTGGTTAGTAAGATTGGGTCAGTAGCTGTCCCATTGATTGGCATTTAAAAAAAAATAGCCATTTATTTTGTAAAGCAATCCTGAGAAGTCTCATTGCTAGACTGTACAATGCTGAACTATTTTTAGAAATAAAATTCATGGCAGAGTGACTCAGTCAATATGTATCATCAGCTAGCATTAAGGGAGACTCAAGGCCAGGCACCCTGACAGCAAGCAAGGCCATGACATATTTGGCATATGCTAATTTCCTGCATATATCAGTCACAAATGCAATGCACATCCTTACGAAACCTTCATTATTTTACCATGATCACAGCCCTAACAAAACCAATTGATAGAACCTATTGCAACAGCAGATGTTGGTGGGGTTTGATACATTAATATGGAAAACAAAGTCTACAATGTTTTTTTTTGAAATGCCAAGGATATTTACATTTAAAAACAGCTTGTCCTCTTGCTGCTTCCCACAACCGTTACTAATGGTAAGTGAATTCCAGGTCATCCAGAGTTTCTTGATTGACAGAGTAAAGGCTTCTGAGCCATTAGAATGTCAAAAAAGACTGTCTTTCCTCCCCTCTCCACACACAGTTTAGGACTTTGTCAGATTTCCCATAATTAACCCTGATATTTCATGTTTAATATCCTGGCCATTCTCAATCATGTTGGGTTACTAGTATTTGTCAGACAAGTGGTCAGAATGTATGTAAATTTTTTAAGGATGCTGCCAAAAACTTTTCAAAAATTACAATGGAATGGGGGAAAATGGTTAGATTAATCCCAACATTTTTCTTTTTGCTCTTCTGAGTCATTTTTCAAGTTAAAAGGGTAGGGTCTAATATGCCTACTAACCAACATGATATGACATCACTATTTTCAATTATTCACTCCTATCATATTATTTGAGAAAAAAAATTAAGAAACTGGAAATATTAGCTAATACAATAGCAATAATTTTCTTAAGATCTAGAATAAAATGAAACTTAGAAGATGTTACAGTGATGGAGGAAATTTCAGTTATAAAATGTTGGAAGGGGATACCTCAAATGCCAACCTATTAAAAATGCCACTTATTTGTTCATCCATTTATTCAACCTTTCGCAAGCATTGATAAAGCCTCAAAAATCATATGTGGGTGGTCCACGGGTTGCAAGGTGCGGTTTTAGCAGATGTCAGCATGTTATATCAGGGAAACGACTGCATTGTGTTATTTAACACCACTAAACTTCACCATTGCTCTTGATCATATGTCAGGTACAAGAGTAGCACACAGTGTCTCATAATAATAGGCACCATTTACTGAGTGCTTTTTCCTGTTATCTTAGATGGAGTCTGCAGGCTTTCTGTGTATTGTATTATACACCTTACAGTTAACTGTTGGAGCACCCCATTATCTAGATGACCCAATTGAAACTTTGGCAAGCTAAGTTGCTCACCTGATCCAGACAACACCCCTGTGGGCCATGATTAAATTTATGCTGCCTTCTCTCACATTATCATGCTACAGCAGATGGGTCAACTTGCAGTTATTTTGCAAGGTGAGTAGCATGTGACTAAGACATGTGATTAAACATATTTGGAGAACTGCATAGTAATTAGCCATATTTTATAACACTATTCTTTGCTTAATGATCTCACGGTTTATGGAAGAGCAAAATAATTATATAAATTCTATAATACTTAAAAACCAGGTGGATGGAGAATATGATGAAATGTCCTTAGTCCCATAGATATTAGAATTATCAATAATACCAAAGTGATTTAACACTAATGCAGTCAGCATTCACTAAGCATGTAGGTTCCATTCCTATTAAGGGTAACTGATTAGAAATAAAACAATATATCAAGGGCTACCAAAGAGCTAATTACATGCAGGGAAAAATCCGACGCAATGGCTGGTCTCATGATAGAGCTTTTCTGCAGCGTGAGCTGGAATTAGTGTTGGCTGCCGCAGGCCAGGAGCTCCTGTGGACTTGAGAATCTCCTGGCCAAGAATTCTACTGGAGATAACTCTTTGTTCACCCCTGGCAGACAAGGTAACACTTTTATTTAAGATCTAAATCTCTCTTTTTCTGTTTTAATTTTTTTTAAATCTTTGGTCATTTCAGCTCACTTTCCACTGGCAGGTCGAAGTGAACTCCAAATTCATTCCAGTTCTTAATGGGTGAGGGTAACCACTGTACACCTCTGGATTCTAAGTATAGTTCATTTCAGTTTTTATAGTTATGTAAATTGTCTCATCAGGGTTGCAAGCAGGATGGCACCAGGAATAAGACAAGTTCTTGTCATTGGACCACAGACAGCTGTGAATGCAAAACAATAATGACCCTGCAGTGTGAGGGAGATGATACTGATCAATAGTGACTCTAGAGCAGCCGTGGGCAAACTACGGCCCGCGGGCCGGATCCGGCCTGTTTGAAATGAATAAAACTAAAAAAAAAAAAAAAAAAAAAAAAAAAAGACCGTACCCTTTTATGTAATGATGTTTACTTTGAATTTATATTAGTTCACACAAACACTCCATCCATGCTTTTGTTCCGGCCCTCCGGTCCAGTTTAAGAACCCATTGTGGCCCTCGAGTCAAAAAGTTTGCCCACCCCTGCTCTAGAGTGTGAGGCAGATGATGCTAACCAATGCCAACCCTGCATGTGACACAGATAATATTTACCAGTACTGAGCCCTCAGTGTGTCATAGGTGATATTAATTGATACTGGGCCTTTAGGATAATACAGTTGAATCAAATGAGGCACAGAACAGGGTCAATGAGCCCAGATTCTTAAGGTTTACCTGCTGAGACAAAGGAGGGGCACCTTAAGTATGTTTCTGGCTAGTAGAAGAATAGGAAGAAAGCCCTGGGTAATGCAGTGTGGTAGGCATGACATAAGTCCTCCTCAGAGCTCAACCCTTTGTAGGACATGAACATGCTTGAAGAGCCTCCTGCAGAAGCAGTTACTTCAGCTTGGTCCATTGCATTGCTCCTGTCTTCCTTCCCACCCATTAGTATTTGTTAGGCTCCCATTATGTGTAAGGCAGGATTCTAGGCAGTGCTCAGAACCCCAAGATGGGGCTCCAGACCCACATAAAGAAACTTCTGCAGGAAATAGGGTGTGACAAATGCTTTAGAGTCAAAAACATTCCATCCTGGTAGGGCAGATGAGGCTGAAGGGAAGTTGATATTCAACTCCAGAAAACAATGAAGGCAGATGAGGATCTGAGCTTGATAGATTGTGGATAAAAAAGCTATCTTTGAGATACATAAGGAACAAAGGAGCTCAAATTTAATGGCTTTTAGAAACATTAACTCTGCCTGCAGTGTCCAAGAGAAAGCAGAAGACATAAAAAATGGACCACAATGGCCTTCAGGCTGTGGGCTGAGCAACTCACACTGTAGGTCAGGCTGTGTCGCTGATCTTTCCCCCCTTTTTCTGGTGGGTCTTCTGGCTCCATCTTCTTTTCTCACCTCAGTTATCATCTCAGGAAGCTCATCTTCAGCTTGGAGCTTTTATCCATGGTCTGCCCATTCATTTCTTCACTTTCCTGAATTGTTTTTCTTGGATATCCCACTTACTCCTAACACCCCAAATGTCTAATATGTGTTAGGCCATTATATTTATCTACCTAAAAAAATAAAAATAAAAAATCCTCTCTCTGTTGTTTCTGCTTTGCTTGAAAGGATCAGCATCCTCCCAGCTATGTGGCTGATGCCCAGTGCAGATTTCCTTTGGCCCATCTCTGCTTCTTGGGGCCAGCTGGTCACTATGCCCACTCTGCTAGTGAGCTTCATTGTTTAGTATCTCAATCAATTCATCCAAAATGGGAGCCCCATTTTTGCATTCTTCATGCATGTATCCTGCAACTTTTCCCTCCTCATCCCTTCACAGAGCCTTCCTAACCCCAAACACATTCTCAACCCCCTCACCAAATGTTGCCTGGAGTGAGCTGACCCTGCTCAATGTCAGTCATCAGGTGACCTAACTCCTGTCAGCAGTTAGCAGGAGCCTTTGGTTGGGGGTGATGGAATGCCATCCACATACAGCAGTGCGGTTTAGCTGCCTTTGGAGTTTTGCAAGTTGTAAAGTGAAGGTGATCTCGGCATGATATATTGCCCTCCTGCATGGGGAGTAGTGCTGACATTTGGTGGGCCTTGGAGAACAACCCCTGATCAGGGGCACAGCCACCACCGAGAAGCAGGTTTCCTTATCAGAACACGTTTAGCAAAACATTTTCATTTTTCTGTCTCTTAACCATCTGGACTTTTATCAAATTTGCTTTGTGAAGGTTAAGTAAGTAAATAGAAGACCAGCCATTTGCAGCAAGCAGGTCATGCTACCTGTCAATTTTTGCCTTATTATTCATTGCAGTGTGTTTGTCATTTCCTTTGTGTGTTAGGGTTACAGCCTGCAATTTCCACCAATCATGTTCATTATTTAAATGAGACAAATGGGCTGTTGTCAAGGAGCATGATCTGAATGGCATTATTATTCTGGCCTAGTGTAAGTGGCATGACCTGTCTTGAGTTTCTAACTGCAAGGGGAAAGTGGCAGGCCGTCGAGGTGACTGCAGGCTCTCCATAAATCAGGCGTTTCAGACATTATGATAACTTTTATTAAAGAGCAAATGGATTTCTTGACATCAGGCTTTTATACATACTGGTCAGTAAATGTAAATGGAGCTGCTTTCCCCTAAAGAGATAAAGCGGATGTGGCTAATGTGAGTACAGAGTGAAAAGCAGCTCAATTCACTGAACATAGTCAAATTCCTTTATGCATGTGAAATGATTTGAAAAGTCACAAACAACAAAGGTGTAAGTAATGCACCAGCAATTTATCCCTGCAAGGGACTATGTAGCCAGTAATTACTAACATATGGACTAAGTCAGTAATTCATCCAAAATTTTACATAATACATCATTTAAATTTAAATTGTTATTGGAATATTTCCTATCACAAATATGCCAGAGTAATTAGATGACAAAGATATGATAAATGTTAATGCTTCCACTCTGCTTCAAATAATGTCCTCTCCATCCCTAGGCTTGCCAAACTTTGATTAGCCAGGTGTTGTATACTAGGTTTTCTGTTACTTTCTTTCTTGATCTATATCAGTGTCTTTAATTATCATATTCATTCAAATGTGTGAAATAAAACGTGTCTAAAAATAATGTGTTATTTTAAAAAAATCTGCAATGATCTGTTTGCATTTTGGGTTGTTTAACCATAAAGTCTGAATGATTCAAGCAAGATGAAAGTGGAGATTGATGTAGTTCCTAAGAAACTAGAATTTTTACATTACATGAATATTTGATGTAGAACTAGCCTTCAAATGTTATACAATATCTACATAGAAAAATTAGTAAAATTTTGTAATTGCAGAAAGAAACATTTAAGTTGCAACGTTATTCTTAAATGGGGTAAAAGACATTTTCTGGACCATGAATAAGATGCTATTCCACATATATATTTCTCTCATGGTTTTGGTTTTAGTGAATATAAGATTGAGGCAAGCTATGAAAGACTGATCCTCAATTATATTTTACAACAATTGAAGGACCTGGGAGGAAAATTGTATATGGAAAATCTATGGGAAAGGACAGAAGGTATGTCTCCTTGTCTGGGGTTGGAACTATCCTCTTGGGAGTCATAAATTGAAAACCCACCTACCTCAGGACTCTTCACTGTTGACTGGAGGAAACCCAATGTCAGGAAAACCCAATTATAGCTTCTCTTTCCTTGAGAAGCTGTAATGGCCGAGAGTTGTGGTAAATTGTTTGGAGTTTGAGAAGACATAAAGCCACTTAGTGTTAGCAAGAACCTTGGACAAATGGGGTTTTAAGTCCCAACTTTATGACTGAGAACACGGAAACTTGGAGAGGTCAAAGGCATTGTCCTGGTGTTCATCCAGGGAGTGACAAGAAGAAGCTAATTCAGCTTTCCAATGCCCAGTCTGGAGGAATTTCTATTTGATTTGTCTTTGTGGCATGATAAACTTGTCTGTCATTCACACATACTCTATACAGGCATAGCAGCCTGTCTCTGCAAGAGGGCATAGGGAAGGTTTGTAAAGTGCCAAAGAACAGATGGACATTTTGGATACATGGAACTTTGTATGGAGGGGGTCCCTCTTGATTGAGCTTTGGGAATTATTTTTTTATTTCTTTAATATAGAGTGAGCAAACTATGGCCTATGGGGCAAGGCTAGTCTCCTTCCTGTTCCTGTTTTTGTAAATAAAGTATTATTGGAACAAAGCCATACCCACTGCTTAATTAATTGACTAAATATCAACTCTCTGTCTCTTTACAGATAGTTTTCCCATTCCTATCTTATGTCACAGTTTGGATGGTGGCAATCTGAAGCAGGCATCAGGGACTCAGCTGCTCTACACTTCCATCCCTGGGAGTGGGCCCACTATGTGTTCCAGGAGGCATGGTAGTCATCAAATCAAGGGAAGCTGGAAGCAAGAGGTAAGAAGATGCCAAGAATATATGCCATCTCTTACCCAAGATTTCCCCCCTAAGCTTCCACACAGCACTTACATTGCTTACCAAAGCTTAGTCATGTGGTCATATTCAGTTTCAAGGGAACTGAGACATTCCCTTAATCCAGGTGGCCTGACCCCAGTTAAAACTAGGGCTTCTTAGAAAGAAGCAATTATATGAGGCAGGGATGTGGTTTAAGTTAACAAATCCAAGTTATCTTGAAGAAAAATTGAAGAATATTGTGTGATATTATCTATTAAGACACCAATAGTTGTTGACTAGAGTCTTTAAAAATTAAAAAAAAATTTTCTAGACTTAGTAGAATAAGCCACCAAATAAATATCCTCCCATTTCCTATCCCAAGTACTTTGAGAGTAATGTTCTAGTCACACCTTTAACACAGTTATAATGGACTACTCCTTTGCACATTTCCTTCCGATTTTTCTTGGAGAAAAATCTGTCACAGAAATACTTGAACATTGGAGCAAATTTCAGACTATAATTTATAGAATGTTGCATACCATTTAGCTAGAAGATCATAGCTGTTCTTTTATAAATGTCATAGGAACCTTCCATTATATACTGCAAATGTGTAGGAAGAAAAATTTAAAACATAAATTATGAGGACCCTTAAAATGTATAATACTTTATAGACAGTAATGCTTTACCAGGCTGTCATGATCTTTCATGTACATATGAACGTAATGTCTTTTTAAGGTGTTGTTTTGTCTTCCCAGCTGACTGGGACATCTTTAAAGAAAGTAGATGCTTTAAAATTATATTTAGAAACCTGTGAAAAGGAATTTGAGTCAACAGACTTTTGAAAATGGTTTTAGGCTGCTCTGTTTGGGATAAGCAGTTTGTGTGAGTGGATTTGTTTACTTTCAACCTCTAATCTCTTCATGTTGATACTCAGATGTCCAGGATAACACTGCAAAGTCCTGCAATCTGGTTGGGGGGGCACCCTGGATACATATAATGAACACCTTATAATCCCCAATCCTCTGTTCCTTCCCAGAAAGACCATCCTCTTAGGTATCCATGTGGACCTTGCTGATCTGAACTGGTTGTTCATGTTACTACCAGTACATTTTTTTGTTTTCCATAATAAAGCCAAACTCTCTGGGGTGGAGGGTGGAGTGGGGGGTGGAGGGGTTATTATCTCCAATTCCCAGGTGCTTTGCTCTGTGTGCTTATTCCTATGTGACCTACTGACCAGAAAACCCCCAAAGATGGAAATTCTTATGATTTCCCCATTAAAAAGCCTGTGCCTGCGACTTGAATGAGTGAGATCCTTCTGATTATCTAGTCCAGGAATCAAGGTAACTTGAGAAGAGAAACTACAGTGACCTTGACCTTTGATTGTCACCTTCGAAGGTCTAAGCAGATTGTAATGAGACCATGTGTACTCTGTCTTCCCAGCAACTCCAAATGCATAGACAGTGTGAGTCAGGCTCAGTCTGTCCCATGAATTGCCCTAAAAATGTGACCTCAGCTCTGTGTTTCATTGAGTGCCCTGGCAAGGCCCAGGAAAGCAGGAACCAGGTGATTCAGAGCCTTATTCTTGGGCATGGCGATCAGCATGAAACGATTTTCCTCTCACATGGAAGGCTTTCTTGGAGCCTCTTTTGAAGACCAAACAATGAAAGCTAATGTGTAACTGAGAGGGGCATCCTTCCAGGAGGCCATCTCACTTCTGCTCATCCCACAGTAGAGCAGACACTGCTGCCCTTGGGGCCACGCTTGGGTACTTCCAGGTTAAAGATCAAATGAAGATGACTTTAGACAAACTTTCTCTTTTTCCTGAGATCTTGAATTCTGCACTGGCTTTCTGTTCTCAATTGAAATAGCAAACTGTCAAATTGTGTATAAACTTCCCCAGAGGGAGGGCAGGGGACTTCTGAATGCCTTTATTTACCCTCATGTCCCTGAGAAGAAAAATCTCCATTAATTTCCCAGTCATGAGAGGCTTTGGGGAGGGGCTGGGCTATCTTCATTGTTCCGTCCTGGTTCTCATCCTCTCAGCAGCCTTTTCATAAAAAGCACTTGCACCCCACTGGCTTGTATTTCTTAATTGAAGTTGAATTTGTCTTCACACTTCTCTGGGGGAGGGGGGGTCAGTGCTCAGGGTCCCCATAGTGACCCTCAAATTTTCCTGCTGCCCTAAAGGGAGCCTCTGTTTTTTTCCATGTCATTCCCCACCCCTTCTTCTGTATTTCAGAACCAACTCTCTTTCCAACTCATGGAAATATGCTCTTTAGCTTCATTTCAAATAACCAGGAGAACTGTTTATTTTAAATTTCATGAGACTTTATCTTAAAGTTATGAAGCAGAGGCCTTCATCCCAGCATCTGTCTAGAATGTATTAAGAATGTTTCTGATGATGCAAATACAAATCTGTGAAGAAAACAAAAGTATCACCAGGGAAGCGAATAAAAGTGGTGGAAATGAACCTTGGCTGCTGGGAATCTCCATTCTAAAGGCACAGCTGCAACGCCAGCCCTTTGCAGGAAGTGGGACATGGTGAGTTCTGGAGCCTGCTCAGTAAACATGGCAATAAACTGAGAGTTAAGTTTTTAATAAATCTCTACTCGTTCCCTAGTACTCCACCCTGCAAAGAACGTAAATCAAAGAGGCCTGGATGCTTCAGAGTCCCAAGAAATGAGTAACAGAACCATGCCTTTGAGTCAGGAGGGGTCTTGAGTCGTTGAGAAGAGCAAGGCTTGCAGGACCAGGGCCCTGCTGCTGGCCAGCCTTCCACCACCCTGGCGGGCACAGCAACGGGTCGGCTCTGCTCCGGGAAATGGTGCCTGAGTTCGCAGTGCTGTTTCGGAGCTGCAGCCAGCGTGATAAAGTGCTGCTCTTTCACCAGAAAGAATGTTTGCTTACTATTTCATCATCCCCTAGAGGCGCAGAGAAAGAAAATAAGCACATCAGTTGTCATTATGACAGGATAAAAATGGAGCCATCATATTTCAATAACACAATGCGATGAGCAGCCCATCGAGTGATGAGTTATGGACTCGCCGGCTCTCACTCGACTCTAAGTTAATATTATCTCCCCAGGATAATTAGAGTGAAGTTCAATTACTGACCCTGAAATGCCATGTGGGCCACACCATGGGTTTTGACACAGCTTTTTACACATTTATCTTTTCACCTAACGCGCTAAATCTGCATCGCGGTGGTGATTAATCTTGTGGCGCCCGTCTAGCTTGTACTATTCTTCTCACATGGATTGGCTGGTCCCCGGAGTCCCCTTGAGCACAGTGTGAGTGGGTCTATTACACTGTGTTTTTCTGCCAATTTACGTTCCTCTTTGTGTTAGGTTATTGTGGTCACTTCTGAAGTTGGGTCAAATGAGCACTTCCCCAAAGGTCACTCGATGCCGAATGTGGGCCATGCCCACCTACCCGTGGACCCACTAGGGCTCAGATCCTTTCTGTGCCTGCACCTTTGTGAGCCATACCCACAAAACTCCCATTGAAATCCAGGGGCCTCTTGATTTCCATGGGGTTGATGAAGCTCGTTAATCTTTAGTGAACTTCCGGAGCAGCCCCCAAGCCTCCTTGAATGCCCACTGTTACTTCTTGCTTTTGCTGAAGTTAAAAGAACCCTACACCAGTCTGGCACTATTCAGGCATCCTCACTTGAGGGGAAGAGGGAGAGAAGCTGGGAATAATAATTAACACAGTATTGTATCAGCAAAGCCAATGAAACGGAAGGTTATTAAGTCAAATAGACTTCCATTGGAAAGCCAGGCATATATTATAAGTTGGGATTTGCAGGAGCTGAAGAAATAAGAACTTAGAGTCCTGTTATCTTAAACCTTTTTTTATTTTATGTTACAAAATATCAAGGCTTGATCCCTGAATTTTGGGGAGATATCAGGGTTTCCAACCCCTTGGGTGTGTAAGGGTCTCAGATGCTGACCCGGCTGTAGGTTGGATCTGGGGTAGAGAACCACATTAGTCCTGTAGGAGTTGTGGGTTCATAAAAGGCCTTTCCTTTCCACAGTGACAGTGGGTACCTTTGGGATGGGTGTTGGCAAGGACTGCAGAGGAGAGATTAGGAAGAACAGTCTTCTCACAGCTGAGAGTCCTGTGTTCTTCAGCTAGTCCCTCTTTGATGTGAAGGGCAAGACTGAGACAAATGACTGATTTTTTTCCTGTTTTGCTCACCTTGTTTATTTCATAGAAAGCAGTCAAACTCATTCCACAAAACAAAGCAGCCACCCCAACACCAAGCCTAGCTTTGCAAGCAAATGATGGACATGCCTTACCCAGACGGAATAGGGAGTCTAAAAAGCCGTCAACTTGGCTCCTATGTGTTGAGCCACGGCTCTAGTATGAATTCTGTACGCTAATGGGCAGCAAATATGCACAGGAAATTTAGTCATTGGCCAAGAGACTCTAAGATTGCTTAAATCTGGGCACCATCTGGTCAGTAGAGCCCAAGCGTCTGGTAGCCAAGTGGTGATTCTCCAATTCATCTCTTAAAGTGTTCCTTTGTATCATGTTCAGACAGCAGAAGCGATCCTTTCACTTGAGAAACAAATGAGTTATGTGGAAGTGTTTGCATCTCACTCTGGAAGCAGGGTTAAAAACAGAGCCATCTCCCAAAGCTCTGCCCTGGGATCCTTTTCTTTGCAAAATTACACTCGGTATCAAAAACTATTTGACGTGGATAAGATAAAAGACCTGAGTAAGCACATTGCAAGTCGCAGGTGAAATACTCTAAGTACTGATGACAGCAGTGACAGATGAGTGAAGGCAAAGAATCTTTCAAACTTAAAAAAAAATTGCCTCGTTGACTTGACATAAGCACGGGAGAGTTTAAATATGCAAGAGAGGAGAGGCAGGATGTGTGTTTTAGCCTAAGGAGCCGCATGCCTAGAAATGAAATGGATGCCCCAGCTGCTCCTCCAATGGTCCGCTCATTTCCATTTGTCTTCCAATCATCAGACGAAATGAGGGCTGCATGTGCGCCTTCTTCCTCTCACAGCCAGGCCAGGCTCCACGTGGATCCTGTTACTTTGCACAATGGGAGCTACCTTTTACCTCCCTCTGCACAATTCTCAAGAATAGACACAGTTGCAATTTTCATTTTGAAATCTTTTGTCCAGGTGTTAGCCTGCTGCTACTTTAACAAAAATGCAAACTTTTCTTTTTTTCTTCGTGCAGAACAACATCTGTTTTCATTCTAAAACTGTTCTTATATCCCATCCCCTAAGCCATCCCTGGGGTTCACTTCAGTGCACTTTGAGTTCCCGCTCAGCACATTTCCTTTCTGAATCAATAATATAATATTTATACTTTTTATAAATGAAACAGAAAACTTTTCTCTCTCTCTCTCTCTCTCTTTTTTTTTTTCTTTTTTTTGCTCATGAGTTGCTGTGGTTGATGCTGGCAGCCAGAAAGGTTGAGTGGCAGAACAGACTTCTGGGAATCAAAAATTTGGGACGTCAAAGGACTTCTTCACATGGGGACCCTGCAGAGCAATCTCCGCCCGGAGCTGACCCACAGTCTCAGGCGTAGGTCATATTTATACAACTGTGACTGTGTAGGCTTGGTCTTGGCAGTGAACTTTGGACCATGAGCTCCTGTGGTTCTCAGGCAACCAGTGTCCTCCAGTGGGGTGAGCTGTGGGGAGCCATGTTTGTGTGACATTTCCTGTGGAATTTGGCCTAACACAAGCAATAAAAGGGCCACAGGGAGCTTACCTTATCCATCTATTACCTGTGGACCTTACAGAACCCAGAGAGTTAAAGAGGAAAAAAGAGAGCAGAAAGAGAAAATAACTAAGGAGGATGGAAACCAAGGCGTCCAATAGGGAGGAGGAAGCGAGTGAAAACATTAGATACAGCAAAGAGAGGGCTATTCTGGAGAAATGTATACCTACTTGGTTATTGTGCAAAGCACAGGTGTTCTTTGAGGCCCAGAGACTTCCTAATTGTGTACTTTCTATCCTCAGTTCCATTTTAACATTGGCTCTCTTCCTATGTGGGAGCAGTCCTGTGTCCTAGTGATTTCCCCAGAGCTCCGGGCAGTGGGGTGAAGAATGGGATTATGGCAGGTGAAGTGAATGTGAACAGGCATTCACTGCTCCCCAAAATCCACTCCCTTCCTCCAAGCACAGGCTAGATAGACTGAAGCACACCCACCTCTCACCCTCCTCATTCACCCAGGCCCCAGAGTTTAGCTTTGACCTTCGGCCTGGGTATTGACCATCCACGTGTGGAAGAAGGCAGCACAAGCTTCTTCCAGCCCCAATTCTCCCATACAATTGTTCCAGCGTGTTCTCCCTTCTGCCTCTTGCATACCTATAGTCAAGTTCACATGATGGAAATAGTCTATGCTACTAGCCTGGTCCCAGTGACTAGATCAGTGGTTCTCAACCTTCCTAATGCCGCAACCCTTTAATACAGTTCTTCATGTTGTGGTGACCCCCAACCATAAAATTATTTTCGTTGCTACTTCATAACTGTAATTTTGCTACTGTTATGAATCATAATGTAAATATCTGATATGCAGGATGTATTTTCATTGTTACAAATTGAACATAATTAAAGCATAGTGATTAATCACAAAAACAATATGTAATTACATATGTGTTTTCCGATGGTCTTAGGCGACCCCTGTGAAAGGGTCGTTCGACACCCAAAGGGGTCGCGACCCACAGGTTGAGAACCACTGGACTAGATAGATAACAGCTCCATTGACACCCAGGCATCAGATGGAAGAAATAAAGCACTATAGAATTAAGCCTCAGATCTGTGATTACAGCTAAAATTGCATGAGTTAAAAAAGGATTTCTGTACATCCTGCTGCCCAATATCTTTCCTTTTAAAAGGGTCTGTGACCAATGTGGAGCTCTTGATCAAGTTCATTGTGTCTCTGATACCAAGTAAGGTACTTGAGTAGATATAAAATAAAAACTAAAGTAATTATAGGCACAATTCACAGACATTAAACATCAACTCTCCACTAGATTTTGCTAAAATCCTAGTGTTTCTTTTTTTCTATCTCTCATTTTTTAATAGAAACTTGTTTATTGAATCTTGTGCAAAACTGGACAATATAGATTTTGTGCTAATTTTATGTTGAATATATTTGACTATAATATAAAAGTAAATCTAAAGCAAATAAGGAAAGTTATTACCATCTATGATATCTGGGTGGCCATAAAGGTCATATTATCTTTTCTACCTTGTAGCATGTTGGGGGAATAAACAGAATTCATAAGTGATTAGAGTACAGGAGAAATCATGTATCCTTATATACTAGGCGAATGGATAATCTTCAACCAGATGCTCCTCTTCCTCCTCACAGCTGGGACAACACCCCTTGAAGATCTTTACAGGATATTGGAGACCCCTGTGACTCTGTCTTGCATCTACTTGTCTCTCTCCTCTCTGTTCTTCAGGAACAGCGGTGTTAATTATTCGCCTTTATTTTCTGTTCTTTCCCTAGCCTGATGACCTGCAGGTGGAAGAAGAGGCTCTCAGAAATGTTTATGGCTGACTAAAGAAATGTATAAATTAACTATTCTATTTATATTACCTGAACTGAAATTCCAGACTCAAAATTTATAGACATTTCTTCTTAAACACAGATGAATCAAAGGCTTTTCTGAGTCCATGTTTGTGAATGCGCAGTGCACTGTATTTTTCTTTTCAAGTCCAAAGTGACTACGAAGATATTAAGTTAGTTTCTGGATGCATTAACATCACAGTGTCAATTGGTTCAGAAATATTGAGGTGAAGCCTTCTTTTCCTTTTCTTGTATATGTGCACTCTTTGGGTGTCTTTTCCCAAGTTTCTCCTGCTTCATCTACATTGAGACACCCTGCTGATTTCCCCAGGGTCATAGGCAGCTCCCAGGACAAGCTTTTGAATCTATACTCTCTACCCACTTTGATGCTGGGCAGAGTCTATCAGCCCTTGAGCTGGGTAGAAGCAACAATAGTTGAATAATCCTCTGCAGTCCCTCAGCTCAGAGATCCCCAGGAGGCCAGTCTCCCTGGAACTTTCTAGAAGCTGAGCAGTGGCTCTCAGGGTTGCCCACTCTCTCTACACACCCCTAGTTCATCTAGAATTTCTCTCTCTTGCTGATTCCTATGGATTGCATAGCCCCATATTCTTCACATGCTGCAAGATCAAGTCTAGTTTTTCAGGTTGTGTTCTAGTGATTCATTGCTGCCTTATGCAACATGTTTTTTTCCTTGCTACTTCCAGTGACGGAAACTCTATCTTCATTGGTGCTTGTGCAGCTTCACACTTTCAACATTCTCACATCTTTGGATACAATTATGAGATTGGCTTTCATGGAAAGTGACTCACTTGCAGGGTACTTCCTTAATATTTCTTCCCGAATGACAAAGTGAGTTTCCTGGGGAATGGAGAAAGCGTGATAGAATTGCTTATCTCTGGAATTGGAGGAAGACTGCAGAAGATGAAGAAACACTTTGCAAAAAAAAAAAAAAAAAGAACCTGAATGTTACCATTTCTACCTACCTGTGACCTTCCTTATTGTGAAGAACCTGGCCATGTTGAAACATATTATGCTTAAAGATTAAAATACACAAAACCCAAGAAAAGAGCCTCACTAAATTTGTAAAAATGAGATTTGTAAAAAAGAGTTAGGGCTTCCTTGAAACTTTATCTGAAATTTAGACATAAGTTCTCACAGGTTCATTATTTTTCTTTTCCAGAATTGCCTGTGCTCTTTCTTGTGGTCTGGATTAGATGCTGAATTACTGAAGGATTTAGATGGAGGCTGTTCCAGAAGCCGGAAGTATTAGAAATCTCACCAAAAAAATATATATCCTTTGGTGCAATTCCCAGAAAGATTTTAGAGCCTGGAGAGGTTTATATAGTTGGCCGAGTTTGGAATAAACATCTCCAAAATGTTGGGCGTGTTTCCAAACTGAAATGAAATTTGAGGTCCACCCATTTCACTAGTTATTAAGATAAAGAGAAATCCCCTGTTGAAATCAGATTACACAATCGGTAGTTCTTGCTATTGTTGAAACAGATCTACCCACAAATTTCATGCCTGTCTTCTTTTCTAAGTCCAGCTGCTAGAGAGGAAAAGAAAAACCAAACACTTCCTCCTTCCCTTGACAATTTGTATGGTGCTGTCACTACTAAGACTCCCAGAGTTTGATAATATCAATATGGAAAATCTGATACTTGTTTGCAGTGGGCACGGGGCTCAGGTAGGAGGCCTGGGCTTTTCACATTAGAGTCTTTCTCGCAAGACCTAAAAATGGGGCAGTACATGTACAGTGTGCATATGGCTATACATCCTGATTTTAAACTCAAATATATGGTAATCATGTGTGTTAACAGAAAAAAAAAAGAGATTGCAATGAGTTACGGGTTGCATTTCCTTAAAATAGGGAAGCACATAAACTTCCCTTGCCTTCAATTTTCACCTTCAAAGGCCAGGTGCACAGCTGTGTGACTTCTAACTTCTTCCAACCTGGGGTTAAAAGAGCAGGACCAAATCACCAACATTAGCTAAAATAAAAAGTGAGATGAGCAACATTTTCAGCTCATATTTAATATCACCATCCATTCAATATCACTATGGATTCTAAGAGTTGACAGAAAAGTAATGGTTTTTCTAGCCCAACTCACCCACCTATGCACCAATTCATCTGGCACCTTTTGATAAGGGAGCTCTGGCGTGGGCTTTTTGTCCTAGTAGGGCATCCCATAGCCACTCCATTGTAGGAGAAAGATATTACATCAACTCTTATCAGTGGATGATGCTGAGAGTTCAAATCTTTGTGGTCAAGTTAAATATAGTGGGTCATTTTGTGATCGCTCGGCCTTTGTGCAAATAAAATGCTCTGAAGGGAATAGTCAGCTTCTCTGTTGAAGAGAGGTTCTTGACTCTGGGAGTCTTCCTTCCTCTCTTTGTCTCTCTCATTTTCATTTTCTCTTTACACCAGGGGTCAGAGCAGAGTTCCTCTTCTCTTCAAATTATGGACATGATCAGTAGCAGGTCATGTAATGCTCATTTTACTTTATTTTATTCTCTGGCAACAACATGTTTTCACTTAATATTTAATTGCATTCTGAAAAAGAACAATTTAAGGTATCACAATCTAAGAAAACTGGAAAAAAAATTTGCATTGGTAAAGATCATGCAGTTACCATAAATTTTCACACTGAGAAATTCCAAATATAGAAAACATAAAACTCTGATGCAGGTAAGAGACACATGGAATATTTCCTGATGTTTTCATTCAATTCTTTATTTACTTAAAAAATAAAATTACTGATACAAAGATTCAAAAAGTATAAAATAGCCACTTTAAAGTAAGTCACCCCAAAACATTTGTGACAAAACCCCCTAATTTAAATATGAACTGCTATTAACTCAGCAGGTGGTCAATATTAATAAAATGGGCCATAAAATTCAGCTCTCAAAAGTTGACCAAATAAAAGTCAACTGATTGGAAAAAGAAGAAGAAAAGACACAGCTATTAGAACTAAGAACTATAGGTATACATTTGAGAGCCTGATTCGGTAAACCAGGTAATGGGGATAGTATAGCATCAATCAGGTAGACACCTATTAAATGCACCATGTGGGTACACAGTCTGGTAAAGAAATTACCAATAGCTAAGTCAATCCATTTCATAACATGAGACACCTTTTCTTCCTCTCTCTTTTTTTTATTCAATTATTGGTGAGGTGAGTTATTTTATGACCTGTAGGCTAAAATCTAGGCTAACCTGGTCTTCTCATCCATACTGCACCTACAGGCATTATGGGCACCAAGAACTGGCCTCTAGTTATTTCCTTTGTGGCCTTGAAGGCAGGGAGCTCTTCACATACTGGGCATCTTCTACAACACAGTTGAGTACTCAGCTCTTAAAAGGGGCTCCATCAAGAATTAACAGTGTTCTGTCAGGAGCTGAGAACACTTATGGAGAAATAACTTCCACCCACAGTTAATGAAGACAGCCCACCACTTATCCATCCACCTAGAGTGTACCAGTGCTTGTTGCCACTCAGTCAGGGGAAGATTTGACCACAGCAGCCTGACATGCCTCAGGGTAATTCTCTTCTCCCATGTGTCAGAGGATGCCTTTTAAATTTCAGTTTATTTGTGGATCTTCCCTTCCCTAAAGATCTGAGAAATGGGAAGAATTAAGGTTACCAAAAATAGGATTTGCACCACTGACCATCAGTCAAAAGCCACCGATAGTGAATTAGGTGAGTTAGGTATGCTACTTGCTGCAGCAAGGGACATCGGACACCACAGGACACGTGGAGTGTCTCAGATGAGGCTTATTAGGAAAAGTTACATATAAACCTTAGAAGGTTTAAATAAGTGGAGTCACTCATAGGGCATCTTGGCAAGGCACTAGGTGTTGCTAAAACATCACTGATCTTACTTTAGAAAACATAAGTATACACAGAACACTGGGGTTCACACACTGGTGTTAGGAACGTTAGCTCAGGTGATCTGTAACAGGTGTTATATTGTTTTACTGCAGATTATCTGTTTTGCAAGTCATACTCAGCCTATTTTAGAAAGTAGTGGTTTATGTTTCAATTTCCAGTTCCTTCATTACAAACTTTTAGAAATTGGGTCATTTTCTACTTTCTCACATCAGAGCTTTGTTTCTCAGTCTACATTTGAGTTGCTCATATGTTGGAGTGCTCTCTTGGAGGGGTGGCCACAGAGGCCTTTCTCAATCCAGACTTTTCTGTGACTCCTTTGCTATCTAGCTCTTGTTTTCTCTCCAAGGCTGATGCATCAAACTGGCCATGCTAGCGGTTCTTACAGGCAGGGTTACAAGTTGTTTCTGTGGGCACATGGTTCTGACCTTTGCAATAATAGTCAGAACTGTTCTATAACGACTACAGTTCCAAAATGCTAACATATCATTTTGAGTATCTTGTGAAAGAATTATTTTTCTGCATCGATCACCAACATCACATATCTATTATAGTGACTCAATGATAAAAATGTTTGTTTCAATTTTCCCTGAAAGTTTAACATTATACTGTATGCATAATTAAAATTATGACTTAGAAAAATTGAAGTGTGGTATCTATGCCAATTCAGAATCTAATATCAAAGTTTCTAAACTCTAAATGTATCATATCCATATTGACTTTAGCTCTGTTAATCACACTAAGCAATATGATGTTTGCCTATCAATTAAACCCATTTGAGTGATAATTTATACTCTGGCTAGAGAATATCATTACAAAATAAGAGTCTGCTACTATAAGTTAACAAAATATGCTGTCATTTTTTTCAAAATCTTTATCTCAGCAAAAACAAAAATAGGGCAAAAGAAACTCAGGTACAAGGAGGCAAGTCAGACCCCTTTTCCTCTCTACAAAGCAAACAGACCAGGCTTTGCCAGGCCTCCAATGTCACCCCTTAAATTAAGTCAGCTCCACAGCCATCTCCCTTTTGGAATCAATACAATCGTCATTCAGGAACATCTTTTTTAAAGTAGTATTTATTCCAGATTTCCTCAACTCTTTATAACCAAGAACCTCCCATGTTAATCTTGCCAACAATCTTGAGTTTGTAGCACAATGTGACTTTTAAGAATGGTCCATGAAGAGAAAGGATACCCAGACTCAGGGAAAGGAATGACTAGAGCTTTCAAGAGAAACGGACGCTACCAGCCCTTTATATATTAACTGAGTCCTCCACAAGACAACGTGATTTTGCCCATATCTACCCAAGACTCTTGGCTTTTAATTATGGTTTATCTTATTCTGGGTAACAAATGCCTCTGTGGACAAGTGCCTGCAATCAAAGGATGTACTGAGCCATTTCTACCAGGAGAGTTGGAATAGGTGTGAAATGTTCAGGGGAAAAAGACTTCCTTCCTTTCTTCCTTTTGAAATACCTGGAATGAACACCGTGAGCAATCATCAATTACGAAGACTTCCAGGATTGATCTCAATCAATTATCAAGCCATCTTCACCAAGTGACTGGTATTGTCATATTTCAGAAAATTGAATTCAGCTTTATGAAACATATGTTTAAAAGCTGTACACTTTCAATAATTATGCTATAACATCCCTGTTTTTATGCAAAGCTAACTAGATATTGTCATATTAAAATAGCAAATCCAATTCATTTCTTATGAAACACATGTTTAAAAAAAATAAAAGGAACACTTTAATTATTTCAGGAGTGTTCAGGCCAGCTCGCCAGCCGACTGGATATTGCATTTGTTTAAAACTCAATCATGCAAAATGAAGACTCGATTTGAAAAATTTTAATAAAGATAACCAGCCTATCATGATATCATTTGAATGCTAATCGGCACCCCCATTCAGCAGAGAGAGAGCAGTGTCAACTTCGCTGGAGGCTCTTTATTCTGCAATAAAAACATTTACATTCTAATGATTTTATTAAAGCACTGGAGCTGTCAGCAGCCCCAGATGACTCCCTGGCAAACTGTATCAGTTATCAACTCATATTGCCTTTATCAAAACCACCCAGTGGTGAGCCCAATGCCACAATGAGATGTCTGCTGCTCACAGAGCTGGTATTTAATCATTTCTTCTCCCGTATTGTTCTGCTTACAGAGCATAAATAAGAGCTTCAAATAACCCCAGAGTGATCCTGACAATGAAACAAAGTAGGGGCCCTATTTATCTTTCTCACATTCTTCAGGAACCATTTTCTCCCACAGCAGCCCCACCTTTTATTTTGTTGTTGTCTCTGGCACTTATTATTATTATTTTTTAATTCACTGCCCCTATCATCATTCAACAGCTCTGAATTTCTCCTTCATCCTGAACAGCAGGCCTCAGGAGACAGCCAGGCATTGAGGTGACCCTGTTGGTGGTGGGAAGTGATAGGATGGCCCGTGGGGACTTCAGGAGTGGGGGGGCACCGCAGGGCTGAGGGGACAGGGACCTTGGCAGGGGGGGAGGGCTATTCTTTTTGTCTTTGTCATACAGCAGTGACCTTCAAGTGGGAGAGAGGAAGAGGAGTGAAGGATCCTGGGCTCATCGCTGGTGTCTTCTCACAAAAAAAGGCCACTGGCAGCACATGCCTGCTGCAAAGGACATTCTCTCTATTCCTCCTTTGTTGCTCCTCTATTTAAGTCAGCAGCACATGATTTTGAGTATGAATCAATAGTGAAATCATTTTTTGATTCATTATAAAGTATCCTCCTCTCCCTTTTAAATTTTAAAAATAAAAGAAAGGGATCCAGAATAAAAGCAAGAAGCCCTTTCTAGGAAAATGTGAAGCTGGAGATCTTTGTAAGAGATTCATAGAAACATCCCCTGTTTATGTCATAATTTGGAAATGAATCACTTAGGTTCAATGGAAGTTTACCCCCATTGTGTAATTTTTTTTAAATTGCTAGGCATTTGGATAGAAATCTGCCTAAAATATACCATGTGCTTCCCTCCAGACAATCAATTCTGGAGAACAGGGTTGGTGGGTAATTCTAGGTCATCCATGGCCAGGCATCTTATAGACACACAACAATGTTTATTTAATATTCTGCTTGGATGTTAAATTTAATTTAAACTTGCCTGGTAGCTTTGATTTATCTTTTGGAAATTGCCTGTGTAACTCCATGATGGGGTAAAACCCAGATGGAGTTGGCACTGAGTTTCCTAGGGATCTTTTCTCCTAATCATGTAGCTCTTTCTCTTACTAATGAGCTGTTTTATATTTGCCAATAGCTGAAGATCCCTTTAATGCCCCTATCTAGAAGTGGACAAAATGGAGCAAAAAGGTGTGCCTGGCACACCTCAGAACCTCCTGCAGGTAAAGGCGTTTCCACCTGGACTTTAGAGAGCTCACCTTTCATCCAGCCTCCTGCAGCCTTGGTCCTCTTTGCTGTACCAGGTAGCCACCTGGTTGTCACCCTGGCCTTGTGCGGAAGTGTCAGTTCTCTTCTCTATGTGACTGACACCTCCACCAGCCAGGGCTGGACCCAACAGGCTGTCAATGAAGGTCCTTGTGTGCCAGCTTGCATAGAGGTCACATTAAATTACAGCCTCTGACTCTTCGGAATGGAGGAAGAAGCCATCCAGACCGAACCACTGAGCGTTCAACAGCAATAGGGTACACCCAGGAGACAGAAGTCTAGGGACCTAATTCCTTCCTTTATTGGCCAAACATACACTTATTAGGAAGTGTAGGTAGTGTGCCAGTACTTAAAAGCAGTTACAGCAGTAAGTCCAACTGCAGGGCAGTAAAAGCACCAGTATGAGAGGGCCCACTATACTGGCAATTGGTATTTTTCAATAAGACAATAATAATGACATTCAATTTTTATTTATTCTTAATTTTTTAAATTTAAATCCTTTATTATTTAAAGTATTACATATGTCTTCCTTTTCTCCCATTGACCTCTCCCCGACCACTCTCACCCCCCAGCACATGCCCTCACCCCGCAACTGTCTGTGTCCATTGGTTATGCGTATATGCACGCATACAAGTCCTTTGGTTGATTTCTTACCCTCCTCCCCTGCCTTCCCTCTGAGGTTTGACAGCCTTTTTGATTCTTCTGTGTCTCTGGATCTATTTTTGTTCATAAGTTTATGTTGTTCATTATATTCCACAAATAAGTAAGATCATGTGATATTTCTCTTTCTGCAACTGGCTTATTTCGCTTCATATAATGCTCTCCAGGTCCATCTATGCTTTTTGTGAATGGTAAAAATTCCTTTTTTAGAGAAGCATAGTATTCCATTGTGTAGATATACCACATCTTTTTAATCCACTCATCTGCTAATGAGCACGTAGGCTGTTTTGAAATCTTAGCTATGGTAAATTGTGCTGCTATGAACATAGGGGTGCATATGTCCTTTCTGATTGGTGTATCTGATTTCTTGGGATATATTCCTAGAAGTGGGATTACTGAGTCAAATGGGAGATCCATTTTTAATTTTTTGAAGAAACCCCATACTGTTTTACACAGTGGGTGCACCAGACTGCATTCCCATCAGCAGTGCACGAGGGTTCCTTTTCAATTTTTAAATATTTACAAAAGTTTTACAGATACTTCTGCCTGTAATCTCATCTCTGTGTCAGGATTGCTAGATAAAGTAAAAAAAAAAATCATCAGAGGCAGTTTGTTGGCTGAACCATGGAAAACAATTGCTTGGTTATCTCTTCTTTACCAAGATATTTAAAATCAGCATGGCTTCCTCGAGGCTGTCAATGCAGAGATGGATTTGGCATGGGAAGCCCTGTTTGGTGTGAAGATGCTGGTGGGAGTCCACATGCAGATGGTGGCAGCTGGCTATCACCTTGAGCAACCCTTGTTGGATGACTATGATCATTCCTTGCTTTGCCTCTCCAGGCTCCCTGGACTTTGAAACACAGATAATAAAACTCAGGGAGTTTTGTATCCAAGCAAGTTAACAGTAAGGAATGTAAAGATTATTTGATGACTCGAGTCTTAATAGAAAAAAAATGAATTATTTTTTCTGGAACTGATCCCTTCTGGCCCCCAAACCTCAACCGCTCTGTACCTCTGGGGACATTTCCTTTCTATTTCTCTTCCTGTGCAGGAATACCCTTCCATCTCCCCCATGAAGGAATAGACAGGGTGCAGCGTGGCCATGTAGAGTCCTGCCGGGTCCCAGTCTCTCTTCCATTCCCATGAATGCTGATGGAAAGTCTGCCAGAGACCAAGGGGTACTGACGGTTAAGGAATTTCAATCTGATGCCATCTCAGTGGAGGCTGCACACAGACCTGCTCCCCTGGCTTCTGAATGCCATTGAATGGGGGATCTGTTGGCTTCTGATAGGGAAAGCCACCTGAATGTGTGGATTTCTACTGTGGTGACCTCCCCAAAGCCTAGCCTTGTGGGGTTCAAAGGCCAGCCTTGACAGAATGCTGTTGGCTAAAGGGCAGTACTTCTCAGTGAATGAAGGACAACTCTCTCAGGGACGGGGCTAAATTTTTACCTGTAAAGCCTATTTCTCAGTTATCTTGGGAAGAGCATTTCCTTTACTTTTTTTTTCTTGTGGGAAAAACAGGACTCTATCCGTCCCTGGGAGACAACATAGTGGAATATAGCTTTGTGCACACAGAGAAACACCCCTGCTTGACAGGGGGCTGATTGGCAATTTGAAAGCCTTCCTGCCTTAGTTTAGATTTGTGATCAATTATACAAGTCAGGTGGCCAGGATTGCTAAATGAATGTCAATCTTTGGACCTGGAGCATCAATTCACACACACACACACACACACACACACACACACACACACACACGCCTGGTGGTCTCTCAAAGCAAGCCCTCCTAGTGTTTGGAAAACACAGTTTATTTTTTATGGTCACCCACTATTTGGGCATCTTTTTTCAAATGTCACATCTTCATAGTTTAACTTTCAGTCTGGCCTTTTATTACTTTAAAAAATATTGCTTTGCATATGTCAAGACAAAAGATAAATATCTATGCCTAGTCAATTTGTTATTTATATATTTCTTTCAAGAAGTCAAATATCAGATCACACTGAAAATAGATTTGCAAGCTTGT
Source organism: Myotis yumanensis (assembly GCF_028538775.1). NCBI lineage: Eukaryota > Metazoa > Chordata > Mammalia > Chiroptera > Vespertilionidae > Myotis > Myotis yumanensis. The sequence goes on from NW_027223755.1 coordinate 27,100,218, forward strand.
GCTGAAAAAGTATTTGAATATTATAGCATTATGCGTTTGTGTGTCTTTGTTCAAAGGTTTAAAAATGTACAGACTGAGACAGATTCTTCCTTGACAGAAGGTGGGATGAAAGAAGGTGGGAGGACTGGGTCTGGCTTCAGACATCTTTAATACTAGAGGGCATGGTGCTTTTGTAATCAACTCAATGTGCATCAACATGTCAAATGATTGTTTTCAAAGAAATATACCTTGTAATTTAAAAAAATAGTAAAAATGAGCCTAGATGCTTATGGGAATAGAAATCTCCAGTGACACCAAATTCAACAAGTACCGAAGATCGACATTGGTCTGCAGTTGTCTTGGTATGAAACTATCTATTATCTATCTGATCTATGTGTCTATTTATCTTTTTACCAAAGCCCCATCACCTGCCCTCTTCAAACACCCAATCACATATGAAATCTCCAACACTACCTTTGAATGCAGTGTGAGGATAAATCTCAATCCATGGACTCCAGTGTGAAGAAAACAGACTTTAGCTAAAAAACCCTCTAATTTCTATCCTGAATCTTTTTTCCTGGGGTGTCAGAAACAGAAATGTGTGTCAGATAGCACCACCCTCATTTTGTGTCTGTTTGGGGTCACATAGACCTAGGGTTTGGAGGTAATCTTGTTCTCAGTCATCTGCTTCCTAGAATGTTGTTTGGGAAGAAATACCTCAGTCTGTGCAGGTTGCCATCGTGTGCCCTCTACAGCAGACTCTCTGTGGCTGGGTCCTGGTGATGGGGCTTTGGTAAGAAAAATAGATGCTATGATTGTGTTCCATATGGAGGGAAGGACATACTGTGTGGTCCCAAGAAAAGCTCCATCAGCTATTCCAACCTGAGCTTCCAGACCTGGAATGAACCGGAACTCCTCTGGGTTAAAGATCCAGACTTCTCCTTCTCACCAGTGACTCCCATCCCTCCCACCCACCCCTCCCCATGCCTCTCCTGCTCCCAGAGGACCAGCTATCCTTCATCCCCACTGCTGCCTAGGTCAGCATTTCCAGCACTCTATGTACTTCCCACCTCCTTGAATTCAGAGCTACTACTGAAGATTCACGTAGGAAAACAGAAGTGAGGAACAGATACTGTCTCCTCAAGTTCTGCTTTGCCTGCCATCCTCTTCCCAGCTCATGTGTCAATGCTACAATCATTGGTTTTTCCAATTTAACATTAATGACAATATGTTGCCTTTGATCTGTCAAATAAATATGATGTTAGTCAAACAATCAAACAAACAAACAAAAAATGAACCCTGTTTACTGCCATTCATTGGGAAAGGTAGGTATTCACATACTGATCTCTACCACAAGTCTGAGCTCTGTCTGACCTGTTGCCTCACCTGGTGGCTGCAGGCCCGCCTGACCCCCATGATCTATCATGTCAGCAAGCACAGAGCCTGGCAGGGCTGCTTTGGGTCCATCCCTCCCTACCTGTTATTCAAATGAAGACATTGGCACAGAGGAACACATTTTTATAATGTGAAGTAAATGTCAAAATGAAAAAAAAAACATTTATGCACATGAATAATAGAGAGGAAGCTTCAAAACCAGCATAAATCATTATTTTGGCAGGTAATTTTTTATATCTTTGTGTGGTATCTTTTTTCTATTGATAAATTTATCAGTATAAAATATAGACTATTTTTATGAAATGAATACATATGAATTTAAAACAAGGTACAATTACGGAACCACAGCATTACAGAAGCAATTCCAGGAGTGAGTTTGAAATGGCATTTCTTCTTTCGATTTACAGGAGTTTATTACTTTGGCACACACACACAGAATTACTTTAGGGCTTATATACTCTGAATACCTTAAGCTCGATGATAATTTCATGTGGACAAAAAAAGAAAGCGATTGCAGTTGTTTGGAAGCTGACACTTGGTGTTTCTCAGGTTGGTGAATCATCCACAAAAATGAGCATCTGCTCCCAAAATGAAGCAACAAAAAGCAACAAGGAGCACCTGGAAGCAGCCCAGTTGGGACAGTGGGCACTGCCTACTTTCTTCCCTTTATTTCCTAAACTACTTTCTCTTGCACATATCCCAGGGAAGAAATTTTAAAACTTCCTGTACTTGAAAAGCACAGAAACTCTGTTTTGCAATGACTTTGATAATTTTCCTTCTGCATTACTGTGACCAGCCCATGTGAGCATGTGTGTGTACATGCATATTGTATATGCATATGTGTGCAGTGTGCACACACATGTGAGTCAATGTATATAGCATGCACATGCATGTGTACACACATATGTGAGTTGTGTGTGCCCACAGTTGGGGCATGTGTGTGCATGTGTATGTTATGTGTGTGACCTGCCTCCAATCTTACTGGGCTCCTCTATAGAACTCCCAGAGAAATCTTTCTAGAAAGCAAACATGATGACATCCAGCCCAATTTGAACATCTCAGTGGTCCCCTACCACTACCAGCCTGAGTCCATGCTCCCCGTCCTGGCAAACACAGCCATTTGGCACTCCTCGCCCGTTATCAGCAGCTGTCACCACTGCTCACTTACAGAGCAGCTCCTGGCCAGTGGACCTGGAAGTTAAAGATGTGTAACCTTTAGAGCCCCTTCCATGGGCTTTTTTGGGTCAAAATGTATATGTGTCTTAAAGAATCTACAAGCATCATGTCTCACAGAGTCTGCATCAGAATCCGGCCTCAGTGAGTTACTTTCTTTCTGGACTCTGCTCTGTTCTTTCTCCTCTTTCCCCCCAGCTCACTTCTCCAGAGACATCCTTTCACTTGCTGCTCTGAGTGAGCTTTCTGCAGCTACGCAGGGGACCCACCTCCCTGCTGACCATCCTGCAACAATTACTTCATAGCATACCATGCTACAGGTGAGGTGGGAATTATACAATTGTAATGGCTTGCCCCCCCACCCCCGCCCCATTCTGTATTCTCAATTGAAACACCATTGTCAATTAAGACATGGTAATTGGATGAATCAATACCAAATGAAAAGGCATTTTGATGTGAACTAGTCCGATTAAAATCACAGTGTCTGGGGCCTGAATCAAGTTACAGGCAGGGAAGAGATACTAGTAAATAGCACCAGTGCACCAGCCGACTGACTTTCGGGGTTAGGGCAAAAGGACTAGAGTCCTGCTATCTCAAGGTGTGCCTCATTCTGGCTTCTTTTCTGGAAGCAGATCTGTGTAAACTGTGGTTTAGAGCACAGCTTCTGGAACTGACTACCGAATGAAGCTTCACCCAGCCCTAATGGGAGGGTGCCCATCTCTCCCAGCCTCAGTGTTGCCGGCTGTAAAGTCTACACTGCCATATTGCCAGCCTCATAAAGGGAAATGAGCCATCAGCATACCACAGCATGTCACATTCCTGGAGCAGAGACTGGCCCAGAATGAGCCCTCACAAAGAGGCTTATACTTAGAAGATCTTTCAACCTTTGCCTATGGGAGGGCATAAGGAATGCAACCAGGTGAAGGCCCAAGTCGAGGTGAAAATGACAAAATCCTGGATGAATTCAACCAGAGCGTCTGTAGGAGGGGACAGGAGGAAGGCCCAGTTCAGTATGCTGCAAGGGACATCATAATATCAGTGCTTTCTCTCTCTCTTTTTGTTTTGTCTTTCATATCTCTTTTGCCCACCTCGCTCACATGTGTTGAGCATAAATGTATTCCTGACTGATCTGAGGTGTCATAATTAGACAGTTATAGGTTTTGCACTTTTATTTGAAATGTCACAGCTGTTTCTAGGTCTGTGGTAGACTCGGAGAATAGAAAATGGGTCTTTAATTCAATTAGAGCCAAACACCACGTGGATCCTCAAACAAGGCTCTCTGTGGCTGAACTGATGTAACTGCGGTGAATGCTCTGAGCAGGGCACCCAGCTCCGCCAAAGGAAAAAGGGCAGCCCAGGTCCCTGGATGATTTACAGCACAAGGATCTGGGCTGCACACCGGGTAATGGATGGGGACCCGTGGATGGTAGAAAATGCCAAGCCGGGCGGGCAGGTCATACAGCTCCAAGTCAGAACAATAGACGGCTAATTCATTTAACAGATGGGATACCCAGGGACCGCGCATGACAGCTTAAAAGACCGAGAAATGCCCGGTGGTCCAGTGGGAACAGGAGTCTGCAAGAGAAATCGGTGTGCCTGTGCCCTTCCTGGCTGGGGGAAGGCGATTTGCATTCCTGGGAAGGCAGGCGAGAGAGAGCAAATTAGCTAATGGAACAAGGCAAAGCGAATTTTGTGGAATTTAATAAAGGAAAAAAAGATCTTTGATCAACACTTTTGTGAAACTCCCAGTGAACATATCTAGGCCACGGGAACCCTCCACTGTTTTCAGCTCTGTTTCTGGTGATTCTTAAAATATAGGATGTGTTTAATTGGCCACAAAACATTTCTGGAGTATTTTCCACTTGCTCAGCAGCTGTGGCCTAGTATCTAGTGCCATTATCATGACTAAAGTTACTAGGGATGGTGGTCTTTAGGGTCAGTAGGTGTCAGTTTCTAGGACACAGAATATATAGAAAACTTGAGACACCACTGCTCTATGTATTAATGTCCTTTCTCACTATCTAGTTTCTTTATATGTCCATGCTTTTGTTTTTGTTTATCTAATATGCTTCCACCTATCCTTTGAAAAAGATTTGACGTGACAGCTACAAACACAATTTACTTAATCAATATTTTGAATGCTAAATAAAGGATTTTTACTGTGTTATTTATCACACTTGGTATTGTAGTATTTAATGACTAGAGGCCCGGTGCACAACATTTGTGCACTGGGGGTGGGTGGGGTCTTCCAGCCCAGCCTGTGCCCTTTCTCAGTATGGGAGCCGGGGGGATGTCTAATTGACGGCTTAGCTGGAAGCGGGCCTAAGTCCTCAGTTGGACATCCTTAGCACTATCGCAAAGGTGGGAGTGGCTCCCGCCACCACCACTGCACTCGCCAGCCATGATCCTGGCTTCTGGCTAAGCATCTGCCCCCTGGTGGTCAGTGTGTGTCATAGCAACTGGTCATTCTGCTGTTTGGTCGATTTGCATGTTACCCTTTTATTATATAGGATAACTTCTCCCCTCAGATTCTCCATCCTCCATCCTCCAGCCTCTGACCATAATATTTTGCCCTTCCAGCAGATCTGATAAGGGTGCCTAAGGTCAAACTGACTGCTGGAAGACCTCCAGGCTTCTAGACATACTCCCCCTCCTCTACATGGCCCATTTCTTGCTTCACTTTCCTTCTTTATAATCTGATTCTTGGGCAATTTCATAAAAGCACCCCCTTGCAGTTCTCTCTTCTTTCTATTTATGTCACTTGTGCGGCAGCCCTGATCCTAAGGGAACTCAAACTGGCATTTATCTGCAGGCCCATTTGTCCTGTGAGCAGCACAGCATGGGAGGGAGGAGTCAGGAATGCACAACCCTAGTCAGGTGACTGGACCAATGAGCAGTCTTTCCAAACATCACTATTTGGGGAGGTTTCACTCTCTTTTATTCAAAACATTAATGCAATTTTTTTTACATTTTTTCTTCTTTTCTGAGAAATTTGATTATTTAATTGTCTTGTGTTTTACAGAAATTTATCAATCAAGCTAATTTTGGATGGCAGATTGCAGATGGTAACAGACACTTCTTTTCTTTCTGAGGGCTCACAGAGGTCCAGTTTCTATCTGATCATTCTGATCAAGTACACATTTTCATTTTGTCTTGGCTTCAGATTGCCTAGCACAACACTTATTCAAAATATTTAGATAACAAAAGACTTAACATGAGATCTATCCTCTTAACAAAATTTAAGGATATAATACAGTATTTATTACCTACTAGATACCTGTTGCACAAAATTCACACACCAGTAGGATCCCTAGGCCTGGCTGGTGATCAGGGCCGATCAGGGCCTTCTGGCTGCCGGCTGGGGCCTTCCTTCATTCTGCGCCATCCCCTGGTGGTCAGCACACATCATAGCGAGCAATCAAACTCCTGAGGGGACTCTTCGTATATTAGCCTTTTATGTATATAGATTGGCATTATGCTTAGAGCAGATCTTTAATAGAATTTATTGCTTCTATGTAACTGAAATTTTAGACCCAGTGAACAACATCTCCCATTTTCCCTCCCCAGCCCTTGGCCACCACCATTCTTGTTTCTGCTTCTCAATTTCACTATTTTATATTCATCATATGAGGGGAATTATGCATTATCTGTCCTCCTGTGATTGGCTTATCTTACTTAGCAAATGTCCTCTAGGTCCATCCATGTTGTTACACGTGTCAAGACTTCCTTCTTGTTTAGGTTGAATAATATTTCATTGTATAAGCACACACCATATTTTCTTCATCTATGTATTCATGCATGGACATTTTGGTTGTTTCTGTATTATGAATAATACTGCAGTGAACATGGGAGTGCAGATATCTCTTTAAAAGCCTGATTTTAATTATTTTGGATAAACATCCAGAAGTGGGGCATGGTTTATATCCCACTAGATATGCTGGATCATATACTAATTCTATTGTTAATTTTGGGGGGAACCTCAATACTCTTTTCCAAAGTGACTGCACCACTTTACACTCTCATCAACAGTGCATAAAGGTTCCCTTTTCTCCACATCCATCCAACTCTTATTATCTTTTTTTGGGGGGGGGCAATAATAACCATTTTAACAGGAGTAAAATGGTATATCATTGGGTTTTGACCTGTATTGCACAGGTTATTACTGATGTTGAACACCTTTTCATATAGTTTTGGCCATTTGTATGTATTTTTTTGAGAAATGTCTATTCAAGTCCTTTTCCCATTTTGTAACTGGGTTACTTTTTTCTATTGCACTATAGACATTTATTATAGAGGGTGGGGCAAAAGCAGATTTACAGTTGTTTATATAGAAAATAATACACTAATTAATAAATAATAATATGAAAATAAACTCTGTGTTTTGCATATTTTGGATATTAACCCAAAGCAAGGCTTCAGGAACAGAATGTTTATGAGATGAGATTTCCCCTTCTTGTGTGACTCCTGCAGTCCTGATGGCTGTCTATAATCTCAAACTAGATGGACTAATGAAGTTTTGTTGATCACCTCTGCTCAACAATGACTAGAAGACACTAAATCAAGATATGCTGATTGAACATTTAGATAAAATGTTCTACTGTGCTACTTGACCAAGCATAATTAGTTAGAGTTTTTACATCTGGGAAAAGTGTCTAAAGAAGGGAAATCTACCAAGGAAAATGCATGTTCCCAGGGGAATGCAATATATATATATATATATATATATATATATATATATATACACATACATATATATTTACTCTTGGGCAGTGTTAGTGAATCAGAAGAAACTAGGAAAATTCTATTGTAACATTAATATATAATTAAACCACAATTCTCTCTACTTTTAATTTGAGACTCCAGAACAACCTAAAAGGCACATCTTGTCATCTTAGTAATGGCCAGACGTTATGATGCATTCCCAGGTATTATTTGACTAGAGTATGATTTAAAAAATACTGTTGACCCAAGACACATCATCTTATCAACACACTGTGTGTGTATCAAGCACACACAAAAAAAATGGTTTTGTCTGTTTCTGTGATTTAAAATTATATTTCTAAAGACATTAAGACAGTCTTAATTTTTGTGAAAAATGCTAACTTGTTGAAATAGTAATATGTGAATAATTCCCTGAGCTATTTGACTGTTTTTTTCCTGCCCATTGAACTTGACCCCACCATCCATGGGAAGCATTATAAATTTTTAAAATTCCCTATGAGTTGGACATTTTAATGAACCAGGCACAGCAGTGTCCTGTCAGTGGCTGGCGTGTGGGAGCCAGCCAGGGGAAATTTATCTCACTGGCACAATATGCAGCACTGCTTTTCACCAGGGCCTGGACTAATTTCACTCTGCAGTTTCCTGAATTAACAAGGCTTGTCTTCCAACTTTCCCACATGGAGGCACTCTGTTCCAGTTTTACTTGATGGCTGGCCTCTACACTTCCCCAGGATGCCAGGCTTTAATCCACCTGCAGCTTTGGTGACCAGGTTCTGCCTCCTGACCTTTGTAATGGATGTTTCATCTTTCATGTAGGTGTTAGTGTTTCCCTACTTCTATTGAACCCCTCCACCCACTGGTCAGCATGTCCCCCCTCCTCATTTCATTGGAAAATAGAATAAATATTTGACACTCAAATTCTTTGTCATGCAAGCTGTAATGCACTTGTAGCCAGAGAGGGCAGCAATTCTATCTGTCAAGACCTAAATGCTAATAGGTCATTGGCTAGTACTTGGGGCAAGCAACTACTTTCACCCACAGATGCCACCATTCTATGGGAATATGACACACCTCTTTAGCCATTAAATCAGCTCTAGTTGAATTTGCCAAAGCTCAGAATGAAAGGAAGTAAAATACTTAAGCTGCATCATATAATTACATCCTGGATTCCATGGAGGTGGGCACTTACCTCTCTGGGAGTACAGTTCTTTAAGAAAAACTGGGGAATGGAAGAGAAACAAAGAGTAGAAAGAAGAAAAAGGAAAAGAGACGGGAGAAGGAGAATTTACATACTGAGCATTAGTCTGGAAATCGCTCTCCCATCACGTGGCTCAGTCCTTGCTCTCTGTTCATATGCTTCTTATCAGATCTCGCATTGCATACCCCTCCCCCATGGACACCATACAATGCTGCTGATAAAAGGGTAGCAAATTTCTTCTATTAGTGACTGACGGCACTTTGAGTGAAATTAAGTTGTACCATGATATTGTTATATATACAAGGTGCAAATAACCTAGTTTGAATAATCACAGCCTGTGTCCTTTTAAATGATTTTTCTCCCCATTTAAAGGAAAGCCTTTGATGTGATAATATTAATTCCCTCCGTGCTGGAAGGAAGAGGGAAAAAAGCTCAGAGAAACGGAAATTAAATGAGTAATGCAATGTCAGTCAATCTTTTAAGCCAAGGCCTTATTAACTGCTAATCATTTTGTCATTTTGTCGCTCAAAGTAATAAATTTGATAGGAAAGGACGGGGATGTCTTATGTTTACTTTTATTAGCTTTAAACAGAAACAGTTGTGGAGATATTACATTATCGAGATGTGTGGCATTTAAGTGGTTTCTGTTAAGCGTATCACCATTTTTCTTCCTCACCAGTGTTTGATTGCCATAATTTTGAATAATTTGACTGTCTGAAAAAAAAATTCTATCCAGACATTGCCAGGACTTCTCTCCTTGGTGTTTTATCAGGATTATACTGAGCATTTGATTACATCCGATTTGTCAGAGGTGGCTGCTGATTGTGAGGGAGGTAATAGCGATTCGTGAAAGGGACACACAGGACTTGTTCGTGCCATAACTTTAAAAACCGTCAACCTTGGGACCTCACCTACAGAACCACCTGGGCACTCCCCATCACCTATGGGGTGTCCTTGGAAAAAGAAACAGATTGTGTGTGAGTAGAAGCCAATCATCCAATGTTGCTGACTTGGTTAACACAAAAAGATGAGACAATGGGAACCCTGTCTGTCTGACTCCAAATCAGAGTACATAGCTCCCCACCCTTTCTCTCTGTTGTTGATCACACCCTGCCAAGCAAGCCCTGTGGAGGCCACCAGGCAAAAATGAACCAAGGGTTAAACAGTGGTGATCAAAAGTCTGGACCATAGGAGTGCACCATCTAGTTGTAGGCAGAGGCCGTATAAACCTCACAGAGAATGAAAAGAAAAACAGTATTCTCATGAAACATATTTTTTTTTGTTTTGAATTTATATTCCAATCATCTGCATGCGGCTGGCTATATAACCAGAGTCTGATTCATGTTGAAGAGGTCTGTCTTTTTGATTCAAAGCTTGTGTTGGCTGCATTGTTTCTGAGTTGGTACTTGAAACTAAACCCTCATACCACATCATGACATCCAAAACTTGTGCCCCTGTCTTGTGCCCAGGAGGCCAAGATCCATGACCACTTTCACTTTCACGATAACATATAAACCCCTAAGTATTGGGGTTGGAACTCCCATGCATATGATGACCCCTTTAGTAAATGAGTGCATGAGAGGCCATGGCTCTCATGGATGACATGGGATATCCTGAGGGCATCTCTGAATCTCTGAGGTGTGTGTGACTGTGTGTGTGTCACTGGAGAACAATCCTTTGATCTTCCAGAGATGCTGATACTCCCCTTAAAAATGGGCTTGTCCCTGTCCCTGAGAACTCTGCCCAGGGATGTGGTCTTCTTATGGAAAGAAGAATAAGGTTACAACATACATGTCATTGAACAGAGGAACACAATGATGCCTTTTCCTCTTATCTGTGAATTCAGAGTGGACCATGGCCCATCAAGCTGTCACTGAGAGAAAAATGTTTGATTAATAAGGACCAATTCTGAACTCGCCTACTTGGGTTTTTAGCTGGGATTTCATAAGAATTAAGCCACCTGGACAATACAGCCACTTTAGCATGAATTCTATTTATCTATTTCTGCCATGGGTGAGTATTGACTAGTTACATGACTAGTCAATGCCTTTACGTAAATGAAGTTAATGACAAGTTTCTCTTGTGTTTACTTGTTAATTGATTGGTTATTGATTCATTGATCGGTGGCAACTCTAGTCCTGATATGTGTATCTGCCCTTCGGTAATGGAGACACGTTCAGACTCCCAAACTAGAATTCCCTCCATATTGAACACAAAGCCACAAAAAAGTCACCCCAGGCAGGATTGTCTCAAAAAGTTGAATTTTGGAAAAAGTACCCATTACGTCTTCTAACAAATGGCCTCCTCCACAGGGGAGCTAAATTGTAGGCAGCACTCACACATATCTGTGCAGAATCCTACTGAGTCCCCGTTTCTTCTAGAACCTACAGCTGGTCTCTTAACAGCACTTTTAGGACTCAAGTGGTCTGAAATAACTCATCATCCAATTAACCCATTCCAAATTACAGTTTATATTTAATAACAGAAATCATAAGAAAGGGAATCATCCAACATAAACACAAATTATATACACACCTTAATTATGGCAAGTAACAAAATGCATAAGGGAGATATATATTTTTTCCTATGGCAACCATTACTCAGTCTGGAATTATTTACAAAACCGTAATAGAAATTTGCATTTAAATGATATGTTTCTTATGAAGACCTCCACCTAATATGTGCATTTATGCATATACACACATAAATTAGAGCTATTAATTCTGAATTAATATAAGAGTAAATACATTTTCTTTATGGAACGTGCTGATAGCAATTATTAACATTATTTGCATTTTACATGGTGGAATTCCTAGGTTCTGAGGAATAATGATTTGCCCAAATCCACATTCCATGTTTATGGCAGAACTGAACATGAAAACAGGGTTCAGGTTTCACTGTCCAGGGCAGAGGTCCTCCAACTACGGCCCGCGGGCCACATGCAAATACAAATATTGTATTTGTTCCCGTTTTGTTTTTTTACTTCAAAATAAGATATGTGCAGTGTGCATAGGAATTTGTTCATAGTTTTTTTTTTTTAAAACTATAGTCCGGCCCTCCAACGGTCTGAGGGACAGTGAACTGGCCCCCTGTTTAAAAAGTTTGAGGACCCCTGGTCCAGGGCCTCAGTTACTCTGAACTCTAGAGACCTCCCTGATCAGGTAAGTTTCACTGACTGACTCACATTCTGGCAGTTAATCTTGCTCCATAACTGTTGTAGATTTGACAAAGAATAAAAATTTCGGTATGTTTCTGTGTTTTCCTGAACTACCTAGGAATAGTGGAGGCCTCATATAAGAGGTCATCCTACCAACTCCTAACTCACAGTGATAAGTTGTTCTTAAGGATCAATGGACATTTCTTTCTTCTGTGAATGTTTCCTCTTCCCAGATGCTCTGCAAACGGAATTTTGGAGGCAATGGAAAGCATGCTATGTACTGAGAGCCCCCTCCTCCTCCAGCTTTGACCCATAAAGGGACATTTCTAAACGTAAAGTCTGGACATGAGTTTGAGGTGTAATTAGAGAGCAGTTGGCACTTTAAGCAGTTTAACCCCCCCAATACTTTGTGCTCTTTACAGGCCCCTCCTTCTGGGCTGGGGGTGTCTATGGTTAGTGGGGTAATGAGGAAGGGATGGAGGCATCCCTCTTGGGGGGTATGTCTGCGTCCTCACCAGGCCTGTGCTGAGCATATCCATTAACTTCTAAGGTCATTACCAGCCGAGGTGAGGAAAAAGAGCTGGGGAGAAGCAAAGAGGTTTTCAGATGTTGTGGCCTTCAATCCCCATGATTTATTGGAGTAATATGGCATAAGGAACTACCACAGAGACATAGTATATTTATCAAACTCATCCTCCTGCCTCACTTCTGAGCCTAACAGATCACAATTTATATATTCATGCAGGGAGCAGTGGAGTAATAAAGAGACATGAGTTGACCCAATGGATCCCAAATCTTCATTTTCAAATAGTCAACCAATTCCTCCTGCTGATAGATTGCAGGTAAGCGAGTATTCAAATGTGCATGCAAAGTCCAGGCACATGGTCCCCTCAGCTGGCAATGACTTTAGACTGAATTTTCATGTGTTGGGTTTATATCATTTTGTAGATTGCAAACAGTGGCCTGTCTTGCTGAGTTGGGTGCTAATAAGCATCTATGTGTACAAACAGAATATGCTTTTCCTTAAGAAAACAACTTTCTCCTTTTTGCATACCACGCAGGTAGAGTTTACCCTCCAATTCTAAGCCTACATGGAGATGTGCTCTGATGTAGATATGGATTTTCAAGTAGAGATCAGCAAGTAAACTAATAGCATACGATGGAATGAGAAAGACATGGAGAGAATGCCCAGAAGCCCCTCTATTTTGCTATCAAATAAAAGTAAACTTTAGTCTATGTTTGAATTAACGGAAAAATATGTAAAAATTTTATATACTTCTAACCTCAGATTCATTTTTCTTTAATTCCTCAATGAAGAAGATAAGATAAAATATGAATACGGTGTCACGCCCCCATTCCCTCCTTACCAGTCTGTGAATGGACATGGAGACAGATCAGGTTCTTATAATATTTTTACAAGGAAGGCCACTTAGGCATTTGGGAATAATCATTGATGAGGTACCTAAATGCACACATTTAATACAGTGTAATGCCACATGAACCAATCATGAATTTCTACCATTGTCCCTCCTCTAAAGTGATAAGATTTAATTAATAATCATAACTATACTCTTATTAATATCTTGTAAGCTACTGTAACTTTGCTATAAACTATTATTAAAAAATAATTTCTAAAACTGTGTTCTATTTAGAGGGTTCTGAACTCCCTTGCCCAAACAATAGTGGTACTTCACAGTGGCTGCAGAAGTCCCAGCTCTCCCCCCTACACAGCTGACTTTGTTAAAACCCTGATATGGAAATAAGATAGAAAGCAGGGCATGGTGACCTTGGAGCTGCACTGATGATTTCTCCCCAGCTTTCTCAGAAAGAGCATCTTTCCCCAGAATTAAAGGGCCAAGGGGAAGAGAACCATCTCTATCACTATAGCATCTGTTTCTTTCTGAGTGGGGATTAGAAATGGGTTATTTACCATCATCTGCTCCTTCTGGCTTGCAGAGTCTATTGAAGGAAGGAATAGGTTTTCAGACATTACAATGGGTGAGATTTCATATTGATCTTTGAAGGTTCATTAGCTAGATGCTGGAGACTGCTGACATCACAGACGTATGTCTCTTTAAAGCATATCTCAGAGTAAACCACTTGGGGACCCTGGCTACAGTCTTGAAATGGCTGGATGTACTGCCAGAGGACAGAGGGCTTTCTGTCCCCACTCACTTCTCTTTCTTTCCTTCTCTCATTTCCCCTTCTGTGCTCCTAATTTCTCCCATTTCCCCTCTATTCCATACTCATTTCTTTTTAATTTTTTTATACCTTGTCAAATTTTAATTCTTCTTTCCCTTAAGATGCATGAATGATCTCACTTGGATGTGCAGGTGCAACTTTAAATCTCCCATGAATAGCAAAGACTGATGAATCTTCTTCTTGATGATACATTTGTCTGGCTCATTAGGAAAACCATTATCACATAATAGAAATAAAATATTTTGCAAGTCATATTGCAGGTTTACTTTATAATTTGTTTATTTTCCTAGATTAGAAAATCTAAAAAATATCTGTGTTTTAAAAAGAAGTGAGAATTTTAGTCATTGACCAACACTTGAAGGGGGAAAAAAATGGGGACAAAATCATGTGTTTATTGAAGAGGTGTGTGTCTGAGCTCATCCTGATCACTTTAGATTCTCATATCTGTTTGGGAACACACACCAGGAAGGACTGGAGGAACTCAGGTCCTGATGGAGTGACTGCCCACTGAATCCTGCTCACCTCTTTGCCCTGTCTCTACACCTGAAAAATAATTTGTATCAGTGGTGGCCTCTTTAATTAAGATCTCTTCCAGGTCTTATTCATCGATTCATGCCATTTACTTATTGACCACACAGCTTGTGCTGAGAAGGTACATTTTATTCAGAGGCCACATCTGAGGGCAGATTTCTGGATTACAGGAAACAGCCTTCAGGAGACCAGTGGGCGAAGTGCTTTGGAGTGAAATTGTAATTAATATATTTTCATTTAGGGGCACTTTCCTGGTAAATGCATTGGAAACTTGAGGAAACAACCTAACATGCTGATTTTCAAATAGTTGTGCAGGTCTACAATGAATAACAACTTATGACACCCAGTTTAGAATTAGCTAACCAGAGCATAGAGTGTAACACAGCAGTTGTAACTTTAAAGAGCAATGCTGACTCTTCACTTGAGTGAGATATCAAATATATATGGAAGTATTTGTTGGATTTATTTTTTTTTCATTTTAACTAAAATAGACCTTTGCCTCTTATGAAAATCCAAGGAAATTTTAAATTATAAAAACATGTGTAAAAATTAAATCATACAAGCTAAATGAACAGAGTCAAATAATTATCTGATCTCTTGATGAGAAAACATTCTCTAAGGGAGAAAACCAATAATATGTCTCAGAGAATGAAAAAATTATATTTGTAACATCTATGTGGTAACAAAATTAAAAAGAAAAAAACAGCTATGGATTTATCTCTGTAATAAATATATGATCATCACTAAAACCACAACATAAAATGGGCAAAATAAAATAAATATATATTACAGAAAAGAAAGTGAAAATGATAATAACCATAAAAACAGTTCAATATCACTAGTAATACAGATAGTAAAAAAATAAAAAATCTTTCAACATATCAAGTTAATAAAGCATGAACATCATAATATTCAATACTGAAAGAGTTTGGTAATTTAGCCTCTTTTAGAAATTGTTGGTGTGAATAAAAATTGGGTACACTATTTCATAAAAAACAATTTAATATAATGTATCAAAAGTTTTATACATATTAAAAATGTTTAGATATTAAATGGAATCCGTAAATCCACTTACAGAAATCCATATCCAATGGAAATAATCAATAAAACATTTATATGCAATGATTTTATTCTAGAAATCTTTTTAATACAATGTAAATGTACAAATAATAAGATAATAACTACATCAATATGGTACAGTTGAAATAGTAGACATTACATTAGTATTTTCCAAGAAATTTTAATAACCGGGTATAATTGGTGAAACACAGTAGGTTTTTCAATAGTGAAGAAACAGTAAGTGCCAGGTTTGAAAAATATTTCCTATAGTGAAAACGTTGTTTTAAAACAGGAACATTTTTTTTTTATCTCCTAAAGGGGCATTTAACATTAAATAAAAAGCTTTTGAATAGATGTAAGAACATTGCCTATTGAAATTCTGTTTTTATGTTTTGTTCTGTTTTTGAAGATATGATTACAATTTATTTTCTTATCTAACAGCTATGTTAAAGGCAATACTTTTATTAGGGTATCTGGCGATAAGAAAACTACACAGGCAAGATAAAGAAAACAGTAAGAATTAAAATTAGTGAGTATTTGTTTTGTGCCAGGCACTGTACTAGATTCTTTTTGTTTTAGTTTATTTTTTATTGTTGACAATAATACAGATGCCCCTTATTTTATCATTTACAGCTCAGATGTCCCAGTTTGATGTTGAAGATACCCAACAGATCAGCCCCAATTCTTTATCCAGCTGGACTCCCCTGCCCATATCTGCCTCCTACGTGTTTCAATGTGACCTGTAATTTCATTTTCACAGGATCCTTGGGAGTTGAAATTGTTTTTAATTCACTTATGTTCAGCAATGAGAGAATTTTTTTTAAAAAAAATAAAAGAATTAAGTAAAAACAGAGGTTCTGTGGGTAAAAGAACAAAAGTTTTGCCCAGTGCCTGCCAAAGATGTAAGTCAGGGTGAAATGCCTAAGAGACCACTGCTCCAAGACCATGCTTTTATTAGAGTGGAGGCCTTGCAGAAGCCCTGGGGGTCATTGTTGGTGTTCCCAAGGAGAGAGAGGGAGAAAGATTGAAATATTCAGCAGAATAGAATCATGTGTTTTGAATTAGATAGATACCCCTCCTCTCCTTTTCTATTTCATAATTATGTCTCTAATATCAACATCTACCTGAGCGCCCCAAAATAGGAATTTTTTATTCAATAGTGCAGAGAATGTACTCAAAACTATTTGGGCTGTGTACATAGAAGATTTTACATTGGTAGAAATATCAGGATCTAGGACACCCATTATAATTTTGTAGAAACTTGTATGACATCATATGCATGGAAGCTACCAATGGTAGTTTCTTGCAAACTGGACACTCTAAAAGGTCTATAACTTTTCTTCCTGGGGACATGGCATATCCTGCATATAGCCTGAAACATGTCCCATATATAAAGTACCATAAGAGCCAGGGACCCCACCCAACAGAGCTGTCCCATGGAGGGGCATGACTTCATTGACCCAAAGGGGCAGTTTTATCATTGTTGTTCACTGAAGTAAATGCAGTTGTAAAGATCGCCTGCCTGAGCAACAATTACTTCCTCAAGTTCATCTTCCAATCATCTGAACACCACCTGCTGATCTTCCATCCTGAAGCTTGTGCCCATGCCGCTCCCAGCATCTGAGAGCTGCCTCCAAGGTGAGCCTGTGTGCTGATGACACCGTCCCATGGCTCAGTTTTAAATCAGTGTTTACATCCAAATCCAGTGTTCTTCAATACATTTTCCTTTTGTATTTAATTTTATTTAATTAATGTTCTTGAGATACATGACCCCAACTAATGAATTATTAACATCTCTAAACTTTACATAACCTAAACCAATATACTCTGCCAAGAAATTTTGGTTTTATTTCTATAATTCCTCTCTCTACCTCCACCCTTTCTCTGCTCCTGGTCTCTCTCTCAGAATGACAATTGTTCTTATGCCAGATGCCCCTGTAAATTAGTTTAGTATCATAAAATGCAACCACTTGAAAAGGAGTTCTTTCTTTTCCATTTAGCAGTAAGGCTGCTTATCTCCTTTGGGTTTGCTGCATGTTGGCACTGAGGCAGTAGTTTTGCATCAGTAGCTCATATGAAGGGCCTCCTCTCTGTGTCTCCTGCACCACGAAATTCCCATTTGTGCTTATTTTAAATGAGTGAAGTCAGATAACAGCTTCCCAAACAATTACTCAAAAATAATATTCTCCTTTTGCAGAAACAGGGAGCACCACTAACAGTAAGCCAGTTATAAAAGGATGCAAAAATAATGTAAAGAAAGAGGGAAAAATAAAAGCAAATTTCAAGAACAACACCAATGAAAATAGGGGCCACGCAACACCAACAGAAAGGACTGACCTTTAAAAGTGAGCAAACAATTTAGAAAACCAGGCATCTATAAGTGAATGGAAAATAAGCCTGAGAGAGCTGATAGCTCAGTCTTTCCTTTGAGGCATGTGGCTTTTTCTAACAGGAAGCTCCAGAGATCTGTTTCATCATCCATTCAATCAAAAAATTATAGACAAAGAATCAGTTAAGTCAAAATTAGAATCCATTTAGCTTTTAAATTCTGACATAAACTCTAATCATTTTCAACTTTGTTTACAAGAAACACTTTTATTACTATATTATAAGAATATTGATGGAGTTTTAAGATGTTAATTAAGAATTGCCCAGACAGGTATTTTCTAAAATCTATGGGATATATATATATATATAATCGCCATGTTGTGTATCTTAAAAAAATACAATTTTATTTAAAATTTTAAGTAAATAAAAAGTAAAGTCAATGTATTTGGATAGTATATATGAAAAACTAAGAAAGATGGATGATTTCAAAATGATTATATAACTCTCATAGGTTTAATAAAATGTAGTTAAAGTGTTTTTAATAAATATAAAGACTTAAGATACAGGTTATATCTGTCCAAACTGACAAACAATTGAAATATATAATATTTTGTATTGGAAACATTCAAATAACTCTTTCTAGGACTTTTTGCACCAACCAGATCCAAGGAACATCAGAAAACAGATCATGAGATTGCTTATTAATAATAGTCACTAGCCCTGGCCACTGTGACTTAGTTGGTTGGTTGTCATCCTGTGCATCAAAAGGTTGCCAGTTGGATTCTCAGTCAGGGTACATTCCTGGGTTGTGGGTATGATCACTGACGGGGGGTGGGGGGTTGGGGGGGAGGGTGTTTAAGAGGCCACTGATCAATGTTCTGCTCGCAGCTCTCTCTCTCTCTCTCTCTCTCTCTCTCTCTCTTTCTCCCCCTCCCTTCCTCTCTCTCTAAAAATCAATAAAATCATTAAAAATATAATATCCACCATTTGCTGACCATGTCTAGGGGCAGGGTTACTAACTGTTACCCCATGTGGTTATTAGCTTTAACCTTCACAGCACGCTTTCATAGGACAGACATTACTCACATTTTTTATCTGAGATAACAAATGTAGAGACATTTCCTACTTACTCAGATCCAGAGGACTCAGCATAAGTCTCCATGGATCCATGTCCCGTGTCCTTAAAGACCAGGATGCACAGGTCCTCCTATGGAGTCTTTTCCCTCACGTCCTCTCAAGGGATAACTTTGAGGTGGCTTTATGGTGGAGACAAGTGATAGAGAGATACACACAATTTTGTGTGTGCTTGCTTATTTTACATACTATTTACTAGTAAAACTCTTCCACAAAATTCTACTTCTATAGAAACAATTAGTGTGTATTAAAATAACTGTGAGAAAATATTTTTCTGAATTTACCTCTATTGTTGAAAGTATTAAAGATGCCCCCCTTTTTTCCCAATTGACCTCCTCCAGCCCACTCCCACCCTCTCCCCGGCCTTCCCCGAACTATTGTCTGTCCATGGGCTATGCATATCTATATATATAAAAGGCTAATATGCTAAGTATCTGACTGTCCAACCGGTCGCTTTGACATGCACTCACCACCAGGGGGCAGACGCTCAACTCAGGAGCTGCCATGACGCACACTGGCCATTTACAGAGAAATGGCACCACGGATCTGGCACCCACAAAGCAACATTGGCTTCCTCCAAGTGGAACACAAGCCCCGCCACCACCCTAGAGTGACATCCCATCAAATTGCAGCCAACAGTGCCGAGACCTCATGGCTCAAAATACAGCCCACAGC
Source organism: Myotis yumanensis (assembly GCF_028538775.1). NCBI lineage: Eukaryota > Metazoa > Chordata > Mammalia > Chiroptera > Vespertilionidae > Myotis > Myotis yumanensis. Next base: position 27,119,771 of record NW_027223755.1, read on the forward strand.
ATAGCCTCACCTGGAAACGGTGGCTGTGGGTGCTGGGTAATGATGTCATGTAGCAACACCCGGCTTCCTCTCCCTAGTGACTAACCTCCTTGGAGTTTCTTCAGCCCAGGAACACAACTTGCTTTATAGCCAGGTGCAAACATTTTACACTTTAAACAAATGTCTATGAAGCATTTTCACATGCCTCATCTAATTTGATCCTCACAGAAGTCCTGGAGTAGGTATATAGGAGACTCAGTAGAATCCTATTTTCTTTTAATTAGCCAGAAAATGGATATTTAGAAAGTTTAGAAACTTGACCCAACTGAAAAGAAGTAAGAAATGGTGGAACTTGAAAATGACTTCAAGTTTTGTCACTGTGCAAAATATATCAAACACTGCTACAGTTAAATATTTCACCCTTTGTTCTCCCTGGGTGATCTACAATAATAATGTGCTTCGTGTTGATATTTACTGCTTTGTTGCTGACAATTACCTGAAAGAGAAGTCGGGGTGCTTCACTGGGCTGGAAAAAGTTTAGCTAAACCAGAAAGCAGGTCTAATTAAGCAAGTTTATCCTATATAATAAAAGGCTAATATGCAAATCGACCGAACAGCAGAACGACCAGGAGTGGCCCCTGGTGGTCAGTACGCTTCCACAGGGGGAGTACCACTCAGCCAGAAGCTCTGAGCCGGGCTCAAGGCTGGAGAGCGCAGCAGTGGTGGCAGGAGCCTCTATCGCCTCCGCAGCAGTGCTAAGGATGTCTGACTGATGGCTTACACCCACTCCCCGGGGGAGCAGGCCTAAGCCATCAGTCAGACATCCCCCACGGGCTCCTGGACTGCAAGAGGGTGCAGGCCAGACTGAGGGAACCCCTGGGTGCACAGATTTCATGCACTGGGCCTCTAGTCTATAAATATATAGCTTTCACTGGCACTAATCGCATGCATGTGTTTCCATGTGTCATTGTCGGTCGTGAATTTGGCTGACACTTCTATTATAGAGAAAGGGTGAATAGCGCTATTAAAATATTTCTTCTAATTAATTTCCTTTCAATGTGCATGAATTTGTGCACCAGGCCTCTAGTATTCATATAACTTTATTGGCTAATCTTTTCTTTCCCTCTGAAATATGTCAGTCTGTTGCATACTTCAATGTCTCTGGATCTATTTTGTTTGTCAGTTAGATTCTACATATGAGTGAGATTATGTGAAACTTGTCTTTCTCTGACTGGCTTATTTTGCTTAGCATAATACTCTCCAGGTCCCTCCATGCTGTTTCAAAGGGTAAGAAATCTTGCTTTTTTACAGATGCATAATATTCCATTGTGTAAATGTTCCACATCTTTTTTATCCACTAATCTACTGATTGGCACTTGGCCTGTTTCCAGATATTAGCTATTGTAAGTAGTGCTGTTATGAACATAGGAGTGCATATATTCTTTCTGATTGGTGTTTTCAGATTCTTAGGATATAGTCTTGCAAGTGGGATCACTGGATCAAATGGCAGGAAACTCAATACTGTTTTCCACAGTGGCTGCACCAATTTGCATTCCCACAGACTTGTTAATGTTAACCATTCTGACAGGTTTGAGGTGATACTTCATTGTCATTTTAATTTGCATCTCTCTGATAATTTGTGACTATAAAGTTATAGGTATTAACAAAATAAAATAACCCAAATAAACAATGTAAGACACCCATGTTAACTTCTTGCTTAGTGAGTACTAGACATTTTTTGCTCCAACTTATTGAAAATTTCTAAAATCATTTTATTAGATATTGATGTTTGTTTAGGAAGCAAAATCAGTGGCAAAATTTAATAAAAATATCCACCTCTTATTTAGTATGTCCCTTTCATATCAATTATTCTAGAAACCCTTTGTGCCAGTACATATTTTTAAGCCAAAAAGCAAATTAGTAGAATCTAAGTGTAAGCCAAATAAATTATTGTTTAGTCTTTGCTAAATAGGGTAACCAGCCATACGAGCTAATACTTTATAAATAGTATCAACCTGGCAAATTCTAGGCTTTAACATTTTAAATGCCATTTAAGAAATTTATAAATGAATGCAACTCAGCCTTCCATGATATATAATTACTAGAGGCCCAATGTACGAAATTCAGAACCCCTTGCTCCTAACTGCCTGCCTGCTCACTCCTTACCACCCGCCTGCTCATTCCTAACAGCCCACCTGCTTGCTCCTAACCACCCACATCCTTGCTTCTTATCGCCTGGCTGCTTGCTCCTTACCGATTGGATCGCTGCTCCTTACTGCCCACCTGCTCGCTCCTTACCACTTGGCTCGTTGCTCCTGCCACTGACACTGCACTCTCCAGCTGTGAGCCCAGCTTCTGGCTGAGCGGCACTCCCACTGTGGGAGCTCACTGACCACCAGGGGCAGCTCCTGCATTGAGCATCTGCCCCCTGGTGGTCAGTGCATGTCATAGTGACCGGTCGTTCAGGTCCTTCTGGTTGTTCCGCCATAATGGCCACTGGGTTTATATATATATAGATATAGATAAGGTTGCTCCCTTAATTCATCAGTGTCATTAGATAAACTATGTTGGATGGTTTGAATAGATTAGTGTTTAGTATATTATACAACTATGAAATCTACAATCTAGCTTTTAAACGCTTAAAGTGAGAAAGACCACAAAAAATAAGAAATTTTAGAATCTATCAAAACATTTTGAAATTCAAGATTTATGGAAAACCCAACTATGAGAGATGCTAATTGGTTTGCTCTTAGCAAATAGAGATATCTTTTTTTGAGATAAACATTTTAAATGGCCGGTAAATCAAATACTTAAGGCTCTGTTAACTTCTAAGAGAACTTATAAATAAACATTCTAGTAAGCTATCCTTAAATGAATTAAAAACACATGGCTAAAATGTCCTTAAAACTTCATTTAACTTTTTTTTTAAGAGAAATATATTCAGCAAAATGTATTTTAAATTTGACAGACTCATCCTAACACAAACTATGTAATTTTGAAAAATTCAACAATAACTAATTTTTAACACTCAACATCCAAAGTTTCAGGAAATGTACTTATGAATCCATGAAGATCATGAGATGACATTAGACAGTTTTCTAAAAGAATATGCCTTAGCACCTCTTGTATCAATTGACATATACTGTATATTTATATATAGTATCTCTATTTCTCAAATTTCTCAGGAACAATTTGTGAGAGAAGACATTAATGGCAATTATTTTTCTCTGACATAGATTTTTTAAAATAATAACTTAACATATGATGGAATATATCATCCTAAGAGATTAAATAGTTTGCAAATTAATCTTTCCAGGGTAATTGCCAAGTATTCAATAGGGCAAAACACTAGATAAGACATTATGAAATTATAAATTTTATATATATATTCTCTGGGAGTTTAAAACTGAGTGGTAGGACCTAGGAAAATTACCAAAACTCCAGATCCACCTAAAGCATTTTAGCTAGTATATATTACATCTTTCCCTCACATCTGTCATTTGTCTCTTGTTTTCAGCACTGTTGTTAAAGGAATGTGCACATCCTAAGCATCCTTTACTGGCATGGCTTAACTCCTCACTAGCACAAGGAGAGAGAGGGAAAGCCAGCATAGTTATGAATTTTTAATAATATTACTGCAAAGCAAATTTCAATTATCACACCCAGCTCTAATGTTCGCTTAGCATATTTAAATTTTATTGGCTTACTTTCCCTCTCTCAAGCTTCTTAATTCTAGTAATTTGACATAATGTGAAAGGTTTCATATGTCTTTATTAATGATATATACTTAGTAATTTAGTTGATTTACAGACAAGAATACATTAAGTGTATTAGCTGTGTTAACAAACATATAATTTATATGTAATTTCTTTTCTAGAAAACCCAGAATCACTTCTCCTCACTTCTATCTCACCAAAGAAAAGAAAGGAGCACAAAGATCAGGATGCAATTAGCTGGATTTCTTCTCTGTATAAGAAATACACAAAAACAGTACCATTCTTCGGTGTAACCAACCACTAGAACATCCACGTGGAATGAAAACAAACAGAATTAAGACCCCCTAAAAAACCTATTTCTAGCTCCAGAGAAGCCATTAGCCCAAACAAGCAGAGCAGATGTTCATTCTCAAATTTGTCTTTGAAATTCCATAAATTTGGGGGGATTTTTTTTTTGCTATTAATTTTTGTGTACAATAGTCCACTTCTCCTCTCCCATATGAATATCCTATGTAATACCTTTCACTTCTACTTATTGATGTAGGATGTTTCTTTCAGAACTGCAGATAAAAGTTATATCTAAAGATTTTTCAGTGAACATAGGTGATGGTGATAGGATTGCTGTGTGCCTGGGAGTGCATGCACAATCAGTAGAAGGAGATACATTGGGTATATCAACCACTTGCGCTGCACTTTCATTTGGCTACATGGTATATAGATAGCCTGAATTTCTGGACAACAAAACTATTTGCGGGGGGGGGGGTTAATAGGTGACTTCATTAAGTACATTTTTTTCTCCTAAAATGAAACAAGCATACAATTTGAATTGCTTAACTGCTATTCAAGTCATCTAATACAATTTAAGAAATAAATTTAATACCTAACATGTTTAAGCTGTGGGATTGACAGCACCTGTATTATTAATTTAATCACTTTCTCCTAAATGGAGATGTTGGGATAGGCAGGCTTAGATTCTAAGTTCTCCAACAGCAGAATGGTATACTATTCAAACTATTATTTACACACTAAAAAGCCTAAAAATAATAATGAAAATGTAAAGGTAACATGGTGATTAAAATAACTCATTCTAATAAGGCATCAATGAAAATTAAGTGGAGAAGTGAGAAGGTGTGATCAACAAAGGAAAATGTCCTGAATGTGCTTCTTTGTTCGTTGAGGCATTATTTACAGTCACCAGCCTAGGATATGGAAGCAACCTAGGTATTCATCAATAGATGATTTGATGAAGAAGATGTGATATCTATAATAATAAAATCCTAATATGCTAATTAGACCAGACGTCCTTCCTTCCAGACGAAGCTGCAGTGGGCCGGGACTGAGGCAGAGGCCCGCAGCCACCGTGGCAGACAGGGGCTGAGCCCCTTGCATGAATTCTGTGCGTCGGGCCTCTGGTGTATATATATATGCAGGAATATTGTCTGCAATATAAAATAAGAATAATCTTGCCATTTGCAACAACATGGATGAAATTAGAGAAATTAGAGGACATTATGCTAAGTGACATAAGTCAGACAAAGACAAATAATGTATGATTTCACTTATATATAAAATCTAAACAAAAAAAGCACACAAAACAAGAAAAAAACACAGAAATAGACTCATAAACAGAAAACAAACTAGTGATTGACAAAGGGCAAAGAGGTGAGGAATGGGTGAACATGAATGAAAATAAGAAGCACAAACTTCCAGTTATAAAATAAATAAGTCACAAGGATGTAATGTACAGCACAGGGAATATTCTCAATAATAATAACTATTCTGTGACAGATGGTTACATATTCTGGTGATCACACTGTAAGGTATATACATGTAGAATCACCATGTTATACACCTGAAACTAATATAACATTGTATGTCAACTACACTTTAATAAAAAAAAGGTCTTCAAATATTTTTAAAAGATGATGTTTTATGTTCACTCATAAAATGACCATTGATTGTGCTCTACTCCATCTGTTTTCATTCTCCCTTAGCATGAAGTATTTCCGTAGGCAATCTTTGTAGTGAAGATCTGTTGGTGACATAATCTCTCAGCTATTGCTTATGTGAAAAACTTTTATTTTCCTTCTACTTGTGAATGAGATTTTGACTGGATTTGTTTTTCTTTCAGTACTTTAAACATTTATTGTATAATTCTTTTGATGACAAGTCAGCCATTTTAGTTTTATTGTTCCCCTGAAGATAATGTATTTTCTTTCCTCTGGCTGAGCTTTAGCTGGTCACTTTGTCTTTGGTACACAGGTGTAATTTGAATATTTTGTGCCCAGGTTCAGTTCCATTTGTATTTATCCCTTCTAGGGTCCATATGTTGCTTGGTTGTCCCAGTTGATATTTTCTTCCAAATTTGGAAAATTTTTGGTCATTGATTTTTTATCTGTTTTTGTTCCAATTTCTGTCTTGTCTCCCTCTGGATATAAAATTATTCATATTATGGAAATACTGGAGGCCCAGTGCATGAATTCGTGCACAGGTGAACTCCCTCAGCCTGGCCGGGGATTGGGACCGAACTGGGCCATCTCGCCCAGTCCATAGTGGGGCAATCAGGGCTGGCTGACCAGGGGGAGGGGCCAATTGGGGCCAGCCATCTGGGGGAGGGACTGCAGAAGGTTGGCCCACCACAGTAGGTTGGATGTGGGAGCGCACTGACCACCAGGGTGCAACTCCTATGTTGAGCGTCTGCCCCATGGTGGTCAGTGTGCATCATCGCGACTGGTCAATCAGTCATTCATTCCTATTGGTTGCTTAGGCTTTTATATATATACTAGGGGCCCAGTGCACAAATTTGTGCACCTTGAAGGAATTGTGTGCAGTGGGCTGTGGTGGGCACAGGGGCAGATCTTGGCCCATCCTCCACGCCCCCACCTGACCCCTCCTGTCATGGACCCCCATTCCCCTGTCTGCTGGCAGCTCCACTCCCACCACTGCCACTCCCACGAGCTGACAGTGCCGGCCCTGCTTGCACCCACTGACGGCGCAGTGACTGGGGCTGGCACCAGCAGCAGGTGCAAGTGGGACTGGTGTCATCAGTGGGTGCAAGGGGCGGCTGCTGCCCTAATTGCCTCTCAGGAGCAGGGGGAGGTGGAGAAGCCCTCAGGGGCAATCAAGGCAGGCAGCCACTGCTCATACCCACTGATGGTGCAGTGTTCAGGACCAGTGTTGGGCACTGGCAGTGGGTGTGAATGGTGGCTCTGGCACCAGTAGTGGGTGCTAGCAAGGTCATTGCCAGCAGTGGGTGCAAGAGGCAACTGCCATCCCTGAACACCCCTCAGGAGCAGGGGGAGGTGGGGAAGCCCTGAGGGGTGATTGGGGCTGGCACTGGGTGCTGGCAGCAGGTGTGAGTGGGGCTGGTGCCGGCAACAGGTGTGAGCACCCAGTAGGACCAGAGCACACGGGAACAAAGAATTTTCAGTAACCATCAGAGGCTTGCCCCAATGACAAAGACCAGCACCCCAACTCACCTGCTCCAACATCCCACCGCGGCCAATGCCTGCCATGTTCCACTCTCTGCCACCTGCTGCCGATGCCCACCATGTTCCGCACACATCCCCTGGTGGTCAGTGCACATCATAGTGACCAGTTGTTTGGTTGTTCCGCTGTTTGGTCTATTTGCATATTAGGGATATATATATATATATATATATCTTGTAATGATGTTGTGCTAGTGCGTCGCGCGAGGGCGTGACACCACCTAGGCTTTTATCATATAGGATAGATATTTTCCACATGTAACTGAGGATCTGTTTATTTCTTTTCAATATTTTTCTCTAGTCTCAAATTAGAAAAACTATATTAACTTAGATTCAAATTCATGACTCTTATGTAGACTCCAATGTCCTGTAAAGCCCACCCAATGACCTACTATGTATTTTGGAGATCTGGTAAAAATATAAATGTCCTGTGGTAAAGAGTAGCTGTAAAGAAAGTCCATTCAAACACTAGAATAATAAACTAAATACAATTCTAAATAAAATAAAAATATTTGAAATAGTCTGCATCTAACATTAAATTTAAAATGCAAGGTATAAATTTGTTCATATATTATAAGAATGTCAATGAGTATGTAGAAACATGCATTCCTATGATAGCTTATCAATAATATCCACCTCAGAGAATCACTTTTTATGTTAAATGAGATAATGTAAGCAAAGAATTTAATACACAAGATGACACAAGCACTCTTTAAACATTAGCTCTTTTTATTATTAAAGAAACAAATTGAAAAGAAATTGATATTCAAAATCATAAACTCAAAAGTAAAATTAGTCTTTTTCAAATTTATAACAAAATGAGTCATTTTATAATCAATTTAGAAAATAGTTTTAAAGCACAATTATAAATAGGATTATACAAAACAACAAGAAAGCCCACTGCATAGGTGAACATATTTTCCAATGTTATCAACGATAAGCGTTTAATCTCCAAAATTTACAGGGAACTCATACAACTTAACAAAAGGAAGATAAACAACCTAATCAAAAAATGGGCAACGGATCTAAATAGATACTTTTCGAAAGAGGACATATGAAAACATGCTCAAAGTCACTAATCATCCGAGAGATGCAAATCAAAATGATAATACGGTACCATCTCACACCTGTCAGAATGGCTATCTTCAACAAATGACAAGTGCTGATGAGGATACAGAGAAAGAGGAACCCCCATGCACTGCTGATGGGAATGCAGACTGGTGCAGCCACTGTGGAGAACAGTATGGAATTTCCTCAAAAAACTAAAAATGGAACTCCCATTTGACCCAGTGATCCCACTTCTAGAAATATATCCCAAGAAACTAGAAACAACAATCAGAAAGGATATATGCACCCCTATGTTCATAGCAGAACAATTTACCATAGCTAAGATTTGGAAACAGTTTAAGTGCCCATCAGCAGATAAGTGGATTAAAAATCTGTAGTACATCTACACAATGGAATACTATGCTGCGGCAAAAAAGAAGGAATTCTCACCATTTGCAACAGCATGGATGGAACTGGAGAGCATTATGCTAAGCGAAATAAGCCAGTCGGAGAAAGATAAATATCATATGACCTCATTCACTTGTGGAATATAATGAACAACATAAACTGATGAGCAAAAAACAGATCCAGAGACAGAGAAGCATCAATCAGACCATCAAACCTCAGGGGGAAATGGAGTGGTGGGATAAGAACACATATGTAATACCTTAATCAATAAAGAAAAAAATATAAAGTTTATTAATATAAAAGGAATATAAAATGTTTTATTGCATTCATTAGCAAATACACAGAGCTTCCAGCAAGTTTTGTTTTTTAAGAAATTGTTTTTAACAGATATTACTTAGAAATATGAGTACCAAATTGTTCAAATAAAAAAAAACATATTTCTCTGAATATACAACACTGAGTAAAAGAATATATTGTTATTCAAAACATTTGCTTCTGTTTTTTGACATTCTGATATAAATGAGAAGTAAATATCTCCTCCTAAATCATTTAGTTGAATATCTTGAAGGCTTCATTACAAACTGAATCCACTATTGTTTTAAATGTTCTGAGTTAGAGTTTCCTCATTTTGTTCTATTACTGAGCAAATAATATAGAACAGGTTTACATTTTCATCTTTACTATGATCAGAGCTAAAATATTAGCATAAGCATTAGACTAGCTCATTAGAGAAAATTGTACCCATCAAGCTCAAAAAGCGTTTTCTTTGCCATTTAGCTACTATTTAATTTTTTTAAAGATTACTTTGAACTTAAATCACTTTATAGTATAATTTGTATTGTGCATACAATCTAACTTTTAAAAAATGTTTTTATAATTTTGAAACCGGTGCAGGAAATTTCTCAGCTCTAAGATTCTAACCGTTTTACGCATGTCACATAGTTGACTGTGTTGTGCACTAAAGTCTGTGCTGTGGAGCAATAAACTCACAGAAGGTGGCTATCAAACTCATTAAAATGTCATTCAGTGTTCCAAAGCATGCAGTTGGTATTTGAAAAACTTAGGAGTCATGACCAATTTTCTTAAAGTCTTGGTGCCACTTACAGTCTGGTGGCTCCAGGAACCAGCAAAGAGCTCACATTCATCATCATCATTATTCAAAATGATGAATGAAAGAACAGGTGTCACTAAGAATGTGCCTCTTCTTCCACTTCCTCCTAGAGATTCAGAAAGCCTCACATGCGACCTTACCTTTATTTAGAGAACACACCATTTATCCCTTGAGAAACACCCCATTACCAGTCTCTGTGTTGCTTAAGACAGTCCAGTTATGTGTTTGTTTCACTTCAAAACAGAAGGTTGGTGCCTGACACCAGCTTGTCAGGATGCCACCGTGCATGTCCCCATCTACCTTTGGTGCATGAAGACAGGTAAGGACCAAAATGCCTAGCACACTGCACTGCACCACAGGATCTGTTCTGCAGTGGACACAGAACAAAGTGAGTGTTCTCTGAGCCAACGTGTTTGCATGCTTATGGTTAAGTACTGACCACTGAAGCATTACAATGTTTTTTCCTCAGCCTCCCCTAGTTTTTCCTGAGTGTTCATGGCAGTGCTTCTTAACTGGGGGCCATTTTGCCCCACTGGGAACACCTGGCAAAGTCTGACAACATCTTTGATAGTAATGACTGAGGTGGGGTAAAGGGTGAGAGGCCAGTGATGCTACTAAACATCTTGCCATGCACAAGACAGCCCCCCACAACAGGTGCTGGTCCAAAATGGCAGTAGTGCTGAGATGGAGAAACCTAGGTGTGCACAAATGCAAAGCACTAATAGAACCATTTTGTCTTGAAAAACCAACAGCATGCAAATAGTTCTCACACAACCCTTCAAATCTGCAGTTCCAAGGAAATACAACTCCAGTGAAAGAGCAATTATTGTGTGCATACTACAAAGTGTTCTTTAATACCATCACCACACACACACACACACACACACACACACACACGAATTTGGTTTATTTTTGTACCATTTCCCAACATTTTATATTTGCATACATGTTCTTCTTTTTCTCTTTCCCCTAGCTTCATAGCTTTTCTCTAGGTTTGAAAATCTGACAGTTCATTCATTTATTTTTTTTTTAATTCTCTTTCAAGGATGTATTTTTTAAAAGTGTTTCACAGTATGACATTTTCCAAAGTTTCTCTAGGTCAGTTTGGCAACTACCAGATACATGGGGTTTGCTATTTTACCAAGTACTAATGATTTATATTTGAACATGTAAGTTATTCTCTTTTTTTACAATTTTTCTTTATTTATTAAGGTATTACATGTGTGTCTTTATCCCCCTATTGCCCTCCCAAACCCCCACTCATGTCCTCATCCCCCTGGTACCTGTGTCCATTGGTTGGGCTTATATGCATGCATACAAGTCCTTTGGTTGATCTCTCCCCCTTACCCCCACCCTCCCCTACCTTCCCTCTGAGGTTTGATGGTCTGATGGATGCTTCTCTGTCTCTGGATCTCTTTTTGTTCATCAGTTTATGTTGTTCATTATATTCCACAAATAAGTGAGATCATGTAATATTTATGTTTCTCTGACTGACTTATTTAGCATAGCATAATGCTCTCCGGTTCCATCCATGCTGTTGCAAATGGTAAGAATTCCTTCTTTTTAACCACAGCATAGTATTCCATTGTGTAGATGTACTACAGTTTTTTAATCCATGCATCTGCTGATGGGCACTTAGACTGTTTCCAAATCTTAGCTATGGTAAATTTTGCTGCTATGAATATAGTAGTGCATATATCCTTTCTGATTGTTGTTTCTAGTTTCTTGGGATATATTCCTAGAAGTGGGATCACTGGGTCAAATGGGAGTTCCATTTTTAGTTTTTTGAGGAAATTCCACACTGTTCTCCACAGTGGCTACACCAGTCTGCATTCCCACCAGCAGTGCACGAGGGTTCCTTTTTCTCCACATCCTTGCCAGCACTTGTCATTTGTTTCTTTGTTGATGATAGCCATTCTGACAGGTGTGAGATGGTATTCTTTATACAGGGCTAATCTCTACATTATTTCAAAGACAATTTTCATGATTAATAAAATAAATGATAATCAGTTCCTCCAAATTTATAATTTTTAATATATATTATTTGGATCATATTACTAAAATTATTGTAATTTCACCTACCAGTAAAATTTTCTGGGAGGAGAATCACTTTCCTTTAAAGTAGATTCTAGTTCTTTTAAAATGAATCAGAATGTTCCTAGATAAATTCATCATAATCTATAAGATCTGGTCCTTAAAACTTTAAAATACATTTTTGTCACCTTTTTTGATTCTTCACTTGTCAAGCACCCACTCCATCATTTCTCTCTTGCAACTTTTCCTATGGATTTTAGAAAGTTGTTCAGTCCTCAGGGGTTTTCTCTTCTCACCTTGAAAACTCAGCAGGGTAAAACTGATTCTCAAGAAGCAAACATGAGTTGGGGGGTTGAGGGTGTAATGGGGGGATGAGGACACATATGTAATACCTTAATCAATAAAGAAATTTAAAAAAGAAGCAAACAGTGACCACAATTCAGATTTATCCTCTTCATCTGCACAGGTGTGTCCCTACTGTGTGGTTTACACAGCCAAAACCTCCTCATGCTTCCCAGTGGCATCCCTCACCTTTATCTTTCTCCCAAGCAGAGTCTTCTCCTGTCTTCCTGATAGAACCCTCCTTTCATACCAACACTGCCTCCAAGACTTGTACTACAGCATCACTTTCATTTCCACTCATCTTTTTTCTTTACAGACTAGGTGACCATTTTTTGAGATAAATTTTTAGCATCATTACTCCTTTTTCAAGGTTCTCCCCCAGAACATTTCAATTCTTATTTATTTCTGCAGCTCAGCTAACTGACTTGTTCTGTGCATGACTTCTCCCTCAGTGCCCTGGTTTTCTAGCCCTTGCACATGCTTACCCTTTTGAGTAACCTCTTATGATGGATCAATTGTGGTAAAATCCATATGACCAGGGAACAGGCATTCATCACCTTCATGCATCATCTTACACCTTCCCCAAGCACATGTAAGCTTGCCTTAAAGTGGCAGTACCTGGTTTAGAGATATAGCAGGTAGGGAGTGTTTTATCTTGTTTATCCATGACACAGAAAGCAGGTACCTTTAACACTTCCCATCCCCCTTCCTGGCACTACCCTAGATCATAAAAGATAATGCAGATGCATATATCTTATTGAAAATAAGTTTCACCATTGCACATATAAGTACAATGAGAATCAGGCAAATTTTTTTCCCACCTCAATAAGCAAAATAAATCTTTCTTCAAAATGCTAAGGAGCAGAGAGAAACTGAGCAGGGACCTGGGTATGGTTTTGGATGACTGTGATCATTCAGGCTCTTGGAAGCAATGAGAGGATAGTCTGTGTCTTAAGAACCCTACTGTAGCTGAAAAAAAACAAACAAACCCAAGACAAACAAACCTGTGTGAGACACACATTCCTTGCCGGAGCATAGAGCTTTGATGTCCACTTCTCCACCTCTTTGGACATTCAATCTTCTTGGGAGAATTTCTAACCTGCTATCCTTCAATCCATCTGACTTCCCACCTGTGAAGTTCCAGAAGTATTGCACTCTCTCACTGGAAAATTATAATGGATAGACAAGAGAGAAAAAAAGAAAACAGCATTATTTTAATTGGAAAGAGGTGGGGAATTCTTTAAAACTAGTGGTGCACTGGGCTGAAGGGGCAAGGTTGGGGGTGTAAGTCCCTGTGGGTCTCGAATCAAGCCTGCTCTGGTCAGATTGGGATGGCTCACAGATCCAGGGGCTGGTAATCTGATCATCGTCTTTCTCGTTTTCATGCTGTGTTTTCTTCAGAGCCCCTTCTCCTGGTTCCAGCCTGTGACAGTGTGATAAGACACTAGAAATTTAGTCATCATGGCTGCAGCAAAGGCGCTCAGTGAAGGGATTATGCTATCCCATAACCCTTACATTAGCCACGGACCCAGGCGGCCCTGCTGTGATTACAGAACTCAACGCCACTATGGTTTTCCCCCCTTTGCCTGCTGGCGGATTTTTTTTTTTTTGCCTGTTTTATTTATATATGCACTTTTAAAAATAAATAAATAACTAAAGCTTTCAAAGATAACCCAGAAATAGACATGCTCACAATCAGCCCCCTCAATCTCAGTGCACAGCCCTCTAAATTGTGCACCCGTGGGTCCACTTCTCACCAACGTGGGCTAGATCACTATCAAGGCTGTTATTAAGAGCGCCCATCTGTGGTCTGTCTTTATTAGGAAATGCAGGCAGTGTAAGCTGAACAAATCAACATGGAACACAGAGAGAGCTCCAAAGAGAGCAGCAATTTAGGAAAAACAGAATGAGTTGTAGAGGCAAAGCAGACACAGAGGGTTTTTCTTTTCTTTTGCAGAGACCATTTCTAAACTTTGACAGCACATTTCACGTGGGCAGCTCAGAAGAGTAAGCTGGACAAAACGTAGAAATGCCTCCAACATGACCTCTCTTTACGGAGTATTTGCTTTGCTAATCTTTCAACTGAAATGTTTCACTCGCTGAGCTCCCATTTTTAATTTTATTAGTTAAAAGCCAATGAAAAATATCATTAATTACAATTTGTTAAAGTAAATATATTTCATTGTGTTTCTTTGGGACCATTAAAATTAGGTGGGAAAGACTAGAATCTGCTTCTATGTAGAGGAAATTGATATAACATACATGGAGAGTAGAAGGTAAAGTATACATGTCATTTACATTTGCCAAAAGGATGCTGTAATTTTTAAGTTGTTGCAAATAGAACCAAGAAGGTAAAATAAATAAGCATATAATAGTCTTAAAAATCAATTTTAAACCAATGGAAATCCACATTGCATGAAAATCTCAATTTAGAGTCATGTGTAAGAAGAGATTAAATGCCAAGGCTTCCATTTAATGATGCCAACCTTGGGCACCAAATATCTGTAAAAAGATAACTAACTATGTCTTCCTCAATAGTTATGGGGAGGATTTTATTAAATGACATAATACAGGTCAAGCACTGATAACATAGTACAGTGGGGCCTTGACTTACGAGTTTAATTTGTTCCGTGACGGAACTCATAACTCAAATTACTCATATGTCAAATCAATTGTGAACGAGTGAGACACATGATGCTGGGCTGATGTTGTGGTGTTCACTGTGACATTCGCTGCACCAACTAGCAGTGGGGTATCTGAAGCTGGCTCGTAACCCGAATTTTAGCTTGCAACTCAAAGCAAAAAATTGGCCGAGAGACAGCTCGTATCTCGAAAAACTCGTTAGTTGGGACACTTGTAAGTCAAGACCCCACTGTAGGTGCTTCCAAATGCCAGGATAACCAAAATGCCATCATGACTATCCAGTTATGAAGTAGACGGGATCCAGGAGAATAATAGGATTCTGGCCCTAAACTATTAACCATACAATTTCTCTGCCTGTCACCTGCCCTTCTTAGGCCACAGTTGCTGTACTTGTCCACTTAATGACAAGACAGCTGGAGAGCACCAGCAGATGTACCTGTGGATCACTGTTGTACCAAGCCTGTCTCCCAGCCCGTGTTATGGACGAGCATCTCTTCTGCCTGCTGGGCACAGAGATGGGTGCAAAAACCTGAAAACATTTGCTCATGGTAGAATCTATGTCTACCATGCTGACCATTATATGTCTAGATATGCAACTCAGAATCCACAGAGAGCAGATGGGGGCTACAAAGACAGACTGGCAAATCATGAATCTGTATGTAATGGGAGTAGCCCTGAATGTGGGTGATGGAGAGTGTGCAAAAGAGAAGGCAGAGGGTATGTGTGAAGACAGACATGGCGATGGAAGGCAGGAAGCCCCCAGACACCAAAGACGTGGTGTGCAGAGGGGCCAGAATTGTGAGCATATGGGAGGCAAGGGGGTTGAGCAGTTCAGAAAGAAGAGGACAATGAAAGGCATGGAATGATGGTGGGGTAGTTACTGAGATGAGGACTAAAATGTGACCTTTAAATTTGAGAAAGAGAAGGAGGAAAAATACTCTCAGCTTGAGCCATTCCAGTTGAGTGGTGGCCTCAGTGGAGCTCAGGAATGAACTGAGCTGAGGGAACAGAGACAGGGACTCTGAATGCACCCTGGGAGAGGCTTAAATAGGGAGAGTGACAAGGGAGCAGTTGGCTGGTAGGTAGTATTGGAGACAAGGGGCAGATTTTTAGAATACAGGGCATTTTGGTATGCTCTGAGACTGAGAGTAAGAAGCCATTTCACTCGTGTGTGTGTGTGTGTGTGTGTGTGTGTGTGTGTATGTGTGTGTGTGTCTGTTCCAGTCTTGTAGGTGATCATGATTTTTTTTTTACATTTTAAGTGCTCTAAATTGACCACCCTTTTCTGCCCAGAACATTTTAATTTTAACAAACTTCTGACTTTTCTCAGACATTTTCCTCCTTTCATAAACATTGGCATTTTTTTCTTCCTTAAGGCAAAAACTCAAATGACAAAGCAAAACATAAGCCTTCTAAATGCAGTGAATGGGTAAATTTATCAATGTATGCTCAGTTTATGTGAAGTATTAAGTTGAACCTTAATTGGTGTGTTTGGTTTATTTTTCTTGGTTTATTTGCCTCCATTCAAGGGAAATTTATCACAGAACAAAGAATGAGATCTCTAAAGCTTTATGCAGTTGAATGTATTTCTTGGTGAAAACCACAATCTGATCAAATTGGGAATTCACTCTGTTTAGGTCTAGATTGAAATTTAAGAAGTTAAATTTAAGGTCTCTTTCTGTTTTTGTGTCTTCTTTTTAAGTGAATGATGCATTTTTAAAATCCTGAACTTTCAAGCTGTCACAATAGGGATGTTAGGAAGAACATAGAAGCAGCCCCGATAAACACACTGTTTTCCTCCTGGTATTAGAAAAGATGAGAAAGATATCATGGCATTGTTGGTTGGGTTCTAGATTATGGTTACTCTAGTAAGAAAGAATAAGTGTGTATCCCAACTAACTCTGTTAGTATATCATAGGTAAGGGTTGGTGCACGGACTGCATGGTTTACTAATTAAAATTAATCATAAAAATATGTCCATTACCCCAAAACACTGACTGTAAGCATGCCCATTTGAATTTCGTGTGACATACAGTGGATGGATTCTGAAGTCTAAATTAAATCCTTCAGATTTAACAGTATTGTGATGAAATTTTTAATCCCAGTATTAAGGTTTTAAGAAAAGAGATTTTTTTATTTCTTTCTGAAGGAATAAGATGTTTAGTCTTCGCCTAGTAAAATATTGATAAGGTTCTGATTTGCAATGATTTTCTGTCTTTGCTGATTTTCTCAGTCTGTAGTCAGTTCACATTTCCCTGTTATTTGCACACATCCAAAGTCAGATGAAATTAGGCCAAAGCTATTTCACTGGTGCCCACAGTGACAGTGATGTCCCCAGATATAGGAATTTGCCATTACATTGCTTCTTTATTTGGTCCACCATAAATATTTTATTCAGCTCTAAATGAGGCAGCTACTCCATGATGATGCATATACGGTGGGATTGTTCGCAGTTCATTCAGATCATACTAACTTTTAAACTGTTTGTTAAATATGAATTTTGGACATTTAGATTATAGAATTTTTAAACAAATCTGTATCTGTGATTAATTTCATAAATTAAACATTAGGTAAACCTATATGAAATTGCTATTATTTGACCATTGCTGACATAAAGGCAAATTTTTATAGTCCAACATAAATATTTCTTACGATTCATATAAGTATAAAAGTGATAAGCAAGGATTTGTAAAAGAATTTATAGTTTTAATGGAACAGATAAGAATACATAACTTATTGGAAAGATTTTAACTGAGATATTTTGTTATAATGACATTTTTTGCATTTGATGTTGAAAATGTACTTTTTAAATCAAAAGGCACTATAGAGGATAGTGATCCAAATGAGAGCATTATATGCACTCTTAAAAACCATAACACCAAGAAATTATATGATTCTCAATTTTAATATAGGTTTAAATTCTGGCTAAAAATGTTTATGGCATTAAATAAAATGTGTGTTTTTATTTTTATTGAATTTATTGGGGTGACATTAGTTAATACAATTATATAGGTTTCAAGTATACAATTCTCTAACCCTCATCTGCATATTGTATTGTGTCTTCACCACCACAAGTCAAGTCTCCTTCCATCACCATAAACTACCTCTTCTTCTACCTCCCCCTTCCCCTCTGGCAGTCACAATACTGTTGTCTGTGTCTGTTTTTTTGTTTTGTTTGTTTTCTTGTTTGTTTCTTACTTTGTTTGTGCTTAATCTCTTCACCTTTTTCATCCAGTCCTCCAACTCCCCTCCCCTCTGATAGCTGTCAGTATGTTCTCTGTACCTATGAGTGTGTTTCTATTTTGTTTCTTAGTTTATTTTGTTCACTAGATTCCACATATAAATTAAATCATATGCTATTTGTCTTTCTATGACTACATATGTTTTATTATTTACTGACTTATTTTAGAAATTTTACCAAATACTAATACAAATATTTATACTTTCAATAATCACACCCAACAGTTTTTAAGCACAAAATGAGATATGTAGCAAATTATATTTTTATTACCATTTTATGGCTAAAAAGCATAATATATCATGGCATGTCAAAATTAAAAAACTTGCCTAAATCACACAGCTATTTAATGCTATCTTATGGAGAATTTGGGAAATTAAACTGTGTGTGTGTGTGTGTGTGTGTGTGTGTGTAACTTCAGGTATTTTTAGAGCATTTATTTTGCTATAATAAGTGCAGAGGGTTCTAACTTGTATCACATTTGTAAATTCCCAAGGTTATCTTCACATTTGGAAACATTAATTAACCTAGAGAAGAATACTGTAAGACAGCGGAGAACAAAGAGAGACCTGGAAAAAAATCTTGTTGTGTATACGGTTATCTTATATAATAAAAAGCTAATATGCTAATTAGACTGAACAGCCAAACGACCTTCCGGACATCCTTCTGGATGACCTTCCCGATGAAGCCAGTGCTGTGAGGGCCGGCTGGGGCTGTGAGGGCTGAGCCCCTTGCACAAATTTCGTGTATCAGGCCTCTAGTGCATAAATAAGAGACAGGAGGAAGCAGAGTCCAGTGCCGTGGATATCTGATGTCTTGTGTTCCCTAAGTCATGAAAGAGGGTAAGGCCAGACCCAGGTCCCAGTGCTGACACTAGCTGGCTGGGAGACTCGTGCCTCCCGGACTGCTCAGAGCCCCACAGGTAAGTGTATACTGTATTGAGGTAATCACATGCTATTGCATCATACAGCAGGTGGGTCTTGGTTCAGCAGAGAAAAAGAAAGAACATGAATTAATGGGAGAAGGAAGAAGCCAGTGGGCGAGGGACCTGTCTGGCCACCCAACTCCCCAGGTAGAAGTGAGTGAATGGGGAACTAGTCCAGCTGATCAACACATCGCCATGACCCCCAAGCATCTTGATTTTTTAATAAGCACGTGTCAGGTCTCTTATGCCTTTGTGGCAATTTGGCTTTATAGTCTTAAGCAAAGGCCATTAATTACTGCATTTGCTATGTTTCCTATAAGTCAAGCACAACATTAAAGAGGAAACTGGGCTCTGATACTCCAGAGGGCAGACACATGGACCCCACATGACAGGCCAGGATGATAATCATGATTCCCTGATTGCAATTCCATTGTGTTACTTCATTCTGATGGGAGGAATTTCTCTCAGGAGGGATTCAGGAAGCCACCCATGTATCAGCTTTGGGACCTGAAACCAGCTATACCCACTGTGGTCACAGCAGAAACCCCCTGGATACTACTGGGCCGTATCTTTGAACTCATGCTGTTCCATCTGAGTAACATGAGGTTGGGGTTTTCTGATTCTGATAGTCTGTTGCCATCACTTGGAAAGAATGCCCTCCCAGAGCCACTGCTGCTTGCTGTCAGTTTCTGTCCTCATCTCTTTCCTGTTCCCCATCGAGCCCTGCTACTCCTCCCTCATGGAGTCACACTGCTGCTCACTGGGCCCCACTGTACCTCCCACCATGACAGAGGGAGCGAAGGGCCAGGGAGTCACTGATCCCAGAGTGAGATGCCCCATCTAGCATCCCCTCTGCCAAGGCCAAGAGCAGGCTAGAATCCAAGTCAATCCAAGAAGCATGAGAAACTACACAGAGGAAACACTGACTCAGGAGTTACCGCAACTTGCACAACGAGCTCGGAGGCAGTTTAGAGACCACAAATGGTGTCTCACCCAAACAGTGATGTCAGGGATTTTTTTCCACATCCGAGGGAGGGGGATGCTTCTTTAGAAGATAGGGGTTAATGATTTTGAAATATTCAGGTAATCCTAAATTATTCATCTACCAAATTTAATTTAATTATATTGTATTGTTTCATATTCTTTTAGGAAAACAATCATTATATACTTTCATTATTTCATTGATTTTGCTTGTTATTTTTATTTATTATCTATTTTATTTTTGTTTTGTGTTTTATTCTATTTATATTGTTTTATCTTAAAAAGTGTTGCATGTGTTATACTGCATCACCTGAAAGGGTGCACACGGTAAAGCCACATCCCGACCTGGATTGCAGGCCCCTTGAGGACAGCTTCTTCTGTTTGATTTGCATCTCTGACCTTTAATGTTCCATAGATGCACTGACAATTTAAACTGCAGTAAAATATGAAATTGTAATAATTTGGCTGAGTTGACAGGCAAAGCTATCAATCACAAACTGAACTAATAGAGGGGAGATCAAATTTCAAAAATTATGCTTATGGTTTTTATCACCTGTTAAATGATCTGGAAGATGTGAAGGACAGTGACCAATAATTCCCCGTTTGTTTGTTTTTGTTTGTTTGGCATTTAAATCACAAGGTGTGAAAGCAAATGAAATGCTAATAGACCCAGGGCCGCATATCTCCTGCACAAAATCTGGTGTAAGTTTGTAGCCATCGGAACAGGTAACGGGATCCGATTTTTCATACAAGGCCCCTGCATTTCCATAATCACTCCTCCGTGCCCGGCACTTACCTGCTTTGTTTTCCATTGCCATTTTATAATAGCATACCTAAGCCCCATCAATATTCAGCTTAGCCTTCTAAAATGAAACTATAAATTTCAATTTGGAGAAAATAAGCCCTCATTTGGGTTCATAAGTTCTAAATAACACATTACCATTGGCTACATCAAGTTTGCATTTCTAATGTTATTTTTTGCATTTGACAATAGATGTTCCAGTCTGCTCAGGAGAGGAGAGCAAGTGCATGTGAAATGTAAGTCTGCTTAAAATGTAGGAATTGATTAGAGCTGTCAGTCAGCGCTGACAAGAGAGGTAAATTATTTCTGAAGATATCTGAAACTACTGTGTATGCTCCATTGTCTGCAGGTTCTGAAGTTTCAGAATCTGATCTCCAATACCTCTTCAAAATATTGTCTCCACATTTTAAGGGCCTAGAAAACAAAGCACAATTTAAATGTGTTGTGAAACAGTTCACTGCCAGGCTCCAAGCTGAGGGAGAGCTTTTGAGAGCAGCGTTAGATGCCCAGAGCAGAGGCCACGCCAGACAGTCCACTGTGGTTCCAGCAGCATCCACACCATTCACACCATTCCTTCCCAGGTAGCCAGGTAAGGTACAGCCACACCACTGTAAAGGCGGGATCAACTGGTCTCCCGACTTATCTGGACTCATCTTTTGTCTTTGTATTAGGTGTGATTGTGGGATTGTTTCCAATAATAGTTTGATCCTTTACTGAACTGTAAAACACAGAAAATTTAATAAAAATATATCATATGTAATCTTGAAGAAACTACCACTCAGACCTAAATCATGGTAAATATTCTATCATATTTTTCTCTTCCTCTTCAAAAAGCCACCCTAAATAGCAAAAAAGTAACAATATAATAAAACGCAAATCAGAACATCCATATGTCTGTGTGGTTTGTGATAAAGTGATTTTTAGGGCAAGATCTCCATGTTGTCTAACATGATTTCCAATATCATTAGCTTTTGCTGTGAAACCACCATGAAACATCAGTTGATAGGTTAAAAACACTGTTATTGTATATGTACAGTCCTATCATGTTTGAAAGTGAGAGACGTTCCCATTTTGAGGCTCCCAACAAGCTGCACATTCAAAATCCTAGAACTCCTCTTTTCATGAGCACCAGCTGGAGGCACTTACTTGACCTATCAGCAAGTACAATTCAGGAGAGTTGGGCATTATGATCAATGAATGGGGTGCATTAATTTCAACATGACTCCATTCTTTTTTTAAAAAAATATATTTTATTGATTTTTTACAGAGAGGAAGGGAGAGAGATAGAGAGCTAGAAACATCGATGAGAGAGAAACATCGATCAGCTACTTCCTGCACACCCCCTACTGGGGATGTGCCCGCAACCAAGGTACATGCCCTTGACTGGAATCGAACCTGGGATCCTTCAGTCCGCAGGTCGACGCTCTATCCACTGAGCCAAACCGGTTACGGCGACTCCATTCTTACCTCTTCGGTGCCCATGGCCTTTGCCATGTGTCTTGGCTTCCCTTGTATGAAAAGGTGGTACTGTATCTATTTCCCCTCCCTTGAATCAAGCTGACCTCATGACTTGCTTTGGCCAATAGAAAGTGGAGGATGTGATGTTGTGCTAGTTCTGAGCCTCAAACAGCTATGAGTGCTTTCTCTCTTCCTTGGAGCCACATTGCAGTGGCATAAGAGCAAGCCCAGACTAAGCTGCTGGAGATGAAAGGCACCTAGAGAAAAGCCCTCCATCCCAGCCCTCTGAGTAAAGACCACCTAGACTGGCCAACCCTCAGCCAGCCCATAGCTGATCATAGAGCCATGAGCCAGGCCAACCAGCCCATAGGCATCTGAAAAATAATAAATGCTTATGTTTAAAGTCTTTGAGTTTGGGGATGTTTGTTACACCATAGATAAACAGTACCCTATCTTCAGTGTCATAATTACCATTTATTAAGACCATATAGAGTACTGGATAGTTTTTCATACATTCATAGTTTTAATTAATTTCTATTAAAACCCTTAAAGAAACATGACACCATACCCATTTTAAAAGAGATTGACTTTCAGAAATGTTGTCAATGTTTGAACCTATATTTGCATTATTTTAAAGTTTTGGCAATCCAGTTTCCTCTTTCTATCATGTAGCTCTGCCCCTCTAGGAACTGAAATACATCTCATTACTTTAACCAAAACGTCATGTGATAATGTGACTCTGTCTGAACATCAGGTCCCGTTCTGAATCTCATCTGTCCACCAGAGTGGGAGGAGGTCTTTAGTATTGTTTCTCCTCTTGGCTCCAGGTGGCTCTTATCTTCTTTCTCTTCCTACTTAGAGAAAATAGATGCAGACATCAAGTTAAAAATTTACTGTCTCTTCTCCCATCCCTCCAGAGCCCTCCAGGAGACTGGCTGCCTAACGTGATTCAGGTTGTCCAGATTGGCACTAAACTTCTCATGGAACATGAAATTCTTTCCGTGTTCTCTGTTAGGGGCCATCATGCTGTAGATGAGGACATTTTGGCAGGAGAAGTGACATCATTTCATGACTTTCTATAACTAATAAGTCACTGCTCTGGGATGACAACCCACTTTGATGGGTTCCCAACCATGCCTTTTGCCCCACCACCCATCACATCAGGGACTTTCCTTAAGAAAATGTGGAGCAGGTGTCTCTGGATGTTTCTCAAAGAACAGGTGGTAGGTCTCTGTCTTTGTCAGACTGGGAAAAATGGTCTCCTGTTTAATTCTTAGATAAAAGTATCTACAGTATATTGTCCTTGGAAATTTTAAGATAAAACAGAAAGTTGCATATCACATTATTTGACTCATATGTGGAATCTAATGAATAAAATAGATCCAGAGACATAGAAGCATGGAATAGACTGGCCAATCTCAGAAGGAAGGTGTGGATGGGTGATGGGTGGGGAGAAATTAACCAGGGGATTTATATGCATATATGCATAACCCATGGGCATAGACAATAGTGTGGTGAAGACCTGGGTGCGGGGTAAAAGGAATCAATGAGGGGAAAAACATGGGACATCTGTGATACTTTCAACAATAAAAATAAATTTTAAAAAAATTGTTTAAAAAATAATTTTCAAAAACACAAATATGTCTTAAGACAAAAAATTAATTTCCTTTCTCAGAAAGCTCTATGGGAGAATACTGCTGTTTTGTCTTTAAAACTCTGTAGTTTGAAATAATCATATGATTCCCTTGTTTTCAGTTTGCTCTTAGTATGCCTGTTTCTTTATATCCAGGAAGGAAAGATATGACTGTTGGAGCCCTTGTTTTATCACTTTTTAAAATTAAAAAAATGCTTACACAGAAAAACATGAATATGAATACAAGATATCTAGTATGAAAATAAAGCAATGTTTTCTACAACTCATGTCTCAATGTTATAGGGGGAGAGTTTTTTTTTTCACTAGCAGAAACCTATATTATCATATTCTCTCAGGAGCAGCTCTAATGGTCTGAATCCAGAATTTATTTTCAAGGAGAGGAACAAATTGGCTTAATATGCAACCATTTGTTGCCAAATGAATTGACAAAATATTTAGGCATGCAAGGATCACACATTCGTTGAGGGAAAACATAATTTATTTTAAAACTGCTGCATTGTACCTGTTAGACTAGCGATAACTAGAAAGATCTAGTGGCCGGCAGATTTCTTTCCTTGTAACATATTGCAGTGGGCAGAGGAGGTGGGATTTGGTCCTCTACACTCTCCAGTCCTGCTCTTCATCCTCCTTTGTCAGAAGATAGGGCGCTTATGCCCACATTCCACTTCCACCCTCACCTTCACACTGGCCTTTATTAAACTTAATAGATTGCTCATTTTTGCTAAGATGCCACAATCCTACCCCAGGGATATTTGCATTTTGAGAGCTGTCAGAATTTTAAGCAAAGACGTGCTGTTCAGATGACAGGCCAAAGCCGAGTGGTGGAGGAGGGAATGTTCTGATCTGTGGGCACCCTGGTGTCTCCAGGCACAGGGGCCTCCTCCGCAGATGGGTGAACCTGGCAGATGGGTGCACCTGCCAAAAATGATGCTCGCTTTGGTTTTATAGCTTTTGCCACCAACATTGAATGGATTTCTTAAATCAGAATCTCGACATAATTTTTTTTTGCCATTAAGTTGTCTGATTTTCAGTTTCTTTGCTCAAATGTCATTGAATTTTAAATTATGCTAAAGGTGTAAAAAGGACAGAGAATGATTTCCTTCAAACCCCTCACTGATAGATGAGGAGACAAAGGTGTCACAATGTCAGGGGACTTGTCCAAGCTCACGGGGCTGAGGGTCAACGCAGAGCAGCATGAGGGCCCAGGCCTCCCTGTGCAAAGCAGTCCCCTCTTGCTGGCCTGGCTCCAGCACTGCAACAGTCCAGGCACAATGTTGAGAATGTTCTGAGCCCTGCGTAACTCATTGGTGCCTTTGTTCTGCAAAAACGGAGACAGTGTTAATAGGTTGCTCAGAAGGAGGCCAACAGAAAGCTTGGAAAATTGAACCAAAACTTGCAAAAAACATGCAAAATACATTTATGTGTAATAAAGAACAAAGGTGATAGTGGGAAGAGTGCTTGATATTGGACCCTTTATTAAAGATCCTCTAAACCCTGATAACTTTATTTTTTAAATATATGTTATTGATTTTTTTACAGAGAGGAAGAGAGAAGGATAGAGAGTTAGAAACATCAATGAGAGAGAAACATCGATCAGCTGCCTCATGCACACCCCTCACTGGGGATGCATCCATAACCAAGGTACATGCCCTTGACCAGAATCAAACCTGGGACCCTTCAGTTCACAGGCCGACGCTCTATCCACGGAGCCAAACCAGTTAGGGCAACCTTGATAAATTTATATCCATGATCTGACACAGAACAAAACTGCAGCTCAGGCCAGAGAAAAATTCCACTCTGACTCATGCCCTTCCAAGTTGTTTTATGAAGACACCAATGGACATTTAAACAAGAACACAAATTTCATACAGATATGCATAAAAATGTTGAGAATTTTTATAATTCATAACCTTATTTTCTTCAATGGTGTGATGGTATTTGCAAAAAATTAGAGAAATGCATAATAACACATGTAAGTAAAAATTAAAAGTCACTTTAAAATATAGAAAGGAAGAAAAAATTATTATTAAAAATATCTGTTGCACTTTAGTTACAATTTTATTCTACATTTCCTGGCAACAATGGAAAAGAAGGGAATATATTTATGACTTCCCACTGTTTGATAGAGGGAGCACATGCCTGTTCATCAAGGGAGATTTTTAAAATTTTAATTCTTGATCTCACTCATTCATGGATAATAAAGGCCATTATAAACTTATGAACAAAAATAGATACAGAGGCAGTGCTGCCTCAAACAGACTGTCAAACTGCAGTGGGAAGGCCGGGGAGGGTAGGGGGGGCAGAAGGGGAGGTAAGAGCTCAACCGAAGGACTGATATGCATGCATATAAGCATAACCAATGGACATAAGACACTGGGGGGTAGGGGAGGCCAGGGGGTTGTCAAGGGCAGGGGAAAAAAGGAGACATATGTAATACCCTTTGTAATACTTTAAGCAATAAAAAAAAATTCAAATTTAAAAAAAAAATTAATTCTTAAAGAAAATTGTCATTTGATTCCTTAGATTAAGGCCCTAAGCAATATAATGGCTAATGTCTTCACCTATGGTTTTCTGGAAGATTCATTCATTCTTTATCTGCATGGGCTCCTGCCTCAGCTGCAAGGGCAGATCTTCCCTTCTCCCTCTGAGACACTTACAAGACCTCTCTGGCTGGCCTTCATATGTGCAATGGTGGAGAAAGTGTTTGGCAGCAACATGCCTTGCATTACCTCTCTTACACCTCCCTTTGCATCCTGTATTGGTGAAGTTAATGTGTCAACTTGGCCAGGCCATGCATACTCAGGGATTGATTGATTGCCTGATTGATTGAATGATTTGTTTGTTTGTTTATATTTATTGATTGATTTCAGAGAGGAAGAGAGAAAGAGAGGGAGAGAGAAACATCAATGATGAGAGAGAGTCATTGATTGGCTGCCTCCTGCATGCCTCCTACTGTGGGCCAAGCTCACAACCAGTGTATGTGCCCTGACCAGGAATTGAACCATGATATCCTGGTTCATAGGATGACGCTCAACCACTGAGCCACGCCAGTGGGACCATACCCAGGGATTTAGCTAATCATTATTCTGGGTGTGTCTGTGAGAGTGCTTTGGGATGAGACTAAGTCAAGTAGATTGTCCTTCTTGATAATGTGGGTAGACCACATCCAATCCATTGAATAGAACAACAAGACCAACCTGGTCCCTGAAGTGAGAGGGGGTTCTGCCTTCCTGACTGCTGAGTTGGGGCATCCATCTGTTTCTGCCTTCATATGGGACCTACACCATTGGTTCTCCTGGTGCTCCAGCTGGCTCACTCACCTGGCAGATCTTGAGATTTGCCAACTCCATAATCATTAGAGCCAGTTCCTCATCATAAATCTCTTTCTATATGTGGATATACCACCTATTGTTTCTGTTTCTCTACAGAACCCAAATACACACCCTTTCCAGGCTTTTTGGATGGTGCACCAAGGAGACTCAGCTCTATCTATCCACCTGTCTTTCTCCCAGAGACCAGATCAGAAGTGAAGGCTTGTCTCCACAGGGAAAGGGAGAGGGCCAACACAGGAAAAATTACAAAAGCCATGGAGTCTCCCTGATATTTTCTGTCTTGTAGGACTATCTCCTACCTCTTCATCTTTTTTTTTTGCTCCCTGGTGTTCCCTCTCCATTATAAACCTACTTTCATTACAAGGTGTGTGTTTATTTTTTTCTATGAACATTAGTAACTCTCGGCCATAGCTATCACAGAGCTCCCACACAATTCTGAGTAGGACTATACTACAAAAAGTTTGAATCCTGGCCCTTCATAGAGCATTTTGCAAAAAAGAATTCCTCCATCATGGTGCTCAGAAACACCCTGGGCAAGCCCCAGGAGGCATTTCTCTCTTCCAGGAACCCTGGTATAGCAGGACTGTGGAGATGCCTCTGGGCAAGGGCAGAAACAAAGGAAAACTATGAAAAATAGGTCAATTGGATTGTCCCCAGGCAATGACACCTTTTATGTTTTTTTGGCTCTGACTATATGGTTGAAACTGTCTGAATTGGACCCGACACATCTTTTCAACTTGTTATGATTTGGTCTTGATTCTACAGAAAAGGTCAAGCCCCATGAGAAATATCTGAAAGAGTGGAGCCTGGCCAGGCTATTTGCCAATGAAGCAGCCATGGACAAAAAGGGGCAGTCACTGTCATCTTGTTCCACGCTGTGTGATTATCGCCCTGCTCCTTTGAACTCTCTCCATGCATGGCTTTATGTCTCAGCTTCAAGCAGGTGTTTTGCTGTGACCATGAACACAGCACTGTACTAGATCTTTCAAGTGTGTGGGTTTTGCAAATAACTGTTGCCTACAAACTTTCTCTGAATGATGAGCTGACTATGCAACCTACTCCAAGCTGTGCTAGTCTAGCTCAGGGACCCATGAAAGTTTGCATGTTTTCTTGAACTCACACTTTTAATTGAAATATTCTGCCCACCAAAGACATCCTCTGTTTTTGATAAAACAGCTTGATGATGCATAGAGACTAACTCACAGAGGCTGAATAAGTGAGCACAAAACCAAGGAAAGGAAGGAAGTTGACAACATACAACTATAATGAAGGTGTAGACATAGCTTCCTCTTTCACAGAAAGACTGGATAGATGGGAGACATTGTCACCTGCAAACTGAAAACCAGGAAGGATGATGGTGTTTTAATAGTACAATGTGCATGGATGGCATTAATCTATGTGTGTACAAAATTAATGTATACTTCCCAAATTATTAAGTTCTGGCTGGAGACATTTGTATGTTGAGTCACCAGATATTTTCCTTAGAAATTTGGGGATCCATACTTGTGGCTTGGGAGAAGAGTTGGTCACCTGGAATTCCTTCACATAGAGGTGGTGGCAGAAAGTGAGAAAGGATGAGATCCCAAGGGACACTGTGGGAAAAGAGGAGAAGAAAGTTGAACCCAGGATTAACTTGGATGGGGAGGAAGAAAACGTTGCAAGAATAGAGAAAGGTGCCTCAGAGTCAGGAGGTGTGAGGATGGAAGGGATCCTTTCACAGGGCTGTCCTCCCACTATAAACTATGTAGAAATTTTAAAAAATGCCCTTTGGTGAACACCCTTAATTTGAAAACATAACAGGAGGTTGGGCAGTCCTTGTCAGTCCATTTTAAAAGGTTGGACTAGAAGACAAGGAGGGACATAGATTTTCACCCTGGGGATGCTCTAGGCAAGTGTCTTGGTGAAGGAGGAAGACAGAAGCCAACATCAGGGGTACTCACTGAGGGTAATTCCAAATGCCTAACCACTAAAGAATGCCAAGAAATGCATGATACTGTCCCAGAGGTTGCAGATGAGAGGAGCAGTATGGCAGAGAGTGTGACATGTAGTCAGGGGAAGGGGAAACTGGGTGACTCAGGGGGAGGAGGGAAGGTCACCAGAGCATGGTCAAGTGGATTTGGCTGTAGCTGTAGCAAAGTCAGATATTCCTCCAAGAAATCATCAATTACGGATGCAGCAATTTCGGTTTGTCCTGCTAACCTGTGAGCTCTCTGAGGACTGTGACTTCAGAGGTTCATTGGGGGACTGCTGTAACAGAACACAGATTCAAAGAAAACTGAAATGAAAAACAAAAAATAAAGCTCTGGACCAGGTTTGAGTCTAAGAACATTTCAAATACATTTTCTTGTCTGATAGTCAATAGACCACATCTGGAAAGTGGAGAAAAAAATGTCTATGCCCATGTCTTTTGTTCATGGTGACTTGCAAAGACATTATGAAAACATGAGGATATGTTGAGACAGAGAAAGAGAGAGAGAGAGAGAGAGAGAGAGAGAGAGAGAGAGAGACATTTCAGGTCTAAGGGTTTTAGAAGCAAAGCAATTCCAGATAATGCCCAGGCTGATTGAAGGAAAGGTGTGCCGAACATTCACTCATGACTGGTTATATAGATGTGTGCTGACAGCAAGTCAAAGCTGATGCTGTGAGGACTACAGAGATGGGGAGATATTCTTTCTTTCACTGAGTGCTTTCTAAAAAGGATGTAAATTTCCATGGAGAAACCCAGGTAGCAAAGCGAATTCTTAGTGCTGTGACACACCTGACCTCCAAGAATGGAGGAGTCAGTCGTGAAGTGAGGGATAGGAGGCAGCTTGATGAGTCAGATGGGATTCTTCATGAGGATCAAACCTCAGTTGTCTAGAAGGCCCTCAGGTATAAATGACGGAGAAATTACTTTGGGATTTTCTGGGGTGCACATAAGAGCAGCCCAAATAGGACAGGGAGGGAAAGGTACCTACCTGTTAGGTGGGTGTGAAGGATGGGCCTCAGGGTGGGTCTTCACCTTGAACCTAAGACCAACCCAGGTCTTGATCCTGGTTGACTGAAAAAACATTTACTTTAAAAACAAACTCCTAAAAAATTTAAATAAACCATTAAAGTTTATTTAAATGCAAAGTAAAAATGTACCTCTGCCTAAACTTAACAAGCAAATAATCCATGTAGTCAATGAAGTCATAAAAATAGACTAGCAAATGCAGACTCTTTGACTTTCAACAGTGTGGCAGTCATCACACAAAATGCCCCTGAATTAGATATAGCAAGAGGTGGTGGTAAAACATATGCTGACACACGTAGCAGGGAAATGATGCTTAAACATAGGACAGACATGCAATTTGGCCTTGCTCTCTATTTTCATGTGGTGCAGTGGTCAGTTTTTTAATTAGTGGTCCACCCGCCTTAATATCACCGGGGCAGAAATAATTGCTTCATTGTCAAAGAACCTGTTAAGACAGCCACATGGGAAAGTGCCAGAGACAGATCATTCTGGGACTTCTTTATAGACTGCTTTGTAAATAAATCATACTTTTTAATTGCTCTGTCAGAAAGATCCTTCCTTGAGCAAAAGGTGACGGGGGCTGAATGTGGGAACGCCACAGGACATCTGTTTGGTCTGGCCAAGGGCTCCGTGCACTTGTTCTCAATACCCAGAGCGACCTCTCGGATTCCATGGACATAGTAACAATTAAAAGCGCACAATGGCGCGACCATGTTCGCCGTGACAGAGGCAGGTTGGCTGCTTCCCATAACAGCCTCCCGGGCGAGCGGAACAAAGGGCCTCGGCCCATCTGCACGGATGCTCTGAATGCCGCCTGTTCCAAAGGCTGCGCTCCTCCTCCAGCGCCCCAGGAAGCCCCCCGCACAGACAGAACTCGGAGGTCTGGGGGAGCCCTCCAACATTACTATGATAATGAATTCTGGATGCCTCTGACACACTCAACAAAGGGATGGGTTCTTGGGATAGCAGCTTAGCAGGTCAGGGAGACAGTGCTGCTAACTCAATGTGGACAGAAGTGACTGACCTGGGCATCTCCAAGTGGGTCCTGTTGCTTGAACTTTTTTTCCGCTGGGAATGGTAAACAAGTAAGAAACCCTGTGGCTGTGTGTGGGTTGTGGAGAAGTCTGACCTCCACATCTGAAATTGACCTCCTCCTTGCACCTTCCTCACTCCTACAGTCCCCTTCCTCCTGACTCAGGAAGGACATTTGATATCCTCAAACACATACCTCTCCGTCAGGGGAGGGGGGAGGAAGAAAAGCATCCACAGTGGCGCTGGAGGATAAGGTCCAGCAAGGCCAGCATCTTAATGGTGAAAGTTTCCTTCTCTCTTCATTAACCACAAACTGTGTTTCTGATTACAATCACTTAGATTGCCAACTCCCCTCAAATAAAAGCCCTGAAGTTCCAGAAGGTGCCAGAACAAAGCTCCAATGGGGAACCTGAGGAACCCACTCCTCAATTGGGTGACACATCCAGAATCACTTGGCGATGCCTAAGTTTTCTTGATTAATCTCACATTTTACAATTGAAGTAAGCCTTAGATAAATTACAGAGGTGAAAACATTGGCAACACCAATAACAAAGAACAGTAACAACAACAACAAAACGGGCCTTTGACGCAAGGGGAGGGAAAGGAGTTGAACCCAGTGTCACTTCAAGTCCCCGAACGCGGTGGCACCAGTCCGCAGCCGTTAACAACTATTATATAAACATAATGGAATGCGCCCGGTGTTCTGACTGATGGAAAAAGCCCAGTCATTAGCCACTGGGGGATGCCCCATGCCCGCACCGCTCTCCAGCTGCCATCCAAGTGTGTTTCCATAAAACTCAGCTCGGTTAACAAGGAGTTTGATGGAGTGTTAACGATCTTCAGCTTCAGGTCGAGCTGTTAACCAACAAAGTCGTCATTAACTGCTGGTAATGACTGCATTTCTGGGGATTACGGCTTAATTATGAACTTGATGGCCACAGTCCTGCCGCCTGACTTGGGGAATAGTTTTCCATCACAGTGCTTTCCCCACAACCTCCATTTCTCCGTGCTGGGCCTCTGCTATTTGAAGGGACAGAAGACGCAGAGTAGTCACAGTGCTTTCTGGATCCACTTTGTGCAAGCTCAACGGCCTCAAGGCTCCAGTGGACCAGAGTTCTCTGCAGACAGAAAGCACAGAGGAGCTTTTCGTCACAAATGATTTCTCTTAGGGACTATTGATTTATTATCAACAAAGAGCAGGCTGGTCCACTGGGGTGATTCTGCAGCTCCACTAGCTGGAATGACTGAGATTTCAGGAAATGGTCCCCCCTCCAACACACACACACATACTCTTATGTCTGGGTAATGACTCGAGGTGCGTCACTTCTGAGATCTAAACCTCTCCTGCTCTTCATCGCATGTCACTAAAGGGGAAAGTGGACGTGGACTTTCAAATCCAGTCCACCACTGATAACCGGCATGGACCCATATCTGGGGCGATTCCTAGACCCACAGCAATGATTATCCCCAAATATTATTGCCTTCATTTCACTTCTTACTTTAAATTAAATTTTAAAAGTCCATAATATAAGGGACCTTCATTCATTTTCAGTATCTAGCCTTTCATTTACTCACATCACTGGGCTGCAACTTTCTTTAGAGCGATGTTTTTGAATGGCTTTGAAGCTTAGGAAAGTTTCGTTTAATATTTGTGGCCATCATGCATTATACAGGAAATAAAGGCTACTTTTACTGTACATTCATGATGTGAAATTGGGGGAGGGGTTTATATGTGCTTCTGTGGATATTATCTTCAATTCAAAACACTTCCCTACTCTCATTAGCCTCATCATTTACATGCACCTTAACAGGCTTACCCCATGGCAGCTTCTCCAGAAACATTTGCTGAATGATGTGATTGTATTTCTGTGCATGTCTATATACGAATATTTCACATTGGGAAGGTACCTTTCTCTTTGGTCACTGTGAGCACATGGCTTCATGTGCCTCTCCTGGAGACAGGGTTGTGTCCAGGGAGGGTTTGGTGTTTGTCACAGAAGAAACACAGAGAAAAGTTCCTATGAAAAGGTAACTGTTGTTGCAAAAGAGGTTCTTGCAACTAAAGTCAGTTCAGCAAATCAAGCTGTTGTCTGAAGAGGGGATGACCCCAAGTCCTTCCTCAGTCACCTCTCTACTACCCATTGAGGCCCAGGCCTGGTAAAGCCTCAGATCTGGGTCCCAGGAAAGGGGAGGGTGGTGAGTTCATCCCCTAGGCCCACAGGACTGTGGAAAGAAAGAGATGGTGTGAACTTGAAGGTGAGAGGTTTCCCAGATTCCTCTCAGGAATTTGGCTCAAAGGGGAAATCATAAGCCTTAAGTGAAGGGGAGTCAGAGTGAAAAGGAAGCCGCTCCCCTCCTCTGGAAACTCGGTGAGGAGAGTGCTCCAGGCTGCCCAATCACCCAGCTCCACCATCTCTAGGAAATGAAGGGATGCGCCTAGCTGAGACCTGCTGTAGTTTCCTGGGTTATGCAGGGTGTGGACAGGACCCCAAGCCAAAAAGCTCCCTGTGGACTAAGAAAGATGGGGTGCTGGTGCAGGGTAAGGAGAAGCCAGGAGGGAGGGCAGACTGCTGCCCTTGCCAGGCCCAATGGTTCACAGCAGCCTATGGAGGGTACCTCACAGATATGTGACCAAGAAGGCAGTGCCCTGGGCTCTCGCACCCAGGAGACAGACAGACCTGGTCAGGAGTTACAGCCCAGAGCTGAATTGCAGCAGGCTGAGCAGATGTCATGAACCAGGGCTTAGCTAGGACCAGAGGTCAGGGTTCCTTATGTTCCTGGGGATGGCAATTCACCCACCATCCCAAGTAATCCATGTCTGATGGGGAAAAGTGGGTGGGCTGGCTCCCCAGGGCCTGATCTCTGTAGTGAAGGGTTTGTTGACGCCATCCAATCAGCCTGACCTGAAAAATATTACCCACTATTTAGTTGACCCTGCTCCTGCCAATCAGCAGGTGGGGCCAGGGAGGAAGGAACAACAAAACACAGTCATTATATTTTTGGCACATTTGATTGAATTGTGCATCAAAGTGTGCCTCTCTGATCCCTGATGTGTAGGGTACGTGTGTCTTTGTAAACCTCTTTCACATTGCTTTGCAAACCTGTATTTGCTCTCCTTTGGAATATGAAAGGCATAACTAACATTTTCTCCTGTCTCCACCCCTTGTTTGTAAGAAGCTGCTAACATGGATTTAGGGGAAACTATTTTGCAGACACAGTTCTCTGTGCCAGAAGTAAATGAAAGCAATATTAAAAATGCCTTTGAACGTGTTCCACAAATTCGAAAGAATATTTATAACCGTGCTCAGGAACGCACACTATTCGGGCCTCCCTGTGATTCGTTTGGTGAAGATGGACCTTTAGGAGCCCAGCACCTCCACGCATACCCAGCTCACCACCCGCCATCTCTGCCAGGGCCCCACTGAACACTGATGCCCAGCCTGTCAGGAAGGACTCCAAACTGGGTTTCTGATAGTTAGTACTAGAAACCTGTGCTGTGGACTTAGATTCTTCTCCTTAATGAAATCTGGGAATATTGGAGTTGAATAACTATCTTATAAACTGGGATCTTATAACTCCCTCCCACAACCCCAGTCATTCTCCCTCTCTTTCTGAGAGAGGCAACACTGAGTTGGGCATATTTTCTCACTGATGCAGCAGGCACTTGCAGAGTTTAAGTCATGCTGGGTTGTTTTCTGCAGACATGGTATTCGTTATTTCAGCCCACACAAACACTAGTTTCTGGAGAGAATGACATGTTTTATATCAAGCTTCTCACAGCAAACAAGCATGTTAAAGCATACTGGACATAAGGAAATGATATGTCATCTACATCTTCAATGCCACCACGCGCATACACACAGACTTTAAAGTATTCACAGATTACGTAGAAATAATTTGCATGATATCTCATTTATAATAACTGAGCATTGACTGATGAGTTTGTTCTAAATTTGCTTACATTTTAAATTTGGGCATTTTGTCTTTACATTTTCTCCAGCTCCTCCCCTTGTTCACCTTCTGCAGCTACTAGGAGGAGGTGCTGGTGGCCCCTTGTCACAAAGCTGGATGGGTGACACTATCCTTTGCCTGCACCTCAGCTGTGTTTGGTCACTTCCCCCTTGGGTGGGCTGGGGACTCTGGTAGTGAGGGGAAGCACACTGCTTTTCCATGAACCCCCGTGGCGACATCACTTTCCAATGAATAATGCAATTGAGTTCAGTTTTCGATCACAGCACTTTATATAAACCAAATATTAAAATGTTTGCAGGTAGTCTATGTAATGTTTCTTTTTTGCATTATAACCATGATGTGGAATGTTCTGCATTAATTGGAAGGCAAACATTTTATTTAAAAATAAAACATTTCACAATTACAGAATGCAAAAGAGCTATTTGTAAATAGAATTATTATTTTCCTTTCTCTTTTATTTATTCCTA
Source organism: Myotis yumanensis (assembly GCF_028538775.1). Taxonomy (NCBI): domain Eukaryota; kingdom Metazoa; phylum Chordata; class Mammalia; order Chiroptera; family Vespertilionidae; genus Myotis; species Myotis yumanensis. The sequence goes on from NW_027223755.1 coordinate 27,155,395, forward strand.
ATACTAAAAATAATAATATTAATATACAACATGTTTTCTCATGTACAAAACAAGGAAAGACACAGCAAGTGCTATTGTTTTGTGATTGATGCTGGCATATCTCAGCCACTGAGTGATTCTGTGATATCTTAAATTGTATGCCATTATGTTTAATAAAATTATAAACCAGAATAGTCTCCTATATGAGTTCAAAGAACAGTTCTTTTACATTGAATTAATAAAACTACAAACTGGTACATAATATGAATTCATGAAGTCACAAAATTTTCAGGAAATAGTAATGTTTTAATTAATTAAAAATCCAGACAAATTAGCCAGTTTGGACATTTAAAAAATCTGTGCTTTCAATCCTAGTTTAGGATGCGTGCTCTGTAAATGTTAAATAAACCATCAGGAAGAAAAAAAAAACACTGGCAAAAGGCATTCAGATAGCTGTTACATTGTTTTTTTGACTTTCTATCAAAATTTTTGTGGATCTCCAAAGTGGTTTGAAAATATATTCATAAAATATGATTTCATTACGTAGAATGCTGGCAAAACCAACACAACAACCACCTGCAAAAGTCAAATTCAAAACATGATTAAGGTTATCATACTGGTTGCAAGGGTTAAAGGCTAGAATCATAAAACTAGTAATTTCCTGTGATCTTTGTCCTAGATCTAAAGGAACTATATCTCATTAAACCAAAAGAAACAAAATGACACATGAATAATGATGTTTTCCTTCCACACGTGACTCCCATTAATGAAGAAAGCTCCTGATTTCTGCAGTAATTATCCAATCATCCCTAGAATCTTCCTTCAGAACCTGACACCCCCAAGAGGTTGATTCCAGTTTTCAGGTCCTGCCATCTACTAGAATCTAAGTTCTGAAGACCAGGGACTCTGCTGGTTTTGTAGCATTTAGTCCACAGTGCCTATGACATTTTCCTACACATAGGAGCCACTCAATAAAGTGGCTATTGAATGAATCCATGGGTTAGGAAGAAGGACCAAGAAAGTAGTGGAAAGAAAAGAACCTCCACTCACTGATTACTACTAGTGGCATTCTTTGTACAGATGACTGAAAGACAACTGATTCCCCATTATCTAATCTGCTCCCACACTCTTAGTTGAGGTCAAAGATATTTTGGACTAGAAGACGTAAATCAAATGAGTATTGAAACAGGGATAAAAATATAGATAAATAGACTGAAAGAGGGTACCACTGGGTAATGCCAATGTTATGGGGCGATGTCAGAGGAGCAGGTGTAGTCACAGAGGCAACTATAGTGCAGAGCTGAACATCGGTGCTAGGAAAGAGCAGGACAGGGATGGCCCAGGACCAGGTAGAAAAGGAGCATCTGTCCTGAAGTCAACACAGGCTCACACAGACCTAAGTCAGACAAACTTCATCTGGATTTGGGATAAGATTACTGGATTTCTGGATGAGAAACATAACACTGACAATAGCTTAGTGCAGATGTCAGCAAAGCAGTTGCAAATATCATGCTCTTTCCTTCTGGACACGAGGGAGAAGCATAGTCAGCATGCTAATGAAATTTAGATTCCTCACCAGTTCAAAGACAGTTCCCCAAGGATGTGGTTCACTGGCTCCAGGCCAAGCCGGAAATTGCCATCACTTGGATGTGGGCATTGAGGTCAAGCTGCCCAATTTTTTTGCATGACATATAGCTTGAAGTAATAATAATTTCCCTGGATGATAGAACTAGCATCCAAAACATCTTCACAGCTTTGACAATGATCTGAATATAAGACAATGGCATTTTCCAGGAGGAGATGAAGCCCCACAATCCCAATGGTCTATGGGAAGGTAGTGCTCAGAAGGATCCTCCACTCTGGGATGAGGGCCCCTCCTGGGGGATCATTGCTGAGGAAGTGTTGAGCCCCCCCCCCCGCCCCACCATAGGCTGCATTAACAGAACAGCAGCTAAATCAAGGCTGTTGCACTGGTCAGATCATAGCTAGAAGGATGTGCTTGCCCCTATGCTCTGAATTTAAATGAGACAAAGATGAATTATGTCCAGAGAAAAAAGAATTGGTAAAATAACTCAAAAACTGGTCAGAAGAAATAAATTAGGACTGTGCAGCTTAAGAGAAGAGCTGGCAAATATCTGAAAACACACACACACACATACACATACAAATGACCCCCAATATTTGAAAGTATTTTGCATAAAAAATAAATTAGCTTAATTCTCTGCAGCTCCAAGAGTTTGAATTGGAGGCAATGAATGAAAGCTACAGAGAGGAATTTTTACCTAGATAGGGGGAGAAAATTAAGAAATCTGATATTATAAACTGATATCTTTAGAAGGCAGTAGATTTTGTATTATTTTGAAATGTTTGAAAAGTGGCTGTGGATACTTTATTGAAATGTTGTTGAAAAGCATCATTGTTTGATGGTTGGCTCAATACTTGACCTAGATCTGCACTTTTCAATATGGCAGACATTTGGCCATTGGACACATGAAACATGTTGGTCCAAATTGAGATGTGCCTGAAGTGTGAAATATTTACCAAATTACAAAGATTTGGGATGCACACAAAAAATTAAAATATCTCATTGGTATAGTTTTAATAATGATTACATGTTTTATAGATAATATGTTAGCTACATTGGGTTGAATAGAGTTTATTAAATAATTGCACCTTTTACATTTTTTTTTACTTTTAAAAATGGGGCTACTATAATGTTTAAAATTGCATATGTAATTATATACTATAATGTTTTAAAATGCATATGGAGTGACATTATATTTATATTTGATTGCATTGGCCTAGATCCTAGCTACTCAGACTTTGGTTCTTATATCAGCAGCATTACCTGGGAGTTTGTGAGAAATGCAGAACATACACCCTACCTGGGACCCACTGAACCATTTTAATATGGTTTGAGAAGTACTGGTCTAGATTATGATTGCTCTCAAACATTTCTAAAAGCAGAGGAGCCTGTTATTTAAACGAAATCTAGGTGGAAGACTGCTATAAAAATAATTATGGGGGTGCTCACTATTCTGGGGGATTATCACTTTTTTTCACCTTGACATGCTTTTACCGTGGTCCTGTTCTTTGGAGTAAAGCACAGTTGGGTAACCACTGGACTGTATCATTTTTTAAGGTCTTTAAAATATCTGAAATCTATAAATTCCCAATGTTTAGTGATTCAGACATTCATTCAAGTTTATTAAACAGAGAATGGCAATAACCTATTTGTGAGTGTGGATGTGAATTTACAGTTCATTGGCTGTCAAATTTGTTCAATCATTGGAATCATTAGTGAATGTAATTTATAAAAATCTATAAAAATTTAAAAATCTGTTTACTTAAGAGCTCTCTGAGTAAATTTAATACAAAATTCGGCTACAATCTTCACAAGAGCAATACTGATATCACCTCTCCCAATATTTTTGAGTTATTCCAATAAATGCTTCAAATATGTACTTTTAGATATAACACCAAGTTTTTTTCTTTATATTACTAATTCTATATTTTAAAATGTTGAGAGTATTAAAGAGAACCTGATGCTGTTCATTTAAAACAATCAAAATTAAAAGCTTCCCACTCTATTATGAATAATTTCCTTATATAAACTAAAGCAAAGTATTTATTTTGAAAGGGATTTAATTTGTGTTGCTCTTTCTCATGGAATTCTCTGATTTAGAAAAAGGCCAGAGACTTACTATGAAAATCTCATCCCCTTTACATTGTAGGACTAAAATTGCAACAGGAGCTAAAACTGTGATACAGGTAAATGTGGTGACAGGAAGAAAAACATGGAAAATTTCTGTGTCCTTGAAGTCAGATATGTGTGGTCAGTGGATTTGGTCATGAGGTCACTGTGATAGTACCTATCAGAGGAAAAACATGTCAGAGTCATCTGTGAGGAAGATAATAAATAATTTTTAAAGTGTGTTATTCAAGCAAAAAATTATCCTGACATTAAAATGGTAGAGATAAATTTATTTAGGAGTATTGCAATAGAGCAGAAGCTAGGGTTCAATTTGAATACAGAGAAAACAGGAGGGGACTTACAGGCATCAAGTAGAATGAAGGTCAGTGGATGGAAAATTACTAGGAAGAGACATCAACAGTAGGGGATTCTTAGAAGGAACCTGACTTAGGTGGATTTCTGTAATCACTGGCCTGACAAGGACAGGGCCAAGATGCAACCCTGGTTGGGAAGAGACCTCAGAAGAGCTTGACTAAAGTTGGTCAGAGAGAGAGTCTGTCTGCCAATAGCTTTTGGGGAGCACACAAGACTTGGTTGGAAAGTTTGTAAAGAGGATATTTCAAGAAAAGGGAAGTGTGCTTAAGGCGGCCTGCCCTGTTTATAGGAATTCTGACTTAGGGGAGTGCTGAAGGCAGTGCCCCTAATTATTCCTTGACCTTTCCAAACAAACCTGTGCATGAGCAGACCCCTGAATGTTTACTGGAATCCTTATGCTTAATCTTTGGGTATCCTTGGTTAAAGGACACTGAAAACACACATGCCCTCCCAAGATTACTTACCCTACTGCTTGTATCTAAAAAAATCAACTTTATCTCAAACTGCTGTTACAACAAAGCCTAATGAGGCAGGTGATCGAAGTTGTCTGGTTCCTTTAGCCAGGCAGTCCCTTAGCCCTCTCTTTCACAGCAAATGTTGTGTCAGACTAATCCTTTATCTGTTGCTCAGGATCTGCTGGTCAGGCTCAGCAAAGAGCCATTGTGAAATCTAGCATAATGGTAGACAGAGAGATACAGATTAGATATTTCAAAATGATTTCCAAGGTAAGAAGTACTACCTTGGAAATAATAACTACCTATGGTGCTGGGTGGGTGCTAGACGTATTAGGGTGATCAGTCATAAGTTATGTAAACATCAAATCACTATATTATTTACCTGAAACTAACATAATATTGTATATCAACCATAACTAAAAAATATTTGTTTTCTTTAAAAAAATTATTGAATTAATTGGGGTGACACTGGCTAATAAAATTATATAGATTTCAGCTGTACAATTCTATAATACAACATCTGTATATTGTACTGTGTGTTCATTATCCAAAATCAAGTCTCCTTCCATCACCATTATCCCCCCTTGACCCTCTTCTACTGACTCTCCCACCCCACCCCCTTTTCCTCTGGTAGTCATCATACTGTTGTCTGTGTTTATGAGGGGTTTTTTGTTTTATTTTGTTTTGCTTAATCCCTGCACCCTTTTCACCCAATGTATCTATAAAGCTAAAAAATAGAAATACTGGGTCATAAATGGTACTGGCAAGGAAAAACAAAGAAACAAGATATGTTCCCTCTAGTTAACCCCACCTCTAGGCAAATGTCTCTAGCACAAACAGTAAATGCCACCTTCATCCGTCACCTCTGGGTGAGCATACAGCCAATGGACAGACAGCCAAGACCTTCCCCTGCGCCCTCATCCTGCCTGCTGGCGATGGCACCTCCCAGGGCCCAGCGTTCTGCATCAGGCTGAAGGAGCATATCCTACACCTTTATTGGCCTCTCCCTGGAGGACCACAAACTGCATTAGTCTGAATTACCAAATCAAAACTTTATGTGCAGCAGTTTCCCCACGCGGCTTTAGCATTTTTATGTCATAATCCCTCCACCCCCCTCCCCTCACATGCTCCACACCCATTACGTTATTGAAAAATTCTCAACAGATGTCATCTGAAGATGAATGGGGCTGGCCCGTGGGTATCTCAGTTGGAATCTGAATATTGCTCAACTCAACTAAAAATGTCAGGGAAAGAAGAGTCGGCACAAACAATGCCAGATGTGCCAGCACAGTTGTTTCCATTTCAGCTTCCACAGACCATCAGTGTGGGCAGTTTTTGCTTCCAGAAGGTGCGGGTTTCCTCATCGGTGTTGGCAGGGCAGGACTGAGGCAGATGAGTAGGTGGGAAGGGAAATCAAGCTCAGGGGGTGTTTGATTTTAGACTAGCAAATCAATTCTGAGAACATCATAACCCTAACACTTATTCAGTTCTTCTAGAAGCATCCTTTTACTACTGCTAAGGGAGGTGGGTTGGGGAAGGGGGCAGGGACAAGATGTACAAATGCTGGGACAGAATGGGGTAAGATGCAGTCTGCCTTCCCCGTTCTCAGAGAGCCAGGTAGGAAAACCATAACTCCAGGTGGTGGGTAATATACAGATAGGAAGAGTGACAAATTCAGCCCAAAATGCTATGAGAGGGGTTATCACAGTTAACTGATTAGGAAAAAAAAAATGCTCCTCTGCAGTGGCCTAGAGCAAGAATTTTTAAATTAAAGAGTCTTCAATTTCACATGTCTCCACTTCTTTAATTTTTTCAGGTTTAATGATATATAATTGATATATAACATTGTGTAAGTTTAAAGTACATACACTACTCATATATATTGTATTATGGTTAGCTAACACCTCCAACATAGCACATAATTACCATCTATTTTTTGTGGTGAGAACAGTAAAGATTTATTCTGTTAGCAAATTCTAAGTGTATAATTCAATATTATTAACAATAGTCACCAAGCTGTACATTAGGTCCACAAACCTTATTCATCTTGTAAGGAATTTTGTATCCCAGCCCCTAGCCCTAATAATCATCATTCTAGTCTCCACATTTTTTTGTTTTTAATGTCTTTATTGATTTTAGAGAGAGAGGGAGAGGGAGACAGTGATAGAAACATCAATGATGAGAGAGAATCATTGATTGGCTGCCTCCTGCATGCCCCCTACTGGGGATCCAGCTCTGCAACTGGGTCATGTGCCCTGATTTGGAATCGAACCTTGACCTCCTGATTCATGGATTAACACTCAACCACTGAACTACACCAGCCGGGCTAGTCTCCAACTCTTTATGTGTGACCTTGGGTACAGCCTTAACCTCTCTATGCCTGATGCTTTACCTGTAAAGTGGAATTGTTGGAAGAAGTATTTAGTTAATGTATGCCTCCACAAGGTTATTATGTGGCATTAAGGATAAGTTAATGCATCCAACACTGTGGGAGTATCATCTGACACCACCTGAGTGTTAACTTCTGTTGTTGCTATAAAAGCAGGTTATGCCTTAATAATGCTGAGTTTCTTTTTCTACTCTGTCCCATTTATTTCTGTCTGCTTACTCGATCAATGGTTTTCCTTAACATTTACTTCTTTCCCTGAAAGAGTTTGGATATTTCTTATTAATTATCAAATGTTATTGTGGCATATATTGCCACCAAGTGTTCTAAGAGAAATTCCTTATTAGTTAGCTTACAGATGCTTTACTATGTGTATATAGGTAGAATGTCTTCAAGTAAAGAAAAATAGTTCTGAGGGCTCTAAATTAGAGAAGAAGAATTGTGTAGGTGATATGTACAATGTAAAGGACCCTTCACCTGATAAAGTCATTCCAGCTTTGTTAAGGCTGACAGAGTGACAGATAATGAACCAGTTGACCTAGAGGCAAAGGTCATATAACCCATCCTGTCAGAACCCTGTCCATTGAAGATCAATCAGAGGGTAAGAAAAGGCATCACTGAAATGAAGAAACAGGTTAATGAGAAAATAAAATTTGATTCACAAAAATTCATAGATACTTAATATTTCAGGAATACCTAAATTAAGTTCTATGTAGGTGATTTTTTTTTTATCTTGCTGGTTTTATTTTGGCCCAGACTTTAAAGATTTTTATAAGTGAAACAGTGTTGGGGTCAAGAGAACAGAAAACTCAGAGTGGCTGTGAGTTTTTGCTTCTCAAGAACATGTTGGTTTTGAAACATATTTTCTACAGCACAATTTCCAACATTGTGACACTTTCTTCTGTGCAGTGATTAAGTGAGGTTCCCTTAATCTCAGTTTAACTTTAATATACTTTAAACCAGAAGAGATATCCAGCTCTGTTTTTACAAATGAAAACGTTGAGGTCTAAATAAAATGAATGATTTTCCCGGTGTTAAATTCTATTGGAGTACCAGTTTTTAGGTGGCATTTCATCAGATTATTTATCTCTTTTCTCCATTTAGAGTATGTAGATTCTGCCGGTTACTCCTCAATTTAATTGATTTGCCCCATTGTCTTTGGGAAGACTATCATGGCCTCAGGGAATTCCCTTTTTCCTCCTCTGAGTCCTGGGCCTTTCCGCACCCTCCCATTTGCTCCTCCTCCAAGCAGTGAGTGCCCTGGTCAGCACACTTGCTTCACCTCCAGAATTAAACAATTGTAAGTTGAAATAGTTCTGCAATCCCCCACTTTTCTACCCGACTCCTCTAATCATCTCATTGCCTCTTTTGTGGTTATTTGGATAGGTCCTTCTTAATCTGTCTCCTTACCAGACTGTTTATTTACCCTTTTGAAAGCTTCCACTTATTGGCCACTCTGGTCTTCCCATGACATTTGCCCGCACTGACCTTTTCTGCCCCTTCCTGTTTAGATGGGTTTCAGCTGCAGTGCCCCAGCCATTCTTAACTTTTTAACTACTCTGCTCCTGCCAGACTTCCTACCACTTTATTACATTGAAATGAACTGTTTGATGAGCCTTTCAATAAATAGTGAAGAAGAACTAGCCAATAGCAACCTCTTCGTGCTCTCTCTCTCTCTCTCTCTCTCTCCCTCTCTCTTAAATGTTGACTTTCAAATAATTGCATCTGCAATAAATAGCCTGGGATCCTATAACATTTTTGGTTGTCATTTGCTTGTTTGGGGCAGAAATTGCTAAAAACCATTCTAAATTATCTCAAGAAAACTTTATCCTTCTTCAATTTACATAGTTTTTAGTCCAATCAATAATAAGTAATTCAAATGCCACATGGCCAAGGTGTTGGCATTGTTAAAGCTTTTCTTTAAAATAAATGCAAAAAATGAATTTAATTCAGATTCTCCGAGACTTACAGCAGTTCAAAAATATCATCAGACTAACTATGTCTTGTCTTTTAAAAATTAAATATATTAGGGTAACATTAATTATGAATATTATATAAATTTCAGGTGTATAATACATCTGAATATTCAATTGAGCACTTGCCACCTAAAGTCTAGTCTCTTTCTGCCCATCATATATTTAACCCTTTTTTTCCTCCCCCATCCCTCTTTCCCTCCGTTAACGACTATTGTGTTATCTGTATCTATGAATGTGTTTGTTTGTTTGTTTGTCTTATTTGTTTATTTGTTCTTTTCTGTTTTGTATCCCACATAAGAATTAAATCATACATTTTTGTGCTTTTCTATCTGGCTTATTGCATTTGCCATGATACTGTCAAGATCCATCTATGTTGTCCCAAATGATAATATTTCATCTTTTTTTGTGGCTGAGTAGTATTCAGTTGTATCAGTGCCCCCTCCTCCATGCCTTGTGCCAGGTATCTTTTCCATCTGCCTGTTCCTGAGTTGCCCCCTTTATCAATGCTAGTAATAGTAAGTAAAGTGCTTTTTTGAGTTCTATGAGCCATTCTCACAAATCACCAAACCTGAGGAACCCTCAGTATATAGATGGTTGATCAGAAACATGGCAAGGCCTGTGATTGAGTCTGAGGTGGGGGTGGGCAGTCTTCTGAGACTGTCCTCTTAACATGTGGGGTCTCAGCTGACTCTGGGCAATTAGTGTCAGAATTAAATTGTAGGACCCAGTTGGTGTCTGGAGAGTTGGTGAAGTGTTTGATATGAGAAAACAAAAAGCAGAAAACATACATCTGGTATCAGAGTGTTCTGATGTGGAGAGTAAAACAGTAAGGATTTTTGTTTGTTTTCTTTTTTGTTGTTTTGAATGTGTTGCAGGTGAGATTGTTATTTTAAATCACTGGCCCCATCTCAAATGAAGAGTCTTTGAGGAAATGTTTGAACAACCTCTTGGGAAAGAAGGTGCTGTGGTCAGGGTGTGTGAGTCAGTGGGTACCTTGGCCACAGCAGAGTTGGTGAGTAAAGGCAGAAATGGGGGGAAAATGAGAGAAAGAGGAGGAGATGGTGTAAGCTAGAGGAAGGCCAAAAGCTGAAATCAGTGGGACTTCATCCTATTGGGCTGCCCAAAGGACAGCTTACCAGTCCACTTCCAGTCTTGTAGTGTTATTAACAGATAGACTCTATGCTTTTCCCTGTAACCTTCCTTAATGCCATAAATGTCCACTACAATGAAACATTTTTGAATGTGTGAATGTGTGTGTATGTTTGTGTGTGTGTGTTTCCCCAATCAGGAAAGAAACTGACTTTCACTTCAGGAGAGAGATGCAGAAAAGAGACACTTGCACTGAAGCATAAGTCTAACGTCAGATATGACCATGAAAAAAAAACACACCAGAATTTCAAAGATTAGAGGAGAATTTGAGAAGAGGCAATCACCTGAATGCACTATGAACAGCACCTGCAAAGTTAACACAGTGGCCCACCATGGACATACATGTAGTTGCAACTAAGATTAGCAGGACATTTTATATTTTAAAAAGTGCAATTTACAAAATAGAGTGATACTGATTTCCCAATGTAGTCCTGTGAGTTTGGAGCTAATATTGCATCCATGTTACAGAAGAAGAAATTGAGGGTTAGAGAATAAAATAAACTGTTCACGATCACATAGTGGCTAAGCAGAGAAGCCTGGTCTCAACAGCATGAAGACATTTTTTTTAAAAAGATAATGAAAAGAGGTCAGTTACTAGAGAAGGGAACAAGGAATTCTGGGATGACCCGCTTCTGACTGCAAAAATGATATCTCTAAATTGACAGGTTTGAAGTTGGCCTCAAGAAAAGGGGCCGCTGACCAAATGGATCAAACTCGATTGTCCTTGAGCTCTTCTAAAAATTTCACTTTAAATAAAATGTAATTAAGCATTATAGATACAATTCAACCACCTGAGAGTTATCCTCCAGAGGATAAGTCATCCAAGACTTCCCTGGAAGAAAGGATCTTCCAGATGTTGGGGGGCATCGAGGTTGGCAGTCCATCTGAAGGGCCAGTGAGTAGTTTCAAATGCTTTTTGATGCAAAGCTATGTTGAACATTTAAGATAAGAAGCTACCACTTTCTCACAAAAGGTGATGAGTGATCTTACAGATGCCCCATGAGGCTGCATCTGTGAACCTTGTTTCTCTTCATTAGGAAGTGATATCCCCAAAGAAATCCCAAGAATATGATAATCTCATCTTCCAACAGAAATTCAGAGAGTAGTTTAGTTCTCAAAGTCCCAAGAGACTTGAAATTACTTAGCCACAGAGAGACTCACCAATGCCATAAGGCCATAGGCACCTACCATTTCTAAAATAAAGAGATCTCCTAAGGTTTGGAAGTCTAATCTAATTTAAATGTCACTTGTTCCATGAAATGATACATGAAACCCCCTGCCCCAACTTAAGTAATACTTCCCTGTCTTTCCACCTAAATTCGTTCCTGTCCTCTGCAAATTATGTTTTCTGTCTGCTGTCACATCTTCTAAACTAGAGTGTGTTCCTTGAGGGCGGACACTTCCATAACCCTCTCATTGACAGCACATAGTAGGATTTGACATATCTTTGCTTAGTTGAAGTTCTGAGTCTTTGGAGGAGGCAGATGGAAAATGCTGGAGAAACATAAGCTAGATTATTAGCAGTAGAATTATTTTAGAAAGCAGATTTGAGAGCTAAAATAACTAGATGTTTTATAAATTTAATAGTTACTTGAATTTCTTTTTCTCCTATCCATCTTAGTGTAAGCAAAGGTTGCCTCAAACAATTAATAAACGAATTGTTTCTTGGTCTCTGGCCATGGCTATTGAGCCCGTGGTAGTTTTTCTTCTAACCAACAGTTGTAACTTCTTAAGGACACTTAAAGGTTGCATCTAGCCAATGGCTCAATTGTAACTCCCAGAATATTATGAGAGAAGCCTGAGAAAAGTCAGATGAGAGATCTACCCAATCTAGGAAGCTCTGACATCTGGCCATAGTCACATGCTGGGTTAATCCAATTATATGGAAATGGTAGTTTTTAAAGAAAACAAAATTCATGCTGAGTTTTGGCAGAACACTTATCACAGTCCATAAGAGGCTCCTTTTTTAGAAACCATTGGCCCTGCTCATATAAGTAATTGAGTTAAAATAAACTGATGTTTGGGAGGTGAACAGTTCAGTTGGCACAAGTTACTATTTTACACGGGTTCTTCGTGTAATTGGGAAGGGCACAGCCCCTCTGAGAACATTTAAGCTAGCCCTGGGGACTCTGATACTCCAGCTGTTAGTTGACTGTTCTTGTTAAGTTATCTTTTTCTGTTATGACTCTGCTCCAAACTCATAAATGCTATTATCTTGAGGCCCAGTTCCGACTTATTTTTATTTGGTGTTGCTACATAGACAGAGTATCATAAACACCAGCAATTTACCAAGGGTCAGAGAGACTTTATCAGCATCAAGTGAAATTAATCCCTGTGAATTTGCAAGTGCTAATCCTAACCAAATAAGAGTGCCTATGAAATTAAAGCTTCTGGGAGGTGGCTGAAAGGCAATCTATTTCCTTAGTTCCAACCATGGTTATGATCATTGCATGTTTTCATAGGGAAGATGCTCTTACTAACTTTTATAGAAAGATTGACTCAACAGTTAGATTTTTTTAAAATACACATTTTATTTGAAAACTTTTAATTTGCAGAAAAATTGCAAAGATAGTTTAGATCACTCCCATATATCTACAGTCACATTCCTCTGTATTTAACATCTTACTTTAGCATGCTACATTTACCACAATTAAAGGACCAATATTGATAAATTATTATGAACTAACGTCCATAGTTTATACAGATATCCTCAGTTTTTCCCTAATATTCCTTTTCTGTTCCAGGATTCCATCCAGGGTGCACATTATATTCAGTTACTGAAAGGGGGAGGGCTACACCCTCCACCTTGCCCCAGGGTAAGGGCTACGTCCTCCATCTTACCTTGGCCACGTGCTTGGCAAGAAGGTTCTTCCCGGAAGTCTAAGACTCTGCTAGCCACACCCAGGAACAAGACATCGACTTGCGCCTGGCCAATCGGCAGAGCACAGTCCTTTCTCCTCCCCTTACTCCAACCCCCCCTTTAAAAACCGTCTCTAGGCGGGGTTCTGTCTCTTGGCCACTTGGCTAGCCGATGTGTCGGTGAGTCTGGTGGATGGAGAGCTCAAGCTAGCTTGAAATACAGATTATTATGCTTTTGCATCGGATTGGATGGCTCCCTGATGTGGTTTCTTGGGAATCTTGAAATCTGGGCATAACAGTTACCATGTCTCTTTAGGCTCCTCTTGTCCAGGACAGATTTTCAGATTCGTTGTTTGTTTGTTTGTTTGTTTGTTTGTTTTGATGACTTTACAGTTTTAAGGAGCACTGGTAGATATTTTGAAGAATGTCCCCCTATTGAGATTTGTTTGATAGTTATAAATTTTCTTAGACTTTTCCTATGACCCATAGGCTATTTAGATAGGTATTGCTTAGTTTTCCAATTTGATTTCCAACCATTCTTCTGTTATTTATTTCTAGTTTGATGAAATGGGACCTGAGAACATACTTTGCCTGATTTATAGTATTCTGAGTTTGTTAAAGTGTGCTTATGACACAGGCTGCAGTTAGTCATTGTGAATGATCCATGTGTGTCGTAAACGTTTCCCTCCACGTCCCGCGTGGTTCAGGGTTCAGGATCTGGAAGAGGAGTCGCGCACAAATGAAAGAGAAGAGACAAGAGATAATTTGGGAATACTGGGGGGCCAGGCGGGCAAGTCCAACTTTAGGAGAAGGACTTCCACTGGTGCTCAGGCCGTGCCAACCTTTTATTGGTTTGGGATACACCCATAGCCCTTAGGCAGGCAATTTCCAGTAACAGGCAGACTAGCCCATCAGCAAGGATTTACATAATAATAAATGGGGAAATTGCTTCAGCTACCATTGTCTGGACTAACAATGGGTGCACAGCCCTGACCTTTGCAAGGGCTTCAAGGATCACCAGCCTTCTGGGTTCCTTGTCCACACCTCTCTGCTAGTGAAGACAATAGGCGGTCTTCCACACATGTGAGCTTGAGAAAAATATGTATCTTGCTGTGGTTGGAGAAGCATAAATGTCAATTAGGACAAGTGGATTCATAACGCGGTTTAGATCATAGGGATCCTTGCTGGTCTACACTCTGCTTGATCTATTTCTGACAGAAAGGTGTGGCAAATCTCAAGTGAATGTGCTTACAGCTCTTTCTCCCTTTAGTTCTATCAGCTTCTGCTTCCCATATTTTGACATCCTGCTGCTAGGTGCATACAGATTTAGGATTGCTATACCTTATTGTGGTACAAATACCTTTATCATTATGTGATACACCCCTTTATGCCTAATGAACCTCATGTTCTGAAGTCTTTTGTCTGAAATTAATATAGCTTTGACTTTCTTTTAATTAGTGTTAGCCCAATTTATCTTTCTTCATGCTTCTACTTTTCAGTTTTCTGTATTTTTATATTTTAAAAAGATTTATTTTAGACACAAAATATAGTTTTTTAAAAAATATTTTTGACTTTGAGAGAGAGAGAGAGAGAGAGAGAGAGAGAGATCTGAGATAGAAAGAAAAAAAACATTGACATGAGAATGAAACATCGATTGGCAGTCTCCGGAATGCCCCCAAGATCAAGTCTGTAAATCCAGGCATATCCAGGTATGTGCCCTACCAGGAATCAAACCTGTAACCTTTTGATGCATGGGATGATGCCCAACCAACTGAGCCACACAGGCCAGAATGACCAAAAAAAAGGGGGTTTTATCTTCTTTTTAAATTCGTTTTTATAATCTATTTTTTATTCATTTATTTAGGTCATTCACATTTAAAGTGTCAATTGCTATGGTTAAATTAATTTCTACCAAATTGTTAATTGTATTTATGTGTTGCATTTGTTCTTTGCTTCTCTCTCTCCCTCTTTTTCTGTCCTCTCTGGTTTGAATTGAGCATTATATGATTGCATTACTTTCCTCTCTTAGCAAATCTTAGCATTTTATTTCTCATATTTTATCTCTTAGAATTTTATCTCTCATGGGTCTCCAACCCATGACCCTCTGTTTGGGATGCTCACTGGTAGGGTGCACTAGTGTGCAATGAAGGTGATGCTCAGGACCTGGGACCGGAAGTAGTGCTTGCCTTGAGACAAGTGTTGTTCCTTATGAGCAATGATCACTTGACCCTTCACTCCTCCTGGGAAGCTTCCTAGGCTGGCATGAAGAGCTGAACTCAACACAAAATGGCATGCAGGAAAAAAAAAAAAAAAAAAAGGAAGGAAGCTCAAATCAAGATTCATAAATCAAGGACTTAGATTTGAACTTTGAACTTTATGGAAAAAGACCTGCTGATTTTGATTCCCCTCACATAACTTGGGTCAACAATGCAATGTGACAAAGAAAAAGTTAATAGCGTTGGACAAATTGCCAGAGGAACCAGTTCTTGACCTGATGAGGTCACAGGGCATTAAGATTCTAGTTGCTTGGGTCACATTAATGGGGCACTTAATGTCCCGGGCTGGTGAAAGGGTTGACAGGAGGTGGCAGATTGCTCTGGGAATACTGGCTATCAGGGTAGGTGTGAGGCATGTGGCTCTTGAGACACCCTGTAGGGCCAAGACCAGCTTCCCCCAGGGAGCGGTGACTTCTGGAAGGAAGAAGGAATTCTTTTTCTTGAATCACTCCAGAGGCCAAGGGAAGGAAAGGGGAGGTTTGGGGCATTGTTTTGACCAGTGAGTGAAGATTTTGAAAATAAGGTGTCATGGTCCTGGGATGTCCATCACTGAGCAGAGGCTGGAAGTCATCTTTCTGTAAAGGCATTTAGCTGTGGTTGAGGTAGGCAATTCAGACTAGGTCACACAACCCATCTCACAGACAAGAGCCCAAGAGTCCTGGGCATTCTGGCCACATGGACACAGAAGGCCCTTGAAATCCCTGTGTCTGGAAGCCCAAGAGCAGAGGTGCAGGACCAGTTAATTGTCAGAAATGCTGAGTTTTGTGTCTGGCATGCCAGAGCCTACAGCAGTGCTGGGTATAGGTCAACACTTAGTGCACATTCTCTGAATGGGCCTCTCAGGTAGCTGCAGAAATCATCCCAGACCATCCACCTGAGCAGAGGCCTTTTACTCAGAGCTTGCTCTGCTGTTAGTGGATGAGTGGGGGAGCCTCACAGTGGTGAAGGCTCAGAAGGGCCCAGTGAGTCAGGAGGCGGGGAAATAGGAGCCAGCATCCTAATTGATTGGTTAGAATAGAGGAGCTTGTTTAGCTTTTTATGGTTGGTCCTGAGTCAGAAATGGAGGAGGTGGGAGACAAAAATAAGGGAAGCTATAGTCACAGAGCCAGTCATGAGCTTTTAGTGCTGATTGGGTTCCTGGTCAGTTCTGCAGAGGTCTTGGGTGAGAGTTCAGTTTTCAACATGGTCTGGCCATTGTCCTTTTGTACATTCATTCTCAAGGGGCCTTCCCATGCTAGAATGGTGCTATTTGCTGGCTCTCAGGGAGATAGCATGAAGCTGCAGGGACCCTGAGTGGCATTCAGTGGGTGGGGCAGACAATGGCTGTGGGATTGCAGGTGAGCATGGCCCAGAAAGAGGCCCTATGGAGGTTGAAAAAAATGTTAATATATTTCCTGGATTTTAGCCTACTATTACAATTCAATCAGGTTGGGGATTTATGTTAATGAGAAAATGATGGGCTAGTTTATGATGAAGGTAACATTTCTGTTCCATTTAATGCAGGGGCAAGGAGAGCTCCCAGCTCCCCACTGAAGCTAGATCTTCACAAAGCTGGAATTGTGCCTTTTCAATGCTCACTGAGTAAAAAGTGCCTTATCAAGGGAAAGTTCAATCTCTCTATTAATTGTTCTGTTGCTAATAAGCTAGAAAATGACACAGTGTAACCTAAGTGCCCTTATAATGTTTATATAGGCTGTTTAATCTCCAAAGAAAAGAATACTACATTCACTTCCACATAAATCACACACCACCATGATTTATCTCTTTTCCTGTTAATAAAATCACATAACCACAAATAGATGCCCTCAAACTCTTTACATCTTAGCAGGATGTAACCAATGCTATCTCCCAGAAGTTCTATGTCATAGTGTCATTCTCATTTGTCTCTATATATCTTTTGATCTTGTCTTTTATTTCTTCTTTGACCCAGTTATTTTTAGTAATATGTTGTTTAATCTCCACATATTTGTAGAGGGTTTTGTTTGTTTGTTTTTGTTTTTACTTCTTTGTTGCAATTGTTTTCTAATTTATAAGCGTTGGGTCAGAAATATGCTTGGTATGATTTTAAACTTCTTACATTTGTTGAGGCCAGTTTTGTGTCCCAACCTATGGTCTATTTTTAAGAATGTTCCATGTGCCCTGATGATCTGGGATGAAGGACTCTGTAAATGTCAATTATGTCCATTTGGTCTAATGTGTCATTTAAGGTGGTTATTTCTCTATTAGCTTTCTGTTTGAATGATATATCTAGAGCTGTCAAGAAACTGCCAACAAAACAAAAAGTCTCCCAACTGAATAGGAGAAGATATTTGCACACAACATCTCTGACAAAGGGTTAATATCCAAAATATATAGAGAACTCATATAACTCAATACCAAACAAACAATCCAATTTAAAAAAGTGGGTAGAGGACCTGAATAGGCACTTCTCCCAAGAAGACATACAAATGGCCAGCTTCTGGGGGTCTAGCTAGTTTGCTAAGGAAGGATATTTAGAGAGGTGTGTAGAGAGAGAGATGGGAGGCTGCTGGCTGGACAAAGCCCTTTGCTGAAAGCACTTGATCCAGTTTCTGTTGTGTGATGAGCTTGCAAAATCACTCACACCCACCCATCTTAGAGTCCTCATCACACATCTCTCACTCATCCAGTTGGATTTCATCCTCGGGATGCAAAACAAGGGCCAGGTGATCTCAAGGAGTCTCTGGAGTGCTATTTTTTTGCTCACCCAATGATAAACCCTGACTGCCTGTACCATGGATTTTCAAGGTTATTTTTTCTTTTTTTTTTAAAAAAAAAACAGCTTTATTAAGGAGTAATTGATAGAGAAAGAAGTACACACATTTCGTGTGTATCAATTGATGAGTCTGGATGCATGCAAACACCTGGACACCATCTTCATGGGGAATAGACATAGTAATCACCTTCCCCAGTCTCCTGTGTCCCTTTGTTTGCTTGTAGGTTTTTTTCATTGTTGTTGTTGTGGTGGTGGTGGTGGTGGTGGTGGTGGTGGTGGTGGTGATGGTGGTGTGGTAAAAATACTTACCATAAAATCTACCCTCTTAGCAAATTTTGAAGTGCACTTTTTATAAACAGGACCAGCATCTGTAAAGGTATAAGAAGTTCCCAAGATACAGTGAAACCTCCACCCAAACCTGAGGAAGTTGACATGGACTCCCCATGAAAAAAAGTTCAACAAAGACTCAGAAATTCACTAAAAATTGTCAAATGCAAGCCTAGCATCAAAGATACACCTGACGCTCATGAGTTCAGAGATGTGTAACTGGTAAGTGTGGAAGAAGCACCCTAACTGAGTAATACCATTTTGGCACTTGCTTCTTTTTCATTTTACCTAAGTGTCTAGATAACTTTGAACAATGGAATTCCCAGAACAAAGTAACAAGTAATCAGGAACTAATCTGTCTTCTGTGGAAATATTATGATTGTAAAATAACAGTTATAATTGTAAGAACTGCAAAGATTCTATAATGATTTCCAAATAAGATACCTACTTTGTAGACTCCATGGGACCTGGTTTATTTTAAAATTTAAATTACCTGAATGATTATTAGAACTTAGTAATGATTAGAAGAAAATAAATTAATAGTATTATCAATAAAAATTTTACATAATGTATAATAAATAGAATAGTTATGTATTACTATTTACATACTTAAAATAAAGTGAACACACGGTCAAATCACTCCAAACTTGGGTTGTAAATGTTGACAATAGGTATGAATCCTTTTTGTAATGGGGTTTGGATGGGGGCTTTCTGCCCAGACCCCCTACACTGCTGCTTCCTCCATCAAGTAAGTCCTATTTGTGTCTTAGATCACGATGCTCCAAAAACCATTTTCCTGACCTTCACATTTGACTTTGATTCCGCATCAACCATTTAAATAGGAAAATAGTAAGCCGGTGTGAGTCAGATAAAGCCTGTACCTGGGCCGATTTGTAAAATGGAAAGGAGATGCTGGTGTTTGCCACGGGCATATGGAAGAGATCAAAGTCAGATAAAAGCCTTTTTAAAGACAGAAAAATAATGGATATGAAGGAAAGGAGGAAAAGGAGAATCTTTATTTTTTAAGTGCAAAGAAAAAGTTTTTTTTAAAAACACATTATTTGTTCCTTTCCTGAGAAGGAGCTGTCTGGTCTGGTTCTTGCAGATTAATGGAGTGTTTAAGTCAAGGGCTCCCTGACATTTTGAAGTGAGTGGAGCTGAAGTGCTTTAGCTCTGACATCCAGTCCTACGGTGGTGAATTTTTGCATTTAATGGGATGCAGGGTCATTTCCCACGAGCTATTTAGGGGACCTTTGTAGCTTCAAAATGTGATTCTTCCCTCAGAAGTGCCTAAAGCGGATTATTAAGCATGATTCATAAATTCTTCAAAGGTGATCAAGTTAAGTTTATACATTCAGATGGTGACAGAAAGCAGCCTTCTCTCCAACTATAAATACCCTGAACCACTACTACAGGGGTAATTTTTTTTTCTTGTTCACTTCCTTTCATTTGTACAGCAAGCATCCTTTCTGGAAAAAATATAGAATCCATTTACATGCATTTAAGGATGGGAGGGTGAAGGTGAACATAGGGATGAGATGTGAGAAGATAACAATTAGCTTCCCACCCTCGGCTCTGAGTTGTATAATTCCAGGAAATCGCTGAAGACAAAGCCAAACACATTGGAGGAGCAGAAGGGACAAAAATCGGTAACAAATGGGCCTCATTTATAACACACCTTCAGCACTGAATACATTTCAGCTTTGTAGTTTAATTTATAAGCTCGACTGATAGCATGTGTGTTTGGGGGAAGCAAATGCCTCTCCCACGTTTTGCCACCAGCCAACTGTACTCCACACGCACGCCTCGCCTGAGGCAATGCGCTGTTTCCATTTCACAGAAGAACAGCCTTTCGTTTGCAGGCCAAACAAATAAAAAGAAGACCCAGGCCAAATGTATTCACATCAGAATATTTATACTATTTGTGTTTGTCACGTGGAAACAATTACAAAAAAAATATTTGGAATCATATACATTCTTGCACAGATTTTGAGGGGGTGAACCAAGATAGCGGCCCTGGCTGGGGCACCTGCAGTCCAGGCTGGGGGCTTTCCATTGGGTCTCCAGACGTCAGACTGCAAAGACACAGTATTTTATTTTCCTGTAAAACTCCGAAATCTTAATGGTGAGATGTCACATGTCACCTCATTCTTTACTGAGAACCCATAAAATCTAAAGTTTCAAATGGAAATTTGACCAACTGTCCCTTTGAAACAGAGATTTTCCTTATCCACCTATCTCTCCTCCACAGAAACTAAGAGCAGAACACAACTACCTTTCGTTTTAAGAATCCCTGAACTGAAAGTCCTGAGTAGCTTAGGATGAAATGGTTCTTTTAGTAAAGAAGGACCACATAGGAGCCTTTAGGATGTTCATTCTGATGGACCCACCCTTGGTATGACTGACCCATTGGATAGATGTCAGTTGAAGTTGTAGTTTTGGATATACAAGTTGTCAGGGACACCTTTGCTACCCAACTCAGATGTTTTAACTACACATTTTGAAAAAGTAGGCTATTAAGGTAATGCCTGTTGAGTTCTTTGATTTTGAACTCTTTATATACTTAGTTTTAATATCTTTGTTGTTGAGAGTACTACATCTGTCCCTCCTCTCCCTCCCTGCCCCCCCCACATTTCCCACCTCTTCCCAATCCCAACCTGCCCCAGGTCTTCACCACCCTATTGCCTGTGCCCATGGGTAATGCATATATGCATATACATTCTTTGGTTAATCTCTTCCTGCCCTCCCTGCCCCCCTTTCCTCTGAGATTTGTGTCTGTTTCTTGTTTCCGTGCCTCTGGTTCTATTTTATTCATCAGTTTATTCATATTAAGTGATATGACAGTGCAGCTTTGTTCCTCTAAGCCTAGCAGGTGGCTTTCAGTAGAACTAAAACTCAGTCCAGGAACTCAGTCCAGAAGTATCCAGGAACACATTAGTGGTTGTCCTTCAGAGATTAGAATCTCTGTTTTATTCTTCTAGGAATATGTTATGGGCTGAATTGTGTCACCGAATTCATATGTTGACATCCTAATTCATAAGACCTCCCAAATGTGACTGTGTTTGGAGATATGACTTATAAAGAAGTGATTTAGGTAAAATGAGGTCACTAGGGCAGGCCTTAATCCAATATGACCAATGTCCTTTTAAGAAGAGGATATTAGGACACAAGCATGCACAGAGAAAGACTGTGTGAGATCACAGAGAGAAGGCCGCCATCTACAAGCCAAAGATAGAGGCCTCAGGAGAAACCAACCCTGCCAACACCTTGATCTTAGACTTCCAGCATCTGGAACTTTGAAAA
The DNA here is from genome assembly GCF_028538775.1 of Myotis yumanensis. Taxonomy (NCBI): domain Eukaryota; kingdom Metazoa; phylum Chordata; class Mammalia; order Chiroptera; family Vespertilionidae; genus Myotis; species Myotis yumanensis. The sequence continues at coordinate 27,176,908 of NW_027223755.1, forward strand.
AATAAATTGCTTACTGTTTAAGACACCCAGTCTGTAGTATTTTGTTGTAGCTGCCCCAGCAGAGGGTGAATTATTTTACCTTTTTTTTAAGTTACCAGCAGATAATTTCAGCTACCTATACTTTACCTTAAAGCTATTTTAATAGAAATCTTGATTCAACAATTCACAGTAAGAGATGCTTGTCCCCACAGAGAATACTGACCACAGGCAGATATTAGAGGATGACCCTCAACCTTAAGGCTGGCCAGGTGGGGATATGATGCTTCTACACAGGAGTGAGTGACCACAGGATGCAGCTAATAATGTGTATCTGGCCTGGCAGCATGTTACATGGCAACATTAGGCGAAGTTGTATAAGTTATTTTATAAGGCAATTCCCAAGTCTAAATCTGAATATTAAATGCAAAGGGGTGAAAAGCAAGTATTACAAAATTAATCTACTTAAAACAGAACCATGAATCTTATTACGTTTCTAACCACTATATATTTATGCTCAAGAAACAGATGTTAATATTTGGCAATAAAATTGCTCCCACCAGATGGTTAGCAACACCCTCCCCCCAGCTCTCCCAACACAGAACATCAGCTTCTGGGCTGCACTTGGGTCTCCACAAACAAGATTTTTTGCACTGTGGTTTTGTGCTCTACTGGGTCAACATTTTGAGGAACCACATTGACCCAGATTGAGAGCACTGGTCACAAGCCATCAATTTATTTTATACTGGTTGGTCCAGTAAGGATGGGGATGTTCACAGAGGCTGAGCTACAGCCTCCAAGCTGCTAAAGCCCGTAGGTCCCCAGCCCAGGGTCACCACTGACTCCAAGTGCCGTGTGGGTGCTCAACTCCAAGTGTACACTAGCTGTGTGCTCAACCCACCAGCTTCTTGACCACAGACACACGCACTCAGCCCCATCTGTCATAAGCTGAAGTGGTCAGGGCTTGGTATTTCCCCTCTCTTCCTTATGGCCCATGTTTAATATGGGGATATTGTCTAGTTATTTTAAACTAGAGGTATGACGTATGGATTCATACATCAGTGGGGTCTCTCAGCCTGGCCTGCACCCTCTTGCAATCTGGGGCCCCTTGAGGGATGTCAGACTGCCAGTTTAGGCCTGATCCCTGCAGGCCAGACCGAGGGACCCCACCTGTGCATGATCCCTGCAGGTTGATTAGTGTACCGGGCCTCTAGTATGCATATAAGATCTTTGGTTAATCTCTTCCCACCCTCCATCCTCCCCCCTTCCTTCTGAGATTCATCAGTCTGTTGCATGTTTCCTTGCCTGTGCATTGAGTGTCTTCCCCTTGGTGATCAGTACACATCATAGCTACCTGTCGAACAGTCGGTGGAACAGTCCAACGGTTGAATGGTTGGCCGTTGCTTAGGCTTATATATACATATAAATTAAATGTTCAGAGACCATCTGGGTATGTGATTATAGTGGCCCACTGACATCAGGCTCCTTCAAGTCCAGTGAAGAGAAGGTTGTGGAAAAGAGATATGGCTAACCTGGGGATTAAAATCTGCTCATTTGCACTCACCCACACATGCTTACATACACTTCCTCAAACACACTCCCATAATCCACACCCATGCACTCACACACATGTGAATTCACAGTAGCTTGCTCACACTCAAACACACTCACACCCTGATTATTATTCTGCTTCATATTGAATCAGAATGCTATCCATGTCCTGTGGCCTCTGGAAAGCCTACTGTCCATGAACTTTGTGAGAAGGCCCCTGCCATCCCCACCTTGCAGTTCCCAAGAAAGGTCTACAGGGATGCAGCTATTCACCTGAGATTTGGGCATCCAGCTTGGCTTTATGCTTTCCCCCATGTTTTGAGCACCCTGGACCTTCAATGGTGGGTCATCATCAGTCAGAGACTCCACAGTTATTTAAATGAAAGAGAACCTTTGGCTGCAATCTGTAAGTAGTTAGCCACATGGTGTGTACAAAGCCCAGATTTACATTTCAGTGTCTTCTGACTTGTACCCACAAAGTTCTGCTGCTGATGGTCTGTGTGTTATCTGCACCTACAAACTCTTGATGCCTCCTTGCGAGGTCCAGACCCAGGCTCTGGCCTCAAGCCAGGATGGTTCCTGGATGTCCAGCTACCTGCCTGCCTCTTGTTCTCTGTTGGGCATTTCTCTGTCCATTTGACCTAATCTGTTTTCTTTCTCCCAGTTTCCTCCTAACACTCCATTCCTCTTAGTCCTTCAATTTTCAATGTTGCCTCTCCATGGACATCCCCCCATACATTTGGCACAATCTCTGTGTGTGTGAGGGGGTGAGAGGGAGGAGGATGTGCCACAGAGCTTCATTATTCCTTATCCCATTTCTTTCAGCTTCCCTATTTCATAGCTCTTCTCTGTCACTCTCTGCTGGTGTCACACACACTTGGGGGTCATGCAAACCAAAGAAGGCCATTCTCATTATGGAAGGGTGTCCAGGCAGGTGAGTGGCTACTTGGCTTCTGCAAGGTAGAACAGGCAGAGCTTGAACAGGTAAGATACATGGAAGTACCAGAAGCTCCATGGAGACCTGAATAATACACCCAAGGTTCTGAGTCCTGACAATCACCTAAGGTTCTGAGTGCCCTCCATCAGCCAGGCCCCAGGGAACCAGAGCAGCCAGGTCTATTACACTCCTTACTGCCCAGATCCTCAATCCCAGGGGATGAGGAGACAAAGTATGGTCACTTCTCTGGTCTCAGAATCCCTTTATATTCTTAAAAATTATTAACAATCCCAAGTAGCTTTTGTTGATGTGGATTTAATCTATTACTTGTTATCATATTATAAATTTAAAAATTAAAAGTATTATCTATTCATTAATTTAAAAATGAAACCATGGCATATTCCATGAAAATGTATTTTCCAAGCAAAAAAGAAAAATAGTGAGAAGGGTAGTATATAGTTTTACATTTTTGCAAATATTTTTGTTTGATCTAATAGAAGACAGCTGGATTATTACTCTGCTTCATATTGAATCAGCTGGCTATCCCTGTCCTGTGGCCTCTGGAAAGCCCACTGTCCATGTGTGAAAAATGAATAAGCAATTAAAGTCTTTACATGACTGTGGACGTTATTGTGAAAATGGAAGAGCACTTAATGAGCAGAGACGTGAAACTGCGGTATCACAATTGCAACAAACGTTACGTTCACATAACAAGCAGAGAGCTGAGTGTTAGAATGTAGTGAGTTATCAGGAAAACAAACTTTCAAAGGTGTTGCTAGGAATTATTTAGTACAACCTTCTCAATTGTCAAATGGGGAAACTGATATGTGTGCAAATTTACATAATAATCACTTCCCATAATTAGCTGAAGAAGTCAGCTCTCAGACCAGAAGACCCATCATATCACTGCTTTTCAAATTACTGTCTGCTCATAAATCTTTGTACTTTATGAATTCTTCTTCCCTTTAGTAAATTTTGGAAATAGTTCATGTAATCCAGTTACAATGTGGGTTCCAGGGAATTTCATAGACTGGCCTAGGATCTGATTTCCAGTTTCCTCTTGGATAGCGTTTTGGGTTCCTGAGTTCTGAGCTGACTCTCAGGTGACATGCTGTCAAGCTATATTTACGTGTATTCCTATAACTGTCCCTTGATGTACAGGGCCAAGAGCTGATGGTTTCCTAACTCAGATACGCAGTGGGTGCATGGATCTCTCTGAGCATTAACAACAGCATCTAAAAATGGAGAAAGATAAGCCTTTCATGGGGGTTTAAGTGTTAGCAGAAATCACTGCTTACAATGACCCATTCCTCACAGTATGAGCACCAATGGAATCTCTGCCTCAAGCCATTCTACAAAATCTATAGATGGAATGATTACCACCAGTGGGTTGTGAATATATATTTTTGTAGACGGTAAGAAAAAAATTCTACAAAGTTCAACATTGTGTGTTATGTATAAGATAATAAGCCTGAAAGAATTATCTACTAATGATTAAAATTGTAAGGGCCATCTTGTTATCATTCTGCACTTTCCAATTCACATTTATAAAGCAATACTCTATTATCAAATAATTTCTTTTTGACAAATTAGTTACTTTGCTTTAACTGTATTTTTACATTTTTATTTCATTTTTCAATTACAGTTGACATTCAATATTACATTAGTTTCAGATGTACAACATTGCTATTAGATATTTACATAACTCATGAAGCAATCTCCCGAAAAGTCTCGCATACACCTGGCACCATACATAGTCATTACAATGTTATTGACTATATCCCTTATGCTGTACTTTACATCCTGTGACTGTTTTTGTAACTGGCAGTTTGTACTTCTTAGTCACTTTCACCCTTTTCACGCATCTTCCCAATGCCCTCCTCATCTGATGACCATCAATTTGTCATATATATATATATATTTCTGTTTTGTTTGCTCACTTATTTTGGTTTTCTGATTCCACATATATGGTATTTGTCTTTCTCTGTCTGACTATTCCACTTAGCACTTTAACTATATTTTGGGAATTACACATGCTGAGTTTGGCATCTCTACTTCTCCAAATGCCTACATTTACGTGGATCCTCACCTGGTTCTACATTTAATCCAGTGGCACCTGGGCATTCCCTGTTTTCTCACATGGAGACAGGTAAAGGGAGGGTCAGACAAGAGTCAAGGCCTCAGCCCTAGAAATTCAGAAAGAAAAAGACACGATGTGCCCTGGTCCCCTGACAGTGGCTCAGGACCTCAGACTCCTGTTAGAGGTTAACTGAACATGTGTTTATAGAACAGGGTTATAAACTGAAATGTTTTGTCAACTTTTGATAACAAAATGCCCTGTCTACCTGTCTATCCTCATCATCCACTTAATTATCAACCTGGAGCCAGGCCTTTTTCCTGGGATGTCAGGCAGCCTAGGTCCTCGCTGGGGCTTCCTGGCCAGCATGCTTGCATGCTCACTTTGTCAGCAAGTGGGACCGACAACCAAGCCGCTTGAACCGTTTTGTCCCATAATTGCTCAGCACCTGGATGCTGTCTGTACCTCACCATGGACCATATGACTTCATCTCTCATCCTTTGACTCCTGGAGAATAAGATGAGAATCTTTTGAAGATATTAAAATAAGCTTCGAGGCTTAGGATGTTCCCTCCACATCTGCTGATAATCAGAAAAAAAAGAGAACAGCGGCAGACAGAAATGTAGAATTTTATGTTAAAGGGAAAAGACTAGGTTAGCATAGTCAGATCAAAAATAGCTTTTATTAAAGTATTATGATAAAATGTGTCCTTGGGTACTCTTTTTTAAAAAAGAGAAATATTCATTTCTGGGACTCCGAAAGGCCACTCTGTGTCACCTGGTAAGCTTTTCCTTTTCTGGGATGAGTGTGTGAGTGTATGCACATGAAAATCTCTTTTCCCCTCTTTCACTGGTTTCAGTTGTTTTGCTGGAGTCTCAGTTTAAGGACTTTAAGTCTCATAATTTAATAAGTGCAAATGGAGTGAGTCGTCTCTGTGTTGATCCCAATATTAATAAACTCTGATCCAAAGCTACAATTCTAAAAGGATGGAGTTTTATCTCCCTCACCCCCACCTTTAATACTAAATGTAAATTGACCCGCTGTACATTCCCAGATCAAGCTCAGAGCTCAATTTAGATTTGCGCACATTCAAAGTTCTTAAAGACCTAGGATCTATTCAAATGTGAGGTTTTCACTGCACACACAGCCTTAATCAAAAGTAGAGCTGTATAGAATGGTTTAAATTTAATCCAAATCTCGGTGAATTTCATGAATCTGCCTGCTGCAGCTTCACAGGAGTAGGCTCATAAATGCCATTTCTGTGTTTATGCATGATGGGGCGCGTGGTGCCACTGCATGGGCTCCGCAGCAAATGCCCAGGGTTTTCTCTTCCTTCGTGTGATTTTCAAAGCATGAGCAACACAAAACTCATTTTATTGATTGATAATGGGTAACAGAGTATGACTTTTCCTTACTTAAACAGGCTTCAGTAGTAACCTGTGTGGTCCATGGGCGGTAGCTTAGAAATTTGAGGATCCAAAAAAGACAATATATGTGCAATAAGAAAGAATTTGGTGTGTGTGTGTGTGTGTGTGTGTGTGCGCGCGCGCGCGCGCGCACGCACTTACAGATGGTGGGGGATGTGGGCCTGGGACGGAAAGAGCTTCAAGGAGGAGAAAATAAAGTCGTCGTCAACTAAAATACTTCGGGCACTATTTCAGACTGGAGTGGACTTTTTCATCTCACACAAGGAGAAAGTACTGAAATGCATCTAAGGTTTTAAAATTTTAAAAATATAACAGGCAATATGCAGCCGATTTGAAATTTTAGTATTACATTAAACATACTTTTGCCATCTCTTCTAATACTATATCCAAAAATAGTCAAATACAAGTCAAGGGCCATTTGTCAAGGAGTTATACAGGAAAATTGAACTGAAAGTCACTTAACCCTTGTGTATTTAATAGCTTTTAGTATTCAACATGGAAACTAATTTTTAAGAATGAATCGACTTATGAAGGAAGGCACACACAGGGCAATGAAAAGAACTGAAATGGGTAAAGGATGGCTTTTTACTTGAACAAAATGAAACATTTCCATGTTACACACACCTGTAGGCTGACCCCAAACAGTTCTCTGATGGGGACAACAGCATTTAGTTGGCAATTTGAATAGCTTCCTCAGCACCCACCCAATGCCCATGCCCTCAGTGAGGTCTCTCGTTTTATGTTCTTAGAGGTACCCTCTGCTCAGTTTTCATTTCCTCTTCCCACTTCCCTGTGAATCCCCCATGATGGCATTAACAGACCAATAGCCTGAGCCTTGTTGTGGACTGGAGAACATCACTGAGTCCTCACCTGATCACACGCACTGTGTTCTAATCAGGGAATACCTGTGGCCGTCCCTTCTCCCCTTATCTTTGCACAGCAAGTGTTACTTTGTCTTATGCCAGAAAGAAGTAGTAAAAAATTAAATCTAATTAGGAAAATTTTTCCCTGGATTAAATATGTGCTTTTAAATCAGATTTATTGGATTATAATTTATATACAGTAAAAATCACCTCTTGAAGTGTAACTTTCCCTGAGTTTTGACCACTGTTGGCAGCTGTGTAATTACTACCATAATCACAACACAAAACATTTTCATCAAACCCAAAATGCCCCCTCATGTCCTATATAGGCATTCCTGCCCCATCCCTAACTCCTGGCAACTACTGATTCAATTTCTTTCTTCACAGGTTTGCCTTTTCCATAAATGTCACCTTGGTAGCCTTTGTGCCCGGTTTCTTTCACTTAGCATCATGCTTTTGAGATTTACCACACTGTGTGTCTGTATGTAGAACCGCAGCTCTCCTGATTTTATTCTAGCTGAGTACTATGACTTGCATGCATAGAACAAACTCTGTTTGTCCATTCCCCAGTTGATGGACATTGGGGTTGGGCTGTTTCCACATTTTGACTCTTATGAATAATGCTGTCACAAACATTTGAGTCCAAGTGCTTGTGCGCATGTATGTTCACTTCTCTTGGAAAATACCTAGGGCCGTGTGGTAAGTGCATGTTTAACTTTTTAATAAGCTGCCTGCCTGCTTCCCAAGCTAATCACATCATTTTATATTCCCATGAGGAGTCTACGAGAGTCTTGGTTGATTAGTATTTGCTAGAAGTTGCTACTGTCCATTTTTCTCCCACTTTTTTTAGACATCCGAATAGGTGGATAGTGGTGTCTCATTGTGGTTTAATTTATGTTTTCATGATGACTAATGTTCAGCATTTTTATGGGCTTATTGGCCTTTTTTTTTTTTTTTTTTTGCTAAACTGTCTATTCAAATCTTCTATTGATTTATTTAAAGGGCAGTTTTATGTTCACAGCAAAATCAAGTGGAAAGTACAGACTTTCCTCACATGCACAGCCTCCCCCACTAACAGCATCCCCCACCAGCCGGTACATTTCTCACATCAATGAACTTATGTTGACTAATCATGGTCATCCAAAGTCCAGAGTTTACATTAAGGTTCACTCTTGGTGTTAAACTTCCTATGGGTTTGGAAAAATGTATCCATCATTATTGTGCCATACAGAGTAGTTTCACTTCCTAAAATCCTCTGTGTTTCTCTTATTTATTTCTCTCCACCTCAACCCCTGGCAACTACTGATTTTTGTCCTTTCCACAGCTTTGCATTCTCCAGGATGTCATAGAGTTGGAATTACACATTAGGTAGCCTTTTCAGATTGGCTTCTTTCACTTAGCAATTTGCATTTAAGGTTCCCCCATGTATTTTCGTGGACTGATAGCTCATTTCTTTATAGTGCAGAATAATCACATAGTTTATCTATTAAAGTTTATATCAGTTGTTGTTGAGTTGTAAGTGATAATATTTTCTCTATTGTTTTCAAATTCCCAACTCTGAAGGCGATACATTGGGTATAGGACAACATCCTTATTTTGGAGTTAGCATTTCTTTGGAACATGGATTCCAGTCTTTATCTGAGGTATCATATAAGGGAAGCTGCCTCACATTGCTGTGCTTTGGTGCAAAATTGGAGTTTTATAATATTTTCCTCATTAATGAGGTAATGGATGCGAAATATCCTGATGCTGTGTCTGGTACCTGGTAACTACTTGATTAATTTTAGTTGAATATAAATATAAATTATATTTTTTTATATTCTGTGAGTGTACTACATTTCTGAGATGAGGAAGAAAAAAATGAAGAAAAGAAATGCAATTATCTGACACAAGATAAGTTAGTAGTGCTTTTTATTCTGTAATGTAATAATAAAGGGAAAGGGCAAGATAAGTGAATTTAATAAAATACTGTACAACATTGAGTGTTTGTATATATTAATGGTGTACTTAATGCATAAAATATTGTATATGTAGCAAACAGAGATAATTAATTTTATTCCCTATGAGACCCTGCTTTGTTTCTCTTGGCCGTAGTGTTTGCTAAGGCAGCTCCAAACGACCTTCCTTGTCAGTGAGAAAACACGTGGTTTGTTTTGCCTGGACAAATGAGGCCAATCTGCTGGTGTGCACTTGAGGTTTTTTTTTCTCACAAAGTTGATCAAAGAAAACTTTTCAACAAAAGGATATAACACTTTCTGAAGACTATAACGAAATATCATGTTCTGAGAAAATAATGGTTAAAATGATGCATGAATGTTTATGTATTTTGGACATCTAAGGTATTTTCCATAATTCACATTCTCTGAAAACTATAAAAAGGCTGAATGTTCTAGAATTTAAAAAAGTGGCCAACTTATTCTGTTTCTTCTCTGATCACCACCAAGATGGACAACAAAGGGGGGGTATATTTGCATTAAAAACCATTTTTAAAGATCCTATTTTTCCTCATGAATGGTTAATGTAACACGCTTTATACATTATTGTGCAGAAAAAAACACCCAGTCTTTCCTCCTTCCTCTCACACTATCTCACTCACAACATGCTGACACCAGATTGTGGGTTTCCCCCCCACACCAAGCTATCCTGCAACACCAGCTGGGTGTTCTACAATTTAACTCATAGCATCAGATCCCACAGGTGAAAGGTGGCTCAGTCTCACCAGAATGTACCCCACTTCAGATGCCAACTCAACTAGCTGATCCCCAGGTTATCCACATCTTCTGTCCAATTCAGCTACAAAACAGAGGTTCCCAGAAACCCCTTCTTGGGTTCAATTAATTTGCTAGAGTGGCTCACAGAACTCAGGGAAACACTTACTTATGTTTGCCAGTTTATTAAAAGATATGATAAAGGATATAGATGAACAGCCAGCTGAAGAGATACACAGAGCTGGGTCCAGAAGGGTTGCAAGCGCAGGAGCTTCTGCCCTGTGGAGTTGGGGTGCACCATCCTTCTCCGTGGGTGTGTTCACTGACCTGGAAGCTCCCCTAGTCCCATACTATTGTGATATTATAGAGGCCTTCTTACATGGACATGACCAATTATTAACTCTATTTCCCGCCCTTCTACCCCCTCTAGAGAAGTGGGGGCAGAGATTCAAATTCCAACCTTCTAATGTCAGATTTGTCTTTCTGGTGCCAAGCTCCCATCCAGGAGTCCACCCAGAGCCATCTCATTAGGGGAAAAAAGATGCTCCTAGTGCTCTTATCCCTTAGAAATGTATAAAGGTTGTAGGAGTTCTGTGCCATGAACAGGAGGAAATCACCATATACCAATTGCCCATGGCCCTTCTGTCCACACTTTCTCCCCTCACTTTCCCTGTCACCATGTTCTGTTCCCTCACAAGCTTTTGAATCAAGGGGATAGCCTGGTTGTGTAGTCAAGGAATATCAGTGAGGCTGCAGGTGCCGATTGTCTGAAGTTGTCAACATATCGTGAGTTAGCATGAAGTTAAGTTTCCAATGATGAAACTCATTTTTATGGCAGACACATTTACTATGCCTGGAAGAGTGGAACTTCTTAAATTAAATCCTTTAGGCTTAAATTTATCTGTCTCATCCCTCGCCCCACCACCACCACCACCAACACACACAGAAGGGACACACATGCCTCCAAGTGCTGTGAAGCAGAAGCATGGCAGAGTTTCCAAAATACAAGAGAGGAAAAAATCTTAATTAGATGTAGAATAAAATCTAATTTTGAGGAAAATAATTAAGCCCACGTTTAGCCCATTAGCAACTGACAAATGGCAAATTTTGCCTATTCCTGGCTGCTTTGGCCATTTGGATCATTAATTGCCTTTTTCAATCTGTAGCTAAAGTCAGTTGTCTCCAAGTTAAAATAATTTACAAATGAATTCTCTGTATGCACTTAGTCATTGTATTAAGGTCGCTGCAAATGTCTGTGTATTTGCTTGTTGACTAGAAAAGGAGAGGCCAAAGTTTATATACTACCTTCTGCTTTAGCACAGCAAGTGTTATTCATTGTCATCCATTCATTTAGTAAATATTGATTGGTTGCCAGATTGATGCTGATACAGGTTGAGCATTAGGCATCCACAAGCCAGCTACACACTTCTTTGTACTCAGGGATAAACAGTCACCAGGGTCATCAACAGAACTTTATGTGATAATGTGAATACTCTCTATCCATGCTGTGCAATATGGTGGCTGCCAACCAGGTGGCCACTGAGCTCTAAGAATCTGCCTGGTGCAATGGAGAAACTGAATTTTTGTTTTTACTATATTTTAATTAATTTCAATTGAATGACTAATGGGTATTGCACTGCTGGTTACTGTACTGCATATAGTATGTCTATGCAGAGATACAAACAAGAAGCAGCAGCAATTTGTGATAAACAATATGTGGTAGGTAGAATACATACCTGTCCCCTATTAAAAATGTGAATATGTTAGGTTACATGACACAGAAAAATGAAAGTTGTAGGTGAAATTAAAGCTGCTAGTTTGCTGACTTTAAGATGGAGAGATATCCTGGATTATCCTCCAAGTAAATGTACTTCAAAGTGAAGCTCAATATCTATATTATAAAAAGCAAGCGGCCATAATGCCATAATGCCATAATGCCCAAAGACCAGTCACCAGGAGGCGCATGGAGCACCTCTCAATCCCTATCCCTGGCCCACAAGTTGATCGCAGCAGCAGGGCAGGGCTCGAGGTTCAGGCTGGTGGCTGGGGCAGTGGGCGAGTGGGCGGGCCGGGCGATTTTGCACACTGGTCTTCTAGTAGACCGATAATGGACCCTGTAAATGCCTCCTTCAGTATCCATATTCTATGTAGCATCACAGCCTCAGAAAATATTGGAATGCTAGAATGTGATAAAATCAGAGGGTTTCCTGTGGACTTCCCTCCCAAGGCAGGACCCTATTACTAAGTTCCACAGATTGGGGGGAAAGATGCTTATAAACAACAGGCATTTATTTCTGACAGTTCTGGAGGCTGAAGTCCAGTGTCCTTCCAAGGATCTTCTCCAGTGTCCTCACATGGCAGGGAGAGGGTGAGAGAGCTCTTTTGCCTCTTCTTACAAGGGCTCTGATATTATTCATGAAGCTCCATCCCATGACTGCAGCACTTCTTTAAGGCCTCACCTCCTGACACCAATACACCAGGGGTTGGAATTTCACCATATTGATTTGGGGGGACACAAACATTTGGGTCATTGCACTCCTGAAGCACAGTTGTCATGGGGTCACAGAAGGGTCCCTGGGCCCTTCCAGGGACAATAAGTCTTGTAGAAGTTTTTCCATTTAGTCAATTAATATTAGTTAAGCACTTGTGTGGATAATGTTTCAATAGCTATTGAGTGTGATAAAAATGGACTCTATAATCAATGACTTTAAGTCACCCCCAACAATCCCCCATCTCTGAATGCAAGAGCTGCCCACCCCTCACATTAAAAGGGAAGGAAACTTTTATACTGTGGACTGACCTTGTGACTTCCTTTGCCTAATGGCATGTGGTGTAGGTGACATTGTGGGGCTTATGAAGATGTCCATGGTAAATTAATGAACTCTTAGAGGCCACTTGGTGAGAGGCAGCAGATGATGAGGGACCATCATGATGTACCAGGTGCTGCTCAGCTCCCAGCTGGAGAAGCCTCATAAGTGACATGGGATACACCCTATTGTGTTGATTGACAACATATATATTGCTTCATTCTATGTGCCAAGGTTAATATGATCACAAATCGATCTTTGAGAAGTATCTTCTACAGGTTGAAAACATCTCCCTCACAACGTGGAGGACATGTCGCATTCATAGAACACCATTAATGACAGTGATTTTTTAAAGAGTAAAAATACCATATTCTTTATGTTTTTCCTTAAGAAGATTGCCATTTTATGTGTATATTAAAAACTTGAACTGCTAGAATTCAATCTCCAGTGCAACCTGGGAATGAAATGCTGTGTTTCACCCCAATGTCAGTTTATTACTAAATTAGAACTCAAACACCCAACAGCAGCTCTTCCCTGACTTGTGTGTGTTGGGGATGGGGGGCTTCATTCAAGTCCCTAGCTTTCTCAGCATCTTAGTGGCCCCACTAGTAAATGGCAGTGAGGACCCCACCCTTATGAAGTGAGGACTGCACTTGGATATTTCCACATACGTGCAAACTAAAGTGTTTTGAAAGTGCACATGGTACTGTGGTCAGTATATTTTTACATCTAAAAAACATCTATTACAGATGCTATGCTGGATATTTGGGTGAAATACTGCTGAAATAGGTTTAGTTAAAATAGTGGTATAGAATATAAGAAAGAAACAAACCAGCAATGTAAGTAAAATCTTTTGAAGTGTCCAATAATAGTTAATAGAGTAAAGAAAAACCAAAACCTCTGTGAGGGGAACGTTGGGCCCCAGGCCAACTTGGCAGATTCCAAAATGGGATTTTGAATACTTTTACTCAATTGGTTGGTGGACAGAGGGGTGATAAACTTCTTTAAGTGAACTATCTCGAAATTGAGTGCCCTTTCATTATAATGACTTCCATGGAAGTTCCCAAAAGTCCTATGGCTGAGTCCTGTTGTTCTCAATGATTTAGATCCCATTGTGAAATGGTGTGTACCTTGTGCTTTCCTAAATGTTTTTTTTTCCAGATACAACACCCTATCTAGAAATGGTCCCAGCCATCCTGCACCAATGCCACATACACTGCTATGAACTGCAGTGTGTCCCCAGGAAGTCCTAACCCCCAGTATGACTGTATTTGCTGTAAGGAAGTAATTAAGGTTAGATGAGGTCATTGAAGTAAGGCCTTGAACAGATATGATTATGGTCCTGATAAGTAGAGATACCAAATCTCCCATATATATAGACATAGTAAGAAGGAAACTGTCTATAAGCCTGGAAGAGGGTTCTCAGAAGGAAACAAAACTGCTGGATCTTGATGTTGGACTTCCTGCCTCCAGAATCATGAGAAAACAGATTAACAGATTTCTGTTGTCTCAGCGCCCCAGTCAGAGATATTTAGTATGGCAGCTGGAGCAGACTAAGGCAGATTTCACTAAATTCTTAGAAAGTCTCTTTGCAACTGAGTGTAATTCAAGAGGAAGGGCCAGTTGTTTAGCTCTGACACTGTAATTATGTTATTGAAATTTCTCTCTGGTATCCCTAGGCTGATCCCCTTTGCTTCTACAATGTGTTGATATGCATCCAAAGATAATACAACTCTCAAAACGTTAAAGGAAGAAATCATTATACAAAAAAAATATTTTAAGGCAGAGTCGATTTTATATCAAGGGATTGTGTCCCAGACACACAGCTATAGTGAAGGGTGATTTTTCTTTCTTTAAAAATAAACTTGCATTTTAATTTGAAGGAAAGTTTGGTTTAAATTGTTTTCTTTACTTTATATAACCTGATGGAACGTGCTCTTTTCTGCTTCATAACACTTTTTATAATATTGCATTTTATTCAGCAGACTTTTTTCCAGAAAGCAAGACTTGATTTAGTATTTTCTATTTCTGCAGCAGACACTCAGAAGAACATTGGGCATGGTGTTTACTTTGGGGACAAAAAGCCTCAAATAGGTAATTAGACAAATTCCCTTAAACACACACACACACACACACACACACACACACACACACACACCAATTTTCCACCAAGATCTGTTTTCATATAGAAAAGCCCACTAAACCTTAAAACAATGCTCTAGTGTTCAGTTCCTCCTTATGTATAAATGCAGCACAGCCTGTAGGAAAACACCTCCCAGGAACAGGGATATTCAGGCTGCTCAGGATGACCTAAAACAGAAAGCAGGGGTGGCCATGAAGCCTCTGCCTGCATTTAAATTTCACCCCATCACTTGTCGCCGTGTGCCCTTGGGAAATTCTCCTAACCTCTCTGAGCCTCTGTTTTATTTCCACATCTGGAAAAGGAGATCCAGCCCTCCCTCACAAGGTCGTCATGATCAAGTGAATGAATATGTGTCAGGTGCTTCTAACAACATTTGTGGTGTAACAATTGCTCTCAGGTTTTTAGCAATTATCACTCTTTGATCTATGGCAAGAGAACTGATTAGGTCAATGGCTCTCTATCCCTGTGAGAAAGAGTTCTTAGAAAAAGTCCTGGCTGTTCTGCCAGACCCTCCAGAATACCCTGCTGTGACTCTCTCCTGCTTCTGTCTCATCCACTCACCTCTGTCCATGCAGGCCTCCTTGCTTATTCTTGAGCACCCCAGGTTCTCAGGACTCTGAGCTATACCCCATCCTGGAACACTCTCCTCCTGGTGAGAGCACCGCCAACTCCCTCTTCCAAGTGTCCACTCCAATGGCACCTGCTCCATGGGGCCAACCCCTACCACACTACTTAAAACAGCAACATCCGCCCCATATTTTCCATGTTTCTGACTCTGTCCTAATGATTTTAACTTGGTACTTTTCAATTGCCAGCACATTGTTTCACTGACATTTAAATTCAGTTTATTGATGTGTATTGTGTCTCTTGGCTATGAAGCAAGCTCCATGTACCTTCACTGATGCTTCTTGAGGTACATAATAGGCATATTTTTGGATAAGTAAATTGATAGGGTTAATATCTCAAAAGGCAAAAAAGTATTTATAACTCACTTAACTTTGGGAAATGTAATCAAGTCTCTGGAATCAGGAACTCTGTTAACCATCCGGAATATTGCCTAGTGCTATGAAGGAATCTTTGGGCATCAGTGTGCATTGAGGAGACTCAGTTCCCTGACCCCTGGTCCTCACTTCTCCAGCCATCCAGGGGAGCCACACTGAGCCCCCCTCCTTCCAAGCTCTCAGCTCTTTCCATAGAAGTTCAACTGACTTATCTGTGGAAGAAATTGGATTATTGTCCCTGCTTGTTCATGACTCATTTGGGACTGGTCTGATGTCACACTCCACTCCACATCCAATTGTCTCCCAGGGAGGCCAGGAGGTGGGGGCCACTCCTCTGCCACCTTGTCAGTGACCCTGCAGGTGTGTACAGTCAGAGGGGAAGGGACAATGTGCCCTGTAGCCTGAGGTCAGAACAGCAAACTCCAAGTCAACTTTTCCAGAAGCAGAGCAGCTATTTTAAGGACTGATTGTCGTATATCATTGATGTGGCATCATCCATCAGAAAGAATAGTGTATGTGGCATTAGGCTTGACCATGGTCCCAAACTTATACATAGAAATAAACTGAATAGCATGCCCTTTCATAGCAAATCTCCAACTAATTTTATTTTCTCCTCTAAAACTCCAATCCAGCACCCTGATTGCAACTGTCCCTTGATAAATGCTGCGGCAGAAAAAAAAAAGCATAAAACAGATACTGAATATGATTTTAATCATAAATATTCTGACGTACCCATGGGGAAAATCTTACATAACTTTGTACTTTGTATTAATTGGCTTAGAGTTGAATATTTATGATGCAAGCATTTTTAAAGAACCTAGCAAAAGATATTGGAAAAATCGTGCATTTGCCGCCCGAGCATTTGATAATGTGCTGTTTCTCTACTGGGAACAGTATATTATCAGAGCGAAAGACTGAATGAGCTAAATTGCTAGATTAAGAATTTTGAATCACTGGCTCTTGATAAAAGGAAGAGTTTTTATTGTGAGGTCAGCCAGCAAGGAGACAGGAGGCAAGACTCAAAGGTGCCTCCCTGATCCAGGGTTTGGGGTGAATTTGTAATGGTTTCAGCACCAGATCTTCCTGGACAGCGGACCTTTCTTTCTGAATAGATTCCAGAGCTCAAGGTCAGCTCATGTCCTGTGGATCTGTGGGCAGTGGAGGGGGAGGCGGGAGATAAGTTAAGGGTTCACAGTCTTACCCATAAGTGGGGTACACTTTGATTCCTTGTCCTGTTAGAAACAGGATTTAGCCAGATTGAACTCATTCTGTGGTTGCAAAAGAATTTAAAGAGGTCATATAATGCAATGTGAAGTTTTTTCAAAAAAACTCTACATTTAATCAAAACTCACCTTGAAACTCCAATATGTTAAACTTGACTGAAATACTATATCTTGGGTAAGATTATCTCAGCCAGATGTCATCTCAACATTCTAAGGGCTCTATATTTTCTAGCCCAAGGTCAATGTTAAATATTGGCCACTATTAAAAACCACAAATGCCTTCAGGATATGGAGATTTTGGGGAGGAGGGTGAGATTCCATTGCAGTCTCATAGCTCTAAAGCTAAGAACTGTCCTAGGAATGTGAAGATGAATTGAGAAATACTGCCTGTATGTTGAACTTGTTATCCTTAAGGTACACACATGGCATGCAGACCATATTCTCTTTGCCAATAAAAAGGAAGCTGCTCTTCCTTAGCACCCACTAGAACACCATGCAGGGGTCAGTGCAGGAGACCTGCGGAGATTCAGTGACCAAAACTGGTTCCTTGGGCTCTAAAATGTCAATGGGTGCCTGCTATCAGGGGCAGCAAGGCTAAACACTGATGAAAATCAGAAGCCAGCCACTTCTGTAGCAGAGGGTGACTCCTGGCCTGTGGGATGGCATTTCAGGAAGACTCAAAAGGGATGGTGTGATTTTTTCCCCTCTCCTGAATTCAATTTAAACAAAGCGAAAGCCACCCTGTATCTGTGTTTCTGGCAGTGGGGCTGCCACTGTTTATCAAGGCAGGGCAAATCCAATTAGCTTATGGCCTACCTCCCAACCTTCTGAACCTGTGCCGCTTTGAGAAACTCAACAGTCCCTGCCAATATCTCATTTCTCCCGCAGCTGATAAGATCAGCTGAAGATATTCAATGGGCTGCTTTTCACTTCAGCCCTGGCTCCTCGTCCCCGCCAGCAGCAAGGAAGCACAGTGGCCAGATCTCATTTTCCTACATGAAATAGGATGGCAACTCCAGGGCCTGGAGAGCGTGCTGGGACCATGCGGATGGGCCCCGGTGCTGGTGACAGGGCGGCCTGATCCCCCTTATCAGGGCTGGCCCACAAAGGCAGCCAGCCCTGGTGATTAGAATTCCTGGGTGCGCAGCATCAGGCCTATTTCTGTCACACAGACAGATTGAGGCTTTCACTCAGGCTCTCGAATGAGTGACACATGGCCCGACCGGGAGGACAACATTGTTATTTGAGTTAAGAAATCAATTTGTATCAAATGTACACTGTAATTTATTTGTTGGCTTTGAAGGGAACCGAGCTGAGATAAATGGGCGCGGGCTGCCTCCTTTCCCCCCTCCGCCAGCTGATAAAGTTCTTCTGAAGCCCCCGATAGCTCCAGTCACAGCCAAAGTGACAAACATGTTTAAAGTTGCACAGTGATCTTTAAATCTCAAAAAGAACACCTTGTCGGACATGATAGAACATTTTTTACCTTTTCCCTCTATCTGTCAGAAAGCTGCTGTGACACATTGCTTTAGTATTTTTGCTGACATTTTCTTTATCAAGCACATCTGTTTGTGGTCGAAAGATGCTTATTCCTATTTTCTTCAATCTCCAGCAGGCTAAGAAACTGCCGAAGGAGGGAGGCAGGGAGCCAGCGGTCCCAGCACCTCACTCACAGACCTAAGGTGCTGCCTCTTGTTTGGGGTTTTCAAATGTTGATTATGTTTTAAAAGCATCATATTGATAAGCTTTTCTTTGTCATTATGTCTCTTTGCTCTTCCTCCTCCTTCTACTCCTCCTTCTTTTTTCCCCCCTCCTTCTCCTTCTCCTCCATCACATTGATCTCCCATCTTCATTTCCATCACCATCTCCATTCCGGTGATAACTTTGAATCAAGAAATGTGCATTTAAGCACAGTTTTATTACGTCTGTGTACATTACATACTACTAAGCAAAGGTATAAATATGTATTACTATTAGGATGTGAGTTAATTAAAAATACAGTATCACATAATATATAATAATTATGAAAACCTGGTAGCATATGGAAATTAATTGCTAAGCTCAGAGCTGAAATCTGCAAAGACATTCTCAAGGTATTGATTCCTTATTGTGAAACCAAATTGTTTTTAGCTTGAACTTGCTGTGTTCTTGATTAGTACCCTGACCATGCCCAGACACTGTTTTGAGATATATAAGTTTCAGTCAAAACCTCGTGTGCTTGGGAAGTGACAGGAAAACCTGAGTGAGAAGAGTTAAAGTTATTGTTCAAACAATGTGCCACCATTAGCATGTTGTGTATGGAAGTTCTCGGGATAGATAGATAATATGTAACACAGGACCAAGACGATAGACTTGAAGAGGAAGAAACATTGAAAATGGACATTTATAGGATCCTGGAACAGTTTGTATCTGTAATTAAAAAAAACTTAATTAAAGGTTTTACATTTTATCCTTGATGGTAAAGAACTGACAGGCATTGTTATAATACAAAATGCTTCATTCTCCAGCAGAGTTTAATTTAGATAAAGCCAGGCTTACTAAATGTGGTGATGCTGTGGGCCGGTGGGTCAGGCTGCAGAGTCCTTGCAGAACAGTGTTTGGAGGGAGCTGGGTGAGCCCAGCAGCCACTCTGGGAATCACATTCCTCCCAAAAGGGTTTCAGGTTCAAGTGCTCATGGGAGTCTGTAGACTATGTGCATGCCTTTGACCACCTAACAGAGACATGTGACCCCATCAGGGTTGGCCAAGTGGGTGTGGGAGCTGGGCATAGACCCTGCCCAAGTGGCCTTGAATCCCCAGCCCCATGGGTACCAGCCACAGTGTCTGCAGCCACACCAAGAAGCACTTGCACTGTACACTTGTTTCCCTTCCTTTCCTTCTATCCATCTGCCTGCAAGTTCAGAAGATTCTCTGAGTAAAAATGACTTTCAGTGTTGAAACTCATTTGTTACAAAGAATTTCACAGAAAGTCAACCAACAAGGGGATTATAGGAGGTAAAGGTATCAGCAGGGACTGTAAAGAGTGCACATCCATCCAAGGTGAGTTGGCTTGGGTCTCAGATAGAAAGCCCTGCCTCCACAGGATGGGACTGGGCTACAGGGCTGATGGTGCAGAGGGTGGTGTGTGTATGTGTGTGTGTGAACCAGAACTACTCCTGTAGGAACCTTATGAACAATTTAGAAACAAGGTTTTCAGCCACACCCTCATCCTTGCCCCTACCATGGTTTAATGAGAATCTACTGTGTCACTGAGTCATAGTTATTGACAGCCTATCAATTCATCTCTCATCTACTATAGTTCTCATCACATTATTTTTCTCTCCAATTAGAACATGTTTCTTGGATAACAGAGAAGAGATCTTATTCACAATCTTATACTCAATACGTGTTATACTCCCTTTGCCAGAATAAGTATCAACACATGAAAGAAAGGAGGGAAGAAAGGGAGGAAAGAAAAATATTCCTATAAAAACAAAACACAGGAATTGGATATCTGCCACAAAGAACACAATGTTCAAACAGTCCTTAATCATAGTTCTTTTAAAATATAATGGATCTTATTAATATCATACATCTGTTATATTCTTTAAAAGTTTCATGGTATAAGTTTTAAAATATCTGCTCCTGTATCTTCTTTATTTTTTTAAAAACTCAAAACAATTGTGTCCATATTTTGAAGATCATCAGCAAAAGGAAAAAATATCCATTCAAAATGACATACTTATAAGTACATATATTTCAAAAGTAAATCTGTGTAGAAGTCTATATTTTAATCGGTGTTAGTCTTCATTGATATCATGGACATAACATTTTTATCCAGTGACCTATTTATACTGACTTTTATTCTACTGGGTCCTGAGTAATGATGAATTTCAATAAAATGTGTATACACCAGGTGTGGGTGAGCACAAATCTCTGTTTGGGAGCAGATCGAACTTGTGTGGCTTGCTTTACAAGACTTGGGATGTGATGAGGGCCATGATTTCCTGGAAAGTTAAGCAGTCCTGTGTCCCAGGCTCACTTTAATGGAAAGAGTTATTTGTCTCCTGAGCCTACATCCTAGTGATCCCTGGTTCCACTGGGACTAATCACATCATGTTCAGAGCCCTGCAGGGGCTGTAAGGGGACTCTGAAACATCTGGCTTTGCCTACTACATAAGACAGTGGTGGGGGTCAAATAGAAGTAAAGCCCAGGTTACTGATACCAACATCTGTCACTATGGCTCAGCCCTTCCTGCCTGCAAGTCTTCTTCACCATCACCAGGTTCCCAGTAGATGTCTCCATGCCCATCCTGTGTTCATCCTTTGCAAACATCCAGTCATTGGAACAGTACCCATCCAGGCCACCCCTGTGGTCACTAAGATGAACCTTACACATCTGTCTGCAGCAACCATTACTGATTATGAAGGAGGAAAGCCAGGCCTTCTAAAGTCAAGCCAAACCTGGTCAAGTAGGTGCAGAACCAAAATGATGAAAGCACTGCTTTGGTGAACATCTGCCTTTTTTTTCATTTAAATTCTTTATTGTTTAAAGTATTAAATGAATCTCTTCTCCCCCCCGAGATTGACCTCTCCCAAGATGCTCCTACCCCCCAGCACAAACCCTCACCCCGCTACAGTCTGTGTCTGCTGGTTATTCTCATATGCATGCATACAAGTCCATTGGTTGAATTCTTACCCTCTCACCCCCTGCCTTCCCTCATAGGTTGGACAGTTTTTTCGATGCTTCTATGTCTCTGGTTCTATTTTTGTTCATCAGTTTATGTTTTTCATTATATTACACAAATGAGTGAGATCATGTGATATCTATCTTTCTCTGACTGGTTTATTTTGCTTAGCATAATGCTCTCCAGTTCCATCCATGCTGTTGCAAATGGTAAGAATTCCTTCTTTTTTTACCGCAGCATAGTATTCAATTGTGTAGATGTACCACAGAGATGCAAATCAAAACAACAGTGAGGTACTGTCTCACACCTGCCAGAATGGCTATCATTAACAAAGCAACAAACAACAAATGCTGGGGAGGATGTGGAGAAAAAGGAACTCTCTTGCACTGCTGGTGGGAATGCAGACTGGTGCAGCCACTGTGGAAAACAGTATGGTGTTTCCTCAAAAAATTAAAAATGGAACTTCCATTTGGCCCAGTAATCCCACTTCTAGGAATATATAACAAGAAAACAGAAACACCAATCAGAAAGGATATATGCACCCCTATGTTCATAACAGCACAGATTACAATAGCTCAGATTTAGAAACAGCCTAAATGCCCATCAGCAGATGAGTGGATTAGAACACTGTGGTACATCTACATCTGCCTTTTTTGATGTATGCCCAGCATCTGCTGAGGAAGCATCTTATATTTGGGGATTTTCTCACATTATGCATTTACCTCCCCAAAGTACTGGTGGGAACTTAATTTCTCAAACTGTCTTGCAACTAGAATGCTGCCCTATGAGAAAGGCTTCCCAGTTAGATGTTCCATAGGAGCCACAGTTTAGAAGGGAGAACTGGGAGGCAGGAAGCCTCCATTGGGGGGGCGGGTAGCAAGAATGGCTATTAACCATGTATAGAGTGGCAATGGTGGACATTATGGGGCCTGATGACCAGCATATTGACATGATTTAACCAGTGAGAATTCTGGATTCTCCAAATTCTGTATGATGTCTAATAATCTTGAATAAATGCCATTTTCTGATTTAGGTGGCTGCAGTGGGTTCTGCTACTTATAATTAATTAAAATACAATTTGCAAGGTAGAAGCTGAGTCAGAGGTTTAGGATTCATCATAATCTCAATCATTGAATCCTCTCATGTGTCTCCATTCCAATGCTCAGGGTCCCCTTCCTTCTTGGTCAAAGTTCCAACTTTCACACCAGTTCCCAGGGCAGGCTGTGAATTCAACTGGCCTTGTCATTTTTCAACCCATGGTCTCAAACTTTGAGCTGGCTTTGGGATTATTTGGCCTTCATGCAGCGTGAGGACGGGGGTCTACTAGTATAGACATAGTCCCTGGTTCTCTGATGGGGCTTTGAGCCGCCGACTTGAGACCCTGAGCTCAGGATGCCTTTCTTAAGTTCCCAGCACAGCCTAGGTAGCCAGCCCACTCCCCATGCCCTCATGCGTGGCATATTGTTCTTTGACAGAGCCTCTTGGTGCCCCAGTCCTTGCCTTCAGTGATCACCTCTCTTCAGGGACCACAGGTATCATTTATTACTGAAGGGCATACCTGCTCTTCATAATATCAAGTGTTAAATACGTTCAAGACCCCAGGACACTAACCAGCACAAACTCTCTATTCCCTTTTTCCCGATGGCCAGTTACCTGCAAAGCAAACCATGCACACCTCCATTAGGATTCTTGGATGTAAAAACACCATGCCCTCTAGCCAGTGAGAGCAGGAAAGAATCCACTAGGTGAGATTAGGACACCAACAAGAATAACTCACACAGGACAGCCTCAGGTTGGATGTTCCAACTTCACACACCCTCTAATAAAGGCCCCAGAGAACCTGTTTAAACATAAATGTTTTGTCCAAGAGGTGGATCATTAGACCCAGGCTAGTCTTTTGTGCTGAGTTTAACAGGTTAACTTGGTGAAGAAAAGGGGAGGAAAGAATAAAAAGGTAGTATTCTAGGCAACCTGTCCCCTCAAGAAGGCCGATGCCAGAGGTCCTTTCTCTGGGGAGTAAAGGTCTGTGAAATACTGAGCTGGGGAACCTTGAAAAGCTGGGACAGAAGGACCCTCTGATTCCTAAGTGAAAAGAGACACCAAAAGGGCAGAAAGTGGCTAAAATCAAAAGGAAGAGGCTTCACCCACCAAACTTTTCCCAGGCAGCCTCAGCTCTTTCCCAGTTATGATGCCGAATTAAAATCTCCCCAATGTATGCAAAGATAAACCTGCATGTTCCAGTGGGAAACGTTGAAGCTTGGAGTGCTGTCTGCAGCTGGCGCTGGCGGTGCCTCCTCCAAAGGCAAGCCAGACCCCTGTTTCCCATCACACGCTCCTGTCAGTCCCTCCACCAGGGGACCCGTGTTTCCTTTCCCTGCACGTCTCTTTCACTCTTCTGAGTTGTCTTTTAAAGAGAAGCATGCTGTCCTTATTATAATCTCCACAAAGTTTGGCTTTCCTTTTTATTTATTTTCTTTTTTGCTTCCCTGGGTCTCCGGGGATTGACTGCTCATTCCTCTCCTTTCTGCCAGAGCTTTGGGGCTTTCCCTGGTCAAGAGTCAACACGAAAAGGAGCTTCTTAAAAATTGGTTCACAGCCATTTAGGAAAGGGAAGGATAAAACCGGCGAGCAGAGCGTTGCCTGTCATTGGATGGCAACAGTGTCACCTGTTTTAAATCAGCCGTGTTTGTCACCGACTCAAAGATCTAATGAGTCTTCCAGAGCTTTGCACACACACACATGCACACACACCCCCACCACACACACACACACACACACACACACAGGCACACACGCGCGCCCGCCTCTCAGCTCCGGCTTTCTTCTTTCTTACAGATTTCCCTCTTCGCACTTAAAACAGAAATGCATTTGCTCTGAGAAATCACTGACAGCAAAACTTGCTTTGTCAAGGCGGGAAAGTTGCTTGCCTCCAGGCTGTGAGCAGCAAGGCACACAGGGACACATGGCCGGGCTGCTTTCATGGCCTCCATAGTTTCCTGAATCTAAAATCAGCCCAGCCAGCCACGGGGAAGGGGTATGGGCAGCAAGCTCTGTGCTCTGCAGGAGGGAACTTCAAAATGCACTGTTAACGAAGAGACCAAGTTCTAGGGCACCCTCAGGGGTCCCCACAGGTGTGTGCTAACAAAATAAACTTGAATGCACATCAAACTGGTACCACCTATGGGTTTTCTACCTGGAAAAAAATAGTCCAACATAACCAAAAGGATATGATGTTTTGTGATATTTGTCTTATTAAGAGAATCATTGAAGATGAAATCACATTATAATATACAGAATAAATGTAATTAACACATTGTTGAAGTCAAAGAAGCAGCCTAGTTTAGAGCTTGTTTTCTTCTATTTGGCCTTGGGTATAAGCCAGGGACACCAGCTCAACTTGGATCAGAGAGTCCCTCCTCTGATCAAGACACAATGAAATATATGAACAAGAACAAAAACAAAAAAAAGACTTTAACTGTTGTCATTTAATCCGAAGTATGTGAGATACCCATTTCCCCATCAAGTCATATTTATGGAGAAGCTGCCCTTCTAACTGGTGTTAATTTTCATTCATCCATGACGTATGAGGGTTGAATAAACTCACCTGCGGGATATGTAGAAGGTGGATGTAAATGGCATAATATAAGACATTGCAAAGAATATAACCACTTGGGACTTCAGAGAATGGATTAGCCTACAAAGTGACAATACCGGTGGTGTGGCCAGTAAGCAAGAGTATGCAAATCCCCTGAGAAGCAGGGCCTCCCCCACACCTTCCACCCTATTCTAGGATGTGAGAAACCACTGGGATTTGGGGTTATTAGTCACAGCAATAAATGCACTCTGATGGTGGCAAAGAATGACAGTAAGCTGACCATGGAGTGGGGCTCAATGTCTCCCAGGCATGCGTCCTCTGAAAGATGGGTCTATTTCGAACCAGCCAGGCTTCTCTCCAGGGTATCTGCCAACATTTCTTTAAAATGTTGACCTGGGCTGTCCCCTGAGTTCAGGCTGCCAATGCAGTACCTGGGGGCTGGTTGGGTGGCCTGATTCCTGCGTGGGATGCTGCTGCGATAGATCCTGGCCTGCCACGTTTTTCTTCTGTGACAAATAGTGAAGAACCAAAGCTCTCCAGGAATACACTTACCAATCCCTTTAAAAATGTAGCTACAAGCCAAATGTATTGGAATCTGTCATGTGTTGGTATATAATCCAGACTACAGTATCCCATCATATGACAGTTCCACACAAAGAAAAGAAAGGAAAGAGTCACAAAGTTTCAGATTAAGAAATCAGAGCTTTATAAGCCAACAGATCGTAACTACCAGTTGGACGTTTAACTTTTAGCACAATTCTACTAAACTCCAAAGTTGCTAGTATTTACCCACATTTTTAAAAAAATTTATAAATCTAAAACTTAGCAGTAAAAGAATTTCCAAAATAATTATATAGAGATGTTGACTCTTTATAAAAATATAAGGAGAAAAAGTGATCAGGTTTAGGAATAATTATGTAGGAGGCAAACAGACTCTCTCTGTTATCATTAGCCCCTGAAGTTGTTTATTGAGGAATTTTTATTCTAAATGGTATAAATTGGAGGAAAACACATTTCTTCCTAAGGCATTTTCTTGTTGAAATATATGTATGCTACAGTTGAGGAAACCAAGGTCCAGAGAAACTATCTAGTTAAGACATGGTTCCCCAGAAAGGAAGAGGCTCAATGGTCATTTGGGTACAGGTCTGAGTGACCACAGCCCACTGCCATCTTTTAAAAAAATACATTTTTATTCATTTCAGAGAGGAAGGGAGAGGGAGAAAGAGATAGAAACATCAATGATGATAGAGAATCATTAATTGGCTGCCTCCTGTATGCCCCACACTGTAGATAAAGCCTGCAACCTGGGCATGTGCCCTGACTGAAAATAGAACCATGATCTTCTGGTTCATAGGTTGATGCTCAACCACTGAGCCATGCCAGTGGGGCCCACTGCCATATTTTTAGGACACTTGTGATGGGGAAGATACAACATGGTATTAATTTTTCAAATTTTAAAAAGCGAATTGGTACTTTGCGCTTGTAATTCAAAACTGAGTAGGATCTGTCTCTAATGTAATATAAAATATGACAAAATAGTCCTCACTGTGCATAGTGTGGGAAGGTTTCCCTTTCTTTCCTCAGTTTTCTCATAGGAAGTAAGTTGGGTTTGGCGGCAAGGTCAAGAAGCTATAGCATGCCAAAACCGGTTTGGCTCAGTGGATAGAGTGTCAGTCTGCGGACTGAAAGGTCCCGGGTTCGATTCCGGTCAAGGGCATGTACCTGGGTTGCGGGCACATCCCCCGTGGGAGATGTGCAGGAGGCAGCTGGTAGATGTTTCTCTCCCATCGATGTTTCTAACTATCTATCTCTCTCCCTTCCTCTCTGTAAAAAATCAATAAAATATATTTTTAAAAAAAGAAGAAGCTATAGCAGTGAGGTATGGAAGAGGGAGCAAAAAGACACAGGTCCTTATATTTCATGATCTTTAATGAAGCCTAACTGTATGTATTTTCATATAACTGAATAGGTAACATATATAAAAAAAACTTATAGAAAATAATAGGTAACACACAGCAAATATTTGGGGTTTGATGACTCCAGGGTTTGCAGTGCCTTCCCAATGGATTTTCTGGGTTCTATTGCCAACCTCCAACTTGTCCCTGTCTTTAAGCATTTCCATCTCAAGAAATGGCCCTAACATTTACTTAAAGATGAACTTTAGCATCATTTCCCATGAGGTTTTTTTTTCTTCGTGTCCCATTCTGCATCATTGACACGTCATCTCTTGCATGCTTCCAACCCTCACCCCAGTTTTTAGCATGATGAATTACAAAACTCTGTCAGGATAGAGACCCTGGACTGCATACTGGGTAGCCATGAGGCCTGTGTAGATGATCTTAGAAAATGTGCAGTCAACATTGAGAACAAGAAGGTGTGTAACATCATAGGATGTCTCAAGCTCTCTACTGATTGAGGTCTCTTTTTCATATTACATTTTTTTAGGTTGTATAAACTGAGACTCCACAATTCCTCCATGAATATATTCCACACAGTATACTGAAAATTATAGCAAATCAGTAAAGCAGTGACCAGAAAAAAATGTATTTAACTTATTGGATCAAACATAATACGAACTTTGATCTCACAGTAGAATGTTTTTTTGTTGTATTCACTTTTATTTTTTAAACATCTTGTCTGGTTCAGACTCTAAAAAAATGCAGCAGTACCATTTTGGTTCCCAACCTGTCAAGCCTTGGCACAAACAATTTGTCAAGAAAAAGCCTAATTATGTCTGGCTTAGGGCTGCCATGTTAAACAGGAACAATTGCAGTGACTGAGAAAGAATCTTCTCCTGGCACTCAGGCAGCTTGTGGAGCCTGATGGGCCCGCTGGGTTTCTTTCTATCAGCACTGACTATTTTGCATAAAGAAAGCTCCACTTGCTTTCCTCTGTTTCAGCTTTCCAAGTTGTGGCTCCAGCACCCTTGCCCTGTCCTGTTGGCATCGCCCAGACTCCCAGGAGCAGGGCTGCTCTGTGAATACAGAGCTGGCCCCAGACTTTCTTTCAGCCAAGACAGACTGACACTACCAAGAGGCTCATTTTGATGCTTCCTGGGTGTGCATACTTCTGCATATAAAGCTTCCTTTAGTTCACTTGTGAATAGGGTAGTAGAAAACATCATAAGTTCAACATCATCTGTCAGTATTGTAAATTATGTGAAATACTGGTATTTAATTTGAAATATCTATTGCAAATACTCCAAAATAATCTATGAATATAATAGAAACATTCACATTGAAAATAAAATAATAACAAATATGAAAATGAAAAGACACGCTGAAAAAGAATTTTCTGTCACATTTCTGTCACTGAGTAGGGGAAGAAGGAAGAGCAGAAGATAATCTGTAGGTATATGAACAAAATCACCCAAAAGAAAAGTGACAAATGGACCTACGGGTTTTCAGAAAGATTTTGTGGCTCATCTGATAGTGAGAAAAAAAATAAAATTATTTTAGTGGTATAATCTATATATATATATAAAGCTAATTTGCAAAGGGTCCCCTCAGGAGTTCGACCGGAGGTTCAATCGCTCACCATTACATGTGCTGACTATGAGGGGGTGGCGTGGAATGAAGGAAGGCCCTAGCTGGCAGCCAGCAGCCAGGTAAAGGAGGCCCCGGCTGGAAACCAGAAGGCACTGATTGGCTCTGATTGCCCATCAGGCCTAGGGACCCTACCCGTGAATGAATTTCATGCACCGGGCCTCTAGTTTCAAAATTAAAAAAAAAACTATCACTTATGATATCATAAAAATACAGATCTTAGAGAAATGATGTTTATTTACCCAGTAGTAAAGACAATAATAAAATTTCAAATATACAGTTGCTTGTTCACTCATTCATTCAACAAATACCTCTGTGAGCTTTTTGTCACTGAGTTAAGTTCTTGGCAATTCTCTCCTGCTGACCAACAAAGTCATCTTTCTTTTAAAGTTAAAATAATAGAGTTTTCCCCCATTTTTTTGTATTATGAATCTTACAATGAGAAGTTATTTAACAAAAAAAAAGTTTTAATAAATATTTTGTTAAAATTTATTTTTTGTTTCTGGAAATGGGATGATTACCCAATTGCCTGAATTAAAAACAAATGCTTTGCTAAGGATTCAAATACAACTTATTCCACATTATGAAACCTACAAAATATTAAGCAAATCAATATATTAAAGAAGATCAATTATTCAATCAAATATATGGTCTATTTTTTTAAGTTTTTACTGACTTTAGGTGTCTGATGGCTGTCTTTACATCACTCTGATTGTGAGTGGTGAAGGGAGGTGGGAAGAGGATGTACTTGAGGAGAGCCCTGGACAGAGAGCTCCTTCCCTGGCTGCCTTCCTCCTATTCCTCTGTCATAGGTCCCCCATCAAGCCCTGTGATTCTGGCTGACTCAGTTTCCTGTGGAGGCTGTGAATGAATTACCTCACATGGCTAGCTTAAGACAACAGAAATTTATTCTCTCACAGTTCTGGAGGCCAGAAGTCCCAAATCAAGGTGTTGACTGAGCTGTACTTTCTCCAAACTTTAGAGGAGGACCCTTCCTTTCTTCTCCCTTCCAATGGCTCCTGCATCCCTCCGATCTGTGCTTCCATTTTTACACAGCCTCCTCCTGTGTCTCTCTTCTCCTCTCTTAGGGATACTTGTCATTGGATTTAGTGTCTACAGGATCATCTGGGAGGCCTTCCCTAATGGAAGATCTTTTAAAAAAATTCCATCTGAAAAGATCCTTTTTCCAAATAAAGTCAATTTACAGGTACCAAGTATTAGGACAAGCATATACCTTTTTGGCCATCATTCAGCCCATTACACAGGCCACCCAACCTTCCCACTTCACTTCCATATTTTGTTCCCTGTTAGACTTTCCACTCAGTTAACATATCTACAAGGGAGAAAATATCTACAAAGTGATTAGTGAAATCTGGGAATTTTTTAGTCTGATAAACTTCAGGTAGAAGTATGACTTGCATTAGCCCAGCATCACTGGGCACATGGTTATCCTCCCAGTCATAATTCTCATAAACAAAGCCCACTTACACAGGGCAACTCTGTGGACACCAAAGAACCAACTGCCATTTAATCCTGAGGTGGTAAACCCTTTGCTTCCACATGGTTTTACTCAAAGATAAAGCAGTCTCCTTTTGTGTCATCATGGCCACTGACCACCAAGGCATCCTTTTATAGGCAGCTGGACCAGGACACACTTCTGAAAAGTCATATTGAATGCCTTCTTTCAGCTTCCACAACTGTCCTGTGCTGCTTCTTCACTGAACCCTTCTCTAAAACCATCTTCGCAAGGTTTTAAACCAGTGCTATGTTCTGCAATCCTGCTTTCCATGGACAATCCATCCCCTGCTTGAGCATGCCACCCCAAGGGCAACAGCCCTGATTGTGGCCCTGAGCCCTCCCTGCCCATGAACAAGGGGAATTTGTCCCTTCCCAAGCACAGGTCTCAGAGATACTCTCAAATGAAAATCTTACTGCATTTCAATTATGCTGCCTGCCCCCACCCCCACCCATAAGAGCCCTGCTACCTTTCAATCTGAGACTGTTTGGGGAGAAAAAGTGTTTTTTTACCACATGACTGAACTTTCCCACGGCCTCTCCCTTTACAAAGCACAGGTAAATGTTACATTAAGTTGGTAGTTGCTATTTAATAATTCATCCCACTTGAAATTCAAAGTGCTTTGCTGAGCCATTTATGGGGCCACTAGACTCTTGCAGAGGCCTCATGAATATTCATGATATTGAAGTTCTGTTGATTCTGGGAAGGATTTATCGGTTCCCACAGGCAATCCACTGGTTTGTCATCTCTGTCAAGTACGTCCAACCACCACAGAGTACTAGAGTTCCCATTGTTCAGAATATGATTTTTGACAATGAAAACACCTTTTTAAAGAACACCATCATGCTTATGAGATCCCAGACAAAATGGATGACAAATATCTTAAGCCATAAAGTGGCATAATGACCCTTGGGAGGAGGGGAATTCACTCAGTATGAAGCTTGAGCTATTGCCTTCTACTTTATAAAAGAAACATTTGGATAAAGTTTAATACATTGGAGATCTAGCATACGGTGGTCTTTTTGAAAGAACACATGACACTGTACCTATATTTATATGAAGATTTTTTACCCATAGGTAATTCGTGCTCACATCAAATTTCATACAGCTTTTAGTTTTCTTTATTAGTCCCGTACAGTGTGGTCCCTTCCTAGCTATTACATATTACTTGTGTTTCTAGTTCAGTAGTTTCTCTGAGATCCCAGATATGCCCTACAGAAGGAATAATAAAACTAAGTAGAATTTTACTACCAGGGAAAATGCCCATGGCTGTAAAAGTCTTTTTATAGTGGTAATGTTTGGTTTTAATATTTAATAAGCATAAACCACCATAAAGAAGCATAACATTATGTTCAGTCCCTTGAAGGATGGTGAGGTTTGAAATTGTACAGGTGAAATTTTATCTGATGTAACTAAAAAGGCTTTGGATGTACTTCAAACTAAGATCCAAAACCCAGATGTCGTCTAGCTCCAGAGACACCCAAAGCTTAATGATAACAAGCCCATCAATGGCAGAAAGGCAGGAATTTGCAGGGATGTGGCAGTGATAAAGTCAAAACATGATTTGTTGAGAAAATAAATCTAAACCACAGGCAAATGCTTCAGTGCCTCTGAATTATATCAGAAGAAATGATTCTATTTTGAGAATTCAGTAACTGCTCCTAAAATTCCTAGAATACTAAGTAAATGATGATGCTATTGTTCATAAACAATAAATACCATTCCCTTAAATATACTGTGGAGCTTAATTTAACTCTTTAAACATCTTTTTTTTAAATGTGAAATATTCACTATCAAACTACTTAGAGAAAAGAGGTCAAAGGTTACTTATTTCTACTTTGAAAGCACTTCCTTTTCTTGACTTTCACAGCTATCAAATGACACAGATTTATGGCAATCAATTTCAGAACCCCCAGGGTTCAAGAGTTGGTTGATTTTTTTTTTTTTTTTTTTTGGTCATGATTTGTGTGGGTCTCCATCTCTAGTGGAAAACATTAACTAGACTTAAAAATGTCAGGGCTGAGATATGGGGAATAGAAACAACTTAACATTTAAAAATATATATGTATCAACTGAAATGAAATTAGTTTTTAAAAAGTTTAAATATAGGAAAGGTATCTTTGTAGTTAGAACACAGAACAAGAGGAAAAACTTATTTACTAGTTAAAACTGGATCACTCAGAAGAATGAATGAGATTCTTATGCTTGCTTGGAATGGTGTGGGCAAACGCTGAGTAAATATTTTATTAAATGTGTTATTTAAATATATCAATTTATTGCATTAAAAAAAGCAATTGCATAATCATAGATTCTTTCTGGTATAGTTTTCCCTGTCATTCACTAGACCGCCCATGCATACCTGCTGATATGTTTACTGAAAGTTCTCCTGGGAGAGTTTCCAGGAGGTGTGGCCCAAGGCTAACTTGGGGTCAAGGTTGCACAATTACTTTCCCATGTTATAAAGCTATTGAAATTTTGGGATCAGAAGGGTTCGGTTGATTTCAGTGGCCAATGTCCATGTAAACTGATGATCAGGAGCTAATATATACAGAGCTAATAAGACAATCATAGAAGTTAATCATTTCTAAACAGGAACCTATAACAAATAGCCTGTATAGGGTTAGTTCCACAGCTATTAACCATACATTTAGGTCCTTAGGAAATAGACAAAATCCACTAACCATCCTCAGCCTAGGTGAGTAAATATGTGCCTTCCAAGATCAACCAAAGAGGACCAGGTATGACCTCCATAAAGAAGGGACCAGCACAGCCTTGCTGGTGAGCACCGGTGCCAGCCCTGGTTACAAGAGGCAGAGTGTGTGTGCAGGTATGCAGGAATGCTAATTAATCCAGGAAAACACGAGTGTTGTAAAGCCTCCTTGCAAACTACATTATGTCATCACGACACCTATAATTCTCTGATAATGCACCAAATTTTATCCTTTGGAACCTGACCCTTAAAGGT
This sequence comes from Myotis yumanensis, assembly GCF_028538775.1. Taxonomy (NCBI): domain Eukaryota; kingdom Metazoa; phylum Chordata; class Mammalia; order Chiroptera; family Vespertilionidae; genus Myotis; species Myotis yumanensis. The sequence continues at coordinate 27,209,909 of NW_027223755.1, forward strand.
GCTTAATGTTTTGGAAGTTTTATGAAAGTATTTCATCCCAGCAGTGTTTGATTGCCATCATTTCAACTCACCTCTATGGATGCTGAATGGACTTGAATATTTATGCACAATTTGATGTTGAGTAACATAAGCAGCATTAAGCTAATTTAATTGTTTTAACTGGGTAATAAAATAGTCTATAAAAAGGATTATGGTCCATATAAAGGCATTACTTTGCATTTAAAACCATATTTTCCTTACAATTTCTTTATTTAAGGCAATGACCATAAAACTTTAGTGTGATAAGAGGGACCCAAGATATCTAATAAAACATTAGTTCCCACTCTGATTCAATAGATGAAGCCCAAATATTGGATTTTTAACAGGATTCCAAAGTAATCTTAATGCAGGTATTCCACAGAGAACACTTGAGAAATACTGTTGCAAATATACATTTTGTCATTTGTGAATTTTCATGGGGAGAAGGAAGTAACATCTATTTGTATTCATGGTAGCAAAGGTCATTTCAGAACTGTTTGAAAATAATCACCGGCATTACTTGACCTTCACACAGTAACAGGGAAGGGGCCACAGTGGTCATCACGTTGTCTGCAGAGCCATCTCCTTATGATGGAATCCTGGCATCATATTTCAGCAATTAAAACCTCCAACCACTTCTTTTGTTTTTAAATGTGTTTTTATTGATATTTTAGAGTGAGAGGAAGGGAAAAGGATAAAGAGATAGAAGCATCAAAGAGAAAAAAACCTTGATTGACTGCCTCCCGCACGCCTGCTAATGGAGATCCAGCCTGCAATCCAGGCATGTGCCCTGAATGGGAATGGAACCAGGGACCTCTTGATTCATTAGTGGACATTCAACCACTTAGTCATACCATCTGGGCTCCAAGCACTTCTGATTCAGCCATTTAAGGTGTGTCTATGACTTCTCCATGGGCGTGACAGGAGAGTCTAGTCTTCAAATAAAGAGCACTGATACTCTATCTATTCGTATAAGGTAATAACCCAGTGCCTGGCACAAAGCACAGAGTAGGAAACATTAATTATTGTAAGCATTCCCTTCTCATTACTACATTTACCACATTTCTAGTCAATCCCCATGATGTCAACACTCTAGGTAGGTAATAAAATTTTCCCTGTTCTTATCTCTGTGTGGTCCTGCCTTCTCACTGGACCCTGACTGAAGTACCACCTCCAGAGGCCATGATAATGTTCACCCCAATATCAACCCTCAGTTCTTCCCACCATTTAACTAAATCTCAGTGGCCACAGAAGGCATCCTTTGGCCACCCAATGTAAAGTGATTTCATACGCCTGTGGGTTTCTTATGCCTTCACATTCACATTTAATGGATGAACCTCTAAAATGGGTGATATAAGTAGGAACACTTTAATCAAATGGGAGAAATCTTAACTATTGAATTAAAAAACAGTAAGAGAGATAGCCATGCCTTTTTTTTCTCAGAAAAGCTATGAGTTTTAAAGGACAAGTAGGGAGAATTGTTATTGCTGTCTTATGGATCCCAAACAAGTCTAGGTAAACATACCTGAGGTCCAGGTTGAAGGTAACACACCCCTGTGCCTCTCTACTGGGATGCCAGGAAAACACTAACGCTGTAGAGAGAACAAATTATGTTTAACATGTAAGATTTCCTTTGGGGATAAAAATTGACCCAAACCAGCTCTGTTGAAGTTGTATATGTCATGGAACAGGTAATAAAGAAAGCACGCTGTCATTTTTAAGTTTTCACTTAATACTGTGTTGGAAAAGAAAAAAAATAACAGTGCGACTCTTTAAGAATGTAAAAGTCCTTAGAAAACTGAATGGTTTAGGTAAAAAGGAGAATTAGTGATGTGAATGGAGAGAAATCTTTCAATGTGAACAAAATCAGCTAATATTGGAAAGCACAGTGATAGTCAGTAACTTCATCTTACTCATGTCGCCTACATTCCCGTGACCTGAATTCAGTGCAGACCCCATCTCTTGCCTGGGAGTGGCCCCTGCAGTCCCTGGGAGAGTCATTCACTGGTTGCTCAGCTCGCTGAGGCACAGCGTGTCCTGTTTGGGTTCACTGTCTCCTACACTGAAAGTGCCAGCATCCTTTGTTGCTGTGTTTGCTCTCTAGGTGTGAAGACATTTGGACCTGGGACCCAGGCAGGGGAGATAGAAAAATGAAGACCACCATTCACTGAACTGGCATGAAAACCATCTAACTCTAGCTAAAAAAATCAGCTAGATGTGAACTTTAGACATGAATTAGATACGGGTTAACTCATTTTAGGAGTCCAGCTTGAAACATTTCTTAATTCAGAATCATTCCTTAGGATTTTGCTCTCATGCGATGTAACTATTTACACTTTACCTCAACACTACCATCAAAGGCCATTGTGTTCATATCACATGTAGTTCCACAAGTTCTCTATTCAGTTACAGGGGTGATAAGGAAGAAAAGAATGCACCCCTCCCGACTCCGGGTTTTGAAGTTTCCCTCTTTTGCATATCAAGATGAGAACCACACACCAAACACACTGGTTAAATGCTCCCCTTTCTGTCTGGAATTCCCTAAGCAAATTGTCCTGGCTTACAAAGGGACCTTGATCGGTTTATGTCCACGGAGGGGTTTCTGCTGGGCCAGACTCTCACGGAGCTCACGGTGGGGCTCCGACAGGGTGATCTATGCACAGCCAGTGCCCCTGCAAATGCACTGGGAGTGTGAGCCACCAACCATTTATTATCCCAAAGCCCTCCTTTTGGATGCATTGTGTGGTGCACTAACTAGGAAGAGCCCTCCATTTCTGTGAGCGAGCCACGACTGTCCCCATTGTGGGAAGCTGCAGGGGACACAAATACTTGGCATTGCCCGGCACTTTGCTTGGGAAAGTGCTCCGCATCCCAGCGCAGGAGACAATGCCGAAACAGCGAGCCGTCATCGCAGCTACAATGTCTGCCCAGGTTCCTAAGGAGCCGAGAGTCTTACAGCACAGATGACGGAGTAGCCCAGGAAACGAATTCCCAGGGAGCGTCCCGTTCGGGGAATTTCAATAGGGACCAAGGTGGCTTGTTCCAATCTGTGTCATTGTATGTGACTGCCACAACCCAAGTTCCCAGTCTACTGAGCTTGTTTCCACACACATAGTAAGAGCCAAAGAACTGATGTGTAAGCAATTCTGTCTAAGTATAAAGGAAAATGTTACAAAAAAAGAGTTACTCAGTGGGAGTAAGGCCTGTTAATCCATCCCAATGGTGGAAATGCATGCAAGCACGAGAAATTGTGAATAGTGTATATCCTCAAAGGATGTATATTATTAGGGAAAGACTGAAGTGAACAGAGTTACAAGAACCAAACCCAGCTATACCTAATTTCTATCAATTAATACAATAAAACTAAATAATCTCAATGTTTCTCACTTTAAAAACAACCATTTCATTACAACTAAAATTATTTCTCTGGATGCATCTGGAGTCACAAATTGAGTGCTCTCAGTGGGGGCTGCTGGGGAAGAGACCCACAGGAAACCATCCTATATGGGCTGAAATGCCTGCTGAGTGGCTGTCATGGGAAATTCACACTCCATCCCCTCAGAATTTTACTTGAATTTGCACAAACCCAATTGCTCCCATATACATGATGGTGGGTGGGTGAGATTCCTGGGGCTACCATGACAAACTACCAGATGGGATGGCTTAAAACAACAGACGTTTATTCTCTCACAGTTTGGGAGGTTAAAAGTCTGAAATCAAGGTATCGGCAGAGCCACACCCCTCCAAGGGCTCTAGGGAAGGACCTTATTTTGCCTCTTCCAGCATCTGGTGACACCAGGTCTTCACTAGCCTGTGGCTGCATCACTCATTCTTTGCTTCAGCTTGCACAGGGCCCTCTCCTCCCCACGTGTATCTCTGTGGTCAAGGTTCCCTCATCTTAGAAGCACACCACTCATACTGGACCAGGGCCCCTTCTGATAACCTCATTTTACCTTAATTACATCTGCAAAGACCCTGTTTCCAAATAAGGTCATGTTCACAGGTGCAGGGGGTCAGACATTCAGCATATCTTTTGAAGGGACACAATTTAGTCCAGAGCAGTACAAATGTCTGCCCCTGAAGTAATACATTGGAGGGAAAATTATCCATCCCCATAGCCATCATTTTCACATAATCATTAGATCATAAAGTCCAGTCTCCCAGCTCACCTTAGACTCGCATTGGAGAGTTCTGGGGGAAAAAAGAGATTCTGTAGCCCTCATCTTACTGAAGCCAGACCCACATTCTGTATCTCCCTGTCCACCCCACTCTGTCCCCCTGCTTTGGAGTCCAGCAGCCACCCATGAGATCCCACCTCAGCACCTCCAGATGCCTTGAAGCTGGAGGTGTAGAGTGGGCTTTCCGAGGCTGTGTGTGTGGTGTGAGAGGACAGGGGGGGACCAGTCACAGGACTCTGAGCACAAGCTGTGCAGGGGTAGGGGGTGGACAGTGGTGCCATTTCCCCAAATCCTCAATGCTGCTCCCATCATCCCTTCTCTTCCTCAGTCTCACTGGGGTTTCTGCCATTCCTAACTCAGCATCTGTCTGGACCCCATGTTCAGGAAGATCACTCTTCTTTGGCACATGCAGTCATGGTGGAGAAGGCAGCAGGCGAGCCATGCCTGCAGTTAGAAACAGAAGACTTCAACACTTACTCCATGGTGGTTCTGTTAGGGCCTCCTCCTGGGCCCCTTTCTCAGATGCAGTTATAGGTGTTGACACTTTCAACAACCAGAAATCCACAGAAGAGTCTACACCTGAGCCAGAATCAAAGTAATATCACCACAAACAGTGATCTGTTTTTTCAGTGCTCCCATAACAATTATTTTTTTCTCTTAATTAAAACATGTATTAGGTCAATAAATGGTTTTATTGGTTCATTGTATTGGGAGATGTATGGTTTACAAGTCTCTCTTAATTTAGGATGTGAGTGTTCAGAATGAAGTATGAATGCATTATTTCTCTTTATATTATCAGAGGTATTAGTGTTTAATAAGTGTTTGTCAAATATATTCATACATTTTCAAATGCAAGTTTTCCATGTTTTCCTATCTTCATAATTGCTGCATACTTCTACTTATAAAATTTTATTAAAAGATCAGTATAAATGTCTGCCTGAAGTAATACATTCCAAGTTTCTAAATTCTGAGTTTGTTGCAATGTTTCTTTTGGCATGGGTTTTCCAGGATGTACATTTTATTTTAATATGAAAAAATTAAGAATCATTTTTAATGCTCACTTCATGTTCAATATTGTCAAAGTAATTCCTGTTGAAGTTTCATCATGTCACACAATGTAATTGTTCCTCTCAACCAATTTAAAGGATGGTTTTACAATTACTTTGGTTTGAAAAGATAAGATATAAAATTCAATGGAAACGAGTTAATAGATAGGAAGGAAATCTCATTGGTTTTCTTCTGTAGAAGATAAAAGTTAAGTTTATAGCTAATAAATCCTAAGTGAATTAATTCAGCATACACTGCTTTGGAGACTCTTGAAGTTTTAAATATTGCTTAAAATAATAAACATGACCTGGGGAGTTGTCCAGAGTGAAGAATGAATGATGAGATACACGAGGCAACACTGAAAGACAGGTTCAGCCTGCCCCCTCTGAAGCCCTTTCTGTAAAAACTATGACCGTCCTGACCAACAGTTCTGCTCACAGTTCTTCTGAAAACCAGCATGAACTCCCTTCATCCTCCTTGTTTTCATTTGGAAACTCGAGGGATGAGCAAGGTAAAGTCTAAGGCTTCCTGCAGTTCTAAAATGCTTCCTGTGTCCCTGACTGCAGGGTCTTCCCTTGGGCATTTGTTTGGGGTCAGAACAGAAGCCATACTGGTCCAGCCCAGGAGCCTTCCCCTCCTTTCTGGCTACCTGACTACTGAAGTAGCCACCACATCACAGGCTCTCCAGGACATCGTGGCACAGACTTCGCAGTACAACCACATGCACAATGTTTGATTTAAACCAAAAATTCAAAACAAATGAATTAGATATTGCCAGTGTGCTAGTGTGGTCTCCATTGACTCTTGGTTGTCATGGGGTTGTTTCTGGATTCCCACAACAAAGCCCAGCCTGGTTTATGTGCAGATTCTGTATTTCTTAATCCACCTACTCACTAAAGTTATTTTTAACTCTTAAATCAGTATCTTCAGGCGATCTGGTCATTTGCAGATGTGAGCTGAGTAAGGGAACCTTGAGCTGCCCCACGTGCGCATTCCTGACTGAGATGGGTGGAGACGACCCTCTGCTCTCCTGGCTCAGTTCTCATGCTGTAAACAAGTGCCATTTCTGCTGTCTATTTAGTGCTGGGTTTTTAACATTTTTGTGTGAATGAACCAACAATATATATTCAATAAGGTGCTTTCGAAAAGAAACACACGTGAAACAAGACTTTGTATTGACTGGTTGATGACAATGTTGTGGCCAGAGGCTCTCTGGGACTCAATCCTTTTTTTCCTGGAGCAGTGGCTCTGCACCCACTAATTCAGTGTTCACAGAAACTGTATAGTGCACACTTTCCACGAGTGACAAGAATGAACTGAAATTGTTTAGTTTCCTTTCATGGTCACCTCCTCTTTCCACCTGTCTCCTTCTCTTTCCTTTGATATTATCCTCATGACTTGCTCAAGGCCTCCAGGGTTGAAAACAGTGTCTGATAGATAACTGCTCAATGAGTCATGTACCCTCACAAACTAAAACCAAAAACACTCCTGTCTATTATTTCATTCTAAAAATGTACAAAAAAATGACAAGTAAGCTTTGAAATTCACTTTTCCTTCTTGTTTCCCCCCAAATCTGGAATTGATTTTCAGCCCAACAGGGAGGGCCCGTGTGCTCTCTCAAGTCCCCTGGGGTTTGTGTAAGCAGGTAACCAGCAATTTTTGAAAGATGGTTACAGGTGTGGAAGATGTGTCATCTCCAGAAACATGACAGTGAATTTCTGAATTATCAAAAACTTAATTCTTTCTCAAATTGTTAGGATTTTTAAATCATGTTAACTACCCAAACAAGAAGCTGCTGCCATACAGGTTGGTTCCCTGTACACCAACCACAGCTTCACACACAATCATTTTGCTAACCTGTCCTCAATGGACTCAGCTTGTGGGTGTTATCTGCTTCCTCCTGACCCCCTCCCCCGCCCCAGTACACCCACCATAGGAAAAACTAATTAAAGATATGCATATTGTGCCATACTCCTCTTTATAGCTCTTCAACGAGTACTTGCAGAATTGGAATATGTCTGCATATTCTCTACAGGCAGTGATGAATTATGAAATTGTGACTATCTCTCCACACAAAGTTAGTGATGTAGCCACTGCAACCCTTTTTAAGGTGATAACATATTCATTTATTCCAAAATCATTGACCTCATTTCAGAAAAACAGTTATATTTGTGTATAAAATCAACACATGTGCATCTTAAACTTACTCAATGTAATATGTCAATTATATCTCAATAAAGGTTTCAATAAGGACATTTAATACCTATTAAAAGCTCTATAAGCACAATAATCAGTCTTAATAAAAGGTATATAAGTATTATTTTTTAATAGTTTTATTGATCTCAGAGAAGAAGGGAGAGGGAGAGAGTTAGAAACATCAACGTTGAGAGAGAATCATTGATCGGCTGCCTCCTGCATGCCCCCTACTGGGGATGGACCCTGCAACCTGGGCATGTGCCCTGACCAGGAATTGAACCATTACCTCCTGGTTCATAGGTCGACACTCAACCACTGAGCCACGCTGGCCTGGCTATAAGTATTATTTTAAACTTAAAAAGCATAATCTCTAGTCATTTAGACCACTTGACTATCCCAGCAAAGATACTGAAATCTCCCTCTATTGTACAGTATTCTTAGAAACAAAAATATAGAGAGAGAATTTAAAAGGGTGCCATAGTAGCAGTCATGGAGCTCCCCAAAACTCTCACATGTAGTTCCATTAGCTATAGGCAAATGGATATGAAACTAATGTTTTGGTTTCTACTTAGAACATTATTTTTTTTCGATTATAAATGCTCATTGTTGAAAATTTAGAAATACAGAAAAATTATGAGAAAAATATTAATTTTACTATGTCTCTCTAGCTAGGAGGTGGTATTAATATTTTGAAATATATTCTCTTCTATCTCCTTCTACATAAGATATATTTTCAAAATAGATTTTACATCACAATATATGTAGATATATTTTTCATATAATATTACAATCTTATTACCATGATATTAAAACTATTTAGCCCTAACCGGTTTGGCTCAGTGGATAGAGCATCAGTCTGTGGATTCAAGGGTCCCAGGTTCAATTCCGGTCAAGGGCATGTACCTTGGTTGTGGGCACATCCCCAGTAGGAATTGTGCAGGAGGCAGCTGATTGATGTTTCTCTCTCATCGATGTTTCTAACTCTCTATCTCCCTCCCTTCCTCTCTGTAAAAAAATAAATAAAATATATTTTAAAAAAATAAAAATAAATAAAACTATTTAAAGTTCTCCTTTTAATGTCTTATAGTATATCATTCCATATTATAAATATAAAACTGATCTGTATAACCATTACTAGCAAGTTGGTCATATCTTTATAGTAAAAATATATTAAGTATCTTTATCTCTAATTCTATTTTTTTAGAAATTAAACTCCAGGATATTCATTTATGTATATTTTGTACCATACATAAATCTCCAAAAAAAATAGCAAACTCTCTACACAAAACATGTGCAATGAGTTAAAACAGAGATTTAAAATAGATCAGAATTCACATAATTCTACCAAGAACTGTGGGTGTGGTAGATGGTTGTGGTTAAACCCAATTTCACTTATTCTATGATTTTAGATTATAAATAAGAACAACAAATAAACAATATTTTCAACTTAGTCTTTCAGGAGGTATAGAATACTAGGATTAAAAACAAGAAAAGATGAGCTCTCCAATCAAATAGGTGGTTGTCATGCCTATTTCAATGTCAGGGTCAGATTGTTGTCTGTCAGGGTGTACCATTCAAGCATAAGCCAGTGTGGCAGAGCCAACCTTGCTTCCTGGGTCCTCAAATATCTGAGAATGCTGCAAAATCAGAAATATTAGTTAACTGAATAGTGCTTGAGTATTAATTATAGTTAATTGTATTTATTTTTCTGAAAATACACAAGCTATGTATGGTGCTAACAAAAACATAGAATCACACATAGAATCAAGTGTGTAACTCTATGGTGAACTTCTCATGTATCTGTAAAATATGTCATTTAAGAATGCAACTTTTGTCTATGTATTCACCCACTACCAAAGTGACTGGACAGAATGGTCAGAAATGATTGTCAGGGAACCAGGCCACATGCTTATCCATTAATGAGAGAAGCAAGGTTGCTGCCATTCTCCTAAGCACCAAGGCTCATTACAGTGGCCTCAGGAAAGGCACTTACCCTCTGTGTCTCATTTCCATCAGGAGTTGGGGAGGGGGGATCATGATAAGAGTCAGCTCTTGGATCTTGTCTCACAGAGGGCGACTTGGATTTTAGAAGTCGCATGTGAAAACCTTTGATGGAAGGCAGTGTACAAACACTACATTGGCACTGTCTGAGGAATGGCATTACTGTAACCTTGAGCCTTGTAATTGCAAGATCCATGGGTAACTAAATGCCTCTTTCTGTGATTTTTATCTCCCAAGGATGTATTTCCATTTTACTTGGTTAAAAGATCTGGTACCGATGACGTGCTCTACTGTTACTTTTATTTTAAAGCAAGCTCCTCTGGTTTTCTTTAAACATAGAAAGTATCATTAAAATCTCACTTAGAAATAATAGAATTCCCTACAATATAATGGGAACTCAAGGTCTGAGGGGTATATGCAAAGTACTCTTTAAATGAATTCAGCCGGTGTGGCTTTATGTTCTTGTTTTACATTATCTTCTGCATTTCATTGCACTTTTACAAAACTTGTAGATGACACTATTAAAAGCTGATTAAAAGGCACAGTATGAGTCTATCAGTTGCAGAACTCAAGGTAATATCTTATTCCACTAAATAGAGGGGTCATAAAATAGGTTAATGAAAATAATCACCTGGTAGTAGAAAAAATACAAAATCACTATAAGTATCAATAAACCTTGCTGGGAATGTTGGTTTGATATTATCATTAAACCCAATAAAAGTTGTGCAAAGGAATATAATTTTCTTAGCCTGCTTCTCAATTTATTCAAGATATATGTGAAAACATTGTGAAGAAACTTATGGAAGTTTCCTCAGTATATTGATCTATGCATTGTATCATAGCTGGGGAGTGAAGATGGCACTGTTAATTATCACTCAGGCTAAATGACTTCTGAAAATTAGAGATAGATTTTATTGACACTCCAGACACACACACATACACACACACACACACACACACACAATCCTTTACTTCTATATATACGTGATGACATTTCATGATTGTAAATTGTATTTTCAAAGTCATTTCAAGATGCAGAGATAAACTGTGCAATAAAGAAAGTTAAAAACTGAATTTATTATAAATGTAGTTATTCTTATTAGATATATTTTCATGTTTATAATTCTTTAAAAATTATTGATCCTTTCATAGCACATATGGTGCCTCTTTATTTAAGTAGCAGAATATTTGATTAACAAGACTTCTTCACCACAACTATGATGGATAAGTGGGACTCCATTGTGTTTAAAAGCATAACTGTAATTTCAGGCTATGTAAGTCTGCTATTGAAGATAGTGTGTCTGGTAGATATTATATTTAATTACATATTAAGGAAATCAAGAATTCCTTATTGTTGCTACATTACATTTGAGATATGACTTTGAATATCATCAATTATATTCTGGGGTGTGTTTTTTTTTTTTCATTTTAAATTTGAAAGTAAATTTGATCTATTTTCCAGGATTTTTGTGAAGAGTCAACATAGTAACTTTCATGTACTAAAATGGTATAAAAATGTTTGGCTTTAAGTGTAAGATAGAAAGATATGTCATCCAAATAATTAGTCACTCAATTTTAGAAATCTTGCAAATCACCTGACCAAATAAAGATTCAAATATTTTACTGAATTTTATGTGATAAAATATTTCCCTCCACATCAGCTGTCTGTATGATTAAATTAAATTTTTAAATATGTTTTTATTGATATTTTAGAGAGAGAGGAAGGAAGTGAAAGACAGAAACTCATCAATCAGCTGCTTTCTTCTGAGAACCGAGCCCATAACCCGGGCATATGCCCTGACCAGGAGTTGAACCAGTGACCTCTTGGTGCACGGGATGACACTTAGCCACTGAGCCATACTGGCTAGGCTGTCTACATGATCTTAATTATGTCTTTATTTTAATTCTAAATTAAATTTTTCTTAAAAATTTTTTTCAACTCCAATATCAGTGGAAACTATTTTTTCCTAGGGAGCCCCATTTAACTGAGTCAAAGTTCATATTCTCTGACTAATAGAAAATGTAGTTTCTGCCCTAAAATTTGTATAGTTCTCCCTGTGATTTCTGACTCATATTGATCCTCTATTTCACTCTTGCCTGGTCTTATCTCTGCCCTACAATGCCCCACCAGCCTTCTTTCCAAGTTCCTCTGGAACACACATCCCACCAGGCATTTGTATGCTTGGAAACTTTGCTTGGTGGGAGCTGGGGAGTGTATCTGTCCAATGGTCACCCTACCAAGGTGGATGATTCTTTGTAGAGCCCTTAACACCTGTGGTGAGGCTTAGCCTTCCAGTACTGCTCACCTTGCCTCTCTTCTCTATCCTATTCAAAATCTCCATTTATTCCCTACAAGTGAAAGTCTTATTATCTCTTTGTTTTTCTTTTTCCCACCAAGTCAGTTCATCAAGATATGTTGTTTAAAAAAAATGACCATGGATTTGGAAGGGAAATCATGCCATACCCTTAGGAGCAGAGAGAGCTATAATCAGTTATAATTTTAGACAGCATTTAAAAAAATATCAATATTTCAAAATAAATAATTGAGTGATTTTTACTTTAAACCATGTATCTAAAAGATGAATTTTTGGAAACAAAACTCTATACTTCTTTCTCACACTTTGTCCAAGGCTTTAATTCCCTAAGCATTTTGACTCTATTTGTGCATTTTATGTTCAACACCCCCTTCTCTCACCTAGATCCATGCTTCCTCCTGGAACTTATTCTAAAGACTGACCTACACAGTTTCTTCTAGATTCTACCAGGTACAGACAGAATGAACGGATGGTGCTTCTATAAATGTGTTCCCCAATGGACCCTTCTCTACAGGATTTATGAGAATGCATCTGCTCTTGGAGTTAGGCAGCCCCTATAAATGAGCTTTGTGGCAGCTATAGAGTGAACTCCACAAAGATGACATCACACTGCCCCCACCGCAGACCCTGCCTCCAGCTTACCTGTCCTTCCTGTGAGACAGGGGGGCTCTCTTCCCATCCCACTGAAGTATGAGGATGTCACACATGGCTCAATTACCCCATGGTCTAGATTTTAAAACTTCAGTGAAGCAAAATTTCTCAAAAAGAAAACGAACAAAACAATAAAAAAATATGGTGTCTCAAAGAAGGTGATGGCAGAATCACATAAGTCAGAATGCCAGAAGGTAAAATGGCACTCCTTATTGGACGAGAGGTACAGATGATCCCTGTGGAGTCCTGGGCCTTTCTATTCCATAGATTTAATTCAATTACTTGTTAAGGGTGATGTAATGGTTTGACTGGTGTGATATCTTTATCTACTTTTGTCGATATTTAAGACACCAGCTACTACCAAGCCTCACATAAAAATATTGTCCTATGTACAGAGGTATCTTTCTCTTTTATATGCATTTATTTTTATTTATTTTAAAGCATTCCCTGAGGAAATTACTATTGAGATTTAGTTGGGATGGAAGTGTTTCAAGTATCAAGGTTATGTAGCTATATTTCAATCATTATTGTGACTGTAGATAAGATAATTTTTCTGATGAGTCTGCTATAGGTTAGCTGGTCTGCAGTGCAGGTCACACCTCATAAAATCTCTAAGGGATGGAAATATTTCTTTCAGTTTCACTGAGGAGTATACTAGATATTATATGCAAAGGCAGAAAGGGATTATTTAGCTTGTTGTTGAAGAAAGAAATAAAAAATGGTGGGGTTGGGCTCTGGCTTGCTCTAACTATTCCCTGAAAGCAAAACCATTTGGGAAATTCATTCAGCACTTCTAGGCTCACTATGTGCATTTATCCAATTATTGTTTCAGAGCACCAAAAATATACCAATAGATTAAAATACTGTGGTTTTCCAATCATAGCCTTTTTTTAGTGAGCTAAAATTACCTTTAAAATATTTGCACTAAAGATTGCTAAACTATGAAATTCAGAACAAGAAAACCACTTATTCATAAAATTTGATTTAGTAGGAAAATAAAACAACATGCACTTCCAATCCTGTTTCCGTTCTAACATTTAAAAGACTGAGGGCAGCTATTATCAGACAGGGATACCGCCCTGTGTTTCTATTTCCTTTCTTTAAATGAGGAATGCAAGATCTGTTTCTAATCCAAAGGATTCCATTGGCACACATGATAAACCCAGCACAACAATGTTGAGTATGGAACATATTGCTAGGCTCTTAGCAATAATTTGCCATTGTTAAAGGTTTTCTTGGTTCTAAGGGTGGTTAATGTCTAAAGAATTAGATCCACTCATCCACAAGCCCTAAAATTAACAAAAAGGATTCTACAACACAGATTTATCCTGAGCAGAACAAAGAAAGGACAAGCAGAGCCCCTGCTTGGGAAACAGAATGGTGGCTGAGAACCCCTGCACCACCTGCTTCCTCTAGAAAGTCCAGTCTTCCTAGAAAACCCCACAGTGTTCAATTTAAAAATGGCAGCTCAGAGGAAACATTTTTAAAATAAATTAAACATATTATCCAGTCCAAGATTATTAGTAGGAAGATGAGTTGTAGGTATTATAGGTAGCTTTTTGCTTGATTGTTTATTTTGTTTTCTTCTTTGTCTCAAAGGCACAATGGCAATCATAGATTTTCTAAAATACTTGTGAAAGCTTGGAAAAAGTAAAAGGACTAGATCAGCAGAGACACTAAATATTGGCCCAGTTTCAAAACAAGATAAAGAATATACACTAAAATTACACAGCGGTTAGTTTAATGTAAGTATGGTAAAATTATGGATAGTGAGATATAAGTTACTCTCTATTTCTTAAATTATATATTGTTAATCTATGCAGCCCATCATTAGGTTAATCAATACCAAATAAGTTAGGACAGACTTCATTTGAATTTCTATTGCTAATGTAACAGATCACAGAAAAGCCATGTAAATATTGATTTATTTTTTCAAGATACTGGAAAGTAAGCTCAGGATATACTTGTCCTAAGATGACATACACTGTAAGTGGGCAGATGTTGGGTAAGTGCTAGATCACAGGTTTCTGACTGAATGCCTCAAGCGGGGTCACTTGGGATTGATTGATCTCTTAGGGTTTCTTATTTTCCAGCAGCAGCAACTAATTGGCCAAAATAAACAAAGTAAAGAAATAAATGGTAAATATATTGGGGAGTTAGCTCAGAAATTCCTGGTTAATAAGAAACATCTTTAAAGTTGTTTCTTGCAACCAGAAACACCAATCAGAAAAGATATATGCACCCATATGTTCATAGCAGCACAATTCACCATAGCTAAGATCTGGAAACAGCCTAAGTGCCCATCAATAGATGAATAGATTAGAAAACTGTGGTACATCTACACGATGGAATACTATGCTGCTGTAAAAAAGAAGGAACTCTTACAATTTGCAATGGCATGGATGGAGCTGGAGAGCATTATGCTAAGTGAAATAAGCCAGTCAATGAAGGAAAAATACCACATGATCTCACTCATTCATGGATAATAGAGACCATTATAAACTTTTGAACAATAATAGATACAGAGGCAGAGCTGCCTCACACAGATTGTCAAACTGCAGCGGGAAGGGTGGGGAGGGTTGGGGGGCAGGAGGGAGGGGGAGTAAGAGATCAACCGAAGGACTTGTATGCATGCATATGAGCATAACCAATGGACATAAGACACTGAGGGGTAGGGGAAGCCAGGGTATTGTCAAGGGCCGGGAAAAAAAAGGACACATATGTAATACCCTTTGTAATGCTTTAAGCAATTAAAAAATAAATAAATAAAGTTGTTTCTTGCATGGTATCTTACAAGTTAGTTCCTACTAATATTTATTAAGCTAAAAAGTAGGGGAGAAACAAAGGAATAATGGAAACATTCTAAGATAATCATTCTTTTGGATAAATGTTTGATAAACTCTTTAGATGATATTTAGGTTTGTAATACCACCTCTATTCAGATAAGCTTGTGTTAAATTTCCCAAATATATGATTTTAAAAAGTTTGAAGGAAGTGAGGGTACTCTAAATGTTTTGCTCTACTGAAAACAAATAGCTTAAATCTTGCCTGCTTCCACTTCTGATGTTATTTTCCTAATCCTTGCCTTTACTGCTTAGGTATAATTTAAGCAGTAGTTTAAATTCAAGCCACCACGGGCTGGGATAAATACATCTTCAGCTGCATGCGATATAGGGAACCAGCATGTGAGAATGGACTACAGAAGGCAATGTCTATAGAAAAAGAATTGACAGAAGTTATTTGAGTTTGAGAAGCACACATGGAGATTTTTCTTCTAAGGCCATTTTGATTAATCTAATCCACCACAACAAATTCACAATTCAATATGAGAGGTAAGGGTGCCTGAAGATGCCCTTTACTATCATCCAAGGGGAAAAATATGTCTAAGTAAGAGATGAAAACATGGCAAGCCTAAGTAGGGTGATAAGGATCTGAACTGTGGCTGGCGTGATAATGTGCAAGTGACAGCTCCTGGGAGAAGATGAGGGCACCCCGTGTTCTCACTGCTCACAAGGACTGGGTCAGACTTTCTACAGTAAATGCATTCTTTCCAATAATATCAGCAAGGGAGCAGAAGGTCTGCATGCTTATATTACACGCCCAAATCAGCACCTGCAGAGATTTATTTATTAAAGAGAAATTGTGTCTTCTGAGTAATTATGCCCTCAGGTTTTCTTGTAATGTTCCTGGAAGAATTTTGTTCAACTTCTGAAAAGTAATCATTTCAATTTGCACTAGAAATAAAATAAGAGAAGAAACAATTAAAAAAGAATGTGGAATAAATATAGATTAACTGAGGAAAGGTGTATTATCATTCTTTTGTTTTGCAGTTGGTTATGCTTAGTTTCCTTTAATGGTCTAAAATATGTTTTTTTCTTCTGAATGTTCTCAAATCCTCTCAAGTTTTCTCTATCCATATCTCCACCTATCCTTCTATCCATCCACACATTGAATACACTGTATTGTCAGGCATTGAACTGAGTATTCTAACAGTAGTAAACACATATACTTTTAGGCTCATGAAGACACAGACATTATATAATGCACATAAATCCACATATTACTCGAGTATCATAAAGGCGATAAGCATCATGAAGGAAACAATCAGATAGTATGAAAACATTATATATAAGAACATGTAATATTTGGAGAGTGTCAGAAACAAGGTCAAGCTATCTCTGGGGTGAATGGATGAAGCAACATTTAAACTCAGACCTATAGGTGTGGAAGTCAGAGTATCCCAGACAATATAAAAGCATGGGGAATGCTGCGAAGCAAAGACAATCTTAACATGTTCAAGAAACTGAATGAAGACAGCTCTGCTAAGATTCAAAGAGCAGTGGGAACTGAGATGGTAGGAAAGGTAAGGCACAGAGAGGAGAGGGGTCTGATCAGAGACCTTGGGGTCTGGTCAACCACAGAAAATTCTTTATTTTATTAAAAATGAAGATTGAAACAGTTGGAGGTTGTGAATGTACTTGGGCAATGTCTCCCAAGTCTAATATACATATATAAGACTGAAAGTAAAGTCTGGCTCCCACAAAAAAAAAAAAAATCCTGAATAAGATCAAAGCAGGAAAATGAGCTAGCAGTTTGAGGAAGGCAGAAGGGTGGTGAGACTGAGCTGAGTCTGCAGACCTTGATGGCCAAGCCAACTGTCCCAGTGATGGACTGAATTCCAGAACCAAGGTAAACGGACATGGAACCCTGGTTCTGATCTATGCAGTTGGGTATAAAGATATGCCATTTTGAAAGCTAGGAGTGTGGAGTTTATTTATAAAGATCTAAAATTCAGCTCTGGTCCAGCCAGCATGTCTCAGTGGTTGAATATCAACCTATTAATTAGGAGGTCATGGTTAGATTCCAGGTCAGGGCACATGCCCAGGTTGCAGGCTCAATCCCCAGTGTGGGATGTGCAGGAGGCAGCTGATCAATGATTCTCTCTCTCCCTCTCCCTTCCACTGTGAAATCAATATATATAAATATATATAAAGTTCAGCTCTGACATATGATGTTTAAAATGTCTGAAAAAAGTCCAGACCCAAGTAAATATGCAAAGTAGGCAACAATTGAAAATTGAATATATAATTCTGGAGTGAAGGTAAAAGGTCTGTGCTGGAGGGCACATTTAGTGTGGGTTACATCATTTATAAAATATGTTCAAGTCTCTAACTTATAATAACTAATGATGCCATTAGTTTACCTCATTAGCCAAGAGATAAGGAAAATTTTTCAGATAAGAAATTTTATTGTTTGCTGAAAATGTCAATTAGAATAAATGTCCCTTACCCTTAAACTAGGATCATTCATCAAAATATGAGAAGACTTTGGAAGCTGTATGCCTCCCTACCTATGTTCTGATTGTGCACGGTCTTTGTCTTCATCTGCTCAGATTGCTATAACAAATTATCATAGACTAGGCAGCTTAAACAACAGAAACATTTATTTCTCAAAGTCCTGGACATTGAAAGTCAAAGATCAGGATGCCCATATGATTAGTGTCTGGGGAGGGCTCTCTTTTTGGTTTACAGACAGTCACCTTCTCATCGTGGCCTTATGTGGCAGCGAGCAAAGAGAGGAAGCAGGATCTCTGGATGTCACTAATCCCATCAAGAAGACTCCTCCCTCAGAATCTAATCACCTCCCATCTCCTAGTCCATGGTGGTCTTCATGACAGATATCTGGTTTCTGTTCTCATATGATTATCTATATCCTCAGGGATGTGGCCTAGTTGTCTTTTATGTAGCTAAATTGACACTTTTATAAAAAGGAAAAGTCAAAATCTATATTTTTCTGTGGAATTTCCCATTTGAAAAGTCATCATGAGTCAGGTATTATTCTGTATTGCTCACCTGGCACAGGGCTCAGAGAGCTGAGTTAAACTAATCAAAACACTGATGAGGAACCCTGAAGCCATCATTTCAAAGCAACATCATGGTATGGTGTTACTGTAGAAAATGATATTGTTATGTTATGGAAACATATTTTTTTCTTGATGGACAGCTTTTCAGTAAATAAAAATAGGAAAGTGGACACACATTATTAATCACTTATTATATGCCAGGCACTGTGTGGGCTCTTTGTGAAATCAGTCAATCCTGAGCTGGGAGCTCTCATAGGGATGGGATAGGGTGGTGAACGAGGAGACAATATCTTACCCCAAGGGATTTCCATCACAGTGAGACACTCAGAGAGTGCAAGGTAAACATGTCATGAGAGATAGCCTATGCTTCATCACAAATTCGATGAGCAAAAATAAAGCAGGATGAGGATAGAATTTGATATGTTGCTCAGGACAACCCTATCAGAGGTAGATTCACATTGACAGAGGCTGAGAGGACAGCAAGCCAGCCACAGAGAGTCCACTTTTCAGTGGCACAAAGAATGAATGGGATTGCAGATTTTTTTGGAGCATGGCTACCTGAAGGGTCTCTAGAAAGATAGAGGCGATATGAATGGGCAATGCTTTTATCAGGTATGCCTAGGTGAGGGAAAGAATTGGATTATTGAAGGCAGGGAAATAAAGGAAGAGAGGACAGTGGGTCATAGCTGAAGTGGGACACTGAAGTCAACAAGAATGAGGCCCTTATTGATTGAAGTGCAGCTAAAGGAGAATGTGAGGATCTTTGCCTTGTTCCAGAGAATAAAAAGGAATAAGTCAGTCAGAGAAAGACAAGCACCTTATGATGTCACTTATACATGGAATTTAATGAATAAACTGAACTACCAAGCAAAATGGAGACAGATTCCTAGATAGAGAGCAGGCAGGCAGCTCTGGTAGGGGGAGAGGTGGACAATGGAGGGATTGAGCAAAAAAAGAGAGAGAGAGAGAGAGAGAGAGAGAGAGAGAGAACTCATAAACATGGACAACAGTGTGATTTCAGGGGGAGGGATATGGGTGGAAGTGGAAGAGGGCATAGAGAGGATAAATGGTGATGGAAAAAATTAAATTTAAAAAGAGAATACAAAAGAAGCAAGATCAGATCTTGACATACTTTGTTTAGTTTTTACATATCTGTTTCACCCATCTGAGTCAATATCTTGCATTGAGGGGGAAATGGTGACTTGTGTGGGCTTCTGAGGGGGAGAGATCCTCAGAGCAAGACGATACCACCTCAGGAGAACTCTCAGAGACTATTCCTATTCTTCCTTGTTTTCTCAATAATTTTAATAGTTATATCTTTTAATGCATTGAGTGTCTGTCCTAATCATAACCTTTTATCTTAAAATAGTAATCACAAATTTGCTCACTAAATATGTAATCAGAATTCCTTCACCCTGTTGGATGCCATATTAAGAAAAACAATAAGAAATTAATAATACAACTAGCAAAATTTTGTATGAGAAATTATTTTTCTTACTATGGTAAAAAGGATGTTATATATTAAAATCACATAGTTTATATAATTTACATATATCTTTATTTTTTAACTGGGAAATTTTCTCATAATGATACTTGGTCTCCAAGATCTTGTTGTAGATATTCTTTCTCAACCATACATTATATTTTAAGTACTTACCTTGAAAAAAAAACAACAAAAAACAGCCAAAGAAATACTTCCTTGGTAAACTCGGGGGAATCAGATGTTTTCATACCCACACAAGTATTTTAATGTACAATACATAATTACAAACACCATCTTTCCCTGTCACAGAAGTTCCCTGTAACCTTTTCTAAATCATGTGTACTCATCCAGCACATTCAGAGCTATTTAGAAACCAAATGAAGTAATCACTGATTTATTTGTTTCTCAAACAATGTGTAATTTAAAATCCCAATCACATCGATTTTCCACATCAAACAGTAGGAGAAACTTCACTCCTCGTTTAAGTATAATTGTGTATGTGCAATGAACTCTCAAACCATGACATGAAAAAGGATAGGATATTTTAGTGCTACTGAATAGGGGACAAATTTCTTCACTTCAGCTACTTATTTTTAGCTTGAAGATGCTCTGATTGCTTATTGAAAAATTCTGCAAAACTTCAAGAAACATTAGGGGACACTGCTCAGATGCAGAACTGAAAGGCTCTCAGGCACACACGCACAGTAGTGGGCATGGGACACAAAAATTGCCAAACATTTCAACGGTTTATATTTGCTCATTTTCAAAGGCATAAGTTAATGCATGTAAGGTTAAACTACATGAAAAATATGAATTTGAAGGAATCCATTCAGACAATAACATTGATCTTTTTTAAGATTCTGGACATATCATTTAAGATCAAAATTAACAGAAAGAACTCAGTTGGCATGGCTCAGTGGTTGAGGGTCAACCTATGTACCAGGTCAGGGTTCTATTCCTGGTCAAAGCACACACCCAGGTTGCAAGCTCTATTCTCAGTGGGGGGTGTGCAAGAGGCAGCCAATCAATGATTCTCTCTCATCATTGATGTTTCTATCTCTCTTTCCCTCTCCTTCCCTCTCTGAAATCAATAAAAATATATTTTAAAAAATTAATGGAAAGAATAGTAATGCATGTGTATTATTTCATCTACTTTATTTACCAGTTGATTTTTACATCTTAATAATGCTAATGTTTTATTAAAATGTAATGTTTAAGATCTTCATTACCATCAAAAGATCCATCCACACATTGAATACCCTGTAAAGGATACAAACAGTATCCGTTAGAGATGACATGTCATTTGGTTAAGAAAGGAGATTACCTTTAGTTTTCATAATAACAGTTTGGCTTCCACAAAAAAACAAACACTGAACTTATTGTTGTCTCTAACAACATAGTGTTTTTCTTTTGCCCATTTTAACCTGAAATAGCAAAATTAACAATGCCTTTAATCTCACATTTAATGTATTCTTAATTTTGAAAACTCACATTGGGGTAGTAAACATTTGCTTACACAAGTGAGTCCCTTCCTGTCTGCCCTTCTGATTATTTTTCAGCTAAATGATGTTCACCTCCTCTTCAGAGAGTACAGTTGCCTTTGGTTCAACTTCAAGGTCACCAGTCTCTCATCCTGCGTGGCTGCAGAGCTCAGCAGAGGCGTCCACTTTTGATTCTGTTACTTGCAGAAAATAAGTGATGAGCAGGTAGGGCATTTTTCAGCAAGCAGCCAGACATCCTGCCCCTCTCCATTCTCCCTCTGGAATCTGAAACTATACAATGTTTACTAACTTAATTTTCTCCCTAAAAAATATAATGAGTGCAGTTGTCTCCTCTATGGAAAACCATGGTTGCAACAGCATCAGCATCATCATGGTTAACAGTTAGTATATATTGGGTGGTTATTAAGTGCCATGTAATATTCTATGTATTTGCATATAGACTCTCCATTATTCCTCATGCTACCCCTGTATGAGTCTATTCTTATCTCTATTCTATAAAGGAGGAAGCTTGAGGTTCAGAGAGGCTGAGTAACTTGTCTAAGTCACACAGCTGGTAGGTGCAGACCAGATTTTGAACCTGACTCTATTCCACTGCATTCAGATTATCAGCTCATTGGGAGATAAGGCAAGCAGAGCTGAGGTTTTGATTGTCAAGTTGGACAGGGCTTATTTTCTGATAAGAAATTGGATCCCAGGAAGTGAAAATGGCCTTGACTCTCCTTCAGTGGAGACCAGTGGGCTCAAAGCCATCTGGGAGTCCCCTAAGGTGGGCCAATTTCTCTCCAGATTCCCACGGGTTCTGTGCCTGACAAAGGTCTCAGCAACACTTTGCCTGAGAACCTGGCCACGTGATGACATGTTTAACCAGCAGCAATAGGCCTGCAGGCTGAAGGCCCTTCCACCCAGGGCTCTGTGCTAATGGTTGAGGAAACGGGTCATATCCACTACCCCTCAAGCACACATGTTCATTCTAGAGGGAGGAGATGGCTGAGCCTGGGGGGTTCAGTTGAACCCCTCCCTGTTTGGGGTTCCCAGAATCTTCTCAGAAGTCCATGGGTAGCCACAGTACATTTGAGAGCAGTCAACCCAGCAGACTGTACCAGGAGGGCCTTCCAAAAAACACACACTAATTTAGGGAAATGTCATATGTAACCTTTTGTGCTGATGAGAGTGAACTAAACTCATTACTGTGGGCAGCTTCAGAAGAGAGCGAGTATCAGCCCAGTGTGCAAACTGCCCTGACTTCCAGATAACTTCTCTATGATGGTGACATAATGCAAGTGCCCCCAATGGCCCCACAGGGAACTCTTCCACTCAAAAATATTATCATCTGCACAGTTTTACCCAAAGTTCAACATGCTTTCCAGTCAAAGCTGCCTAAAGAGATTCAGAGCATGTGGCCCTTGCACCTAAGCTGGCTACATCTTAGCTCAGGAATGGAGCATGCCCAGAGGCTTGTCTCCTTTCTCAAATGCATTGAGCCTCTCTGAGTTGCTCCTGGCAGATCCCTAAAAAGAGATGTGGTTTTGGTTCTGAGAAAAGGAAGCAGTTTTTACCATAAGAAAGATTTGTTTGCTTTGTGTTTGTTTCCATTTGCAGTGATGTAACGAAGCATTTCAGTAGCCCCACAGCATAGACAAATCATGGGAGGGGTGCAGAACTCCACACTGTGGGGAGAAATCAGTGAGCCCGCAAATATCTTCTTGTGAGTCACTGCCCTAGTTGCCCTGCAGGCTCAGTGCCACTGAACTCATGATGGCCTTTCTGGTTCCCACATTCCAGAAACTTACTTTTGGGAACAATGACACCCTCAAGAGGCACCACCAACCTTTGCTGCCTGGTTGTGGGTTCATTCATCATCTTCCTTCCCCTGGGTCTGGACTAAAAACACAGTCATGTGCCCTTCCCTCCCTCAGGGTCAACTGGTCAATGTGGCCTGCCCATTCTGTCCTCCAAACCCCTCCTGTCACTTCTTACTTTTTTAATCCTACAGGCACTGCCTGAAGACCTGAGACAACAGCCCGACTACAAATGCTCCTACCGCACATTTATTTGCTTTACCCACTGTCCGACTCCACCTGCAAAGTGCACTTCACCAACCCCTTTGTCTTCCCTGAAAATGACTCTTCTTGTGCACATCCCTGCCATTCCTAGCACCCCTGGTTTTCCTCCTTGGGAGAGTCCTCATCCTGCAAGACTCCCCTGTTCTGGGGCAGACATTCCTGAATTTACCAAGCAAATTCTCTTTTCTTCCTCAACATCACACAAGGGCCATCCAGCCCAAATCATTCTGCTAATGAGTACTTCGCAAAGAATTTAGCACAAAGTAACAGATTAATCAATAAGAACCTGTCCTTATTCTCACTGTTGATGTTGTTGCAATCATTGCTTTTTTACTATTTCACCAGAGGCCCACTGTTGCTCAGTCTGCGTCATAGCGACCAGTCATTCCACTGTTTGGTCAATTTGCATATTACTCTTTTATTATATAGCATATCTCCTTCCTTTGCTGGTTTTGGTAGATTTTTTTTTTAACTGAAGAAAAATCACTCATCTCTATTACCATAATTTCATAAGAAAAGGAGTCTAGTGCCACATTCACTATCTGGTTAAGAAAGAATGAACACCACACAAGTAAATTTAATAAAGATTTATTTTTGACCTAATCATTGTGGAGATGTGTTAACTTCACCTTTATATATTTCATGCTATTTAGGGAGAAAGAGCAAAATCAAGCATTATTAACTCCAGTTGAGAATAGACAGTCAAATAGATAAAATTTCATTGCTTATGATTCAATTTTATTTTTATGCTAAAGTCAGCTAGATGGGGAAGAGGCTATATCCATAGCCTGAGGAATAATGTCCCTCCAATCAAATCAGCCTGGAAAGAGCTAATGGCAATCAGGATTTTTAAAAGTAACATTAAAAACCCAAGTGGCCAAAGTTGAACTTATCATCACTGGGAAAGCTTGTAAAAGAAAACAAGGTTACTAATTGTCAATATTCTCATTCCTTTCTATACTCTATACATCAGCACACAAACTCATTAAGGAATGTTATGACTTAGATCAAAATTGCATGTTTCTTAAAACTGTATACTCAAAAGAATACAGATCAGAAAAAGAGCAGGCGACCTCCAGCCCTGCTTCTCCTTTATTTGACCTCTGAGTCAGTAACCCAAGGGGGCCCGGAGCTTGAGCTGAGAATTATCTAGGTTGTCGGTAAATTAGATCACGGAACTGCTGTCAGTGGCAGGACTTCTCGTCAGATTCCGTTTCTGGTTGTTCCTGACGGAGTCATCATGGTTGTTTTGGAGTCTAAATAAATACAATTAGAAGTGGTGATTTCATTTAAAAAAAAGAAATATCCAAAGTAGCAGGTGAAAGGCAGAAAACTGTCTCCTGAGCTGGGGAAGGGACAGTGGGGGATGTGCCGTGCTGGCTGAGTTGACTGTGATTTATAATCAATATTAACCACATCACACACAGGAGGTGCCGTTTGTAGAAAAAAAAAAGAGTTAGAGCTGTACTTCTTTTATCCCAGGAAGGTCATAATAAGATGGGTGAGATGACGAGAAAAATTGATGGAAGGTAGGGGGTTTGACAATAGAGAAAAATACCTCTGTTCTGGTGAGGAATTCTCTCCAGCAATCTTGCAAAAGGACTGACCTCTGCTGTAAATTTGCTTGAGAACTAGAATGGAAAGTTTAAATGAGATTTTTAGTGATTTCTGGTCTCACTGAGAGCTGGAAAATGACAATTATTCAATTTAAGAGGCTTTCTGCCTGAAAAAGGTAGACGGAGCCCCTGGTTTGATGGCCTGATGGACTAATGCAGCCGTCTGTCGCCTCCTTGTCCCAGAAAACACCAGTTCTAAACACTGCTAATCATGTCAACACACGTGTTCCCTGTGTGTAGTAATGAAGGGCTCCCAGAATCGATCCTGATTGCAGGGAGGGAGGGAGGGAGGAAATGGAGTTAACCCTCCCAGGGGAGTGTTCAGGAAGACGGATGGAAGTCATTTCACCAAGTAAAATCCCCACAGAAACTCTAAACCTGTCTCAGTGTTGCCTGAGTTTGCATGTCCTTGTTACTGGAGGCCCACAGATTTGTTGTGAATGCATTTTGAAGCTCCGTAATGTATCTCGGACGCAGAACACTCAGCCATCCATACAGGACAGACATTCTAACAACAGCACAGAGAAGCAGCACACGGGCCATGCAACAGAGGTCTCCTGTGGATGCACGGCACCCAGGTTAGACACAGGACTGCGCAGTGAACAGGTGAGATTCTAACACTTTGAGATGCTTCACAAAACATGTGTGTGCGTAATGTGGTCTCTAACACCACAGTCACCTGGGAAGGATAGGATTATAGTTTTCTAGTCTCGGATATCCCATGCATGTAGAGGATTCTATTTTCTTGAAATCAGCCATAGAGAAATTAGTATTCCTTTCTTTGGCCATGACTTTCATGAACGTGAAGTTTGTAAAGCTCCTGTATGTATAGAAACAGATTTAGGTGCAGGAGCAGTGCAGGACCAGGAGCAGGAGCAGTTGTAGGTAGAGGTACAGGTGTAGGCATAGGTAAAGGTATACTTCATTTAGATATAGATAGATACAGATACTGATGTGAATATAAATCAGTACTGATATGCTATTGATATAGATATTGATACTATTATATTTATATAGATATGAGAATAAAGATAAATATAGGTATTGATTTAGATATTATATTGTTATAGACATTTATATAGATAGGTATAGATATACAGAAATATTGATATGATGTATAGGTATGATGTACATATATTGATATAGAGATTGATATAGGTAGAAATATAAATATAGATATTGTTTTGATGTATGTATTGATACTAATATAAGTGGATATAGATATATAGATATAAATAAATGCAGATATAGGTATTGGTTTATCTATAGATACTGATACAGATACATATGTAGATATAGTTAGCCATTCAAATCAACAAAATTTTCATTAAACTTCCACGATATTCAGTGTACAAAACTAAAACCATGAGCAGATGAAGAAAAATGCAGTTCAATCCTTACTCAGATGTTGCTAACAATATAATAAAGGCAACTTGGGGGAAAAAGAACGGGTTTATTCATAAAGTAATCATATGATTACTGGAATTATTTTGCACCTTGATAACAAAATCTGTATCTGAGAAAAGCCCATCACTACAAAAGTCTAGGCAAGCCATTGCTACCTGTCCTACCAGAGGGCCCTTCAGTCTGAACATTTCTCTGGCTCCCATTAAGACATTAGCACTCCCTTTCATGACAGACACTGGGCCTCAATACCCACCTAGGTTGGCAGGTGGGTATATCTGACCTCCAACCCTTGACTTGGAAACAAAAGGAGCAGATTGGAACTGGCTGACACTGTTGGCCAGAAGCCACTTGACCTCTTTCCTGGGCTTAGCCATCACTCCCCTTGGGCCAGACACCCTTTCTAGCTCTCATCCATCCCCAACTCCCTCTTTGGGACATTTAAATATCAGGACAAGCATCAATTCTATTTTCCCAATAGTAAAATTATATTTGCAATGTTTGATAATGCTGCTCCATTTAAGAAAATAGATGAGTGCAATGGGTGAGGCCATAGATGATCATGACCCAAAGTCCATGGCCATCCGAGTTAAGGGTTATAATCACAGGCAAAATACTCTCACTGACAATCACTCAGCAAACCCACTCACACCACACGAGTGTCAGAATATATATTTTCATTGTTTTTTTATAGAAGTGCACAAAAATGCATGACACGTCCAAATACCCCTTGGTTAGAAGTATTTGGGTCATGCTAATAGTGTTTCTTTAATCCAACAATGAGAACTCTTATGACAAAAAACAATTGTCTACCTTGGAGGAAAAGTTCTATGAGTTAGGAAATGAGTCCTGAGGTAAAGAAAAGCTTCTGGAATGTTAAATATATACTTTATTGGTAACATTTGGTAACTTTACTTGTATTTGTAGTGTGTGCATGTGCACACACACACACATGCACAGTAGCTATAACATATAGGCACTCTCCTCAGATGCTTCATGGTGTGTTTTGAAATATTATTTTTTCATTAAACCACCCAACAACTCTGTGGAGTAAAAATTATTAGTAAATGATAGAGATGGGAACTTGAAGCTCAAAAACACCCAATAACATGCCAAAGTCACAGAGCTTGTGATGGTCAGAATCATGATTTTTAAATCCAATTGTAACAGATTTTAACCCCAGGTTCTTAGCCTCAACTATGATGGCTGTTTGGTTCAGTAAGAGAAGTTCGTCTCTTCTCTCCCCTCTCTGAGGTCCATGCATTACCCTAGTCAGCTAATTGAGACTTCAAAAAAGGTTCTACTAGCTGAACATCACAGCTCACACAGAGCCACCTCCTCCTCCTACCACCTTCCGAGTAGTTTTTCTCTCCTGGCTTCAAGAAGAGGGGTGAAAGTCTCAGGAATGGTGGCTAGACCAAGGTGCTATTTAGAAAGTCATGCTATTTAGAAAAAAAGCTTTGCCAATAAGTGGTGCCTAGTATAGTCCTCAAAAGATGGCAAATAAAAGTCATACCTAAGCATTTCTTATGCTTTAGTGCAACACCCTCCAAAAATTGTATGCATTGTAGAAACCCAGAGCATTACCTTTGAACATTCACTTAAAGCTATCTCTGGAGCTCTTCATCAAAAGCAATGGAGATGGGAGTTTAACGAGGACTTTTAAGTCCCATCTGTTCTGTGAAGCTGCAGCCATCTCAGCCTGCAGTCGGCGTGGAGTGTGGCAAACGTTATTCTACAACACCCTTTATGCAACATCGATGCACTCGCAATCCAGTAATGAAGTGCCATTGAGCATCTGTCTGTATCGCCATGCAGTGTGAGGACCGCATTTCCAAAGAAGGGTCTCCAACATCTGGTTGAAATGAACTGTGTAATTTGAGCATTTTTTTATATCTTTATTTTGCCAAAAGAGAGATGCATTTCATGTAATGATAGCTTATTTTTTAACCCCAGACTTACCTGAAATGGTAACCACGTTGCAAATTGTCTTTAAGGCTCATGTATATTTTAGGAACTAGCCACAGGAAGCCCCCGGCCAACCAAGCTTCAGAGCATCTTTGTCTCCACTGAACACCAACAGCAAAGGATCTCAACTTCCTGGTGGCCATTTGAAGGAGAAGTGTCACAACAACATCAATGTTTTCTTCCCAGAGTCTCTCTGGTTTTATTATGTTTTTTTAATCACAGAAATGTAAACTCATATCAATGCTTTCTGCCCATGGTCTCATCACATCTAAAAGATGGGTGTCTATGCAGAAGAGAGTCTTGACTCTAGTCTAGAGGAAAACCACAGCTGAGCTCAGATGGGGTTCAAGAATTGAGGACTGTCCCTTTCTGGAGCAGGTAAAATGCTCCGTGCCTTGACTGGTCTGTCCAACCGCTGTCATGGTGGCCAGGTTCTCTTGCACCAGAAAACATGACAGGCATTTGAGGGAGGTCAATACTGTCCCCACTGTCATGGGGTCAACCTACCAGTCATTGTGGGTTGTACACCAGGGATCCTGTTTCACAGAAGTGCAGCGAGGGTGGTGCACTTGGCTTGTCTTTCCCTTGAGGCTCCGGGGAAAATCCTGTGGAGCACAGTGGGAAGTAGTCTGTGATTCCTTCCTGTCACAGTTCTGGAGGAAAAGTAGCTGCCCTGACTTTTCAGAAAGGCTTCCCCCTGAACTGAATGGGATGCCCAGCAAGCCATGAGCTAGCATTGCAGTCACACTGAGGGTCACAGACCACCTCCAACGGACTCTTTGAACATCAGTGAGCTCTCCTTCCCTTCCCACTTTGGGCATCACCATACTCAGTGAAATGTCCACTGTGTGGTCATTGTTTCCACCTGGGATCCGAGCAGCAAGTGACCCTTCAGCAGGTCCCAGTTTTTCATGTAATCAGTTCTGATTACACAGAAGCAATTCCTAGTCCTTCCACGGCCAGGCCTGGACCATGCCAGGCTATTACCATGGAGGTCGTGGCATCCTCAGTCGTATGTGGTGTGGCATATCAGGGAAGTGGGCAGTGCAAAAGCTAACAGGCATACATTTTTTGAATGCCCCAAAGTTTGAGAATTCTGAGATTTAATATTCACCAAAGCTTCCTTGACACTTTTATGGGAGACGATTTCTCCAAAGGAAGTAAAAATGTATTTTTGCTTTAAATATATTTTAATCACATGTTTGTTATAAATGTTTATTATTTTTTATTGTTTAAAGTATTACAAATAGTAGTACATCTGTCTCCTTTTTAGACACTGGGAGGGGGGTGAGGGCATGTGCCGGGGGGTAGGGAAGGCGGGGGGAAGGTCAATTGTGATAAATGTCTTTATAGGCATTTGAACTAAGAAAAATTGTGGTGATGATCCACAGCATTGGCAGCAGATAGAAGGGTATGGCTGAATGCTATTTGCTGGGTGCCTTATATATGTGTATAAGAGGTTCTCTATCATTTTGTCTACAATGTTATAAACTCAGTAACATTATATTTCACTGGTGATAAAGGTTAAACTCAACCCCCAGCCAACCAATGACAGAGCAAAGATTTAAACTCAGACCTATCCCATTGCAATGCTATATTCCTGTTTTTATACATAAATGAAAATTCTTTTAGCTAAGGATTGGTTGGTCTGTATTAGACCCATCCTACATGGGCACCAATGTATAGACACCATATGTTGGTTTCCATTATCCTTTTCTTAGGGTGTTTATAGTGACTTTAAAAGACCCAATGGCAGGGAAACCTCTCCCCAAAGCCACACCTGGTATGTGTGTAAATTCCCTCCACATGGAGGAAAATTTCTCAACTAGGAAACCTTACCACTAAATCTTCAGAGGTGATAGAAGAGCAGCCAGTTATACATGTTGCAGGGTGGTCACTGCTACTCGGCTGGGCTGGTGCCACCCTCACTGTTCCACTAAAGAAGAGGTTAGTCCTGAGCTAAAGGACTGGAGAAACCAATGACACTGGTGGACTCAAGGTCACCTGATGGTGAGTGTGACGCATGAAGATGTTCCCACAGCAGCAACTGAGCTTACAGTCAACTCCAGTTCCAACCACCTTCCCTCCTTTGAAGAGCATAAGAAAATGTTTCTTGTCCACCACAGTGACGCAGGAGAGGATAAACTTTTGCCTTTTACTTACACTTTTTGTCTCAGATGAGAGCAAGTTGATGTAAACTGAAGATGTCACATTTTCCCCAGGAAAGACAGCTTTGCTATCAGCAACCCACCCCACACATTCTTCATTGGAAAGTCCCCTTATCAAGATTGCATGCAATAGACAGAGCTATTTTGAAAGTCAATGTCTCGCTCTTTTGAAAGCTTCCCTCGCTGCATGTTTTTAGATGCAAGCTTCAAACTGTCAGAGTTTTGTTGCTGTTGATAAAGCCAGCCCGGGATTGATGCCCAGAGGGTGGTCTGCCTGGAAATTAGGAGACAAAACTTGAATTAAATTAATTCTCTTGGCAGCTTGGGGAATAAAGGCAAAGACAACACAGTCTCCGAGCTGTGTGAATGGATAATCCATAATTGTTATTGGTCAATAGACGCCTTGCTTTCCAAGCTTTAATGACATTTCTTACACCCTTAGTATTTGCCAAAATAATATTTCTGGCGACATTGAATCCAATGGCCTCCAAAAGACATTGTCAGCAGCATATTTAATGCTTCTAAATACTGGCTGGCCATTATGTGAACATTGATGTCAGGAGGGAAACAATTGGCTTTTCTTTAACATGTTAAATATTTTCACCATAAACTTTAGTTTGCTTTTGATCTATGTTAAAAAACAACTTACAGTACAAACTTTCCTCTTCCAATTTACCTATTTCAGGCTCTATATAAAAATTTCAAAAGTTCTCAATAAATATCATGGTCACACAAATGACCTCAGGCAAGCTAAACAATTTGACTGTAAAATTAAATGGGTACAGTTTCTTTTGGGGGTAATGAAATTGCTTTGGAATTAGATAGTTATGATAGTTGCACAGTTTTATGAATATACTAACATTAATTGGATTATAATGGCGAGTTTTGTGGTATGTGAAGTATATTTCTATAAAAATGAAATTAACTCAGGAGACCAGCATGCTCATCAACTAAATCTACTTCTATTTTATGGGGTATTTCAGCCAGACTTCTACCCAAATAGTTTGTTTCTTAAATGTTCCTCCTTAAATGTTTCTTAAATGTGAGCAAAAAAGGTTTAACATTTCTGTCCATTTCAGCAATGAGCCTGGGTTTTACAAGTTGTGAGTCATCACTTATTAAAAGGGTCATAAGACAAGTTTCTTGGATTAGCACATTTTTGTTAGAATCAATAAAAATACAAAATATAAAGTGTGAATGGCAGCCAGTATCATTTCACAAAGTTTTATTTCAGTTCTGTCTGTACTTGTATTGGTAGTGGTCCACAACGTAAAATGGGTTATTTGCTGTGGTTCCCAGTTTAAAATTCAGAAAGCCTACACAAGTCTCCCCTGGAGCAATCTGTATCCCAGAATGGTGCATCACTGTTGTCATTTCCAGCCATTTCAAGACACCGAAGGGTCCTTTATTAAGATGATGATGTCTTAAGTGTTTAGAGACTTTCACTACATGTAGGAGATTTTTAAACATAAAAGAAACCAAACCTTTTCATCTGCTAACTAATCCAGGGGACCCACTTCCTATCTCTGACTGTAGAGCAGCCTAACATAGTTAGTGCTCCTCACAGAGCGTGGCTGAGCCTCTTAGAGCAGGTCCAAGCATGGATGCCCTGAAAATACTCACCAGTCCATGCGGAGGTGGATCTCCACTAAAGAACCCGCGTTCTCATTAAAATTGTTATCTTTGCCAAAAACATTTAGTTGCCATAAACACTGGCACAGGACCCCTTTGAGAAGGAAAGTTCTAGGCAGAGATGCAGAAGTGAGGCTGGCACCTGTGCCAATGTCTGTCAGCTCAGGGTACCATACCAAGACACCACAGACTTGGGCGCCTCAAAGTTCAGGAGGATGGGAAGCCTAAGAACAGGTATCTGCTCAGTGGGTTCCTGGAGAAGGCCCTCTTTCTGGCAGAGATGGACACCTTCTTGCTGTGTCCTTACACAGCAGAAGAATGAGGGCTCTGCTTCTCTTCCTCTGCTCATAAGGGCACTGATTCCATCATGGGTTCCACCCTCGTGACCTCACCTAAACTTGATTTCCCCCAAACGCCCCACCTCCAAATAATCATCATATTGGGGGTTACAGCTTCATCAGGCAAATTTTGAAGGCCAATATTCAATCCACAGCACCTGTGACAACATTTGACATAGAGAATACCAAAGGCCTTTCCACCGGCCTCTGTGGGGACCATGAGGTGAGTTGGAGGCATGAAGACTATGGCTTTTGGGGCACCCAGAGACCCTACCACAGTGCAGGCATCCATAAAGTCAGGATGAGGCTGCAGTGTTGGTTCAGAGAGGGGGTTCTCAATCAAGTTCATAGGCAGAGGACATCCCCTAGGAGGCCCATGGAAGGAACCCTGGAGGAGAAGAGACTTGGATGGAGCTGAATCCCCATATTGGCAGGCAAGGATCAGAGGGACAGACTGTAGACTCTGCCTTGTTCCTGAACAGTGACACCCCCTGGACCCCAAGCTTGTAAGTATTGGGGAAAGGTGGGCTTTTCCTGTGGGGAGGGCATGGGGAATATGCAGAAAGGCAGGGTTCTGCTTTCATAGACATGCCTCAGCCAGTGAGTGACGGCTTGAGGGAGGCTCTGATCTCGGCTCCACGAGAGGCACTGGAAGGAAGTGGAGTGGGGAGTCAGACTGCCATGAGGCATTTAACCTCAGAAGGGAGCTTAGGAAAAAGAGCAAAATCAACCCCAAATCTAAAAGCAAAAGGGATGTCCACAGATTCAGTGGCCCCCAAGATTAGACCTCCTGAACTCGATGGAACAATCAGAGTCTGTCAGATGGGTTTGTCACCATGTTGGGATGAATTTAAACATAAGCATAGAAGAACAGAAGTTAGAAAAACTAATACCATTCACTCATTCATCAACATAGTATGGAAAGGGGAGAGAACATGCCCAGCGAGGCTCAGACTTTTCCTCCAAGCTGCCTTTTCTTAAAGTTGTTTCTTAAACACGTCTAGTTTCAAGTGATGTTAAGGAAACACTGGAATCAGTTCTCTCTGATTTTTATGTGAAACCATCAGAAATTTGATTTATAAATGCAGGACACCCAATGGGTAGAGTAGGTACATTCTAATAATTGATAACAAAAGCAGCTCCCCCAGATCTTGGACTAAACTGATCATATATTTGACTGGTTTTGAACTACTTCAAAGAAGAACAAAGTGTATTGTCTCGGTGTGACTAAAAGAGGGTTTCAGGAAGATTAAGGAGATCTGGATTCCAGGATTAGCTTCTAGCATAGATTTGGCACTTCCCTGGTGGGGTCTTAGCTCCCTGCTTGGCTTCAGGACCATCTTCTCCCCCAGCATTCAGGGAGTCTGACCTGGGAGATGTTCTGGAAGAAGGACTCCCAGATTGCTGCACAGGAGAGTGCTAGAAGCCCCAGGAAATCCCACCGAAATGCTGACTCACCTTCCTCCTGCCCTCTGTCTTGATCATAAGTGGTCCATGACACCTCCAAGGAACTCACATGCTTGGGAGCATCCCTCAAGCAAAGGCTGAGCCACACACTCCTATGGGCTCCTTCTGGTTCTCAGAAAATATCTTGCACATTTTCTGATGCAACATGTAAATGATGTTTTTATCAAAGGAACTATATTTTTCTAAGAGGTCACTGAAAATAAAATGTATTGTGCTGAGAATATCATTCTGGAGAATAGTTTGCATAAAAAGAAAAAAAAATAAATGCAACAATCTGTTTCTGTTATAGGAGACTTGACCATCAAGGATGAGAATATGTCTTAATATTACATATGTTTCTTTCTTTGTTATATATTAAATTTGTGTTGATAAGAATGAGTCTAAGCAAAATTAAGCAAGGACCATTTCAATCCTATTGATTTTATTGTCTCTGTTTTCTGCCTAATCCAGAAGCAAAATAGCATTTTGAAATATCAGTAGCCTTAGAAAGTATCATTTTACAGAGAAACATTTCTCTAGGACAAGTAAATAGCTAGTTTATATGAATGAAGAAACTGACCAAGGCAAGGGTTGTTGAGTCTGCATCAAAAACACGAAATAATGAGTGTAAACACTTGAGCTACCCTGAAATATGAGATGATTTCCTGTGTAGCGAGAGGCAATACTAATATGCACTCAAAGGTCAGATGCAACTTTTCAAGGATTATTGCATTTCATTTTGTTTTTCTGCCACAATCCTGAGTGTTCTAGTCTCTCCATATTGCAAATTAATTGATTCACTAATTAATAATTTAAAAAAGTAAAACTTTCTACTGTGGAAATAATACTGTTTCCTATCATTATAAAGAGCATTTTAAAAACATTTGGCATATTTTGTATTGAAATTCCCATTCTTCTAACTCCTTCTCAATTCAACTGCATCTAAGAATTATTTTCTGACCAAAGAATCTGAAAGTCATCTCCCCATCTTCTCAAACCTGTAGTAACTAGTATCAGTGACATCATTAGTAATTTTGTGTTCCATATTTCAGAATCAAAGGTACCATCCCAGTGGCAGAGTTACAGAATAAGAAAGAAAATGGGTAACTTAGAATCGATGAGCTGTGGAATGTGACTAATCTTCCAAATACACTGAAGCATCTTGAAGAGTCTCCTACCTTAGTCTCCCCCATCACAACTCTCCTTTCCTCTTCCTAGATTTTTCTTGTCTCCCAAAAGTCCCAATGGCCACTTTTTCTGAAAGACCACCCCCCCCACTCCCGCATCCTCAACAACCCATAATCAAAGTGTGAAGCTATTGTATCATCATGTATTTTCTCTCCATGCAGTTTTCACTTTTATTTGTTTGCAAGAATTTAGGTGATTTTCTGTGTCACTTAATGCCATCTTGCTTTTGGTCACTCATTTCCCTCACCTCCATGACACCATGGAATCATCCTGGATCCACCATTAACCAGATGATCCTGCTGTGTGGTAGGTAAACTATCTCTCCTGGCACCTTGTGTTGCTTATTTATCTCCAGGGGCAGCCATAGTATCTATTTCATTCACAGAGCTGTGTAATAAACACTCTAAGCAGCCACTGCCACTTAACATGCTTTAACTTAATTTTCTCCTACTAGTAGCAATTGCGATTAATACCACATACTTGAAGGCAGTTAACCATTCTGTTTCCATATGAAGTGGTTTTGATTGAGCCTGAATAATGAAAAGAAATAAGCAGAGCAAGGAGCAAAATACCAATGTGGTGATGAAAGGGACACAGGGGCACTTTTGTCTGTGAAAGAACAAGTTGCAAAGCCAAAGTGATTTCAGAAAAGGATTTAAAAATTGGGAACCATTGAATTGAGTACTTGCTGCCTCTCCCCTGCTGCTGTCTTGCAGTTGCATATGACATGTTGTCACCAAAGTCCCATGTGCATATGTTCCTCTAATCTCATGGCTTTTAAAAGGACCTAATCTGCGCACACATCACATCTTTTAAAATCCATGAAAAACAATCCAATCAAAAATAACATTCAAAAGCCCACAATCATGTGTCTCCACCACAGTGATGGGTCTCTCAGGAACTCAGTGGTGCCATCGTCACAGTACTCTACCCACAGGTGGTGGGGCCCTGTTGTGATCACAGCACGGTTCTCACCTACTGCACACTGATGTTTACAGGGGAGGGGGGCCAGGGTTTGTTTTAAGTGAAACTATTCATAAAGAGCCATCTTTAAGAGACTTCACCATCAGTTCCTCACACAGGAATGATTTTATTCCCATTTCCTCAAAGGAAGCAATGTGGTGCTTCTACTAACAGAGACCAGAATGTGCCATGTGGTTAATCCTGTCTTCGTGAATCCTCGCTGACAACTGATGGTCGAAGACTTGACTGACACACATTAAGTACTTGCTGTGGTTATGCAGAAACATTTGGCAAATGCCTGATAATCGAGTAGCGGAGACTGAGTCCTTCTGGGCAGGTGTGGGCTCAGGCGGAGAGCAGGATTGTGCATGTTCCCGGCAGACGTCAGGGTGAGTCTGTCTGTGTGACCATGTGCCCACCTGCATGCCAGCACGATGGAGGTGCTCCAGTTCCTGGTTTCAGTGATCCTGCTTGAGGGGGGATGACTGACATGCAGTAGACAGGATTTGGGGAGAACATTGACAGCTCGCTCAGTTACAAGAATAACTCTAGTTCTCATCATTTCTTAAAACTTAACACATAAATGTTATGATAATAAAAATAAATAACAATTATTGAGTGCTTAAAAAAAACTTAACACGTTTTCTTGTGTTTTACAATATCAGAGTCATGAGTCCTTTACTTCTCTGGGTCTCAGAAATGTCCATTTGAGGGGTCCCAGGGACCATCTGTAGATGCACAAGAAGGAGGAAGTGCCCAGATATGGGCAACACTGGCAGCCCCATGTGGGTGTGGATTCCAGGAAGAGGCAGAGAAGCAGGGCGCCTTCCTTCAGCCTCTCTGTTTCTCTCCGTCCCTCCCCACTTTGATGATTTTTAACTCTGCTCACATTGTGTCTCTGAGCCTTTTCAGCTCACCTCCTTTGTGGCCCTGGCCAGGTAGCTAAGTTAAATTGTTTAGAACATTATCTCTATACACCAAGGTTGTAGGTTCAATCCTGATCAGGGCACACACAGAATCAGCCAGTGAATGCAAATAAGTGAAACAACAAATACATGTCTCTCTCTCTCTCCTCTCTCTCTCTCTCTCTCTCTCTCTCTCACTCTCTCTGTCTCTAAGGTCAATCAATCAATAAAAATATTTTTAAAATCAATGTTGCTACAAAAACTTTTCACAAAGATTTCACAAACTAAAAAGGATGATGTTGAATGATTATGACATATTATGAGGAATGTTAAATGTGTCTGTGGCTAGATTTTTATAATTAATAAAACATTTATTAGAAGAATATAATAGTTTGTATACATTTCAAAATACAAAAATGGGTCGGTTGTTAATAAACGGCACTATGAACTTTCAGAATGTGAGGTTTGGAAGTGAAGCAATAAGAATAGAGAAAGGTGGTATTTGGGGGCAGCAGAAGAATTCAACATCTTGTTAGAAAGTGGGAAGTCTGACTCTATAACTGTTTTACCTCCAAGACTCCAGACATTGCATCCCACTTGCAGTAACCCAAAGGGATTCTTCTGGAAACTCCAGTATAAACATGTAGAAAAGATGGTAAGTGTGACCTCTCCGAGGATCAGTATGTGCTGCCTGAATATTTT
The DNA here is from genome assembly GCF_028538775.1 of Myotis yumanensis. NCBI lineage: Eukaryota > Metazoa > Chordata > Mammalia > Chiroptera > Vespertilionidae > Myotis > Myotis yumanensis. The sequence goes on from NW_027223755.1 coordinate 27,247,556, forward strand.
TGGCAAGAAAGCCAGACCCAGAGTCTTCATTCACTAAAGAGCTCCTTAAATTTCCTTCTTCTGCATCAGAAAAGCTTCGTCTGGTACAAGTTCCACTTTTTAGGCAGCTTTCTCATTTCAGAGCCCCTTTGGCTAATATGCCACTGTATCTTTATGCATTTTCCCACCAATTTAAAATATTAGATGCTATCGATGGTTACCCATGAATATCAACAATTTTCTTTCAAGAATGAAGCCTTTTAATAACAAATCTTCGCCGTCACATGTATGTTTTCTAGACCAGGAGAAACCAAAATGGGTTTGTCCCACTCTGAGTATTTAGAAGATTTTCACTCATGACACAGGCCAGGCCTGGGCCCGTGTGTGTGACCCAGCGCGTGTGTCTGGGGAGGACGGTGGTATCCGTTTCTTTTGGCACCGAGTGCTGCACGGCGCTCCCGACCCACATTCCACTGGAGTTATTAGTCAAAGTAATAGTTTATTTTTTTCACCAGAAAAATAAACCATGATGCACTCAGCACAGCAGTTCCCTGAGCTGTACCCAGGCTTTGTTTGACTTAGGAAGTGCTCTTATTGTGAAAAATTATTCAATAATGGATGAGGAGTCTGAGAAAACTTCTCCCGCACAACATTAATTTGCCAGAATTATATGGCACTGCCACTAAAAGGGACCACCAAGGGTTATCTGGGGCTGACAGGGCCAGAGGAGGAAATGCCCCCGGGACAGAGGCCACGGCGCCTCCCTCTGCCCCCTGCCGCCTTCCTGGGAAACAGGGGTCACCGGCATGAAACAAACAACATAGGTGATCAGTTTTTTGCAGGTCACACTCAAACAGGAGGACATGGACAAGGTGAAAATGTGTGCTAAGTTATGGGCTGTGACAAAACCCTGTTAGCTCTTAGAATTCTCAAATCTACACCCCACTACTCATTCTTAAAATGTCCCTTAATCTGTGTAAAATCCAGGATGCACATTGCCGGTGTTTTAAATGTAGGCAGCATGTTAGGCTGGTGGGGGCTCACCTTACTCTAGGTGACATTACTTGTTCTTTGACAAAATCTTGGGAGATTCCATTTCTTTTTTAAAATATATATTTTTATTGATTTCAGAGAGGAAAGGAGAGGGAGAGATAGAAAAATCATTGATGAGAGAGAATCATTGATCAGCTGGCTCCTGCATGCCCCCCACTGGGGACCTAGCCCACAACCCAGGCATGTGCCCTTGACAGGAATCGAACCAGGCACCCTTCGATCTGCAGGCCAACGCTCTATCCACTGAGCCAAACCAGGTAGGGTGGGAGATTCCATTTCTTGCAGGTACAGTAATGTCACACCTCTCTGTCTGCTCCTTTGTTACCATCTCCTGGATTTTCCCTGAGACATTCAGGCCCTTGCCTCCTCGAAGCTGAGGTCTCAGGGGTATCAGGAGATAGATATGAGGGATACCCGCCCCCCAGATCAGACAATGACCATTTTTCCCAGTGAGGTGGCCCACCCTCAAGCACCTTCCCCAGCGCCAGCTCCGTTTTCCCAAGGACAGGTTGGGGGGATGTGACCCTGAGACCTGTGGGTGCCACTTAACCACTGAATCTCCTCTCCTCAGAAAACAAGCATCATTCTAGATCATCTCTGTGGTTTTCCTCCTGGAGGACTGGGCTCTGGGTCCTCCTCCTGCTCCCCTAGGGGTCTGATTGCTACCAGTTGAGGGGGGACAGAGATGCCCACATGAGTAAGCACCCCAGCATCCCTGAGACCTCCAAAGGCACAAGTACAACAGATTGAGCAAAGGAACCTGTTTCTGCTTTTCTACCTGGTAAGCCCCAACTGGGAGAGGAAACGGAAGAGAGAAGTAGCCTAGAAAACATGAAGTTTTGAGTCTTCATGTGACTTCCCCAGGGCCCGGCTGGTCCCTATTGGCATCAGGCTGCTCCCAGACACTTCAGGGTGCTCCCAGGAAGGCACACATTCTGAACAGGGACACAGGACAGGCCTGGCCTGTCCAGGGTCCTGAGTGCAAAAGAGCACAGCCTGGCTGCCTCCAGGTCATTTCTGGATTTCTGGGGTTCCCTCCCCATAGATAATTCCTCTGTAAATTAAAAAAATAAAAACAGAACATGACTATATTATGTCATTTTTGTTGATATCTGTAATAATAGATGGCATAGTGTTTCAGGTAATATAGTCGTTTCTACTAAAAATCTGCCTTAAGATTATGTATCTTCAAGTTTAAAATATACACACATATATATGAATTATATCAAGGATTCAGTTTGTTGTGAAATAAAATTGCGGATAAGTGTGTGTTTCAAGATTTGGGGCGCAGTTAGAGCAAAGTTATAATACAGGTTAATTCAAAGATGTGGAAACCGAAATTACAGACTCAGAAGGACTCATGAACTCCCTCGGTTTTGAGAACGATTGATTTTTGCTTCATTATGTCCCCATCAAAGCCTCCCCAACAACATACCCCATGTTACTGATAGAACTCAATCCCACCTCTAAACTTAGGGACCAAAGGCGTGGCTGGTACCACTTGCCCTGTGGGTGCTGATTTGGAGTCTCATAAGAGAAGAAGGCTGTTCCCTCCTCAGCAAAGGCTCCTGGGAGGTGGACTCTTCTGCAGAGTAATGAGGAGAACCCAGCCAGGCCATTGGACAGAAGCCCTACATCCCAGCCGGTGTGCAGCTTCATGGAGTGGCGTGGGGCCCTGGGCACAGGCTGGCACATATCTTGTTGCTGTGATCCCTAGAAGGAGTCAACTTAGGCACAGAGCTCGACCCAGACCAGCAGGGCCACTGCCTAAGGTTGGGGGCAGACGTCATGCGGCTCAGCCTCTTCCATTTCTCCCTTTTCATCAGAGAGGCTGAGAGCTTAAGTGCTTTTGTGTTTAGTCATTTATAAATAGTCTCTGCTATAGCATTTCTAAACACAATGGGAAGTGTTTAGCTTTTCCCAGAGTGACATGGGACCCTGGGATGGCCCTGCACTGGGCTGCCAACATGAGGACCGGCTTTCTCAGGCCCGGCCACGGCGAGGAACTGGTCCATATGGGGGATGTTTCATTTCTACTTGGCTCCTCTGCTTCTGGATTTTGATTGCCAAGCCTGGGACCACAGGCTTCCAGTCTCCAGGTGGGGAGAACTGTTCAAAGGTGATGGCCGAAGTGATTTGCTGGGACCCTGTTCCCATGGAAAAGCATCCTTGAGGTCCCTGCCCTTACTTAGCATCCTGCATGCCCCGGCCTCGCCAGTCTGCCTGGGCTTGGAGGGCGCCAGGCGGGAGCCCTGACAAAGGCACCCTGACAAGATTTCAATAAAAAATGACAGAATCACCGAAAGAGGAAGGAATGAAGTTGCACTCTGTGGAGCATATTTGAAAGTAAAATAAACAAGCTTTCCTCTGGATTTATGAAAAATGGTTTTAAATATATCCAAGAAGTTGTTATATTTGTGTCTGTGCAGGAGAACCTTGTTGAAAGCACGTGGCCACACTTCTCCCTTAAATTAAAACTAAGCATCTTTTTTATGTTGTGATAATTGCTGCATTTACTTCATTTAAATAAAGAAAAATATCACACTGTGATGGAATTTAAACTATCAGGAGACTTTCATCTTTGAACAATTACACGTTACTCTAACCTATTAAGATGTAATTAGTAGGACTGGAATATTTCCAGAGTGTCGGCTTCTAATATTTTCTGAATAATTTCCTTAAAATATTTTTTCTCTTATTATGCTTTCCTATTGCTTCTGTAATTATTTTAATTATCATTTCCAGAGGATGTTTTGTAGCCAATGCTGGGAGTGGGGTTTGACGATCACAGGCCTATACTCACTAAGATAAATGAAGCTCCCTTCATTTCTAAGTCACCTGCACCCTGAGGGAACGCATAATAAGTCCCCATGGAAAGGGGCACGTTGTGGTGCATGGTTTCAACTCCATGCCCCCATTTTTATCACAAACAAAGAGCTAATTATGACTCATGGGGGGGAAGGGGTTTTCATTTGAAAACAAGAATTCACAATGTGTATTTACCTAATGATGGGATAGGGATCCCAGAGTACCAATGTCATGGGTCTATTAAGGAGACATTTCAGTCTTTAAGACCATTTGCCTAGAGCAAAACTCTCCTTTTCTTGCCAGCATTTGGGTATTTATTGTCAAGAGTGAGTTTTTATATACAAAATAGCAGCTGATGAAATAAATATCACACATATAACTAATTTCCTGAAGAAAAATACAGCGCTGTTTGGACATCTTTGTATGATTCATTTATCATTTTAATAATTTCATTGCAAATCTTCAGTGAAGAAGACATTATTTTTACCCTAAAACAAAAACAAAAAAAACAAACAAACAGAAAGATGCCCTCGAAAGGCTGAATGGTTGGATTGGTGTATTTCCTCCTCTTCTCCAGTCCCCTTTCTTCTTCCCAATGGGAACATCACCTGCTGGAGGGAACATGAGACACATGGTACAGTCAGCTGAGAGCTCTGCATGTCTTCCTGCCCTTTCCCAGGATGGATTTCATGTATCTGAACTCAGCCTCAAAGCTGTACCTTTCTGGGACAGTTGGCTCCTGAGCAACACCTGAGTCTGGGCTCCCAAGAGACCTTCCTCTGGGACAGAATCCCCATCGTGCCATACCTTTTTCACTGGTGGATTCTTTTTAAAAATATATATATTGATTGATTTTTAGAGAGAGAGGAGGGGAGAGTGAGAGAGAAACATTGATGTGAAAAACATCGATCTGTTGCCTCCCGCACTCTGACTAGGGATCGAACCCACAACCTGGGTATGTGTGCTGACCAGGAATCGAAACAGTGACCTTTTGGTGTATGGGACGATGCTCAACCAACTGAGCCACATGTGTCAGGGCTTCCTTGGTAGATTCTTCAATGGGCTGCAAACAAGACACATGACTCAGATGCAGAGCCAGATGCTAGGACTCCAACCTGAGAGAGGGCAGTGTTTCCAACCTTGGATGTCCATGTCCTCTCCAACCTCCACTGCCAGCCATGTTTTTTCTCCAATATCATCACTCTCCCAAACCCCATCTCTCTTTTCCCCACATGGTACCACCTGCCTTTTTTTATCTTCCTATTCCTTTTTAAAATATTTTTTTCTTCCCCCCTTTCAATATTTGAGAAAAGATTATAATCAGAAAATGAGTAGCTAATACAAAACCCAAATTTAGGCTATGCATTGATTATACACTCTTTTATGAAAATACCAGTCAATAGAAGGGTAGCAACTACACCAACCTCATGTCTTGAGCACCTGGCTGGTGCCCAGGGTCTTCTGAGAAGTTGCCCATAGATTGGTTCTAAGAGTCAGAGGCAGGATCTGGAGTTCAGGGGTCTGAGAAGTCCATTAACTCCAATGAGATTGCACAGCTGTTATATAGCACAAAAAGGAAGTTAGGGTTCACCTAGCTTCACAGTGAGGTGTGCAGTTTTTACCATAATTCAACACATTTCAGTGACATTTCTACTAACTCTTAAATTGTTAAGAGCAGGAGGGCTCTTTCTCACATTTTCTGTTTATATTCTTGTTTGTGTACATAGGGAATTTTACAATATTTTTACCTTTTCAAATAAAAGAAAACCTTATTCCTGAGCTTTATTTGGAGATAATTGACATAGAACATTGTATTGATTTTAGGTGTGCAACAGGAAGATTTTATATTTGTGTATATTGTGAAATGATTACCACAATAAGTTAACATCCATTCCTCACAGTTACAAATTTTTTCTTGTGATAAGAACTTTAAAAATTGACTGTCTCAGCAACTTTTAAATATGCTATACAGTCCTTTTAATTTCAGTTACCATGTTGTACATTAAATCCCCAGAACTTATTTATCTTATAAATGAAAATTTGTACCTTTTGACCACCTTCACCCATTTCCACACCCCTACCTCCAGGTCCTGACAGCCACCAATCTACTCTGTTTCCATGAGTTTGTTTTTTCAGATTCCACATGTAAGATAACACAGTATTTGGCTTTCTCTGTCTTATTTCACTTAGCATAATGCCCTAATATTTTGTAATATTGTTTTAACTTTAAAACTAAAAAAAGATAAAGGATGTTTTTTCATCCCAAAGCAAAAACAACAAGGTAGGTCATCGCTGGTGCTGGTGCAAAAGGATTTGCCTTAAAAATCTCTGAAGAGTTGACAGATTAAGAAAAATTACCTTTTGATTTATTTTGCTCCTATTCTTTCACTTACTAATCCTTTATTTTCCTACCAGATTAAACCTCCTATAACTTTCCCCATTGTGGTATCTCTCTTTCATGTCCTCAATCCCTTCCTCTTCCCCAATACCATTAAGATCATAAAAACCCCTGAAGGAAGCTCACGTGCCCTTTCTTTCCTTAACTTGGAATCACATGACTGGATCTATTTTTTAGTTCTGCCAGATTATATCAGGTGATGTTGCCTTTGCTAACCACTCTGACCCTCCATTTTCTCATAAAACCAGTTTAAGGATATTTACCTTGGATTGAACTCAGCACCTTGAGAGAATATATTACAACAGTGTTGACTCAGTTCAACATTTACTGAGTGCCCGCCATGTGCTGTTTTAAGCAGGAAGAATAGTGAGGGTGCCCAGCCTTGGTGGAGCTCAAATTCTGGGGCACAAAACTGACCATTATGTGCATGGGTGTCAGGTGATGACAGGTGCGATTGTCCTGGGAGGCAGCAGTAGATTTCACACAGAAAAAACTGGATCTTGGCAAACACTATCTCAAGTAGGTGGGCAAGGATATTTGGTCTCTGAGAAGGTGATGTTTGAGGAAAGAGCATGATGAAGTGAGGCAGCAAGCTCTGCACATTTTTGAGGAAGAACACTTCCAGCAGGGAGAACAGCCAGCACAAATGTCCCCAGGTGGGAATTTTTATCATTAAACGAAAAGGCCATTTTCAATTGTCTGTTGTTTTTAATATAATCATGTTGTACCAGAGGTTTGTATGTAACTCTGGTGAGTTATTTAGGAAAACTTACTAGAAGTAGAACTTATGAAACAAACTACAAGATTACTTTTGATACTTCTCATTAACATTGCAAACATCTTCAATTTATTTTCCTTAATTTGCCTAATTAAGTATTCACATATAAGAATTTACATGTCCTTATATCTTGAATATAAAGAATGTAAATTTTTCCTAATGTGTTAGGAAATGGCCAATAGGAAGTTCCTTTTCCATAGCTGGTGTTTGAAGATTTGAGGTACCTTTAATGTCTTTGAAATCACACACCTCCCACACAAGGAGGTGATCTGAGAGCATCTCTTCTATCTTTTGGTGATTTGAAAAGGAGAGGGAAGCTACATTTTATTTAAAATTGACTAGAAAATAAGATTATAAGGCATGCCTTTTTTCCTACATTATTTTGATATTTCTATATTCTAACCAAGGTGCTTTCTGAATGTGCAGTTAAATATATGAAATTGTTTAGCAACTTGTATGATTCAAATTAATGGTATTTCTTTATTTTTTACTTAAAAATAAATCTCCTTTGAGATGTGTTAGAAAATGAACTTAATTTATGTTAACTCAATATAACTAAGCAAGTAATCATTAACAGCTTGTGTCATGCTACAAAGAGTCTTATAATAAAGCTGTATTAGCAAGACAAACCTATTTAAATAAATTAATATTAACTATATAATATATGTACTTTTATGTCACATTATATTGGTGATATTCAAAATCATGTGCAAAATTAACACATTTCTCCTCTAAAAGGTACATAATTTTTAAATTAAACATTTTTATACATACATAGATTTCATACAGAAAAAAAAGGGGATCTTGGCAAACACTATAAAATTATTTTAAAATGTAGGAACGTTTGATGTTTTATCTGTCATAAAATAGTTTCCAAATGATTGCAATTTTTCTGCAATTGAAGTGATTCAAAGCTCTTCTTTTCTTTGAGAAATGTTATATTTGATGCAGCTACTCAATGGAATATATACATGCTGAAGTCTATCTGTTGTTTACAATTATATTTTCTTCATTGAAAAATTACTTGAAACTAATTTAAGTGATATGATTAAAAATCACCATAATTATAATGTTCATTGGCCTGTGAACTCTGCAGTATCCTCTACTGGGTCCCTCTTCTTAAATCTCACATGGTGGGGTTAGCTTTCTGACTTCCTCTTCCACAGAGCCATTACCTACCAGGTGGTCTTAGCTGCCCCTTCCCTCTCCTCTGCACTCTTCCTGGTGGTGGTATAGACTGTGATGGGGTCTCTCATTCATTATCAAAGTTCTTCTCTGGATGTTGACTCCAAACCCACATGGTTCTCTCCAGGCAACTCTTGGGTACTCAACCTACAAGTGAATCCAACTCACCCAATTCAAACCCAGTTTTGGCAGAATAGTTCTATTTTCCTTTATGTCTCCTCTGAAGAGAAATGATATCTTAAACTTGGAGTCAGTGTTTGTGTAGTTTTTCACCCCATAAATACATTGGTTGCACCTGTGCTTCAGGGTCTGATATGGGGCTTAGATATTTAGGGTGTAGGTGGGGAGGAGTGAGGAAGTTTCCCTCTAACTTTTAGCTGTTGGATTCCACATTTCACCAACAAAACTCACTATCATATAGCTCCTCAAGGCCCAGCATCTCTCTTTATACCACTCCTGGGACATAGGGATTGTGGTGAGATTTCCAGAGACCTGTCTCCCTATTCAAGCAAGTCTCACTATCCCCACGGGTGCTGTGGCAGGAAGTAAGGCAGGCCCCTCATTCCTCTTACCCCTCCTGCTCCAGCCAGGAGAAGTCTCTTCCCATGATTATGTGTGAGGTGAGATAAGGATAAACAGGGTGGATGAGCAAGGCTCTTTTCCCTCCAGTTACTCCAGGACACTGGGTCTTGCTTTCCTTAGTATTTCCTTCAGGGGCTTCTGCATAATCTTCAGGATAAGTTGGGATTTTTGGAAACAAATTGCCCAACATAGATTATCCTGTAGGTGGAGAAGCACGGGTCTATTCTCCATTTGTAAGGAGAAAAGGTAAATGAACACATAGTAGTAAAAAATAAGATAATAGCACAAAATAGAATGCACCCATTAATGAGTGAACCTTTCTCATTAAGGAAATACACAAAAGCAAATGGATCCCAATTTATTTGCAGAACAGGTGCTTCTATGGGTAGGCCCTTTCTCTGGAAAAGATCAGTGAGGAAGTAGAAAGTTCTAAAGTGTCAGATTAGAGCCTACACTAGTAGCAGCAATTCTGTATTGGTATTTCCCAATTTTCATTTTCCAAGGCCTCACATCAATTGAAATAATGACCAAAAGGGCTTTCTCAACAGGCAATGGAAACCACACAAAAAGATATACATCTCAAATGTACAATAAGAGTACACCAACTTCTAGGAATAGATCCCAAGAATCCTGAAACATCAATCAGAAAGAATATATGTCCCCTATGTTCAGAGCAGCACTTTTTACAATAGCTAATATCTGGAAACAGCCCAAGTGCCCATCAATAGATAAGTGGATAAAAAAGTTGTGGTGCATTTATAGAATGGAACACTATGCAGCTGTAAGAAAAGAAGGATCTCTCTTGAAACAGCATGGATGGACCTGGAGAGTATTATGCTAAGTGAAATATGCCAATCAGAGAAGGACAAATATCACAAGGTCTGATTCATATGTGGAATCTAAGGAACAAAATAAATTGATGAATGGAATAGGACAACAGACATGGAGGCATGAAACAGACCGACAGATCTCAGAGGGGGGGTGGGCGGCAGGAATAAATTAACTAAAGGAGTTATATGCATATGTGCATAGCTCATTTGACAAAGAAAATAGACAGATGAAGGCCTGGAGTGGGGTGGGAGATGGGTGGAGGCAGGCAAAGGGAGGGAAATGGGGAACATCTCTAACACTGTCAACAATAAAATAAATTTATATAAATAAATAAATAAATAAATAAATAAATAAATAAATAAAATACAAGAGATTTAGGGGGGCGGAGGGAAGAACACACCCACCAAGGTCAAACCTTGTTCCCTACAGGAAGTAAATTTTGCACCATGGGGAAACAGACTCCAGTGCCTGTGGAGTTAAGAAGCATGATGTAGAAAAGTTATTCATGTCTGAAGAGGTCAGTGTTCTTTTGCAGTGTTGACAGTAAATGACCACAGATAGAAAAGTAAAACCAATATGATGGTGTTCTCATCGCCTGCAACACTTTTAGGCGTCTGAGTTGGGAAAATAATAACATCCCCAATTGCTGAGTCCTCAAGGGCATTATTGTTTTAAATGCTGTGAGGATATGTGCTCCCTGTGTCATCAGAAATATCAAAAAGAGATAACCACAGAGCAACATGTTCGCTATAAATCACCAGAAGCAAGCTGCATAGTATCCTGAGTTATGGTGCATAATCGCCCCCTCTAGTCCAGGGTCTGGGCTTTCTTACAGCTGATAAATAAGTCTCAGATGTCCAGCAGGGTTTGCATTGCAAATGTTCTGGAATTGTTTCTTCTTTGTCTTCCAACTCCCTTGCTCCAGAGGGGTTTTTCCTTCCATATTTGCTTATCCTGATGTTTCCCTTTGCATAAGAAGCAATCCCATAATCCTGCGGATCAAAGAGCGCAGGGTTTATTGACTGACTTCCTGGTGTCAGAGGTTAGGACGCGCTGTCAGACACAGGGGATATTAGGAAATAAAAAGGGTTACATATATGAAAGCGGAGGATAAAATGCCAGCACCAAAGAGATCTTTAATGCTCTAATAATCAGCTGCGGTAGATTTTATATGCAGCTCGGGCAGCCAGTTCAGTAATCTGAATAAGGAAACAAATGGTCCCCAGCTCAGCGGGTAGGATCCTGGGAGACGCCCCTCTGTGCCAGCAGCCCAGAGGCAACCCTGGGAGGCTGGAGCAATGGGACCCCATGGGCCATTTCACCAGGAAGATCTGAAGACAGAGGGGCTAAGTGACTCCCCAGGTTCATGCCAGGATGCTGCACATAGATTGAATCAGGTGCCTTCTGTATGCTTGTTAAAACAATGGCTTATCTAATGCCAAGTCTCCAAGTGGCAGAGTGATGAAGATTTTGTTTCACAATTTTGGCAGAATAAATCCTAATGTCCACCTTTGTTTATCATGCTGACATTTTAATTAATCTGATTAGACCCAATTTGTTTGTTTTTGGAAAATTGTCATCTTTTTGACTAAGAAACCATAAGTTCACAGCCAAGGTTGGTGGCCTTAGTATCACGTGGCCCATTCCCAAACAGTTGAACACACCTGATGCAGGAAAAGATTACTGTACAGTTTTATATGTCTGACCATCAAAGCATCTTTATAAGCTTATTGCCTGTGTATGGAAGAGTAAAGAACATGTACAATGTGCAGGATGTGGAGGGATGCTTGAGTGTGTGTGCATGAGTACGCATTGTAAGTAAGTGTGCATGCGTGTGAGTGTGCATGTAGTGTATGTTTGATGGGTCATGAGGCACCCAGCAGTACTTAGCACTGTGTAGCTCATTCATACATTCAGTACAAGCATATATACTAACATAAATCAAGAGAAATGTGCTTCAGAGCCCTTCACACTAAGATCACACACTCCGTGGGGGTCTAGGCTCCCTGCCCATCATCTGAAGGGAAACACCATGCAAACAGATGTCCACCAGCAGTGTTTCCCCAGAGGTCAGGGGTGAGCACACCCCTAAGTGATAACACACATTCTGCAGGAGGCATGCTTCTCCTTCCAGACCCACGATTGTGATTTCAGTATCTAATAGGACTATCTCTGCTGATCCACATGCATCAAAAGGGAGAGACCATCAGTCCTGCTCATCCCTACGTGCCAGATTATTCACACAAACACTCAACTAAGACCTGTCCATATATCACCTGGACTATAATCCTTTAGTTCATAAGCAACAGATGGCCAGGACATGTCCATTCGCCATTGTCTCCCCAGGCTTGGGACCTGCCCTGGAACGTCATAGATGTTGCTAGAGGATAAGAGAATGAAAGCCCTCCTCCCTTATTACTCTCCCTCCTTTTTCCTTCATCAATTCTGAAGGACTTGTGAAGTATCCAATGACCCACATTTCATTCTAGCTCAATGATAGTTCTGTCTTTCAAACACACTTGAATTAGTTGTCAAGATTGTTTAGTTGAACCATTCAATATATAAAAATCCAAATGCCTGTATTTTTTAACAAACCATACAATCTGGTTGACTTGGGTCTGGGATCTGCAAGCAGGAGTTCATCATGTGGGAGGACTTTCAAATGGAGTGAGTGGACTCCATGTGGTCACAGACCCGTCAGCCCCCAGGGCTGTCAGATGGCCCCTGGCCACTGAAGCACCTGATTTTGCCATCTAAAGCTGAGTCTATAGCCACAGAACCTGCAAATCCTCTTACTAAACTGCTTACCCATGTCTGTAGCTACTTTAATTATCCAAAAACGGGACCTTTCCTTCATTCTGAACATTTCTCTGCACCTCAACGTTCACAAGAATTCTATTCCTGGAGATTGTAGAAGACGTGAACAAGATTAAGTGTCTTAGTTATTGAAAAACTGAGCCACTGCCTTCAGCAGACATTTAGTAGGTACCTGCTGCTGGGTGTTGACACAGGCTGTGCTTGGGCTCTGAGGGTGGAGAGAGCTCAGTCCCCACATTCAGGGAAGGAGGACTTGAGTTTGATTCTCTTTGTGGCCCCAGGTCCTAATCCATGATGGACACCTACTTAATACTCAATAAACGCTGATTTGATAGTTATTAATGAAGGGGCTTTTTGCACCCAAAATCAACTTTTGACCTCTGGTTATTATAAAGGACAAATAAATCTGGATCTTGAGTCAGAGAGCACAGATTTTTCTTCCAAGGTTGACTGATCCTGCTTCCATGGTTGAACCCAGAGTCCTGTCCCTTCCCCAGGTGAACCATAGTCATGGGAAGAATGAATTGTTCCATTGCTTCAAGAGGATGAGCAGAGTCTTAAATCAAGGTGACCTGTGGCTGCTAAGAGTCAAGACACAAATGTAGCGAAGGACAGCCTAACCTCTAAGTATGAGTGAGGTTGTCTCTCCATATTCATCAGGGGCTCTGTGGCAGTGGGCCCAATTACACAGGAGAAAAAAAATTGACCTAACAATGGGGCCCTGTCTTCTACAGCTGTCCTGGCAAAGCAGGCACCAGGGAGCTTTTCTTGGGAGCAAGAACTTCAAGGAAAATCATGCCACAAGCATCCAATCTGTATAGAGCTAAGGAAGCACCTTTGCTATGAGGAAAAGCTGAATTGCTCTATGAACGATGAAGTCAATGCCAGGACTAATGAGCACACCTACTGCCCAGACCTTGAGTTCTAAAACTGTTCTCCCATAAAAGAAACCAGGGATCCTTGGAAAAATGGCTGATTCTGGGCCTGATGTCAGAAATATTCACCATGTACCTGGAGCATAATCTCTCTAGAGCCTCTGCCCTCAATGACTGCACATCACCTCCCTTCTCTGCCCTCCAATGTGGCTACAATTAGTGACTTGCTTCCACAGAGTACAGTGTGGGAATCGGGTTAAAAGTATCTTGATAGTAGAGAAACCTATCTTTTAGGTTCTCTACTATCTTGATAATAGGAAACACTGCTTTTGCCAGCTAATCACAATGAACATCACCAATGGTAAGTCATGTTCATGGCTTTCCTCTTGACATGACATGATGTATATGTCACTTTGCTTCTATGGTCTTCCTCCCCCAAATCCATATTCCTGTTTAATCATTAGGAAGACAGTATAAAAGCACAAGTTGAGTAACGTTCTACAAAATACCTGACAGTACTCCCCAAACTTCTCTCTGTCATCAAACACAAGAGAAATCTAAGAAATGGTCACAGCTGAGAAGAGAGTAAGGAGATACCATAACTAAATGGCAGGTAGCCTCCTGGATAGGATCCTGGGGCAGAAGGACATTTGTAAAAAATCAGTGGTATTTGAGGAAAGGGTGTAGTTCAGAGTGATGTGGCATTTTGGTTCAGCAATGAAAGGTGTCACAAAAAGGCAAACCAAGTAGGGGTGTGCAAAAACTCATTGTGCTTTTCTGTAAATATGTAAATACTCTAGAAAGTTAATCACAAATTTATAACACAAAGTATCGCAATTCTCAGACACACTCGCTGTCTGAGTCACCCTGCTCCCTGAGATAGAATGAACCCCGAGTACATGGCTGATCGTTAAGATAAGGTTGTTTCCTGAAGTTAGGGGAAAGGTAGCACACCTCTGACTCAACAGGGTGACATTAGACCCTGAGTGCTGGTGTAGGACAGACAGAGGCATCCTGTGCACTCTCACCTGTCAAATGAACCACACCTTCAGGAATATTTACCTAAGAAGCTATGCGAAAGAACTCTCAGTTTGTGTGATTCCAGGAGGCTATACAAGAGCCTTTCTGTGGTGCGATTGTGATAAAATGTAAAAGCAAATGAAAGTGTTTTACAGAACTGCGGGTCTGGGAGAACAACTTTCACCGGCAGGGGGCAGAACACTTACCGCAGAGTATTAAAATTTGCTTTAAATTGGAGTCATTCTTGTTCATTGAAATGTAGGGTGAGTGTTGCAGACTGGAGCTAAATTTTATGCTGTTTGTATAAAGCTCTCCTCAGACATGTAACCTAGAGCTGGGCATGTGCCAGTGAAGTCAAGGGAGCTTTTTATGAATAGAGTTTTACACCAAAGGGCATTCTTTCCAGGTGAGCTCTATGAAAAATCCTTTCTCTAAACACATGAGGATTAATGAATAATTAAATGCTCCCAGGGTCCAGTCTTATCTGGTCTTCTTGTCACAATTTGAGTTTAAATTGTCCCTAAAACACACACACACACACACACACACACACACACACACACACACGTCCAGGCTGGATGGTTCCAAACGAGGAGCAAGGGGTGACCTTGCCTCTTCTCTGGGAAAGCCAGGACACAAGGAGGAAGCCACTGACTAGTGGGGGTCCAGTGGGAAGACAAAAATTATCAGTTATTCACAGGAAAAATATGCTGTGAAGACTATTCACCAGCAAGTGGGGAGGCCGAAGGGAGCATCCTGATATTCTGTAGCAACCTAGTGAGGAGCCACCATCCCTGGGGCTGGGGAAACAAACCGAATAAGCTGAATTATCAGCGTTTAGAAACTGGAGGGAAAGGCCCACAATACAGAAGCAAGGATTTCTGAGGATAGAGCATTATCCAGTCAGTGCTACTAGGTTTGGGCACCTTGAGTCTGATTGGAGAAACTGGGATCTGTTGTTACTGGTAGAACAGGGCCCTCCCTGGTGACCAAGTGCTGCTGGGTGATGTTGACCAGGACAGGAGACCAACAGAAAGCAATGGAAGGATGAACTTTTTCTCACTCTTCCAGGTGGTCTCCCTCTGGGTCAGCAGACAGATCTTCCCATGGTAGCTGGTTCAGGACAGAGCTGAGACTCAGAGGCCTGGTCTCAGCCCAGCAGAGCAGAGTATGTGGTCAGCCTCTCAGACTTAGTCTCTCAGACTAAGTGACACTTGGTGAGCCTCACCTGACCCTCCTGATGTCAGGCTGACAGGCATCATGCTTGCTCAGCAAACCAGAAATCCTAGGACTATTTCAGACCTCAATCTGAGCATTTTGTATTCCCAAACAGTGTTGGATGGCAATTTTGTATAAACTTAGTGTATTAGTCAGGGTACTCCACAAAAAAAATAAAGCCAATAGTATGGATATATAAGTATAATAAGATTTATTACAAAAAAATTGGTTAATATGATTATGGAGGCTGACAGTCCTGGGCTCAGCAGGAAGAGATGGTAGACTGAAAACCAGGAGAGCTGATGCTTCAGTATGACTCTAAAGACAGGCAGGCAAAGGTAGTCCCCTCCTACTCAACCTTTCTATTCTATTCAGGCCTTCCACTGATTGGACGAGGCTCACCTACATAGGGAGGGCCATCTGCTTTACTCAGTCTACTGATAAAAATGCTAATCTCATCCAGAAACACCCTCACAGACACACCTGGTCAGGGTCTTGACCACCTTGCCAAGGCCTCTCTAGACTCACATGCAGGCCTCTGCCACCTTCCCTCTTCTGACCACCATAGGTCCCTGTTCCTGTCAGGGTCGTAGCACCAGCTATAAATGTGTGAGGAAAATGGTGCAACTACAGTAAGTCCAAGTATCTCCAAGATACCAAAACTGCCATTATGTTTAGGGTGATATCCATGAAGATTATTGGGGCAACCCAAGGACAATTGTCCACTCCTCCACTGCTGAAGATAGCAGGGAAGGGTAGCCCCAATGTGTGAGCACAGCATCAGTAGAGTGTGTCACACTCTTCCTCATACAGTGGGTGCCCTCTGTGTCAGAGCTGGGACCCCTAGAGACAGACACAGAGATCAGAATGTGGACACAGACAGTTTATCTGGGAGGTGACCTCAGGAGGCAGTACTAGAAGTGACACTGGGTGGGAAACAGACAGCAGGTTACCACTCTGGAAAGCTGGGGCTCAGTCCCTTGAGTTCCTCTGGGAAATCTCAGGACACCTCAGAATTTGGGTTGTTTATCCTCCAATTGCCATTTGCATCTGTCTTGAGCTGAGGGTTGGTTTCTGGAGGCAGAGGGGCCTGTCGGGGTGTGGGTGATCCTGAAACCCAAAATCACCCTCCAGTGCCCAAGGTGTGCACGTCTGCCACAAGCCTTAACTAGCCAGATTAGGACTGTAAAGCAGGTGTAGTCTTTCTTCCAAGCTCAAAAATTAAAAAGAGTAGCCATAGCATTTTCACTTAAGTTTAAGAGGCGTTTTAGCAGAATTTGTTTGTTGTTTTTTGGGGGGTGTTTAGAAAAAAGTGTCCAGCTCCAGCTTTAGTCTTTACTGTATCTTAGGTGTTATGTCCAGGGTCTCATGTTTTAAGTTTCTTACTTAACTTGCCCACATTATGAAGTCCTAAATAGAAGGTCAGAGCCCTGACACCACAATCATTTAGGGAGACGCTCGCCTGTGGCCCAGTTACCATGGCCTCTTCAGCGATATTCTCTGCAGCTTCAATCCAGCGCCCAAGTAGCCCCTCACAGGCTGAGAGGCCCTGTCAGCCTTCTTAATTACGATGACAGACCTATGGTCACCAAATATTTGCATTCAATAATTTATTTATTTATTTTTTGAATCCTATAACAGGCCTCAGATTGCATTGGCTTGACTCCGAATGTGGGCACCTCCAGTCAACAAAGTGTTCTTGGGGCTCTGTCACACAGCTAAGGCGGCTCTGCTTTTAGTAACATGTAATTAGTGTAACCAGCAAACCTTTAGAAATGACATTCAGAGATTTAAAGTGGATGCAGAGCTACTGGCAGAAGAAACTGAGCATTTTAACTGATGACTTAAGTCAACAGTCTGTTCTGAGGGCAGATATTCCTGGAGCTCTGGTGTCATTTTCCAACACGTGTCATGGTGTTGATGGATCACCTAACACCATGTCCTCCACCAGTCAACACAGGCCCCCAAACACTCACACATCTGAGCTCAGTGGCAGGCGATGTCACATCTGCCCCTTGGAAGCACCACCCTCCATCTGCCCCATAACTATCCCCACCCCCCACATAAGGAAACAGCAGGCACTGGCCCAAGTCTTAAACATCCACTTCTACCCACACTAGTTGTTTATAAAAGATGGTTCACTTAACAACACCTACTTAGCCAGAAGCATCTTTGGGCCTCTAATTGAAGCATGGCCCAAGGTCAGCCAAGAAGATGTGATGTTTCCTGTGGCCCCAGGTGGTAGCCCTGGGGAGGTGAGTGTACAGAGCAGAGTTAAGGTCTGGGGCTGCATCCCACCATTGCTCAAGTCCGGCAGTTTTGGAGCCATTGAGAGACTTAATAACATAATAGGGCAGCCAGATTTCCAATGCAACTTGTGTTCTTATGTTTGCAAGCATTTCTGTCAGGCAGTCTGTGCTTTTCAAAAGCAATGCTTTCCCTTGAAGGGGAGGTTTGGCTAGGCTGCACCGGAGGGGCAAGGGTGTGCAAACAGGTGAGCTTTTCTCAGGGACCTCGTGAGGGAGATAAAGGGCTCTGTTGGGGAACAATTTTCATGTTACATATGTGGCACCAGGAAGAGCTCCCATGAGCTGTGACATCACGCCTGGTGTCTGTTTGTGTTGGCTTTCTGCAGGATTTCATTCCCCTTTTAGCTGTTTCTTTGTATTCTCTATTTATTTTTAAGATTGGTTTAAGGCAAAGGAAAGACCTGTCCTGGATATGCCATGTGGTTTTGAATAAACAAAGCATTTTTAAAAGTCAATAAACTAGGAGTCAGGGTGAGCTCTGAAAGGGACTTTTGTGAACTCTCACTCAGACAAGTTATAATTTATTCTTTTCTTCTGCACACATACGTCTTGAATGATATTTTTGCTTGATTGTTTCTAAAATAGCATAGAAAGCATGCTTGTGTTTTTCTTTCACTCCCCCTCCAATAGAGGCACATTCTTCCCTAACAACTTTGCACCCCAGCTCCCCATTCCCAAAGAGGGAAAACTGAGGAAATGGCCAGCACCTCGAGAAAAGTCCCAGAGGAGATGACTGGCATGGAGCTCCTTGAGTGATGCTGAAGGATGTGCTGGGTGTAGGTCCATGACAGCTGTGCCTGGGAATCCTGCCCCTCCGAAGCAACCCCTGCAGCCTTGTGCTACCTAGAACCCCAGCTCCCTACAATGGCCTGTTCTATCTCTGATTTCTCTAAAGACTTCACTGCAAAGGATGGGCCTGCCCCCTCCCATAATCTCAGCCTCACACTTCAACTCTTTCTTGATGATGAACCATACTGTACACTGGACTTGTATGTGCGCAGCATAAATTCAGAGCCTTGCTCACCCACAGTTCCTTGTGCTCATGCTCTGTTCATGGACTACACACTAACCTTTCTGAAGTTCTAGAGCCCCCAGATGTCCTAGAGGCTTATATCCAGGGACACCAGATATTTCATATTTGTAAATACCTAGTGTAAATATAATCCTCCTGCTTTTATTATTTGTAGTAATAATAGGTGGTTATGAAGTATGATGACTTAATAATGTGCAAGGTACTCGGTAAATTCTTGTTTTATTACAGGGTATCTGCCTGATAATTTTTTAAAAACCTGCATTATATCACTGCTGGTGGGAATGCAGACTGGTGCAGCCACTATGGAAGGCAGTATGGAGGTTCCTCAAAAAATTGGAAATGGAACTCCCATTTGACCCTGTGATCCCACTACTAGGAATATATCCCAAGAAACCAGAAACACCAATCAGAAAGGATATATGTAACCAGATGTTCATAGCAGCACAATTCACCATAGCTAAGATCTGGAAACAGCCTAAGTGCCCATCAGTAGATGAATGGATTAGAAAACTGTGGTACATCTACACGATGGAATACTATGCTGCTGTTAAAAAGAAGGAACTCCTACCATTTGCAACATCATGGATGGAACTGGAGAGCATTATGCTAAGTGAAACAAGCCAGTCAATGAAGGAAAAATACCACATGATCTCACTCATTCATGGATAATAAAGACCATTACAAACTTTTGAACAATAATAGATACAGGGGCAGAGCTGCCTCAAACTGATTGTCAAACTGCAGTGGGAAGGCCAGAGAGAGTTGGGGGGCAGGAGGGAGGGGAGTAAGAGATCAACCGAAGGACTTGTATGCATGCATATAAGCATAACTAATGGACATAAGACACTGGGGGGTAAGGGAGGGTAGGGGTTTGTCAAGGGCGGGGGGGAAAAAGGACACTTATGTAATACCCTTTGTAATACTTTAAGCGAAAAATAAAAAAAATAAAAAATAAAAAATAAAAAATAAAAAACCTGCATTATATAATCACTAGAGGCCCAGTGCATGAAATTTGTGTGTGGGGGGGGGGGGGGGGTGTCCCTCAGCTCGGCCTGCACCCTCTCCAATCGGGACCCCTTGGGGAATATCTAACTGCCTGTTTAGGCCCGATCCCACAGGGATCGGCACGAAACCAGAAGTCAGACATCCCTCTCACAATCTGGGACTGCTGGCTTCTAACCACTCACCTGCCTGCCTGCTTGATTGCCCCTAACCACTTCTGCCTGCCAGCCTGATCACCCCCAACTGCCCTCCCCTGCAGACCATCTTGTGGTGGCCATCTTGTGATGATGTCACACGTGATGCCACCTAGGCTTTTATTATATAAGATAGTTTTTGATTCTGAAAAATTAGAATATTTTAAGAGTTAAGTAACTCAAGGACAGGTAAGCCACACCAGCTTCAATAAATGTCTATTGTCTGAATGGGGGTTTTCAGAGAAACAGATCCAATATGAAGTCCCAAGATGTGCAAATGACAAGTTAGTAACTCAGGAGAGCCAATGGTGTAAATTCCAGTCTGAGTCTGAAGGCAGGAGACTGATGTGTCAGTCCCAAGACAGAGAGAGAGAGAAAGAGAGAGAGAGAGAGAGAGAGAGAGATAAAATACTCCTCTCATCAGTCTTTCTTCTTTAACTCAAGCCTTCAACTAGATGGGGCCCACCCACTTTGGGGGAAACAATCTGTTCTCGTAGTCTATGAATTCAAATGTTGATGTCACCAGAAACACCCTCACAGACACATGTCTACTAAGTCCTTAGCTTGCTCTGAACTAAATCTTAGACATTCAACAACAGGTTATCCTTAATCTAGAAAGAGAAAAACACCTGAACTCTACAACAGCACAAAAGCACCATTCCAGAGATGTGGGTTTGAAAATGTTGGGGAGACATTCTCTGAAAGGGCTTCTTGGAGGGTGGGGCTTGGTCTGGGACCTAATGAGGGCAAGCAGTGGGCACAAGGACAGTAGAAACAGCAGGGATAAAGCACAGCCTCCACAGGTGATATATAGCATTGTCCCATGTGACTGAAATAGGGTAAGGAGCCTGTCAGAGGTGAGGGAGGTATGACTTCAATGCTGGGCTTTGTGAGGGGCTGGAGGTTTTCTAGAGGGTAGTGACATGGAGTAGACAGTATCTGGTCTGCTTTGCAAGTGGTGATAAAATTTATAGAGTACAATGATAAGTGGGACATTAAAGAGGATATGACCAGGAGGGTAAGAAATCTTAGAAAAACATCATAATAATTGTGTCATAATAACACATCTCATATCATGCAGCTCTATCTTTGCCTATACAGTTCATTGTTCCAAAATATTGGAGGACATGATCTCTCTCTTGAATGGGGAGAATTCTGAGCTACAAGAAAGTTTAGTGTCTTATCAAACCCCACAGCCCTAATACGTCATGAATTCATTAGCAATAGCTAAGATGTTTGAGTTCTGGCACAATGGTCAAATATTTTAAGAGGAACAGAATGGATCTAACCTATATTGTTCCCAAAAGGAGAGCTATTACCAATGATTAGAAGTAACAGGGAAGCAAATGTTGGCTTGATGGAAGAAAAAGAGTCTAAAACAATTTGAATCCTTTAGACTTGCATAAGTTATTTTCAAAATGGCTAATAGAAGAATGCCAAGGTGTGCTGGGTGTGCTAGAGTGTTCTCATATTAAGGAGGGAAGATGGATAAAATGGTGATGGCAAAGGCATCTCTGAACTCAAACAAATGAAAATCAGCTGTTCTTGAATCAATTATCAATGAGAGGATTTCAAAAACTTTGCATTCAAGGTGGAACTTTGGCTAGAGGAGGGGCTTTGGGATGAGTGGTTCTTTCTGTACCAACAGACAGACAGTCCTGTTCTCTCTCAATTCTCCGTGTTGGCTGCGATGGCCTAGCTGCATGGTTACTTCATTTCCATTCTTCTAACTCCCAGAATCGTGTTTCCTGGCCAGCACATATCACAGATGTATCCATTGGAATTGCTCTAAGGTAAGTGTTTATTAATAATAAAAAGAAAACCTGACCCCATGTATATATTTGTTGTGTTTTTATTTGCCCTGTGGAGATTAATTGGTAGGAGGACAAAAGGGCAGCCTTAAGTGACATTTTTTTTTTCAGTAACCTTTGACTTCAAGATGTAGGAAAAACCTTTTAAAAAGTTAGAGCTAAAGAAACCAAGAAAGGAGCTGATAGACAGCAGAGGCATCAGAGATTGACTCAGACATTTTTCTGCCAAATATTCCTGCACATCACTCGAGGGAGCACTCTTTCCAGGGGAAACATCTACAGCAGCCAATGGTGCTGCTGCTTTATGAAGAAAAAAGGGATTTCAATATTCACCATTGCTCTCCTGGATTTCTTCCAACGCCTCCCAAAAATTCACTTCCAAAAAGAAAGAAAAAAATTGATACAGGCTACATTTCAGACAAAAAATGAAGAATTACTACCCTTCATGGCTTTCTGCTAATAGCGTTTTTTTGTGGGGGAGCTTCCTGACACCCAGCTTTGCTTTCACTCTGTATCAGATCTGCAAAAAAATCTCCACAGAGCATTTAAGATTAGAAATATATCAGAACTACAATTGTCAGGGGGTCATAGCACACTTTGTATCACACACACACACACACACACACTGTCACAATGGCATTTCTGATCTGGTGATTCAAGGCCATCTCTTTACAGGTTTGGAAACTGAGTCCCAGAGACCTGAAGATGGGTCAACAGTCACATTTTTATGTGGAGGCAGCACAAGCACCAGCCCAAGTCTCCTAATTCACTGTCACATTCTATGTATGTTTCCAGAAGCCGGAGCAGTTCATGCATTTTGATTTTTTTCAGTACTTTCTTGTGCCAAATGTTCTGCTAGTCTCCTCACAAGCACCATCCTATCAATCTTGAGGCTGTCTCTCAAGCAGAGATGTCATGCCCAATTTCAGATGATGTTCAGAAAGGAAGCCACTTGCCCAGGAGCCCTTAGCTTCTCACTGATTGATTCATAACAGGGATTCAGCTCTGCCTCACCACATAGCACACTGGATTCTTATCTTTCAATCTGCCTGCTGATATCTTTGTTTGTATGCCCCAGTTGTGTCTGGAAATATGTTGCTTTTCCTTATTGAGATGGAAAGTATTTCCTCAAGGCTTATTTTACCTAAAGCTTTATTGGTTTGAGCTAACCAATGGGATAAATTGAAACGCTGAGTTCCTAAGAAGTATTGATTTTCTTAAATTCAGTCACCATTAAATTAAAAAAAAATACTCCAAGGTGACATAGCATTTCCTACCAAAATATCCAAACATATTCACTAAAACCATGTTATATGAGCCATAAACTTTCAGATGATGCTGATGGTATGGGAACATGTGTGCTCACTTTGAAATGGACAACATATAACTTTTACCAAATTGGTACCAAATTCTGAAAAATTTCTGTAAGAAACAGAAGTCAGCTTATCTGGCTTCCAGATTGTGCTACTCAGAGGAACCAGAGCTCCCTGGAGAAACACTGACTCCAGGCCTGGGGTAAGACATGAACAAGATGAGCCTGCGATGTCTTACCATGCAAGAGAGCAAGGTGTCATGCTAGGATAGTGCCCCAAAACATAAGAGCCAACTTGAATATGCTCCACTGGCCAAAGATAAACATTTTGTCACCCAGTGATATTGGTGCTTGACCTTGCTAACTCCCACCAATGCTATTTCTCCAAGAAATCGCAGCCATCTGCAAATCCCTCTGTGCTCAAAGCACGCCTAAGCCTTCCACTGCCCAACATGTAACTCCCTGAACTGTGATTATTGTGTATGTCCTTTCTTTCCACCATGAAACTCAGCTGATTGGGGAAAAGTTGTCATTTATTTCATAGTTCATCTGATGGAATGTTGCTTGCATGAATATTTAAGGATCAACCTGCTCTTTGAATGCGGGTCTCCATGACTTGGGTGTAGAACTTCCAGTGACTCATAACTATAGCATAGATGTGGGGCTAACAGCTCCCTCCTACTAAGAAATTTTTTCATGCATTCAATGTCATATTAGCTTAACCCACAGTCACTAGTTGCAACAAGACTGTTAACTTTTATGTATCATTTATTGTCAAATACAACACCACAAAGTTGACCTAGTTAATGTGCAGAAAGTTTATCTCTCTGTCTCCTTTGCAGGATTTGGAGAAAGCTGTGGAGCGTTTCTGGGTGGTGAGCTGGATGCTTGGGTACACAGTCACACTATCAGTGCACACACTACATCCATAGTCATATTTTAGGTGGTATTGTTGACATTTACCAAGTTATGCTATGATGAAATGGTCTACAGAGCATCTTCCAATCACAGTTGTCAATAAGTTACAACCAGAATTTTTTTTAAGGGAGCATGGGTGTTTTTAGCTACAAAAGGGAAAATTTAAAAAAAAAAAAAAGTTTAAGTAGCTTTAACAGTACAAAACCTTCTCACTGATGAGGACTTTGACTTGAAGAAGTGGCAGGGAAGGTGCCAATCTGGGGTCTTTAGGAGGATACTGTGGTTTGGGTTAAGCCTAAGCCAAGCACTTAGTGGTTTAAGACATCACTAAATAAGCAATTTCATCTTTGTTTCCCCCCAAACCTCAACCATCTGAAGTCTGTTATGCAGACCCAGCCACAATTATTAAGTCCATCCTCAGATATTTTTTTTTCCAAAGCAAAATGCATTTAAGCGTCTCTCGAGGGGATTTATGTTGCAATCTTGTATCACTTTGGGCTCTCCTCTGGAACTTCCCTAAGCTTTCCATGTTGTGCTCATTTTTTCCTCATTCCATTATATCTGTCAAATTCAACTCTGTCATAAGTAGCTGTGACAGTCAAAAAAGGAAAGAAAAATCCTTCAAGATTCAGAGCATCAAAGCCTGCGTCTCTCAGGTTATATCTTCAAGAGCCTGGCGGCAGGGCAATCTTTGTGTTAAACAACCAAAAATGTGACATTTAAGTAGGGACAGATGCCCAACTTTATGATATAATAAATGCCTGGCAAAGCTGTTCTGAGTCTGCAGTGCACACAAGTAGCATTAGAGGTCAATTTTCCAAATGATCCCTAATTCTTTCATGACAATATATCACTTTACTGATGACCCTAACAAAAGCAGTTAGCTGCCCTCATATCACACAAACCCCAGAGGCGAAGAGAATGATTTCATGCATAATATAAACAGCCATTTAGAAAATAAAATCAAATCACGTAAAATCACAGTGGAGAAACAGCCACAATTGGGGCTAACAACTTCCATCCGTGGAAATATTTTTCTAATCTAGGATAGCTCACAAAGGGGAAAGCCATGAATTGATGTGTGAGCCGTAACCACCAACAATAAGATGATTCCCATTCAAAGTTCACAGTTTTCTGCCCCTTACTCCTGTGTTTATAAAGAGGTGGTGTATGAAAAAAATGACACCAGGCACAATCAAAATTATGAGGAGCAAGTAAAGCCTGAAGGTAAGAGTTGCTTCGTTGGCATACTCACAGCAGTGCCCTCCAGTCTTGTTACTGCTGGCCAACCTGGCAGGTCTGCCAGGTGAAGGTAGCAAATTAAAAACCTTCCTTATAAAAAAATAACAAGTGATGGCGAGGATGTGGAGAAAAGGCAACCCTCCTTCACCATTGGTAGGATTGTAAATTGGTTCAGCCACTATGGAACATAAAATTATGTGCACTTGAAATCTTTTTTTAAAAATTAAACATAGAGCTACCATACAACCCAGCAATTCCACTTTGGGATAGTTATCTTCAGAAAACAAAGACACTAATTTAAAAAGACATATGGATCCCTATGTTTATGGCAGCATCATTTGCAATAGTCAAGATATGAAAGCAACCTAGGTGTCCATGGATAGATGAATGGATAAAGAAGAGGTGGTACATATATACAGTGAAATATTACTCAATCCAAAAAAAATAAAATCTTACCATTTGCAACATGATTAAACCTAGAGGGCATTACGCTAAGTAAAATAAGTCAGAGAAAGGCAAATATTTTATGACCCCACTTATATTTTTCATTTACAACACACACACACACACAAAATAAATAAATAAATAAATAAATAAATAAATAAATAAATAAATAAGACAGCCTCATAGATAGGAAGAACAAGCTGATTGTTGGCCAAGAGAGGAGCCAGGGAATGGGTAAACAGAAAAAAGAAAAAGGTGGAACAACACATAACACAACATAGTTTTTATTTATGTCTTGCTTTGATTTCAAGTGCATGGACTCTGAATAATCTAAGGAAATAATTTTTCTGTAACTAGTCTAGATTAGCTAGACTAGAAAAATGAAGACATTAAACACATTGATTCTGATATTTAAGAAATATTCTATGTAACCACTTTTTCTTTAAAGAAACTAAAATTTTCAAGTCATTGTATTTATTGAACTTTTGCAAAATAGATATCAGCAGCTCACTGGTGATTTATGCCAGGTAAAGAGGTATTCGCTCTTCCTGGCCCTCAGTGATAAGTGTTCCATTGTTTATGGTTCTATCGAATTAAAATGTATCAATCTTTTTAAGATTCAGAAAGGAAATTATCACTCATTTCTAGAACCCAATGCTGGCCGAGAGATGGGAAAGGAGATAGGAGAACGAGACCATGCAAAGGGGCTGTTTAATGGGCCGTGTGGTTGTCTTTGCTGGGTGCTCTGCCTTGTCAAGGGGCTCCTCCTGAATGGCCCCTCCTCCAGGAAGCAGAAACTCTGGCTGATTTCTTTCAGCTGGTAATACCAAGGTGCTCCAGTCAGGTAAATGCTAGAACACCTTAATATTGCTCCTTAGAAACAACCTGTGATAGACCAGTATAACCTCAAATAGGATCACAGTAAACAGCCCATTCAACTCTCAAAAAGGTTAAAACATTGGAAATGTAGGTTCCCCATATTTCCAGTGAACAAGATTGTTAGCTGTTTGGAAAGTGACCTCCCTTCAAACAACCTAATACAAGAGACCCAGGGATGGTGATTACATGGAGGCCCTCTGAGGCTTAGATGGGTTCAGAAATCCACGCTAAAGTGTTAGATAAAAGGATTTGCTTCACTTTGTTTTGACACTGTGCTATTTCCCAGTAGCAAGTATATAAACCTTGAGATGTATTGTTGTTTCCTCCTTTTCTGGTTCCTGCCAATCCAAAGTGATGGCAGGGAAGAAACATGATGTCTTGAGGTTTCTAAAGAAATTCTGCTTTTGTGGGAAGCATTATGTGGAGTGGAAATGAGAGAGGGATGGGGTTAAGGAAGTGACAAAAGCCCATTTGGAAAGAAAGCAGCCTGACTCCTCAGAATGGTAAGGATGGAAGTGACTGTACCTGGATGTAGGAAACCAGCGCAGGTGTGTCCCAGGTGGTATAAGGTGTTCAGTTCAGTATCATTATCAAGAAACTTCCAGCAGAGAATCTCAAATTTGCCATCCTCTCCAGGTCCCCAGCCCCCATGGTTCTGCATGGACACAGATGTCAGGTGTACATTCATCTGCTGGACAGCAGGCACATCCGAAGTGGCAGGGTAACCAAACAGTGTCTCTACCTCCTAGCACCATGCCTGGCACCAACAAGGAAATGAGTGAATGGATGAATGGAGGAACGGATGAATGAAAAGCAGTGTACAGAGAAGACTGGCACAATCCAATAAATTTCCATTGATTATGGCTGAGGGAGTACATCAAAGCAGCTTTCCGACATATCAAAGGTGATGGGCACAGCATGCACATAAGAAAGTGTGTGTGTGTGTGTGTGTGTGTGTGTGTGTACTTGGAAGTTTCTTGCTGGACCCGTCACTTCCCCTTGGTGTAAGTTTGACCTCACAAAGCCTGGCTCCATTACTGCAGGTCCTTCATATCCATCTCAAGATTCTTCTTGCAAATTAAGAAAATTTAAAAGCAACAACATTTTGATATAGTCCAGAACCTTCCTCAGGAGATCTAAGCTCTCATATATTTAATCTGTATTTAAATGTTTTCACTTGCACCTTGATTTAAACATTATTTTATAAGATACCATGCATATACAAATATTGCATCCAGGTGGTTTTGGAAATTAATGTGTTTTCAAGAGCTGTGCCACTTCCCCAGGTTGCTATTTGTATTTGTTTACTAGGGCCACCACCACAAAGTACCCACAGGCTGTGCAACTTCAACAGAAGTTTATTGTCTCAGTTGTAGAGGCTGGAAGTATAAGATCAAGGTGTGGGCAGGGCTGGTTTCTCCTGAGGACTCCCTCCTTGGCACATAGACGGCCCTCACATGGCCTTCCTTCTGTGTGTTGGATTCCTAATCTCTTCTTTTAAGAACCCTAGGATAGCCCTAACCGGTTTTGCTCAGTGGATAGAGCATTGGCCTGCGGACTGAAAGGTCCCAGGTTCGATTCCGGTCAAGGGCATGTACCTTGGGCACATCCCCAGTTGGGGGTGTGCAGGAGGCAGCTGATGGATGTTTCTCTCTCATCGATGTTTCTGACTCTCTATCCCTCTCCCTTCCTCTCTGTAAAAAATCAATA
Organism: Myotis yumanensis; assembly: GCF_028538775.1. Classification (NCBI taxonomy): domain Eukaryota; kingdom Metazoa; phylum Chordata; class Mammalia; order Chiroptera; family Vespertilionidae; genus Myotis; species Myotis yumanensis. The sequence continues at coordinate 27,275,954 of NW_027223755.1, forward strand.
AAATATATTAAAAAAAGAATCCTAGAATATTAGACCCACCCTAAAAGACTTCATTTTACCTTGATGACCTCTTTAAAGACACAATTCCCAAGGACAGTCACATTCTATGGCAGTGGGGTTAGGGCTTCCTTCTACAGAGTTGAGGGGGACACAATGCCATCCATATCACCATCTTCTGTTTTCTAAAATCTCAGTATTTTTTCTTCCTCAGCAATAAATTATCCCCAATCATAAGCGTTGGGAAGTAAAGAGCAAATAGTCCCTCCAGGAAGCTCCTTAAATAAAGCTGCAAACGAAGACCTACTCAGAAAAACAAAGTTTTTCCTCCAAGTAATTGTGCACTGGTTCCTTGAGAAACGATTCTAATTCAGGTACAAATGTATTTCTTTTACAGTACTTCTGGTTACAAATATATGGTTATTCTAAAGCAGAAGTTTAAAAATTAATAACATATTTAAGTGGGAGACTTTACATGTTTTTCAAACATAAATTTCAAGTGTTTCCATGACACACAGTAATAACTCTCCGAAGCGAGAATAGAACCACTAAGTCTAAAGGCCCCCTAACATAATTCATCAGGACGTGGCAGTGCAGCACTTACAGCGCATTTCAGAAGCAACGTTAATATTTCATCAAATCTGAAGCAAATAGCCTTTAATCCATATATTAAAATCCTAATAGTTGCTGTTGCACCAGAGGCTAGAGGCAACAATAAATGGTATGGAAATGTGGCCATTTGTCTCCATCCACAGCCTTCATATTTTCAGAAATTACATTGACCGATTGGCTCCCTGACTGCCCTTGTTCCCATTACTGCTTCTGTTTATTGTACATCTTTATGGAAAAGTTAAAAATATTATGAGAAAAACCTTAATAGAATATAATCTGGGAAATCTCTGAGAAGGAGATGAGAACTATTAAGAAAACGTGGCTCCAATGAACAGAACCACAGGCGAGTGTCAGACTCAGTATGGCTTCCGAGTGTGAGAGGTCACATCCCGGCAGTAATCAGAGACGGGGGACACGGGGGTCTTCATGTCAAGTTAAATTCCTCAATCAGAGAATTTTATGGAAATGTGTGATCGATAAAGTTTACCCAGGGGCGGGCAGAGGGAGGTGTTAAATGTATATAAAAACAATTCCTAAATTGCTTTTTCACATTTGAAAAAATAAAAGTTACATATGGCATGTTTTGTATTTATTGAAATGCCATAGTTTTGTTTTATAATCTCACACAAGGCATTATAGGAAACGGTTTGGTGTTTTTTAAGGAAATTTTAGCTTTATGTAACTCAGTTTTAAAAGTATAGTGTATTTGTTTTTCATACTCATTACATATAAGTATGAGCATATAAGTATGTGTTTTCTTGTGTCTATTCATCTCACAACAAAAAATAGCTAATATTCATTATATGGTACAGAGATGAATAATGTTTAAGGCAAATTAAAGCAAAAGCAGATAGAATCTTTTTTCATTTTTTTTAATTTTGAGTAGTTTGCATCAACTATTTAGCTTTATGATTGCATCTTAATTTAATTAATTTACTTTAATTTAATTTATTTAATCAATTTAACTAATTTAACGTGACTAATGATTTAATGTGGCCTCTTTAGAAGCTGTCCTTTAGCTGGTGCAGATACATGTGTAAGAGATGAGACAGATGAAAAATATGGATCAGAACACATGTGGACAAGTCGGGAGGATCGGCTGTAATTATTTACCCAGAGATCACACACAGCATCTTCTTTCCATCAACACTGGTGTTGGTCAAAACAGTTTCAGAGTTTGTAATTTAGACTGCAGCATATCAAAGCAAAGTAAACATTTATGGAGTGCCTACTCCATGCCAGATAGTGTAAAAAGCACAAAGTCATCTCAATTTATTTACCCAATGCTAGAGAATCGTCATCGCTTTTCTGCATGTTTGTTTGTTTCAGTTTGGTGGTGAAGTTGTTGTTGCTGTTATATTTTACAGATGAGAAGGCTGGGATTCCGTGGGATTAAGTGATATGTGAAACCTCAGGCATTTGCAAGCTCCATTCTATAGGAAAATGCATTTTGATTTGGGGAAATAGCAAAAGCCATTCAGAATCTATTGACTGATGTGGTCACCAAACTGGGGAATTCTGTAAACTCGATTTTTTTTTAAGTTGCTGTTCAATCAAATGCTGCATGTTCACAGGGCACTTTTGATGCCAGTTCCAAGGAGAAGCTTTCACACATTTGAGATTATGCCTCCCATGTGGATGTTCCTGCTCTGTGCCTTCCAGCAGCTAAGTATTCCCAAATAATACTTTATTCAGTGTGTGGAGAAGAAAAAGAAAAGATGAAGAACAAGTGAAGACTGAAGTAGGGCTTCGTTCCTTCAGAACTATGGAGGTGAGCAAGAAGGGAGGCATGCTACAAGGGAGAGCCTGCACAAGTCTGGAATTTCTTGTCCAGCATCATTTCCAGGAAATCCTTGTCACTCCAAAACGCAGATGGCACTGCTTGTTGGCCACTCCTCTGAAGCAAGATGACACAGATCTCGGTGGACCAAAGCCCTATTCTTATTTATGTTTTGTTTCTTCTATCAAATACTTACATCACACCCTCCCCTCCATGTTCCAGGTACTCCTCTAAGTGCTTCCAAATACAGAGGCCCTGGATCCTCAAAGTAAGCCTGTGAGATAGATATCACCACTTTACAGATGAGGAAACTGAGGCACAAAGAAGTCACACAGCTTGGGAGTGAAGGAGCTGGTATGCAAACCAGTCTGTCTGCAGCATCTGTGCTCTTAACCCTGACTCCAGGAAGCCCTCACACTAGGCCAGGAATGAAACTTTGACTTTGAGGGGAGAGGGACTGGTTTCCATGAGAGCCAGTATCTACTCATTGGTGCATTCAGGGCATGTGGCCCACACATCTGCTGTGTAAATGCCACTCTGTGAAAGATGACAGGGCAGTCTGAGTCACCAGGTCACCTGGCAACACTATAGAGTATGTTTCCTATGACAACAAGTGGTCCTCTCCCCTGGCATAAAGTATCATCTTTAATATTTCTTAAGTAAGAAAAAAATAAATGTGAGTGAGATTCATGCCCATTGGATAGGAAGACTATTGTATTTTCTCATCACTTTAGACTAAGTATACCCAAATAATACTTTATTCAGACATAAGAACAGAGTCACCCCACAGAATAGTCTGATAAACATGCAGAACAGCCATGATTAATGCTGTAGGTAATTCTAAAATAAATGTGGAATCAAGTGACTTCAAAATGTATTTGTAAATCTTCAAATGCCTACTATACTAAACTAGAGGCCCGGTGCACAAAATTCGTGCATGGGGGAGGGGTGTCCCTCAGCCCAGCCTGCACCCTCTCCAATCTGGGACCCCTTGAGGGATGTCCCACTGCCCGTTTAGGCCCAGTGGGATCAGACCTAAATGGGCAGTCGGACATCCCTCTCACAATCCAAGACTGCTGGCTCCCAACCACTCGCCTGCCTGCCTGCCTGATTGCCCCTAACTGCTTCTGCCTGCCAACCTGATCACCCCCTAACCACTCCCCTGCCAGCCTGATCGATGCCTAACTGCTCCCCTGCTGGCCCGATTGCCCCTAACTGCCCTCCCCTGCAGGCCTGATCACCCCCAACTGCCTTCCTTTCAGGCCTGGTCCCTCCCAACTGCCCTCCTCTTCAGGCCATCTTGTGGTGGCCATCTTGTGTCCACATGGGGCGGCCATCTTGTGTGTTGGAGTGATGGTCAATTTGCGTATTGCTCTTTTATTAGATAGGATAAGAAATAACAATGTTTGGTTCTTAAAACAGAAGGCCAGTAGCCACTGCTCATGATTTTGTCACTACCTCACAAATGAAGATGCTATTCCCATATCAGAACCACCAGGTTATGATTCTCATGACCCATGTTACTCATTTGTCACCTGAAATAAACTCTCTGGTCAATGGCTCCAGTGGAAGACATTCCTGAATCTATGGAAAGAGTGTGAATTGAAATGGTGAAGAGCAACAGCTGTCCAGTGTTGTGAGGGCACGGTGACCGAGTTTGAGCATGGTATTCAATGCTGATGATGTAGTTACACATCCACCTACTTGATCACCCCTAAGCAATGATTGGGCTCAATTCTAGGAGGCAGGTTTCCACCAAAGCACTTCCTGACACCCTGGTCCTTCATGCCTGTGTGGAAGGGAAGGAGTATTAGTAGATGGATGCAAACCTCTGGGAAACTTCAAGCAGTGCCCTCTGAAGGATGGCATTTAAATGTGTTAGGAGAAGCCCCACACTGAGAAATTCTAAATCTGGACAAAAACTTCCATTTTAATGGCACCTGTGATTAAAATTATCTTTAAAGGAAAATAGATATATCAGTGCTTGAAAGATTACAGCCACCTCTCTGCCCCCTTCAGACATGCATTGAGCTTGCTAATTACATCATAAGGTCTGAGTTGTATAAAGTTCACTCGGTGTTGGCTTCTCGGCATTAGAAATCTCTTTAAACTTATGAAGAAGGATGAGGTAGGGGGAGCTGAAATGAAAACATCCCACCTTTTTCTCATGATGTGAGGTGAGTTGCTCCTGAGGCACCGTCTTGGCATGGGTTCCCTCCGCTTAAGTGCAGTTTCCATTCCTCCCACCGGCTCCAAAAGCAAAGCAGAGGTTTAGTTCATGCCATAAATATGTAACGTGAAAGTTGTGCTGGCTGGCTGAGAATATTCCAGCCCGAATGACAGTTCTCAAGATGGGGGCTTTGCAGATCTGAGATATCACAGGTGCCTCAGCCACTGAACTGCAGTCATGCTTCTGCAGACTTTATTTGAATATTTCAGCATTTTAAGTTATTTGCCTGTGTCTGGGGTTAACCCAAGCCTGAAATATCCAAGTAAGTGCTCCTCACAGCCTTGTTTTAGAATCACAAAGGCAAAATGTCAAAGTGGAGACCAGCTGAAGAGACGCTTATAGACAGTCCTCTCACTCCAAGTGCAAAATTACACCGTCAAAAACTAAACTTGTCCTACTTTTCTAAGTCAAGCACAAAACTAAAAAGTGAGCTGAGTTAAAGACGATGAAGCCAAAAGAGAGGCACAAAACATCGCTCGAGGAATAGAGCTGAATGGGAGAATGTGTATTTGCTGACAGCTCATAGGCAAATTTCAAATTGAACGGCAGACCTTACAGTGAGGAACAACTAATTATATGGCCTTGGCTTAGGCAGCTCTGCCAGCATATAGAAGGGCGGCTTTTCTGCCTATAAAATTCGAGTGTGCTAAAATGTTTTATGAAATTATGTTTATGGGCATTATTACATCTGTTCCCATTTTATTCATAATTTGTTATTTAATATATAGAAGCATGGTTACTTCTGTGATTATTAAATACACTTTCTTCATCACACATGGTTCTGGGTTAATATAATTTAATATGTTTGCTCAAAGGTGCTACTAAAAAATAACATAAGAAATAAATTCTGTATTTTAATAACATTTTTAAAATGTATTTATTAGGCCTCTGTTTCAAATTTTCAGAAATTTAATTGATCTTAACTTCTTTTCTTCAAAGTTAATTGCAGTTTTATTTTTGAGACACTTAAAAAATATTCATCTAACACAACAAGTTTTGTTTATTTTTCACATGAACGATTGATTCTTAAGATGAGATCAGTAGATGAGTGGATAAAAAAGCTGTGGTACATTGACAAATTGGAATACTACTCAGCTATTAAAAAGAAGGAAATCTTTCCCTTTGCAGCAGCATGGATGGGCCTGGAGATCATTATGCTGAGTGAAATATGCCAGTTAGAGAAAGAACAAGTTCCATATGATTTCACTCATATGTGGAATCTAATGAACAAAATAAACTAAAAAGCAAAATAGTGACAGACTCATAGATAGAAAGCAGGCTGACAGGTTGGAGTGGGGGGACGGGAAGGGGGGGTGGTGAAGGGATTGAGCAAAAAGAAAAAAAGGAGAGAAAAACTTATGGCCACAGGCAACAGTGTGGTGATTGCCCGAGGCAAGAGGGAAGTGGGGAGTGGAGGAGGGTGTAGGTGAAAGACTTGACTTGGGATAATGAAACCACAATACAGTGGGTTGTACAATTGTGGGGCTGAAACCTGCATAATTAATTGTCTTACCTAGTGTCACCCCAATAAGTTCAATCAAAAAGAAAAAAACAAGAAAAGAAAGCCTGAACTTGTTTCCAAGGGGCTTTTGGAAATTCAGGATGAAAGCAGAGCGCCGGGTTCAATGCATATTTACTGACAGGCTTTCAAATGCAGTAGAACACTTTTCATTAAGGAGCACTTATTTACATTCTGAAATTTGAGGTTACTCATCAGATAATGTCAAAGCAGAATCGGTCTAAAAGGCTCTACTGAAATCTCACTATTACGTGGCAAAGATGGCCTCTCCCCACTGTAAGTTAAGCTGCAGATGTTTTCCCAAGCACATCTTAATTTAGTAAGGCCAAGTTCACCCCTAATTTTCCAAAATTGTTTTTTTGTTTCCTTCTAAGCTCTTCAGAGATGAATGTACACATATCATGTAAATTGGCAAGCCTCTCCTAACAGTTGTGAGTGTCTGGGATACATGTAATTCAGTTCCAATTGTAACATTCCAACACAACAAAACAATATACTGTGCATATGCAATCCATGAAAAAGCCAAAAGCTATCAGAATTTGAAAAATGTTTATCAACACAACTTCAATCAAATGTTTTTCTATCACAAAAGAAAGATTAAATTTGTAAATAATGAATTCAGAAGTTGTCACCCTGTTCTTGGGATTGTATCTGCACTGTCACCTGGGCAGAAGCCTGAGATGTCTGAACCCTTTATATCAATGTGGGTAGATTCTGATTACATCTCTTAAATGCACCTCCATGGAACTGTCTTCTCTTTGTTTAATAGCACCACAATATTTATTTATTTTCTTTGCTCTTTAAACCTTCTATATATTTCACAAAATTATAAAGGGAGGAAATATAAATATATGGTAATGAAAACTGTGCAATGAGGTTGCACATTGGTGATGGTTGGGGTGCCCTGTCATCCTTTATCATAGCACGGTCACTAAAGAAAGTATTTGAGCAAAAAGTGAGAAAGTGAATGAGTTATTCTCTAATACAAAGAATGAAATCAGAAACAGAGGACCAGGGGAAAGAAAGGAGAGAAGGAAGGAAACAGAAAACAAGGAAAGAAGGAAAAAAGGAGAGAAAGAAGGGAGGGAAAAATGAAAGGAAGAGAAGAGGGAAAGATTGAAGGAAGTGGCAGAGCTAGATTTGAACTCAGGCAGTCTGCATCCAGTCTAAAAAATTTTGAAATATTGGCATGATGGAAAATATAATGATTGAAATAAGAAACACAAGAGATGATAGAATATGCAGAATAAATCCAGATAAAGCAGAGATTGGCTTAAGAAACTCTAGCACAAGTCATCTTAAGGAAACATAAATAGAAACAAAAAAGAAAACTTATGAGGTAAGGAATATACAATTAAAAATGTCTGCATCCCCATAATGGAAATGAAAAAACTTCTGTTAACACAAGATCATCAGTATTTATTGACATGGGAATAGATAAGTGGATTGATTAAACAGAAAAAGGAGAGTTGAAGAAGACTGTCATATATATTGTCCATTGATTTTTGTTGAAAGAATAAAGTTAATCCAATGGGGAAAGGAATAAATACTGTTTGAACAATAGATAGCCCTATGGAAAAAATGAATCTGAATCTCATATTGTTCTATGTCCAAAAATTAATCCAAGGTTGGTCATAGACCTAAATGTGAAATCAAAATTCATAATGTGTCTAGAAGGAAACATAGCAGAATATTTTCATGGTCTTGAGGTAGTTATAGATTTCTAGAACAGGACACAAAAAGTAGAACCCACAAAAAAATAAAACTGGTTACTTCAACATTATCAAAAATTAAAATTTTCTGATAATCAAAACAGATCATTAAGACAGTAAATAAATTATAAATGTAGAAAATACTGTAGTACATATATTTGATGTGTTTACATAAAAATATTGAAATGCTAACAACAACTATTTTTCAACGGAGCAAAAGTTTAAATAGGCAAGTAGTAAAAAAAGGCATATGAATGATCACTAAATACATAAAAAGATGTTCAACATCAGTAGTAATCAAACAAATGAAAATGAAAATGTAATGAAATACCATTTTACACTTGCATTATTAAAAGGATGGACAACACATATGCTGGAAGGAATTGGAGTAACTGGTGATCTGCATGGCCAGTGGAAATGTAAAAGGACAAATTGGAAATTAAAAACAACAAAACAAACAGAAAGATCTGGATCTTCACCACAGAATGTTTGAGAAGCACCATTTCTGCATATACAAGAAGAGTTACAGATATCGACTATGTATTAGGTTGCAAATGAAAAACCAATACATTTTGAAGAACCAGTGTCACAAAACTATGTTTTCCTACTACATTGAATAAAACTAGAAATTTATTTTAAAAGTATCAGTCAAAAACTTTATTATTTCTAGAATCTTAATAATATACATTTTGCTTAAAAGGAAACTATAAAGGAAATTTTGAAATACTTAGAACCGAACAACATGAAAAAGTTATATTTAAAAATGTGCGGACATATCTAGAATAGTCTTTAAAGTAAGATTTATATGTTAAAATACATTTTCATGAGGCAAGAAAGATTAAAAACAAATGATCTAATCAAAGGAAAAATATGTTGAATTTATTACACTAAATAGGGATTGATTTTAATGGAAAACACATGGGCAAGGTTAGCAACAGATAACAGATTGGGAGAATATATATGCAATATCTAAAACCAACAAGGGACCATATTATCTAGAATATGTAAGAAATGCCTATAAATCAGAGAGAGAAAAAAACACATTAGCTATGAAAGCAAAACATGAAGAGGCAACTCACATGAAGAGGAAACCCAAAACGCTAACAAGATGTGCAAAGATGCTCTGGTTCGTTAATAATTAGAGAATTGAAAATTAGTAAAACAGCAAGATCTCACATCGCATCCATCAGATTGGAAAGTATTTAAAAGAGGAATTGACAAGTGTTGGCAGATACATGGGGGTCGGGGGATGGGGAGTCTTGCCCTCAGGTGGTCCCCAGCTGAACACAGCCTTTTGGAGAACAAACTGGCACTACTGAGTTAAATTCAGTGCATATATATGGTCTGACCCAACAATTCTGCTCCTGGGATCAGAGAGTAGAGAAAACAAGGACACAAGGCACCATGATGTCCACCACAGTGTTTTGCCTGGTGACAGAGTTTGAGGGACTCTAAATGTCAATGCTTTGGTAAAAGATAAGTAAAAATCACTGCACACTATGGAACAGTGAGTAGGCAGCAGTCAGAAACCATGGACTATGTGAGTATTCTGTAATAGGGAGAGATCTTTAGAGTACTGAAGGGGGAAGCAAAAAACAGAATGAGTTGTATAGCATTTTACCATTAATATCTCTTAAAATAAATATTTTGTAGTAAATATACATATTCATATATGACATATAATTTACATATATATATAAATATATATGTGTGTGTGTGTGTGTGTGTGTGTGTGTGTTAAAATTTACCATTTTAACCAAGGCCAGCTAAGGCAGACTATGAAGCATTGCTCTCTGGGGCTCCCTGCCTTCAGGTAAGGAACAGAGCTGACCTCAAGGCCAGAAAGCCGTTCCCCTCCTGTACAGTAGGAAGAGCTAGTGGCCCAGATATGGTGGAGAACAATAGGGAACACATGGATGACACCAGGAGAAAAGAGCTTGAACCTGCATCTGACTCCCCCTGGAGCCTGCAGGGGCATGCCTCCATTCCCAGGCCTCCAACCTGGGTAACCTGCATTCATGCAGACCTGTCTTTCTTACAGAATCTTCACTCCCAGCTCCCCACATGCCACAGCCACTACTCTTCCCACATTAGTGCCTTCATAGTCAGGCAGCCCATGTGCTAGTTAACCCATGTCCCACCACTTCATACAACACAGACAATGTCGTGTCCTCCACAGGTTGTGGCACTAGGGCAGGAGCCCAGGGGCCAGGCAGGTGTGGACTCAGGCTCCACTTACCACTGGGGAATGGTGACAGCATTGCAAGTAGTCACCCATTTCTGGTGGCAGCCCCCTAGCCCCATCTCAGCCAACAAAACAGTTCTTCTTCACTTTGCACCAAAAAGTGTCCCTTTCATGGGAAGGAATGCGACCCGGATCCCAAGTTATACAAAAGCCATACAAAACATATTTAAGAGCTACTCTGAGTGCCTAGCCCTGGGTTTGAAATGCCAGGGTTATGTAGAGAGTAAAGATCCCGGCCGCAGTAAAGACAGTGTTCTTAAATTATGCGTACTGCTGGAAGTAGGGAAAATGGAGAAGCTATGCTGAGTGTTTGTATAAAAACTGAAGGGGAATGCATGCCTTGGGTAAGTCCTCTCTTTGCTAATACTTCGGCTAACCCAGATCCAGGCCACACTCTCTTGATGGGTTTAAAGGGCTTTACATGAAGTGCAGTGTATATTGAATTTCTTTGTTGCGTATTTCGAAGGTCCCTGAAGACATGGCAACTACAAAGCAGCCCTGAAAAAGAGGAATGTTGGAACAGATGTTATTTAGGCATTTCACATAATAAAGACTTCTAATAATCCCCAATGCCTAATTATCCTAACGGTTATGCCAAAGTTTCCACTCAAGGCATGATAACTGCGGACAATATTGACTTGAATAAAACCACAATTATTTAAGACATAGATGGTGCCAATCAAAGGAGACATTGAAACAATTGACTACCACATTTTTTAGGGCCCAGATTAACCAATAAACCAACTTTGTACTTACATAAAACCAATTAGTCAAGTAGTAATTTCCTGATAAAGCTATGTTCTCAAAGGGAACAAATCTAATATTTTCTACATTTCTCCATCAAAACTATATTATGATATTTACCACTGGGCATTACTTGATTAGTATATCAAGTTTCCACCATTTGCCCCTATACCTGGAAGGTAGTGACGCACCTTCCAGAAAAGATAGCATCTTTCCACAAGTACTTTTTCTTGTTTTGTTTTTTTTAAAGTATAAGTCAAAGAAACTGCAGGAGTGATCAGAAATTGCAGGTGCAACACCTATTTTGTTGTTGTTTTTTACAGGGAAAATACAATAATCCACAATTGTAGCTTCCTCTAACTTCTAGCTTAAAAAATAATTTTACAGGAAACAAAGAAAGTATATTTTTTACTTTCACCAATGTACATCCTATTCTTATACCTAACTCTGTGCCCCAATGATAATCTGAGGCTTAGATTTATCAGAACTTGGACAGTCAGTTTAAGAATTCAATATTTTTATATGGAAAGCAAGCAAACAAATATCTTCCACTGTGTATGAATAATACATATTTTAAAGGGAGACAAGTAACCTTTGGTGTCAAAAAGCAGGTCTTGTGGTTGACAGCTATCTACATATGCACTATGGTCCCTTCTGAAACACAGGCAAAAGAATTGAAATGAGAAGGCAGACATTAATAACCCTTCTCTCCACTGCCCAGATAAAGGAAAGGAGTAAAGGAAAGCATGGTAAATGAATCATTCAGTGCCTCTCACAATTCAACCCCCAGGAAAGGTTGGGAGGTATGGAGGACCAGAAGGGACATGGACTTGGTTTTGGAAGAAAACACCATAAGGTGCTGCCTCATCTTCAAGCAGAGGCTCTACTGATAGAGTCAGGAGGACAAGTTTGTGTACATGCCCACAGAATGTTAATTCTGGGTGACATCTGCCAGATTGGAACAATTAATATATCTGCCAACACTAAGTGTTGACAATGATAAGGTAGTGTTGGAAAAGATCATACAGGCTGATTTGGAAGCAAACACCTCTCATGAAACTTGTTGGTCAATCCAAGCATCCAGCATGCCCACTTCTGGACACGTGTACTCTAAACAAACTCCCACATCTGCTTCATGGGACATGCACAAGAAGGTTTCCAGATGGATGTATGTTGTAACAAAAATTAGAACAAGCCAAAAGTTCATGGACAAGAGAATGGATCAATTGCAGTATTCTCATATGAAGAAAGAGCACCCAGAGTGAAAATAATTGAACTACAGCACACATCAATGGAGATGAGCATCTTGGTAAAACATAATACTGAATTTAAAAACAGTAAGGCATAAAGACTAAAGAAAATGAAATTTCATTTGCATAAAGTTAAAGCGTACAACAGAAAACAGTATGTGGTTAAGGTTACATCCATATGTGGCAGGACTATAAGGAACCACAGGGAATTAGAACCAGGAAATTCAAGATGGAAGCAGGGATATGGGCAGGATCAGAGGAAAAATACAGGAACTATCAAAGGTGTTGGTATTTCTCCTTCTTTAATTCTAGTATGGGCTTAAAAGTGTTTGTTTTACTACCATGCCTTTGTATTATATTTACTATTTTGACTATATGTTACATTCAGTAAATAAACAAAAAAGTCATCATCAATTACGGGGTGGTGTTCAAAGAGAAGCAAGAAAAAAGAAGTAAAATCATTACAGCATATGATTCCTCCCCTTAAAATGTTCTAATTGAGTCATAAAAGCAAAACTAATTCAACATAAAGTATTTGAAAATGAATTTTTGCTCAGATCAAAGAGAAGTCCACATGGGAAGGAGAAAGCCAAGGGTGGTATAAAGAGCTGAGTGTAGAGGGCATGCAGATGCAAGGTTTTTGGTCCTGGACACATCCCCTTGTTGCCCCAGGGATGTTATGAGAGAAAGAGTCTCCTGACATCCCAGGGGAGGGGAGGAGGGATTTCTCCTCAGCACAGGCCGATGTTGGGGCACCTGGAGAAAAGGCTCTTTCCAGACCAGCCTGCACGGCTCAGACAGCTTAGGAGCAAGCCAGCTGGAACAAGGAAGAGGCATTTGATGGAGAGGCGATAGGCTTCAAAAGGGAAGCAGACATTTTTCTAAAGTATCTTTAGGTTTGTAAACCTCATGACATTTTGTTAGCGAAGATTTCCCCGAGCACCCTCAGTAGAGTTAGGTTTTCAAAAGTCTCAGGGTGTACCCGGCCAACTATTTGGAGGGTGGATATAACTGGTTTCAGCAGAGCTAAATGAAAGTGTTGGGCCAATCTTTCTGCCCTGGATTTCTTCCTGTGAGCTGAGGGCTACTGGTGAAAATCTATTAAAAGACTTCCTGATAGTAACAAAAAAGAGTTGACATTTCACTTGGTCAAAATTGAAACCCAGAGGAATAGCCTCAATTTCTGATGAACTGGGATTGACACAGCGGCACCTTGCAGCCAAGCAGCCCAGACATCAGCCCTGATGCACAGCAGGCTGACCAGTGCACAGGGCATCTCAGGGGTTGGCCAGCAGGCAACACCCAACCAAATGTGTGATCAGCCACAGAGGGGACCCAGATGAGCACGTTCCTCCCATCTGGAGATGTTCACATCAGAAGCAGACCTCACACATGGGCTAGAGTGATGGGGATGCAGGACAGCCCTGTCTTATCAATGCTCAAGTAGAGTCAAACTCTATTCTTGTTTTAGGGAAACTTTAATTGCATGAATGGCCCTATGCATTTCGTGCAACTGAGCCAGTTACACAAAATGCACAAGGAGATTCATGCTATAAAATCTCTGAGCTTATTGAAAATCTGAAGGTTGATGTCTATGAACAATAGATGATGACTTGCACTGGAACTGTACTTTTTAAGTTTTAAATTGTACTCATATTTAGTCTTGCTTCAAAATGCAGGTGAGGTGGTCCTGCAGGGTCCTTTTGTCCTTCCTCCCAAAAAACTGATGCTAATTCAGTCTTGTCGACTCTGAGAATGTCCCTGGAGCTGAGGGATTAAGCTGGCATTCAAAGGGCCCTCTCCTGGACAAAGACACCCTCAGTGATGAGCACCAGGCCTGCATCCAGGCATTGGAATTGCTGCCCAACACAGGGTGCTCGGCCTTGCCTCTGTGAGAGAGGGACGTGCTGTGTCTTTGTAGGCAGGTAACTGAAGTTATATGCAATTTTTTTTAAAAAATCTGTCAAATGAAATCGTATGTATTTTTAAGATTTTTTAAAGAGAGTCTCTGCTTGAGCAGATGAAGCTGCCAGCTTTAGTACTCAGAGGCTTGACCTCTGGCTGCAAGGTTCTAATAAAGTCAGCAGCCTGGCTCCAATGCTGGCACCACCACGGTAACTCATGTTTGTTCTATTTCCTTCCCTCTTTGCAGAACCCCACCAGCCTCCCAGAACCCAAGGGAACCAGTTGAGAGAGAAAACCAGAGACACAGGAGTAGAAACAGAGAGAGACACACACAGAGAGAGAGAGATTCAGAAACAGAGAGAAGCACACGAGGAATAAAGACCAGTTGTTGCCACATTTGTGCCACGTATCATGGACCAGGTTCCCACCCCTGGATGAGCACTTTATAACCATCATCTCACCCACTCCTCACAGCAGCCAAGGGTTGGCACGATTACCCCATTTTACCGATAAGAAAGCTGGTGCCCGGAAACTGGGGTTCTGTGCCCCACATCCCCTGGCCAGGAAGTGATGATCCGGGTTGAACTCTGACTGTGTATCCAGAACTCATACTGGTCTCCATGATCATGCTTAGATCCCCTGTAACATAATCTAAATTAAAGGTCTCACTATCTCACGTGAGAATTTCTTTGGACTAGTCAAAACAGGAATTGTATTAGGCAGCATCCTTTCAAAATTACAAGTCATCTTGAATCAATTCTCTACAACGTAAAATTAAAACAAGTGTCATTTATCAACCAAAGTGAGACTAAAACAACTTTTGTCCTGCCAAAATTAACTTGGAAAAAAAGATCACTGTTATAAAGATCCTAAGACCATTTCTAAGCTTCTCAGTGTTGCCCAAACAGGAAAGAAAAATAAAATTAAAAGAGAAAACTAACACAAGTTTCCTGGAAGCATTAAAATGCAAAATAATTCTTTTGCCCTCCGCCCCCTCCAAATTGAATGTTGTTGACTCTTTCTTTATGTCAACAGACTCCAAGTCCAATTAAAAAGCCATCAACCAACCTCCCTGGGAGCAACCAAAGCCCTCCCAGGATCTGGCAGGCAGGGCCTCCACCTGCCTTGGCTGCAGAGGACCCAGGGATGGGGAACCACGAGGTGCCATGCAAGGAGTGACAACATACTTGTTCCAAGCAAGCCTTCACCAGGCTCCATTTGCTGATTATGCGGGAAAGTGTGAGAAACGACTTTTTCCATCCTGGAGCAGACATGGAATGTCCTCTGACTGGGAATGCAGGAGTCATGGGCACTGAGGACAGCTGTCTGCCCAATGTGGCAGGTATGACCTTCCATGAGCTTCTCCAAGCTCCCTCTATAGACAACCCCTGGGCATTGAAGCCTCAGTCACAATGCTACCCACAATGTGGATGAAGCCACTCTAGTCCACTAGGCATGTCCTACCCACACCCTAGTACATCCAAGTAGATTTTCAGTAACTCACTCTGAGTCAAGCTGTTGGGTACAACACTCCATGTGTGTTCTCACTGATCCTTACAGCACCTACAGCATGTACTTTTATTCACCACCCCCTCTCACAGATAAAGAAATTGGCTGAGCTGGGAGCCTAGGATAGAGAGCCCCGTCTGATTGCTTTCTCAGCCTGTCCCATCACCTCAGCCCAAAAATTGCTCATACGCTGATAAAAACTGAACCATAGCTATGGGTTTAAGTGTAATTTTTAGGTTTCCTAAATACAAACTGTTGATTGGCATGCCCTAACCTCAGCTGGTTCTGATTCCACATTCCTCTCCTTGAAGAGAACAGATTCACAAAGAACCAAGGCGATGGGTTGTTCTCAGATCTGGAAACACTTGAAAGAACGAGATGTTTTATATCCCTGGGCCTTCCAGCTGATGGATTAAGTGATCAGGAGGCAGAGCAGCATTGCTCTGGAAGGGATCCAGAGGCTGCTCCATGTGGTTCCATCTGAGAGGTGGGGTGATGCCCTGTGCCCATCAAAGCCCCTGCCACCATGTGTCCCAGATGAATGGGACTCTTCATTGACCCTGCAGCTGAGGTTCAGAGGAAGCTGTGTGTAAACGCCTCGCCAATAAAAATAGAGGAGAAAATACTTCACAACACCATGCTCTTGGGGTCAGATCAAAGCCTAATTTGTGGATTAATTATTTTCTTCACAGAGTACTCAAGATCTACACTCCACCCATGTGAGTTATCCAGTTATTCTGAAAATAACAATTTTTCAGAAGGAACAAAATAAAAAAGCCATCAGCTAACTCCATGAAAACTGTAAGCAGCAGTTTAGAAGGGAAATTTCCATGTGTGTCCTAAATAACTGGTAGGCATGGGTCACAGAAGCAGAAGAAAACCAGTTCAATAGATGAAGATGGGTGGGCAGACATCAGTAGACCAGAAAAGGTAAATGAACAATCCTTCAACCATCCCAGGAGAAAACAGTAATTTGGTGAACACTTGTCCCATTGAAAATACCTGTGACATCAATAAAATTGGGCATTATAAGGGTTCTGTTCTGCTTTCTGGAGTCTTTTTTGGAAAGAGCCAACTGAGACCCCTATGGTAAATGGACATTTGAATTGATTAATTGCTTGAATTATTGATTGAAAAGATTGTAAATGAAAAAATTAATAAAGAAGGAAGGATGGGAGGAGAGCAGGAGGGAAGTAGGGAAAGTAACTAGCACATCAATATAAAAAGGAATTATTAGAATAAAGGGAAATTGAATACTGGATGCATCTTTGTCTTGCTTGAGTGATCCCACTTCATCAAAATGTATATGATTATTAACCACCAAAAGCTTCACATGTCGAATTCACTTTGCTTATAAAGCATTTGTTGGATATGAATCACTTGTGACAAACATGTCAAAAGAGATATGCTTCTGATTTTGTTTACTATAATATACTACAAATGCAAGAATCTATTGTACAATGCATTCATTTGTTCATTTGACAAATATGTGTGAGTGCCCAGAATGAGTGAAGCACTATTCTAGCATGGGGCAGTGGTGGAGGCCAGGGATGGAAGGTTGGCAATGCTGCTGCCCTCTGTGAGCCTATCCTTGATGTATGAAGCTGTAGCTAGGGTGCAGCTCCCATAACCCTGTGAAGAACATCACTACTACCCTGTGCACCTGGTGAATTTTCTCAATAAGTTAAATTCCTAAATGGATGTCATTTGACCTGGGGACTCCAGGCCCACGTGGGAGGGTAGAAAAGAGCCTCATGTGGTCTAAAGATCCAGGATTTTAGCCCCTGATTTTCTCTGACCCTGGAAGATTTTCACAGAAATGAGCTCGGTCTTCCCAGTCCACTCAGCTCCCCCAGTCAGCAGCCAGGTGAAGGGTGTCACTCAGGATCTGGAGGAAGAGCTGGCTCACTGGGAATATTTGTGCCTCTAGCCCTCTGTCAGTGTGTGTGAGGCATGTGTTGCCTCCAGCCCCCTCCCCATTCACAATGAATTTGTATCTTCAAGGACAGCTCCCAACCACAGACCAAGTAGGCCCTTCCCAAGTCCAGTCTGTCCTGTCCCCACATCCTTGGGCTTTCTTAGGAATTGAGTTGTGTCCTCCCAGAATCCATGCATTAAGCCCTAACCCCTAGTGTGGCTCTATTTGGAGATGAGGCCTCTAAACATATAATTAAGATTACATGAGGTCATAAGTGTGGGGGCTTGATCAATATAACCATGTCCTTATAAGAAAAGACACCAGGAACTCTCTCTCTCTCTCCATGGGCACTCATGGCAACCAGGCCATGTGAGGACACAGCCAGAGGCAAGCCAGGAAGAGAGTTCTCACCAGAGTTTGAATCTGCTGGAACCTTCATCCAGAACCACCCATCTCTGGAACTGTGAAAAATAACTGTCTGCTCATAAGCCACCCAGGCTTCGGTATTCTGTTATGGTCGCTCAACCTTACTAAGACAGGCCTATAGATGGGAGGGCTATGTGGCCCAAGAGTGGGAAATGGCCAAGGCTGAAGAGAGCCCCACAGTGGGCATGGTGCACCTGGGGAAGCAAGGACACTCTGTTCCCGTCTGGTCACCAAGCAGCTGGAGTCTCAGACAGGCTCACAGGCAGATTCTGGGAGACAGACAGTCACTGAGCTGGCAAGTGCTGGTTCAGGGAGACAGTTATTGAGAGGGGGGAAGATTCTAGGAGACACAGTTACCAAGATGGAGTAGGTGATGATTCTGTGGACAGACAGTTATCTGGGGAAGAAGTGATTCTGGGGACAGACAGTTATCTGGGGAAGAAGTGATTCTGGGGACAGACAGTTATCTGGGGGAGCGATGATTCTGAGAGACAGACTGAACATCAAAGAGCTGAGTGCTGAACTGTAGCCAAAAACAATGGAGGGTCACACAGCAGGAGATGTCACCAGCATCAGAAAGTGATCTCGCCTTTTCAGGCAAGGTCTTTCCCACTCAGGAACACAGTACCTGGCCACCTCTGTCAGACCAGAAGATCCCAAGGAGTGTTGAGGTGTCTGTGCTGCAGCACCTGCAGGCCCCCTTCAGCAGCAAAAGAAGAGAAAAGGCCAAAAACAACTTGTCCTCTGGGAATGCCTATGCCAAGGCATCTTTTGGGGGAACTTTATCTCCTCTTGGAATATCTACCTGCCTACAGATGTTCAAACATGGAGACTCCCTCCTGAAATGGATTCCCGGAGGGTCTTCCTTCAAACCTCCCCCACTGACCAGTCTCCACTGGCTGGATTGGTAGTCCAATGGGGTGATGCATTTCCGGTATAGCAAGAGGCACCTGTTTCACTGGGTTGGTACACCCTGCCTTCCCACTATGACTTGACATATACTCACTCAAAGTGTTCATCCTCCCCATTCTAATACCAGCCATACCTCAGCAAGGTGCATGTTTAATAACCAGGTTACCAGAACTTAGATGAAGGGCTGGGGTGAGGTGGACAGGGAGGGAGTAGCTGATTTGTAATGTTGGCCTATTCCCCTGGTGTAAACATTGCTATCACCTTGGCTACTAGCACAGTTCACTGAGTTGCGAAGAGATACAGGGGCAGCGCTCCTCCACCAATGCAAGCTGGCTCTAGCTTGAGGCCAGGATGGGGTAAGGCAGCTTGGTGCTGGGCACAATATGTAAGGAGTGCCTCTTTCCAAGGCCATCCCTGCATGACCCTGAGAGGCAGTGTCCCTTTAAATGATGGCCAGCCCCGCTTGCCTTCCTGTGCTCTGGCTGATTCAAATTTTGGAAGCTGAGGCTGGAGATCCAGCACAACTTTGAGAGACTGCTAAAATCCCAGGGAAGAGGACCTGCTTCTTTCACATCTCCTCCACCCTGACTGCAGCCATGCTGCCACAGCTCAAAGGTGATATGGCCCCTGGGAAGCAGAGGAGAAGTCCTAAAAGGGGTGTTTCAAATGCAGTCTAGGGCAGTGAGGGGGAGCAAGAAGGGAGGGAGCTTCTTGGCCAAACAAGCATTATTTCTAAAGAAAAGAATTGGAGAAGAAAGACAGACTGAAGCAATCTCTCTCCAGGACCACACCTGGATGACAGAGCTGTTTGCATGTGGACAGTGTCATCCTCTGCGATCCCATTTGAATGGTGCCTGGTTGTTTCTCTAACCCCAAGAAAGTCATCCTGAAGCTCAAAGAAACACACAGGGTCCCCCGTGTGATGGCTGCCTGGCTGTGACAAGCCTGACAGTTTTGATCCTTTGCTCTTGAAACATAAACATCTTTATTTACTTTAAGATTCAGAGGATTTGGAGGAAAAAGCATGGAGTGATGAGGCATCAGACCCAGAGGCTGAGAAGGTCTCAGGCCAGCTGCCGGGTACCTAGGCTCTATGCCTGGCGGCTGGAGGGCCCTGGGTGGATGGAGGCTGTGCCGACAGCCCCAGGGGCAGTGGCTCCTTGTGTTGGAAAGAGATGGCAGGATACTTCTGCAGGTTCTCCCCAGCTCTCCCACGATGCCCTCAGAAGGAACTGGTCAGTGCTGGATCGCTTGCAGCATCTCAGAGATGGGCTTCAGATGTGTAAGGGCAAATCTCTGTGGGCTAGAGAGCCCAAATCAAAATGCAGTTAGAAAAATGCCCCCATGGGACATGTTTATAAACTCTCTAATTCTTGTTCGTGTCTCCACCAACACACTCAAGGAGACCGAGTTGATTTTGTAGTTTCAAGACAAAGACAGAGAAATTGTGATTATGTTTAAAAATCAAAAAGGGGTGGATGGTGGGCCAGGCACAGCCTCAGGGAAGAGATGCATCATATGGAGCTAGCTAGCACTGATGGGAAGCCCACAACAAGTCTGAATTCAAATCCTGCTCACTGCCTACCTTGACCTCGAGAATATTCCTTAGGTTCTCTGAGTTTCTGCTTTTGCATCCAAAATGGAGGTTATCATCACTCCCTTTAAGCTTGCCTTGAGGCTGGTATACGGTTAAATGTAGAAACGCCTATTATGTCTACCAAATAGTGGGCTTTGCATCATTAACCCTCACCTTCATGGCTCCCCTTCTTTCTGGCTCTAAAACCTGAATGCACATGGTTAAGAATAAGGCCTTTGCTCATCAGACAGCCTGAGTTTTAGGTGTCATCTTTTGAGCAACTGCGAGGTCCGGACATGCATAGACCTATTGGAGCCCTTGTCCCCCATCTCTAAATCCTTGGTAATAGCATCCATGTCCTAATGTTGCTATGAGAAATAAATGAGATACTACATGTAAAAAGCTAACACAAGTTCGGCCATAGTGAGCACTCGATAAATAGCAGCTACTGCTATCTTTCCTCAGAGGGAAATTTCATCAAAGATGGATATTGTGCAACTTGTAATTTGTCTATTCCAAATGGATCAAGAATGTGGAATAAATCACCAAAATGTAACATTAGGAGATTTTATGAACACAGTGAGAAATTCTGGTTAGGAATGCTTTATGTAAGGTTGTATAGTTCACAAATAGCTGCCTGAAGATGCTAATGGCCAATAGGAGTCATGGTTTGTGCTATTGTTGAAGCTTGTTAATAATGTTTAGATTGATCTCTTCTTGCCTAAAGTAACAAGCTCATGAGACAAGTTATAAGCTAAGATAAGATCTAGATGTGCATGCTTTTCCAAGACTATTACAAGTAGATATTTCTAATAATCCCAACATCAAATCAATTATTATGTAGTCATCAACTAATAAGAAGCACTTTCCACCTTAGCATAATAAAAATAAGAAAACAGTAGAGAAAGAAGACATTCATAAATTTTAATTTTATTTCATTGAGCATTTCCTTTCACTGTGACCGCTGCAAAAGTGGAACTCTTGCCGTGACCCTGAGAGAACCACACTCAGCAGGATTAATCTGTATCAAATGCTAATTTTTTTCCTATTGAAACCTTGTTTCCTGAAGATGTTTTGTTATTGAAAATATGTAGCCACAGACCAACAGGACCAAGAAAGGAATATCCAGCTTTAATCCTGCCCTGATTGGCAACCCCCAAGAACTCTAAATTATTTAACAAAAGACAAAACTTCTAACAGCACAGGAGTGACAGGTACAGAAGCCTTCAAACAGGTGAGGAGCCACACGGTGGAGCAAAGCCCACAGACCTCATCTTCTCTGAGGCTTCACTTTTCCTCACTAGATTCCCTTTTCTGTTTGAAAACAATCCTCCTGATTTCATGGTCTCTCCCACTAGTAGTTTGTTTTATAATTTAATATATTAAGCTTGAAAGGCAGCTTGAGAGAAGGGAAGGCAACAGTGCCAGGCTCTCTTGCAATCTCTCACCTCAGGAAGTGGACAGGTGTGGACAGCGAGGCACCAGGAACTCTCAGCTATGTTGGGGATGTGCTGGTACTACTGCTCACATGCTGTCCATATTAACACAGACTCACTTGTGTGTTCATTCTTTTGGCAAAGGTGTTTATTTGAGGCACTTTTGATCTGTCGGGAAGCAAGATGTACAAAAACCGTCAATCCCTCTTTCCTGGGAGTTACCTTCTGGGTGGGAAAAATTGCCATAAAAATAAATGTATGAATAAACAAATTATCTATATGCATGATGAAAAATACAAAAGAAACAGGATTTCAGAAGAACAAACTAGGTGAAAGCAGGGTGGTCTGGGCAGACTTCCTGGAGAAGGTGGCATTTGGGAGGGAGGGGAAGAGTCCTGCAGGAAGGTGGGAGGGACAGCCAGGTGGGAGCAGCCAGCACAAACACACCAAGAAGGAGACCTTGGGTATGCTTAAGAAACTGCACAGGAAGTATCTGGAAGGCAAGATGGAGAAGCCAAGGCCAGAACCACCCACGGGAGGACTTGAGCTTTCTCTAGGAGGGAAACCAGGATCCTTGACACAACAATGTATCAATGTAAACCAGTGATTAAGAAGGTGAGATTAATCACATTTAATGCAGGAAGGAATGGTCCAGAAAGGCAGGTATCAAATGGAATGAAGAGAGGACCTTGCAGGGGTGAGAGGTTCAGGGACATTTTGTTCACCCTCCCCTTTCTCACACAGACATCACCAGCCATGTAACAGCTGAGCTGCAGGCTCTGGCTCTGGGCAGCCTTGCTAGGATTCTGCTGGTCCTCCTTGCAGGAAGGCACAGAATCCCATCAAATAAGCAAGTATTTGGAAAAACAGAGATACAGAACATGTTCAAACTCCTTTCATTATCACTGATTTCCTGAGTTCCAAGTGGAGTTTGCTCATGAATCCCAAATTTGCATGATCATGTTGAAGGAATCTACTGAGAACCTCCAACATGGTCATGGGATGGTGAACAACAAAATTATTACCACAACCCAAGTTTTTAAATTTTATGGGAACTTCATGATATACAGTCTCTGTTAACAAGAGGAAGGATAAAGTTACATTAGTAACTTAAAAATTTTTAAAAAGGTACAGAGCAATGCACCATTTGTGTAAAAGCATTTGTACATGGTTGTACATAAAAAGAAAATTATCTGGAAGATGCACAAAACCCAGGTAAAGTGGTTGTGTAACTTGAAATGCAGGTTCAGCTGCCTGCACAACAAGTCAAACTTGTGAGGCAGGAAATAGGTTTATTAAGGTGCCTCAACCTGGGAGAATGGTGGACTGCCATCTCAGAGACCACCCTCCTCCCTGCTCAAGCCAGGGGTTCTTATATGTATAGGGCAGAGGGAGCTTCTTTTCCTTTCCAATTATCATGCTAACGTATGGCTGCTAAGGCCCTATACATTTATCTTTCTAGCTTTTGGTGCACTCAGTGTGAGAATCTCCAATGCACTATCTTGGACAATGGGGGAGACTCCCAATGTTCCCTGTTAGGAGTGGTGGAGGCTACAGAACCTGAAGATGTCTTTGCCCTCAGCCCATCTCCCCACTCTGAACACAGTCTCTGCCCATCCCAGGGAGACAGTTGGAGTCCACAGGGCAACCCTGGATCCCAGTGCACCTACATCTTCTGCTCAGCCCACATGAGCACATGCAGCCTGCCCCTCTGAAGTGATCCCTCACAGTGCTCACCCTGCAGCTGGCTGCCTGGGCTCTGACTGTTTGGCTGTGGTAACAACCAGAAGGACGATTATTTTTTTCTCCAAATGCCCTTTTATTATCTTGTTGTCATTTTGAACTATGTATTTAAATTTTAATTTAATGTTCTGAGGACAGTAACATTTCTTTTAATGGGAGATTAAAGACAGTTTTATTCATTTGTGAGGAAGAGTTCAGTGAAAAATAATTATTCAATCAATGATGTCACCTTCTTTCCTTGCATCTTGTCCACATGGCTTTCCAACAAAGGAGGCCCCTGCACTGAACAAGCCTGGTGAGTTGACCAAAAAAGGAATCCTACTGCTATTAATATTCTATACTATAGCATCCTTGAGCTACCTTCCTATAAATGTAATAAAGTGTGTCCCCACAAGGACATGCCAATCAATTCAAGGTCACACCTGCATAATTCTTAAGGTAATTTGGATTTTAGTTGCTAAGACCTAAAAGCTCCAGAAAAAAGTTTATTTTTCCTTAATAATCTTGTTCTTCCGATTAGGACTGTGCCATAGACACCCTCAGAAATCCGTGCATTGTTTCTATTACAAGATGTTTTTAATGTTGCATTTTAGTTACAATTATAATCAAAAAGAGAAGAACCTATTTTTGTCAGCTCTGTTTTATTTTAAAAAAGACAGAATTGGAATTGCTTAACAAGTCATTCTTCTGTACCAAGCAAAGTCCAGTTAACACCGTGGTGACTGACAGGATATTTTTCTGTCGTTCAAAGAAGAGAGTGACGAGGAGTTTTGTCAGCACATAACGCAGAGGATGTTTGCCAAACAAGAAACAGGGCCCCGGAAGTCAGAATGATATTCACACTGTGAGCAGTCACTTAATTTAAATCAAACAACCACAGTGATGTTATTAATTTAAATATCACTGAGAGTAAAGCTTTATTTTGGGTCCGATTTTGAATGTTATGTGTATAAAGGCAAGTACAAATGGTTTATACAAGCTTTATTTGTGTATATCTTCAATAAACAGAAATTAAAATAAACATGTCAACACCAATACATGCTGAGAGAATGTGCCCCTGTATAGAGAGCCACTCATGTTCACACTGCTGAGTGTGAGATTTCTAGAAACGAAGGAAACCAGAACTCCTTTGTGAATTGCTAAGGCCTCCTTTAAGCAGAAAGCAGAGGAGAGCCACCACATTGGTTGCATGAAGTTCAGATTTTATGCATTACCTTGAAAATATGGGGGAAAGGCCTCCTTCCTTCCATCTTCCATGCCCCTACCCAGGTCCAAGTGTCCAGACGCAATTGCAGATACAAAAGAATGCTGCTGCTTGTCTAATATGAAGCACAGGCCATACTTGTTCATGCTCAACAATAATTCCTGACCATGTACCTCTTCCCTAACTTGTCCCAGGGGGTGACTAGTCAGAGGATAATGTATTTGGCCACAAGAGCCTAGAAAGACTGGCTTCAACTAGTGAAGCTTTATTTTTCTGATGTAACAGGTGTCTTGTCTGTGGTGAGTGGCTCAAAAGCTTGCAAGTACCGAGTCCAAACCTCTACACATCTCTTGGCCTCTCATTGCTGGTAGTCATCATGCCTCCTGCTCTTATGATGGCAATGGTGTCTCAGGGCACCAGTCTCCACTGTCAATGGGGACAAGAGGCTCCCCAGGTGTAGACTCTGTCTATTTCTGTGTCCAGACCCAGGACACGTCCAGACCAGTGAGGATTTGTATCCTGGCCCTGTGGTGGCTCCGCCCGCTGTCACAGGAGGAGGTGACAGCCCTGCCATTAAAGAGTCTTTCCTTTTCCTTTTTAAAAGCCAGCTCATGCTGGCTGATAATTGTCAGAAACCTAAGAATTGTAGGGAAGTCCAAAATTTATGAAAACAAACTAAAGGTTCATGAAAATGTGCTGGGAATATCAGCCTGTTATATGTAATAACAAAAACACTCGTTTGGTGTATCCAATATTGTTTGGACAAGATTCAATTCTATTTTTAGGAGATTTCAATTTCCTTTCCCATAAACTCTATGAAATACAGTATGTGGCATATTTATAGTGACCCCTTTGAAGAGTGTTACACTTCTGGACCCTTTAATAAGTCTAAATGAGATGGTCTCCCCCTCACCTCACTGAGCAAATAAATAGACGGTCGTGACAATCATTGAAATTAGGCACTGTGTCCTTTTCCCTCCATGTTTCACAATCTGAAGTTTTCCAGTTCCTATAACAAAAGCTCTCTAAAGACGGTTCTAGGCAATAAAGACTATATGGAGGGCCATCTGGTGATTCCATTCAATTTATTTCTTTGACAAGACTTATAAATAAGAAAGCATAATTTCCAAAAGCAATCATCAAATTTACTATGCAAACTACCAGCCACAGCCCCCCTGCCCCTCTTCCCTTCTAGTGCACACGCGGGGCCTGCTTACATCATGAGCATTTTATAGCACCGTGAACTTCCAAAGCACTCCGCAAAATTAACCAATTTATTCTCAGAGAACGGAAGGTAGTGGTACCCAAATGCAACCAAAAAAACTGCTGGGGCTTTTTCACATCTGGGAAAAATTATACAGACTTGCCCTCTCTGTTTGCAGATATTTACTGCCACCCGTTTATATCCCTCGGGTACTTTCCATGTCACAGGAGGTGACCCCAGGAGAAAATACTTCCACACACTCCTCAAGGAACAGCAGCTTCGTCTCCCAATGCCTAAGCAAACTGGAAAGCCTCAGCCTTGTCCCCAAGGCCCCCTGCCACAGTAGCATCCATCCCCCAACAAACACCAGGATCTCAAATGGCCCGCAGCTGGAACTGTCCCACTCCTCTGGGTGACTCAGGGCATCAGGGTGGGTATCATGGGATCCTGCTTGATTTTCTAAATCACCACTCTTGTCAGTCACCAGAGTCACATGAGTAACGCCTCTTGTGGTGGCATAAACTTATCTCCAGGACCCTGCAATCATTGAAAATGGTTGGGGAATTTTTCCTTTGGATTTCTTCCCTGGGACCATGATAGTGAGATACGTCTTTTAAACAGTATCTTGCCCATCCACATGGTGGATGCTACATACAAATGCTACATACAAATGATGCATTATAGAATTGTACTCTTGAAACCTATATAATTTTATTAACCAACTAGGGCCCAGTGCACGAATTCATGCACCTTAAAAGGAACTTTGGGCCATGAGGCTGCAGTGGGCACAAGGGCAGGTCTCGGCCCATCCTCTGCACCCCTGCCCAGCCCCTCCCACCGTGGCCCCCGGTCCCCTGTCTGCCCTGCTGGCAGCCCCACTCCTGTTGCCACCGCTCCCTTGCGCTGAAGGCGCCAGCCCCGCTCGCAACCACTGACAGTGTAGAGCAATTGGGGCTGGCACTGGCAACAGGTGCAAGAGGCAGCTGCTGGCCCCAATGGCCCCTCAGGAGCAGGGGGAGATGGAGAAGTCCTGAGGGGTGATGAGGGCCAGCAGCTGCTGCTCGCACCCACTGAAGGTGCTGAGTGATTGGGGCTGGTGCAGTGGGTGCGAGTGTTGGGCAGGACCACAGTGTGCGGAAGCAAAGAATTTTCAGTAACTACCAGAGGCTCAACCCGATGACAGTGACCAATGCCCCACCTTGGTCTGATGCCCCCGCTCACCTGCTCCACCATCCCACCATGGCCAATGCCAGCCATGTTCCACACTCTGCTGCCTGCTGCCCACACCCACCATGATCCGCACACACCCCCTGGTGGTCAGCACATGTCATAGCAACCGGTTGTTTGGTTGTTCCGCTGTTTGGTCTATTTGCATATTAGCCTTTTATTATATAGGATGTTGCCCCAATAAATTTAATAGAATTTTTAACAAAGGATGGAGGATTGATATACACAACAGACAGTATGAATCTCAAGGGATTTATGCTGAGTGAAGAAAAAAGGAAACAAAAGCCAGTGCTGAAAGGTTACATACTGCGTGATTCCATTTATGTCAAATTCTGGAAATAACAGAATCCTGGAAAGGGGGGAACAAATTGGTGGTTTCTGGGGCTAAAGAGGGTGAGGCAAGAGGAAGTGGCTGTGGCCATGGCTGTAAGGGACAGGGCATCAGGTGGAATTCTGGTGCTAATGGAAGTGTCCACACTTTGATGGGGTTGTCCGTATGCTAATTTATATGGGTGATAAAACTTTAGAGACATACATGTGCACACAAATGAGCACGTGCAAAATGGGGAAATTGGGGCAGGACCAGTAAGTTAACCAGTGTCGATGTCAGGCTGCGATTTTCCACTCCAGTTTTTAGATATGTTTATTGTTGAGGGAAACATGGGTAAAATGGATCCCTCTGTATTATTTCATTCCAGTGCATGTAATTCTACAATTATCTCAAAATAAAGGAAAATGTTTAATTTAAAATGAAAGTGTACTGCATCCAGGATGTTGCTTGAATATTGGGCAGCATGCAATCCAGTCCATTAATGTGCATTTGTTGTTGGAAGTCCTTCCCTTTCACCCCTTATCCAGAGCAGAGACTGTGGTCCACACTATGACTCAGTGTCCACAAGTACCTGCAGAACTGTCCAGGTGGGGTCAGGCAAATTCTTCCTTGTCCATTTCTAAAACATAGCTGTTGAATTCTGGTTGTCCTTTGACCAAAACTGACCTTACATTTCTGTGAAAATGTGTTTAGAAGTCACTTTCATAGCATTATCAAATATCTTCTAGATTCAATGGGAAGAAATATTCCAGGAGCACTGACCCAATCTGAATACCTTGGGAATATATCAGGAGCAGAAAGCTGGGACAGCCCATGGACAACCCTAAGAGTCATTCTTAACACAGCAGCCAGAATCATCCCATAAGGCATGAGTGGGATGAGGCTACTTTTTCAACCCAGCAGTCCCCATTTTTCTCTTTGTGAGAGCCCAAAGCATGACCACAACCTCCACAGTCCCACCCAGGCTGTGTCCATGGACCACCTTTCTAATTGCCTGCTCCACTCATCCACTCATTCATTCATTCCAGGCAGTGGCCTCTCTCTGTTCCATGGACAGTCAAGCACACTTCCACTCCAGGACCTTGGCACTTGCTTCTCTCTACCTGGAAAGCTCATCCCCTCAATATATACAGGTTAAGAAAGATCCAGATTTTGGGTGACAGAAGCTTATACAAGAATGGGGCAGGGAAGAAAGGTAGGGGCATTTCAAGGGGGAAAAAAAACACACAATAAAATTTAGCACAAGAGTGGATATGTATTTAGAACAAAAATCCTATATAATAAAAGCCTAATATGCAAATTGTCCCCTCAGGCGGTCATTGATTGGGAGTTCGACCGACCAGGAGTTCAACCACTTGCTATGATGTGTGCTGACCACCAGGGAGTGGCACGGAACATGGCAGGTGTTGGCGATGTGGCGCTGGCAGTGGGTGGCAGTGGAGGCTCTGCTGGCCCTGATGGGCCCTGACAAGAGCAGGACCACAGCGGGATGGTGGAGCAGGTGAGCGGGTGGTGTCAGGCCAAGGCAAGTGCAAGCAGGGGTCCCAATTCCCCTCCAACCACCCCACAGACAGTGGCCAGTGGCAGTGGCGGGGGACGAGGTGAGCGGGTGGCACCAGGCCAAGGCAGGGTGCCAGGCAGGGCTGCAGGGCTGTGAGGCTGGGGGCATGAGCTGGTGCCCAATCTCTGCAGGCCAACCTGAGGGGCCCCACCATGCCCGAATTTCATGCACTGGGCCTCTAGTATAAAATAAATTAGAAACTTTAAGTTTGAAGTAGACCACATATATCAGAAAACCCAAAATGATAACATATTAATCAACTGCCAGACACACTTCCATCACACCCTCTTTCCACATTGCTATCGCTTCTTTTGTGACAGTGATTTACTGATCTCATTCTTCTACTGAGGGAACAATCGATGGTGGAGCCTGGCTGATTGAAGTGCGTTTTGTAGCTTTGATGTACACAGGTGGACTTGTGTTTTGTGGTAATGCAACAAGTCTGTGCTCCACAAGCAAATCCTGGTGAGGTCCATTTTGGTCTATTTCCATTGAGAGAGAGAGAAACCTCCAGCATTTACAGTGGAGCATGAAACACAGAGAAGAACATTTCTGAAAAGTGGTGTTTCCTGTGTAGAACAAGCCTGGAGGAGAAACAAATGCCCTCCACCTGCAGCGGTTTACAGTTGCGATCGGAAGAATGTCTGCACCTTGCACTTCAGGTCTGATTTCCAGTGCAGGCACTCAGGGACACACTCGCTGTGAGCTGGTGCTCTGGCCCCGCATCTTCACACCCAACCTATATGGGGTGGCCTGTAGGTGACACTGAGCACATTCCCATCAAGCTGTGTGACTATGGTAGGCAGTTCACAAATCACTTCTGCTTAGTCAGTCACTAAACCCAACTAAGATGTCCCAGCTAAACCTCAGGCTAAAATGTTCACTGGCCTCTAGGCTGCCTCACCCTGGTCAGTTTGACAGAGGGGAGGGAATTTCAGAGCAGGGAGAGTCAGACTGATGGTGAAACCTCCATCCTGAGCACCACGAGGCCTATAGTGCTCTCTAACTAACGCGTTCTGTTTCCATCAAGGGACTTCTGGGGGCATCTTCCCCTCACCATTATCCCCACTTCCTCCTACTCCTTTTTTCTCCTTGACACTTACACTGTCTAAAACCCTCTGTATTTTACATTAACATGCAATTGTTTCCCACCTTTGACTGCTTTGGGGTTCATGCTCCATCTTGGAGCCTAGAAGAGCCCTGGTACAGAGAAGAAGTCCAGTCAATATTTGCTGCATAAATGGATCAATAACTCCAGTGTCTCTAACTAGAGTTATGCATGCGATGTATGTCCACATGCTATGGCAGTGTGGCCTCAGGACACTCTGTTCAGTTGTGGGGATTGCCTGCAGGGGTGACTTCACCTTTGGGTGATTTTAGGATCGTCAAAGAGTAAGTAGAACCAGAACCTGAGAAAACTTTGGGGCAGGGCCGGGAAAGGAATCTTGCCGGGGAAGAGAGCCTGATAGTTCTGGCCACCGGGAGCCCTTGAAGCACCAGAGAGCAAGGGGCTTGGTCCCTGAAGACACCTGCATGGCTGCTGCACCTCTGCTGTGACTACTTTGCACTCATGGTCCCTTAAAACAAATCAATGAATCTATTGTTGCCCAGCAGAGATGAGGCCGAGGCTCAGACTGGGCTGCATGCACAGACCCCCACTCATGAGTAGCAGCAGCTCACAAACAGCAGACACTGCTGATAAGGTTACTTAGCTCTCCAGGTTTGCACCAAACCACAGCCCCGAGAGGAAGTGGAAATGCCCAGGCCCTTGCTGCTGACATGAATTTAACAAATCTGCAGTGCACTTGAGCATTTTAAAAGCTCTGAGAAGTTCTGCAGAAAAGATATACCTACATAATTTAACCCAATGTTTCCCAAGCTCACGATATTTCCTTGTGCTCGGGTGCTTTTTAAAACCTTCCTGAAGCCAAGGAGCATGTGGGAAGTCCTGTTAGCACTAAATGTCTGATGAATTCCAGAAAAACTGTTATTAAGTTAATGGCACATATTATAGTTGTCAGCACCTGAGGATTAAGGAGATGTGATATTTAATTATCCCCTGTTCTACCCTATTTTCTTCAGACACTAGAGTGGAGTTTAGGAGAAGTGGTCTACATGGAGAACTGAGCTGAAACAGAACACCATGACCATGTTGACAAGAGGGAGGACGAAACCAGCGCAGAAAGGCAGCTCTGGGTGAGCGGGCTGGTGCCTCACAGTCCCTCCCTATACGCAGGAGTTGGGGACTGTGCCCCAAAGAGCCAAGCCCACCCCTCCCTTCCACACTGCTGTGTCTTCTGTTTAAAGCCCCAGGTTTCCCTCCACACAGATGTATGGGTGCTGAGACCCTTGGTACTTACTGACTTTGGGCCTGAGCTCCCTCTGGCTCTGACTGACAGTGATTCAACACCTTCAGAATAGGAACTAGTGGGACCCTAACTTCAGCCCAACACAGGAAGTCCAGCCTGGGCCACCACCCTGAACCCCCACTGGGCCACTTTCCTCAACGATTTGCTGCAATTCTACCAAGACCTATTTCATTTCAGGTGGATAATTCCTCTCTGGACTGTCACATCTGGGTCTTCCCCAGCACACTGGAAATTTTAAGGGATGCTAGATGGCCCCATTGTGCCGGGAACAAAGTCACTTCCCACCACTAGAATATAAGGTGTTTCTCACTATTTATCTGAACCACTTAAAAATAAGTTAGTGACATAAGACCTTTTTTGCTCCTAAATCCTTCATCAGAGATGTCCCCCTATATAACTATAGCACACCCAATCATTATCACACCTGAGGACTTTAACACTAATCTAATAGCAGTGCTTAGACCAGGGATGGGCAAACTTTTTGACTCAAGGGCCACAATGGGTTCTTAAACTGGACCGGAGGGCCGGAACAAAAGCATGGATGGAGTGTTTGTGTGAACTAATATAAATTCAAAGTAAACATCATTACATAAAAGGGTACGGTCTTTTTTTTTTTTTTTAGTTTTATTCATTTCAAACGGGCGGATCCGGCCCGCGGGCCGTAGTTTGCCCACGGCTGGCTTAGACTATAGTTCAGATTCAAATTTCCTCAATTGTCCCCAAAAATGTCATTTAGGGCTATTTTAGTTTTCAGTTCAATCCAGGACCCAGCAAGGCCCAACAAAGGCACTTGGCTGCTGCTGTGTCTTCACTTGCCTAGGCTCCCCGGCTCCCTCTTTTTATTGTTTTGTCTTTTCTGGTCTGGACATTTTGGATGAATGCTTCACAGTCTGATTAGTCTTTGTGTTTCCTCCTAATTTGAGTGAAGTTCAATATTGTCAGTAAGTATCATACATGGATAATGTCCTGTCTTTCCCACTACATCTCCTCAATGCACGTGGTATCCCTTGTTCCACCACTGGTTGCTGTTTTGATTTCTTAGTTGAAGTGAAACAACTCAGGTACCATCCCTCAGGAGAAAGGTTGATAGTTCTGGCAATGGCGTGCTAACAGGCATAAAAAATAAGAAAGATCTCTGTGAGTTCATGTGATTCCAAGATTTGTCTTTAAGCAACTATTTGAAAAGTGTATCCCTGACCAGTGTGGCTGGGGTGAGCATTGTCCCATGCACCAAGAGGTCACTGGTTCAATCCTGAGTTTTGGGCTCGATCCCCAGAAGGGGGCATGTAGGAGGCAGCCAATTGATGTTTCTCTCTCTCCCTCTCCCTTCCTCTCTCTCTAAAATCTATAAAAACATTTTTTTGTAAAAAGTGTAGATAGTATGCTACATTTTAAAAAGAGCTAGAAATACAAATAAATGTATAAATATACTTGCTTATTTTTGCAAAAAGTAGCATATGCAAGATACCTGAAAATGAAAATGCCCTATCAGAGATAGATGGGATGGGTGGAAGACACAGGAATCAGGCTGAGATTTCTTTAAGAATTCTTCAGCATGTGGCATTAATTTTTGATATGCAAATGTTTTCCATAGTCAAAGGAGCAAAAATTAAATTTTAAAAAAGATTGAAAAGTTATTCTTACTTTGACTTCACCAAGAAATAATATAACTGATTCAATGCATAGCATAACTACAAAATAAAGGAATGAAAAAAAGAACTTAACAAGAATTGCTTTCTCTTGACGGCTGCTGAGGCAGCACCAGTGCTGATGTAACAGTGAGCTCAGAGCTGCAGAGGACTGCTGTGTAAGGAATGGGTCATGGCTATCAGAGACAGAAAGAACAGAAATGGGAATGTGAGGAAGGGACATCTCTTTACTGTGTGTCAGCTAGACTTTTGACGGACATTCTAATTCTTTGTCAGAATGTACCTCATGGCATGACAATCAGTTTCGCAGGCCCCACTGGTCAAATTGGGCAGGACATGGGGTTTTGTCTCAAGAAAAATATATTGCCTATGAAGCTAATTAGCATGAGTTGCCTGGGACCTGACTGGTCCTGGGGGGCAAGCAGACTGGGCCCCCAGTGGCTTTGCACCCCCTTAGGTAGCAGGCAAGGCTGTTTCAAGCTCTGTGTAGGGACAGGGCCATTGAAAGGAACTGAGGCAGCACCCGCTTCACGTTGGCCCAACACTTCCACTTTCTGTAACAACTGTGCAGCAGCAACGAGGCCAAATGTCCCGGGAATGGCATTTCATCTCAACAGATGTGGCTTAGAAGCATATAAGTGGCACCTACTGAGAAGGTAATGGACTTATTTCCTGAGCTCTAAATCTTGACACAGCATTTACTATCTGGATTCAGATGAAGACCATGAAAATGTACAAACTCAGACATCTCTGTCAGACAGGCCATAAAAGGCCCGTGTTGAATAGCTTTTCAATATTCCCAGCCTCCTTTCCCCACTTTGAGAGTTAAGTGATGCCGTTAGGACTGGCAGGGCGATGGAAGAGCAGATCAGTATTATCCCTGAGTTCTGACTGAGGTTTAATGAAGAGTGAGATGCAGGCAGGCAACATACAAATCCCGGTATTTTCATAATTACAGGCAATATTTCACAGTGGGTCGTGTGTTAGCATCTCATCAGATATGCAATGCAATGGGAAAAAACTGTCATTCTCAGATTCCAACACACCTGGGTGCAATTTCCAAATCTACCATATCCTCAGTGATACCTCAGTGACCCTGAGTGAGATGCTTAAATGTTCTGAGCCTCAGTTTTCTCATCTGTGAATAGGTAACTCTCTTTCTGCTTCATGGGGTTTTTGTGAAAGTTGAATGAGGTGATAGTTAACATGATCAGTGGATGCCTGACACCTAAGAAGCATTTGACAATTGTTAACTCCTTTCTCTCTATTTCCTAAGCCAATCACTGCACGAGACGGACAGCCACACTGCAGAGCAGGGCAAGCAGGGTAACACAGACAAAACAGGAATAACAATTCCTAAATCATAGCTTATCAAACTTTAAAAATAATATATGTGACAGTCTCTGATCCTGACTTCATAAAACTAATCTCAAACACTATATGGGTTTCCCAAATAAAACTATTCTCTTTCCAATTTGGTCTTTTTGTCATATTTTCTCTACTCTAAATTTTCATCAACAAAATAGACTGAATTAACCAAAATGTTTTATGGTTGTGCAAAGTAAGGTTAAAGTTCTGAAAACTACATTTTAGATATAGTTCTGAAATGGAATGGCATGCCATCTATTTATCTGAAATAAAATATGGGCACCTGAATGTGGGAAATTCTAGTCTGTGGAACTTTCATCTAAACCTGAGCCATCATGCCCTGGCCGGTGGCTCAGTTGGTTGGAGCATCTTCCCATACAACAAAAGGTTGTGGGTTCAATTCCCAGTCAGGGCACATACCTAAATTACGGGTCTGACCCCTTTTCCTGTGAGGCACCCAAACAAGGTTTCTCTCTTGCATAGATCTCTCTCTCTCTATCTCTCTTTCTCTATAAATCAATAAAAACATAGCCTTGGATGATGTAAAATAAGTATATAAATAAACCTGGGCCAACAGGTTTATTTGCACAAAGGCTCTTCCTGCATCCATACCTCCCACTGCTCATGGTGAAAAGCACCTCACCTTTTGTATGGTTTCCATGAGGTGAGCAGTTCTCACAACCCATGCCTCAGTGTTCCTGTCCACCGCTTCCAAATTTAGCCATCAACATTGACTAACACTAGAAGATATTGTGTGTGTGTATGTGTGGGGGGGGGGGGGGGGAACAGATTCTAGGTGAATATATTTACTCTAAGATGATACATTTCAAAAAACCTTACATCAAGGTGAAAATGGTTGAAAATAGGGGTCTGAGGTGACTTGGGATGCTTGACACTGATAAAGAAATATGGGGCCGAGATTACAGATGACACATTAGCATGTTTTGTCCCCCCAGGGTATTCTTGGGGACACCAATCGATGAGTGCTTTTGATGCTCTGATGTCCTACTTAATGGAGTCATTTCAGGGGTGAATATTCTCCAAATGACATAGCGAAAAAGAGCAGCAACTATTTTGTCAGGTATGATAATAAGCAACTCAAAGGGGAATGTGTGGGGATAATAATATTAGCAATAGAAGGTACATCCCAAATATTAAAATGCTGAATTATATTGCTGCTGTGGGCCCTGGCATGGAAACTGTCATACACTGTATGAAGCAAAACAATCACAGTGAGAATCACTTACTCCATTAGTTTACTTACTTTAAAAAAATGCATTTACATTTAAAAGACAAGGTTAATTAAGGAGTAAGTTCTGAGGTCCGTGTCCACACCCAATAATACAGAAATCCTGCTACACAGCTAGAAAGGTATCAACAAGAGAGAGCCAGATAGAGCCAAATGGGCATTGTTGTTTGGGCAGCCTGCCCCCACAGACCTCAGAGGCCAGTGGTGGCCCTGAGATGGGATGGATGGCTCCTGACAGTGTATTCTCTGCAGATGCTATATCACCATGGGGGCACAGTGAGGGCCACACAACAGTGTCCCCATTACTAGCTGCATGATTGGGGCAAACATTTTATCCCCATCCTTCTCTGTTTGCTCATCTCTAAGATGGGCTCATCCCACCTGCAGAGTTGCTATAAATAGTCAACTACAATGGGCTGGGCAACATGCCTGGAGTATGGGACCCCCCCTCAATAGGGTCCCTGGAATCAATATCTAGGGACTTCTTAATCATCCCACGCTGAATGCACACGCATCCTGAGCCATTACTAAGACTGAGAGATTTCCATAGATTTCCTTGGCACGGAGTGTTCATGAGAAGTAATGAGCAGAGAACCTGCGTGTGCCAGCAGCATATGAGCAATTCAGGATCCTGTCCTCCTCCACTTTCTATTGCAGGGCAAAAGTAGTTGTGCAGTATGTGCACCCTGTCTGAAGTGTAACTCTACCCAGACCTCCGAATGCAAATGAATGTTTGGGAGGTCAAGTTCACTATTATTCACCCCAAGGATGAAAACTTTGGAAGGTTCTGGAGGGAGCCTCAGAGGTGGCGGCAATGATTTATATTTAGGTGAAACCACTGACTGAAAGCACACTGAGCCTAGAATACAATCCTGGTTTCCTTCCAAAAAGTGGGGTGGTGGGAAGAATAACATGGCTTGCTTGCATCATCCAGACACAGAACAGCAACCTCTGCCCCATCAGGCCAACCATCAGGAAAGTGAAGTATTGCCAACAAGCAGAGCTGTAAATAACACAAAGTTTCCATGTATACAGAGGGGAAAAAATCTAGTGGCAATTTCAACCATTCCAAAAATTAAGCTCATAAAATATTTTTGAACAAATGACTCTGCTTTTAACAGTTATTTACTGGGTTTTATAGCCCAATGTTAACCAAAGTCATAAAAATATAATGACTTAGACTGTGCAAAAGTAACAGTGCTTTTCAATTTTCATTCCCAGAATAGCAATGCATGATTTGAATGTTTAGTTGGGATTAT
This sequence comes from Myotis yumanensis, assembly GCF_028538775.1. NCBI lineage: Eukaryota > Metazoa > Chordata > Mammalia > Chiroptera > Vespertilionidae > Myotis > Myotis yumanensis. The sequence continues at coordinate 27,312,889 of NW_027223755.1, forward strand.
TTGAATGTCTCCAAAAATGTGTTATGATTTGCTGTAGAAATTAGAATTAATTCAACAGAAAAATAAAAGCATGACTTCTCTCCCCTCTTTCCCTACATCAAACTGACAACACTGCCCTTTGTCCTCTCCCCCACCAGGCACCAGCCCAGCTAATGAGGCTGTCCCAGGAAGGAGGCACAAACCAGAATAACTCTCCTGGAGTCACCTAACATCCAAAACAGCCATTTGTGGGATGGGTCTTCTCATAGAAGAGGTTTGTGTTTTCAGTAGCTTCCTGGCAGAATTGACTGTTACTGATAAGAGTGGCATAAGATACAGTTGCTCTCAAGGTAGAAAATCCCCACTGCCCCAGAGGACAGGAAGTTTGTGCATTGCCTGGAATAGGAAGCAGGAAGTGATGTTCCTGCAGGTGCCTACAGAGCCTTTCCAGCTGCTGGTAAAGGGAGAAGGGACTCAGGCAATCTGACTGGATGCCCTCAGACCAGCAACTCCAACTTAGTCTTCGATGGTCCCCACCTGCTATCCTGGACCCCACTCAGTTCCTTTGCTTCTAATTTCTTCCTTGCTCACTGCAGCCCTAGCTCCCAGACCCCTGTAGGTGTGGCTCATGGTGACAGATGGTGGATGGTCTGAAGGCTCTGTTTTTAGAAAGACAGATGTGAGGGGAGGAAAGAATAAAGGCACCCATAGTGGGAGACAAACTTCCTACTAATCCTGAAGATGAGCTGAGGGATTAGCTAGCATCCTCCTTGGAACCCCAAATCTTGAGGAAGACAATAGAAAATAGCCATGAATTTTGCACAGGCACTGATGACCTGCTAGAACACAGAACAGTCCTTACCATAAATACTTTTCCAGGACCTTTCCCTCCACCCCAAGAACAACAAAATGCAGAAAGAAACCAATACTTGCCATGCACTTGCAATGCTCCAGGGCCTGTGCTAAGAGCTGCCCCACTGCTCATCCCCTTGCATCCTTTCCTTGGGTGCTCAGGGGGATGGAAGTGCCCAGGACTCAGAATGCTGATCATTAGGTCACCTGTTAGAGAGGATAGCTGAGATTCCCAGCCACATCTTCCTGGTCCCTTGTTCCTTCTGCACCATGGCATGAGTTCTCCAGAAGGGAACACATCTTCATGACAAATGTAGGCGAGGGGGACAATGTTTGAGCCTGGTCTGCATGCAGGGATCAGGAGGAAGAGAGCAACCTCATTCTAAAGATTGAGCCCCATCTACTTCCAAGGCTGTTGTGTATTGAAAAGGGTAGACTGAGAAGCAGTTAGACCCATGGAATCTTGCCCATTTCCCCAGGATGTGAAAGAAACAGCTCATCGAGGTATCTTCTCAGTCATGGCCACAGGTGGATGCTGAGCTATTCTCGTTGTCAAACAAAACATTTTGTCCACCACAAATACCTACGTGCAGACTAAGAAAAAGTTCTTGCAAGCTTCATGAAATAAATAATCCTCACTAATATTTTCCCTGTGCACAAAATGTCTTTATCGTGATACAGCAGGTCACAGATTGCATGTTCTGTGTTGAGAGCTCTCTGAACTCCCACCTAGGAACTAAAGGCTGCAGAAAAGCTGCCACCTCTTTCTGTGTAAACAGAATTCACCTGGACACCCATTCTTAGTGCTCAGTGTGCAGAACAGCACAGGGCCGGGCGGGGGGGGGGGGGGGGGGGGGGCTGCAGCTGGAGAGGACCTTGGCATCCAAAGTCCTCTATGGAAGAGAAAAGTGGCAGAGAGAGGAATCCACCCAGGGCCCCCCCACCCCACCCCGGGCTGAGGTGAGGACCTGGGCCTGCTGACACCCAATGCTGAACTCTTCTTCCTATGTGACAAAAGTAAAATTATAAAGGCAAGAACCTAGGCATAGCATTTTAAGAGTGTAAAGCCACCCCAGCTAATAGAGACTTTTTAAAAATCGAGATTCTACTCCCATGTCCAGCCCTGAGGAAAAAAATAAAAAATAAAAAAAAATCAAGATTCTAACATAATGTAATTTTGGGAAAAGATCATTCTCCACATTGGACCATTAATTTATAAATGGGAAAAACTATCTTTGAGGACTATGCTCTTATGGTATTAATCAACAGATTAATAAATATGTGTGTAGCTCATCAGAGCCCCTCACTCCTGGCACTAGTGTGAAGAGGCCCCATTTAGGCCCCCAGAATCTACCGCTAGCTACAGAGTTTCTAAAATCCTGCCAGAATGTCTGTGTCGCCCCCTGAGGAAGTCATTACGGTGTCCACTGATGCTCACTGCTGGTCTGCAGCTTCTTGGAGCAGAGACCGCATGTTCGGCCACAGTTGAACATTCAATGAGCAGCTATTGAGGTATTTGATTGATGGGTGATGAATGGATCAGCCCAGTGGGTATATGAGTATGGAAGTTTATCACCCTTTATTAGGGCCAATGTGGATGTCTGCTTCTCCTTGCCAAAAATGGCAAAGACAAAGCTCAGGATGCCTGGCCCTTCCAGGTCCATTCTTGTGGCCAGCACTTCATTGTAGGGCTTACTGAGAGGGAGCTGTGTGGACCAAACCTGGTTCTGAAAAAATCTAGAACTTCATCCTCACCCATCCTGAGGAATCCAGGTGTCTGGATGGAGAAGAGAGAGAACAACCCAAATCTTAAGTAGCCACTGCCACTAGGCTGGGATGAAGAGAGGGCAAAATGGACTCACTTTATTAACACTGGGTGGGCCAGGGAACAGCGGTAGCTGTGTCTGCTCATGTAAATGAGGTCCAGAGGAATGACCAGGGCTCAATAATCAATTACCTCACCATCCCTGCCAACAACAGTGGACATTTATAATTCTCACTCTTCTCTGCCATCTACTTGGAATTTCACAGGAACTTAAAGTCCGGGAATTCTGACCACACTGACTGCCCTAAGGAAAACTAACCTCAAGGGGCAAAGGACCCTCTTCGACTCCATCACCTGACTCACCAGCATTGGTGGCCCCAAGGAGGCTGCAGTTGGTCCTCGATAATTCTGGAAGGCCTTCCAGGGGTGGGCAAACTTTTTGACTCGAGGGCCACAATGGGTTCTTAAACTGGACCGGAGGGCCGGAACAAAAGCATGGATGGAGTGTTTGTGTGAACTAATATAAATTCAAAGTAAACATCATTACATAAAAGGGTATGGTCTTTTTTTTTTTTAGTTTTATTCATTTCAAACGGGCCAGATCCGGCCCGCGGGCCGTAGTTTGGCCATGGCTGCCTTAGACCGAAAACATGCAAAGGGATGCTGGGCATGGAAAGAGTAGGAAGGGCAGGAAGGGCCAGAAGATATCAAGATGGTTCTCCTCCAACATAGTCCTCCGAGTTCAAAGGGCTCTGATTTCAGTCCAGGTGACAGGAGGACAGAGAGTCAGTGCACCCAGATTAATCAGCCCAGTTAGTTTGTGCGGGATGGTTCCACTTAAAAGCAGCACTTTGAAGAGCATTTTGGCTAAATCTCTTTCTTCATCCCCCCCATGACAGACCTACATGTGCCATTGGTGCTTGAGCCAAGAAGTTTCCAGGGTCTATACTCCACAAGGCTCAACCTTGATTCTGTAATGGAAGCACCAGGACCTGAAGAGGAAAGGGAAAAGCAAGCAGCAGAATCCAGACAGGAACAGCCCTCTCCACTCCCATAGCCCCCAAGAGCAACCCTCTCCTCCCACAACCCCGGACTCACAGCCTGGCTCCTTTCCGGGGTAGGCAGGCTCTAATGGTCTCTCAGTTTCCTTTTTCTCTTTTCCTGTTTCACTTTTTCTAGCTCCACATGCCCTGGGAGAGGCCTGGCCTCTAGAGCTCTGAGGACATAAACATCTGTTGTTGTAAGTCACCAAGTGTGCGTTGCTTTGTTCTCAGAGCCCCAAAATACTCACACATCAAGAAAGAGTTAACAGTTCCTGATCCACACTCTGCCTACCCTCCCAGTGAATAAGAGGAAAACTGAAATCCATGAAAGGAGGGATTTTGGGGAGAAGGCAGTGGTTGGCCAAGGGGATGCTGTGCATTGGGGAGGGCAGGGACAGAGGGAAGAGGGGTCAGGGGAACCACTGGGAAGACTTGGGAAGTTTCTGCAGGAAGTATACCTTCCCTCCCTAATTCAACCCTGATGAGCTACAGAAATGCAGCTTCCAATAGGAAAAAGAAGGCCCTGCTATTTGTTCTAATGTAGCTTCCTGGCTGGTGGCTGTAACTCACACATGACCATGATTCTGTTAACCACACAGGAATGTAATGCTCTGTGCCTCTCCTTCATGGCTGTTTCAATCTCTCTCTAACCACAGCACAATTTCCTCTCTTCAACAGAAGCAGAGTCTGGATAAAGGCCTGCTCTAGCTCACATGTTACGGCACCAAACACATAACACTAGTGAATGAATGATTAAGAAAGCCCATGGGATGACCACTGAGAGGAACAGTACTAGTTATGAAATCAAAGTTTATAAAACAATTTTATTTGCTCAAATTAAACAAAGGAGAATCTGTAAATAAGCACATTGGAGGTTCAAATGTTGATGAGTTGTGATTGTTCATGTCCATGGTGGGGCAACCTCAGATGCTGCAGAACCTCCGGATCCTGCCAAAGGCAGTTTCAAAATCCAAATATCCATGGCAGAATCTGGCTATAGAACACTGGAAGGTTTTAACTTGAGACTGTGTTTTCTATCCATCATAGCCCTTTTGTGATGACTATATAATATCTCTGTGAATGTCTTTATAATAAGCTTTAATATTAATTTGAAGAAATCATATGATGTGCTGCTTGCCGATTATAACATAATTCTGTATTACAAATTAGACCAGCCTTCAATGTCTTTGAAACGTAGTGTGTTAAAATGGTACGTACAGGTTAAAAGATACAGATTCAGAACACCAGGATTTACAAGAATTATCACACAGACTTTGATAGAGCCCTGGACTGATTCAAAAGAGCAAGTTTCATATGAAGCTGTCTCATTCCCTTTGAAAGTGCCTTGATCTCCGCACAGTCATCTATTAATTATATTACAGATAAGGTAAATAAAAGTGTTGCAATATGGAGATCACAGCCTTCTTTTTTCTTGTGGAGACGAAAGGTATGGCTCCTGTGAAGTCTGTGGGCAATGAGGGATGATAAAGGTATTCTAGAACCAAAAGGCTGTATTTATTTTGACACATGATGGAAAGATCTGAAGTTCAAGAGCTGAAAGGGAGCAGCACAGATGCGGCCTGAGGAAGGAGATCCAGGGAGGATCCAGATCTCAGACCGCAGCACGCAGTTGGGGAAATCTTAGTTTTAGGGATATTTTGATTGTTGCTGTTGTTGTTTATATTTTAGTAAATTTTATTTTTAGAGTAATTTTCATTTCACAGTAACATTGAATGAAGTGCAGCAAGTTCCCATATACCCTGCCTCACACATGCACAACTTTCCCCTCCATCCACATCCCACACCAGAGTGGTGTCTTATTACTATCAATAAACTTACATGGATGAGTCATTATCACCCAAATCCATAATTTACATCAGGTCTTTTAAAATTACTTTAATTATACAAATCATGGTATATGCCCTAAACAGTGACAGAGTATCCTCCACATCTGTGCCTGCACTGGGCAGACATGAAATATTCCCCAGGGACCCCATCACTCACAACCACATGTTCAGTGGGTGTGTTACTGATGTTTTCCCATAGCTAAAGAGATTGGAAATCTCTGTTCTAAAATTTTAGGGGGGAAAATACCTTCCCTGAACTATGAATTAGAATTTTAGAATCTCCATAATAACTGATCAATGTGATTAGTCAGATTTGTCTTTTGGGAAAATGAGGAGAGTCAAGGATGAGTCTTAGGTTTGGGCCCAAGTCCTTTGATCTTTACACCCTCAGCACCTGGCCCAGAAGCTGATACATAACAGTTTAAATAAGTGTTTGTTGATTGAATGGGTCTTATGTTTCTTTTTATGCCCCTGATTTTGGGTTCAGTCATCTCACCTATATTAAATCTTGGTGTGGGTGCATTTGCTTCTACTTCTGACATTCCTGATTTTATATGTATAATTTATCAACCTTTTGGTAGGTGTGTCTTTACTGTAAGCACCTGAGGTCATTTTTAGAGATAGATGGAGAACAGGAAATAAACAAGCAAATGTATGCTTCAGGTATCGACATTAGGCAGAACGTATTGCATTTAAGTAGAAGTCAAGTTCACAGCCTTGTGTTTAACTGTAAGTGATTATGGTTTTTGATTGCTTCAGCTTGATGTGCCTTACAGAGCTATTCAGAAACCCCACTCCTTTTGGGCTCTAGGGGACTCTGAATGAATTATCTCCTCACACAGGGTTTCCTGTGACTCATGGACTCATTCATTCTGCATGTGCATGTCAGGTGCCTGCACAGTCCAGATGCCAGAGGGAAACTCTGGACCAGAGAGCCCTGGCCCCGACCCAGAGGGTGGGTCCTCAGTCTCCCCGGAAACAGATAGTGAGTTAAAAGGATTGTGAAGCTGGTGGTTGTGAATCTGTGCAAATGAGTTAGTAGAGTCAGGATGAAAATGTTTCCAGAAAATAAGTTTTACCAAAAAGCAACTCAGGGCCAATGTTGGACAATGTTAATGCATATTTCAGGTTAAAAAAAAAAAAGAATTGTTTAGAGGATTGAGAAAGAAATGATTACTTCTGGACAAAGACTTTTCTACCACTGTCTTAGAAACCATGAAAGTGAAGACAGTCATGGGAACAATGGAAGGGTAAGAAGTGGCTACAAAGCCAAACCCTGGGCCTTGGAGAATAAAGAGGATGGGCCATGGCAGTCAAGTGATGAGAGTCTAAAGGAGGCTGGCTGACTTCTGTGATGCCCACATCGAGTTTTGTGTTGCAATGTTGAGGAGAGCTGGGGAGGAAGGGGGTGCTCACTCAAGGCTTCCCTCTTTCAGCCAACCGGCTCACATCTGTAAGGAAAAACCTCTGGAGTTTGGAGATGTCCATCTCCACACAAAGAGAAGTGAGAAGAAAGTCATACTTCCTTGAATCTCCATCACCTTCCAAAAAATCCCAAATAAAAACGAGTGAAATAAAGTTCTTGCCATGGAAACACAGCTTCAGGACCTGACTTCGGTGCTGCTTCTACCCATAATGCCACTGAGCTCCAGCCTGGACATTCCAGAACAATCTGAGACTGATCACCCCATTGCTTCATAAAAGTGGAAAGCCTGAGACCCCAGGAAGATGTGGAAAAATCTTTGATTACCTCTGTATACACACCATCACCATACAGGCGATGAGGTGCCTGTTAACTCACTGATTAAATAGGTGTCTACTCGCCATGCAAAACTGCTTTGTTGTTATGGCGTTTTGTTTTATTTATGTTTTGTTTATGCCAAGCCATAATGATAAAGTGCAACAATTATCCATTTGTAGATACAGAGAACCCAATTTCATAAAGATTTGTTTAGCTAGCTAATTAATCTTGATCTTTTCATTAGGAGGGGAAAAAAAGCTAAGTGAATTCCAGTTGACTGCAGTGGACACAGCCTAGGATGCTTTATAATCTCACAGCCGTCTGTTATCAATGCAATGATGACATTTTGGATGAAAAAATCAATGTTTCCCTTTGCTCCTTTTAACCTATTGAGCCATCTCCTTCCTTTCCCAGACTCAGATAACATAACTCACCATGAAAGCCAGACAGAAACGGCCTTGGGCATGTCCACAGGAAACTCAAATCTATGCCATAACACAAGGGCCGTGTCCTCCTGCAAAGCCTGTGATACCCTAGTGACCCAATCACACCTTTCAATTCTCCTCATTAATTCTTAAAACTCCCCAGGTAAAGAATAGAGTTGTTTCTGTTAATAACGCAAGAAGGAATGAGTGCCAGGTGGGCAGTTCTGGGGAGAGGGGTTACAACTCTATTAAATGGATGCCCAAACCTGCTTGGGCACTAACTGCTGAGGGCAATGTGAAGTGTGTGATGACCTCTCTGCAGTTGGTCCTCGATAATTCTGGAAGGCCTTCCAGGGGTGGGCAAACTTTTTGACTCGAGGGCCACAATGGGTTCTTAAACTGGACCGGAGGGCCGGAACAAAAGCATGGATGGAGTGTTTGTGTGAACTAATATAAATTCAAAGTAAACATCATTACATAAAAGGGTACGGTCTTTTTTTTTTTTTTTTAGTTTTATTCATTTCAAACAACCACATACTCATACTACCCTATTCCTATCATTATGAGCTCCTAATGGTGTCACTTGACAGAAATAAAACAACAACAACAACACCACACACCAGTGTATCAGCCACAGGTGCTTTTCCAAGCTCCAGGCCCTTTCCTCCTCCCAACACTGACATAAAAAGAGCCTGAGCACTCAGCGTAGGGGTACGGGAAGGCTCGAGCCAGCAGCAGGGATGTGTGGTGGACATAGTGATGCCATTCAGATGCCCCATGAGGACCACTGGAACTCTCCTGGTTATTGAGTCCTTCCCAGACAGCCTCAGGCTTTGGGTCTCCATCTGCCTGAGAGAGCACTTCACCCAAAGTAAGCCCCCCGGTGACTCCATCATAGAATGTATTGAAAAGACAAAAACCAGACCCTTCCCCCATCCCTGTGAGCACCCTTCTGATCTCCCCTGAGGCTGGCTTCCTGCCTCTGCAAAGATGTTCATCCAGAGGGCACATCCATCTTCATCTCAGTATAAGTTGTCCTGCATGAGGTTCAAAGCATAATTCCACCATCTATAAACTGTGTCCCCTGGGCAAGTTGCTTAGTCTCTTCTCACTGCAGTTTCCTTATCTGTAGAGTGGGAATAACAATGGTGCCTACTTCTTAAGGTGGCCATGATGATGCACGACAGTGCTTGTTACTCCTCCCACTACCCAGGAATTGAACTGCTAAACATATATTAGTTACTACTGCATACAAGATTGTGTGGGGGCCTGAGGCAGTTATTGCTGTAAAGGGCAGGCTTTCCTCCCATTTCTGACATGGACACTTCATGCCCTTTCTTATAAACCACAGTGAAAAGTGTGTGTGTTTGTGTGTGTGTGTGTGTGTGTGGTGTTGTTGTTGTTGATGTTGTTGTTTTATTTCTGTCAAGTGACACCATTAGGAGCTCATAATGATAGGAATAGGGTAGTATGAGTTAGATTTTTAAAAATCCCTCCCAGGCTACCAGTACCACTCAGTAGAGAGACAAGGGGAGGGGGGGAGGTGTTAAAGGTTTTCACAGTGATCTGAGTAAGAGATGGTGGATGGGACCAGGGCCAGAGTGGTAGATAAGGTGGGGAAAGGGTCAGAAGTGGTGGGCTTCGGGGGTGATGTTGGATGTAGAGACAACAGGGCTTACTGACCTACAGGCTGTGGGGTGAAGGAAAGAGAAAGGTTGAAGATAGCCCCTAGGTTCCTGCACACCTGGGGGAGCAGCAGTCTGGTTTCTTTCACAGGGGACAGGTATGGGGCAGCTCTGAGATGGAGGAGATCAAGGACTCCCCATGAACACTTTAGTTAGACACTCAACCTGGAGACCTTCAAGGGGCAGTGAGTGAGACCCAGGCGACAGGGCACATGTCTGGGCTCATCTGCACATCGATGCTATTTAAAGTCACTAAGTGGATGAGATCACCTAGGGAGAGTAGAACTAGAGACAGGAGACGATCCATGAAATGCCCCAGAATCAGTGGCCAGGAAGGCCAATAGAAATGCCTGGAAGGAGATGGCCAGTGTGTGGGAAAGGGTAGGGGAAGTAAGCCATCCTGGGAGCCAAGTTGGAAAGCGCTTTCCAGCTCCCAGGACTCGGGAGGTCAGCTCTGCCAAATGTGCAGAGAGGCAGAAGGGAACGGAAGCAAAGGGACAATGAACTATCCTGTTTGCACAATGGAGGTGTTGGTGAGCTCGGTGGGAGCTGGGTAGGTGCAAGATGATGATTACAGGCTCATTGGAGGGAACTTGGAAGAGAATGGATGGTGGCAAAGTAGACACTGAGTTAGAGAAGTTTTTGAATATGTTTTGAATAAGGACACAGTTAAATGGGGACATGAAATTAAGACAACAGGGCATTTGTTTGTTCATTTTAGAAGGGAGATATTAGAGTATTATGTTCATATGCAGATGAAAATGTCACAGGAGAGAGAAAAAATAAACATAATGTAGAAAAGAAAAGCTGTGCATGGCAAAGCCAGTTGAGTCTTTAAAGGAAGGAAGGACACAGGGTCCTCAGCAATGAGGGGATCTGGTCTCAGGCAAGGACACTTCCTCCCCTTCCCCCATCACAGGAAAGGGTAGATCAGTGGTAACTAATGAAGGGGTCCCAGACTCAGACAAGGAGGTTCTTGTCTGATTAGGGGGGAGTGGGCGTTTTGAGGCTTTAAGAGGGAGATATGTGAAGTTGCTGCATTCATGGGAGAGCAAATCCATAAGGTATAAAGACTGGAGACTGTACTTCCATTTCAACAATGGCTCACCATGGCCAACCAAGGGCTTTAAAGGGCTCCCCATAGGAACACTGTTTTTCAGTGTGTCCTTTCTTGCTCCACATTCTTCAGTAGGTAGGATGGCTAGAAGGAAAAGGTAGATGGACACTATGACTAACACCTCAGCCACTCTGCCCACCTGCCCACCTGCCCCAGAGACACTCCCTCCCTCCTGAAGACAGAGTTCTCTGGCTACCTCAAACCTTACAGAACAAGATGCTTGCCTTTGTGGTCTGCATGACAAGCTCCACATGGCATGGGTCAGTGTGACCCCAAAAGAGTAATTTCCCCGCATTCTCATGAGGGTTGTTATCCATCCTTGATGCACACCCACAATGGTGCGAGAGTGGATCTGAACATGACCTCCTCGTGCTCGCCCTGCACCTCCCGCATGGACTGGAATGTGTCCGCATAGGAATTGTGCCTGGTTTTAAAGGACATTCTGGGTATAAATCTCAATCTCAGAAAAATCCTGTGCAAATATGTTTGTAGCTTGAAGGGGAATTTATTCCAGAAATATTTGCAATATTACATTTTTTTCTGATTACAGAACTCCTTTCTCATTAAAAAATGATGGCCCAGCCCTAGCTGGTTTGGCTCAGTAGATAGAGCATCGGCCTGCATTCTCTCTCATCATTGATATTTCTCTCTCTGTCTCTTTCTCTCTCCCTTCCTCTCTGAAATCAATAAAAATATATTTTTAAAAAAATGATGGCCCAGCCAGCATTGCTCAGTGGTTGAGCGTCAACCTATGGACCAAGAGGTCATGGTTCAGTCCCTGGTCAGGGCACATGCCCTGGTTGTGGGTTCGACTCCCAATGGGTATTATACAGGAGGCATCCGGCCAATGATTCTCTCTCATTAATGTTTTAACTCTCTCTCCCTCTCCCTTCCTCTCTGAAATCAATATATATATATTTAAATGTCAGATGGGTGTTTAAATGTAGTGTGGTAATCATATGGGGTGGGGACCAGAGAGCCTTTCCAAGGGCTTCCCAAGGAGGGAAAGGCAACTGGTCAGCCTTGCATCTTTGTGGGGCTTCACAGCCCCAGTGTGAAGTGTGAGTTAGCCCTGGTTTCATTCATAGCCTTGACTTGGTATTTTCTTGCAACTGATTTAAAAGACATCAGCTCCTGCAAGCTCCTTGGTGGGAAATTAGGCAAAACTTTGAGAAGAAAACAGGAGAGAAAGAATTATGCCAAGAGAGACCTGGGAAGGAAAACAGACCCCAAATGGCAGCTTTTCCCCCTTTCCTCAGCAAAATCAACAGACCCTCTGGTTCTTTGCTCCTCAGTGCCTGGCCTGCCATTGAGTTTTACGTGGTGCCTGTGAGTTGACATCAGGACAGTGAGTGGCCAGTCTGCAGGTGGGCCTGGGTCACATACATGTCTGGTGAGAACTGCATCATAGGTGGTAGTGGCCGTTGCTTTCATGGCTCCTCCTGATCCAGGCCAACCCCAGATCCCTCACCACAGGGGAATGGTTCCCATGGTTTACATTCCTACCCTGTTGATGCTCCTCAGCCTTCCAGAAAACAGACCATGGGTGGAGACGTCCCTTCTCATCCTGGGTAGTTTATACATGAGCTGTGTTATCTCCTTTTGTTCTCTTGTTCAGAGACTGTGGAACAGGATAAAACTCCATGGCATGGAATTACAGTGTGAGGCAGGCGCTGTTCTCTGAGGAGCCTGTCCCATGTGGGTCGTAAGGTTTCCAGAAGCTGCCTCACACTTCAAAGTTCCTTTCAGTCCCCATCCAAAAAACATGACGTCAAGACAGATTTATTTTGATTTGGTAACATTCCTGTTTGATGTACATGCCAGTTGTAAGGAAATTTGCATCGCCACCTTTTTGCAATGATTAATTACAACAATAATTGTAACTGGACACAGTAATTGGGAATCAGGTAGAATTTAGGGGCCTTTGACTCCCTGTGAGCTAAACACCCTTATTGGAGATGATTCCAAGGGTAAAGTCCAAATACCACCTCACTGTTGCCACTCTGGGCTAAAGCCAAGCACAAAAGCCTGGCGCAGGCTGGTGTGGGGAGGACCTGTTCCTTCTCTCTTTGCTGTACTTCAAAATGCCCACCAGCCATTACCAAGTGGGTGGGTCCTCAGAGCAGAAAGGACAGCAGCCCAAGAGACATGAGTTTGGATGAACACAGAGCATTCATTCTCCAACAGGGACATCTCAAAACTCTGTAGAGAGCTGGTGTCTGGAATATAGACAGTGATGGAGCAAGCAAGGTCATGAACTGAGAAGGCCCTGGGAGTGGCCACCTGTGCACCCTCAAAGGCAGGTGCAGCAAGCTTGCCAAGTTAGAGGGCATAGGAGACACCAACTGGATGGACACAGAGATAACACAGTGTATCCTCAGAAGTCCTTTGGAGAAAGTACATTTTACTTTGTGGCTTAATGTTATTTGTCACTGATGAAAGCCTATGCTGGAATCAGGGAGCCTCAACCACCCAAGCTTGGGTGTTTGGGGAATCCTCCCATAACAGAAAGTTGGTCTCTAACCTAATCCCCATTGTAATAGATCACATTTGTGTCCACAAAGTTATTCACCCTTCAACTCATCCTTAGGGTCAAAGACACATTGCCATCATGGAACCATCGGCCTGCCCCCAAATAAGATTACGCAAGCATCCTTATATGATTGACATAACATTTCCATCTATGAGAAAAATCAGCTGTCTATCTGAATTGGTAACTGGCTCGTCTTCCATTGACTATGGTGCATTATTAAAAATAGACTCGTAAAACTTTAATATTTATTTCATGTTCTGTTATTAGGACACACATCTTGGACACATCACCGGAGACGAGAAAGAAATAAATTATTGTACTTATTTTGTAGTGACCTGAATTTAGCATCAGATGTGAAAGTCATGACATGAAGTTTTGGTAGAGAGATAAAAGCTGGACCACATGCCGCACGATATCCGCGGCAGATGTGATCTTCAGAGGGGCGATGGCATTTCCTCCAAACGGGTGGATGTGCTCCTCCAACGTGGATGTTAACATGATTAGCAATGAAAGTATGCTTTGTTCCCTTGCCTTCACATGGTCTCAATATTGGCAGTTATCGCTTACTTGTATTTTTTAAATCAAACATGATCCCGTCCCATGGACAGATGCTGCCTCGGTGCCATTTAGAGCTCAACCATACAGACATACAGACGGCAGTTCATAAATTTCCAGGTCCATGTGCTAAAAATAAGTGCAGTGGGGTCTATGCTTTTCCTTTTTACTTAATCCAACTATATACCTATGCATCCGTGCATTCCTACGCATACATTGAATAACTGACTTTCTCTGTTGGTTCCTATGGTTTTCGGCCCTAGGACGATTTTTCTTAGCGCCCACACCCCCTACGCATAGCTGTCTGCCCCCAGATACCCATTAACTGACTGCAAACACAACTTTATTGAGAAATGACTGCAAGTTTATTAAGCAACTGGATTTACAGGCAATAACATAATCAATATAACATTAATATAGCACATAATTAAATAAGATTCCGACAAGGTCCTGCCTATATCCTGAAATATACAGAAGTTAATTGTTTTCACCGATGGCATTAACCGGAGGGATTTGGAACTAATCTTGGAAGAACAGAATCCCTGGTTGTTCTTATTTTTAAAGTATTTCGTGGATGCGAAGAGGAAGCCATCCCCACACCCACAGGAATGCTTTATCAGCAGGAGCCCCCGAAAACCTCTCTCTCCCAGGCCCTGGGGGACGACAGTCCCTTGCTGACTGATGCTCTCAGGATGGATGAAAGGGCAAAATGCAAGTAACAAATTACATGTAATGTGTTTCTCACCAGTAGAAAGCGGGCCGACCACCGCAGGCTCTTGGACAGCTACCACAGAATGGGCCCCATCTGCTCCAACATGGAAGCACACAGACTGCTGGAGTGAAACCAACGGTGTTGTCTCCAGTCATGTGTTCACGTTTAAAATCAGGGAAATCCCTCAGAATGCTCTGCAATGGGCCCAGAAAGCAAAATACTAAGAGAAGGAAGCACGTGAAGTGAAGTGGAAAGGAGCACAGCGTTTGAAAGATAAACACTGTGGACGGGAGTGTCCTAGAGAAGGAGGCCATTCACTTGCTGCCTCCACACACCTCTCACTTAGCTCCACGTGGCTCCCCAGGGAGCTCCTTGCCTCTGTAATTTCAGTCACTTGGAACTCACTGCTCTCACATTCTGTTCCCCTCATTAGCACCTCTCCTGCCACCAAAATGAAGTGTTTACGCTAAAGCCAGTGTTGTTCTCAAATACAGGAGTGTACAAAACCATCTGAAAACCACTTAGCACAAAGTACAACTAGACATGATGAGGAAACTGAGGTGGTGTCATCACTCGTACCCAGGATCCCTTCCATGGCACCGACTGGTTGCTCTGCAGAAAGGCTCCACCTGAGAAGGTCTGAGTCTCAGAGGAAAAGCAAAGCACCGGAGGCCTCGGAACACATATAGATACCAAGCCCGGGACTGATCGACACAAAGCAGTTGCTATGAGCTGGACTGATTTCAGAAGCTCGTGTGAAGTCTGTCTGAGAATGTCCTGGAGGCTCAGGATTTCAGGAACAAGAAGCTGCTCACATGCATTGGGCATAGAGATGATGTTGTCTGGATCTGGACCACAGTGATGGTGAGTCAGCATCATAACAGCAAAGTCAACCAGGCCGGGAGGCACTGGGAGGCCAGGAGGCTGAGATGACACAGATGGCAGCCACTCTGGCCCAATTCTAACTGAAATGACAACTGCCTGATGGATCATGCCAGTCACAGGGGATGAAGGCTGACCCCAGGACAAGAGGAATAGGTGAGTCCACTTGAGGCAGAAGTTGAATCTGCGGTGCGTGGGCCAAGCCCTGGAGACCAGGAGGCGGCCACTGACTCTGCAGCTACACCCACTTCACTCCACATCTCCCCGGCTTCCACCTCTCTGGTCAATGCAGGTATCTCCACCTCCTGAAGTCCTGTGGGATGTGCTGACACAGGGCCTCAGGTGTCCTTGTACAAGGTCACATGCTTACACTGACTGGACCTTCTTCCTTCTCAGCATCCTCGGACAGAGATTTGTGGGTCCTGAGAATGTTCACTTGACCTTGTGGGATTCATTCTCCTACCTTTAAACTGAGGCTTTTGGACCAGGAGTCTATGAATATGAGACAGAAAGTTTGGGATATGAAACTTTCCCCAGGTAAACACAGCTCCACTCTGATAAATAGGGGTGTGGGCTTAAACTATGGGGTTGGCAGCTACACTGACCACATTAGCAATGCTGACCCTTCCCTCCTGTTTTGCACCTTCCCCAGGCCACCACGGGCACGCGCGAGGGCGCAAACATCACACACACACTTCATTTCAGTAAATTATAAGCACTTAAAATTGAGGTACCATTTAGAATTTCAGTAGATCTCTCACATCACAGCACAAAATTTACAGTCCTGGGGTGGATAGGCTGTGCCACCACTTCCTCCGAGTCCATGGTCTGCACTCACTGGCTCCCACGAAGCCTTGGGAACAGCCTGGACACATTCAGGGATGCTCTGCTGGTGTGACAGGAGCCACAGGAGGTTTGGGAGAGAGAGGCAAAGAGACGGGGGGTGGGGAGGACCTGGAGGAGAGCAGGATCCCTAGCCTCAGTGGAAGGGAGACCCGGGAACCAGGAAGCTGGAAGGGATTGCACGGTTTTCAGAACCATGAACACCCTGCTGCAAATGGCTGTGTCTGTGAAAAACAAGTGACTTCTTCCCCACAGACAGAATGTGGGACATGACATGCCAGCTTGTCCTATTTAGGTATAAAAAGACATCAGTAAGAACAAAACAACATTGCCTACTGATGCCAGAAAAATTACAACCAGATTTTGAAGACACTGGCTTTGGGATGGACCAGCTCCATCCCCAGGGATTAGTGGAGGGTCTGAGGGTAATGGAGGTTGATCATGGAACAGGAAGCTCTTCCAGATGGAGGCACACATCCTGGGGCAGTTTCCAAAGAGCCCTGAAACCTGGGAAGGGTGGAAGAGCCAGAACCTTCTCCTGTTCTAGTGGAGGGGATGCATTCAGGCAGTACAGAGGGTGGTGAGAAACCTGGGCTTCGAGGTGCTTCATCACCCTAGTCTCCTCACTCTTAAAATTTAGTAGATACTAACTCTAACCTCACTGCCTCATCAGGGGATTAAGTCTTCTACTGCATGTAAACTATAAGTAGCACCTGGCACCCAACAATTGCTCATTAAATGTCAGGAATTCTGTTTATCTTCATTCAGGTTGAAGATAATAGTTTTTACTCATGAGTTCTGATACCCCAAGTTCACCGCTGTCTCCTCTGCTTGCCTATGTTTGTGTATCTGGCTGACAGGCACACCCAGGAAGGCATTTGGAAGTCATCTCAAGGCTACACAATGGTAGCCTAGGTTTTAATTACCCATCATATGAATCGCTTCTACCATAACACTTGGCCCCAGCACTGATCTCTGGCTTACCAAAATGGGAACTACATCAGCGAAATTCTATCCACCAGTGGAATTTCCAGGGAGCACTTGTGTCTATCTGAATGATGATGACCATCACCCCCAAATCAGAGGTCAGCAGTTACTGCCATCTTCCCTGGCAGTTCCTCACCTCTTCTTCCAAGATTAACATGTTCCTAACATGAAAAAGACATTTTTACCAGATTGATACTTCCTGAAATGCATGAGTTAAAGATGTGCAACATGGGATGTCAGCGTAAGGGGGCATGTGACACTCAGGAGACGCACCCTTCAGCTGCTGGCTGCTGGCGGGAAGAGAGAGCAGAGAGATTTCTGAAGCCTCAGAGGCATTCCTGCACATCAAAAGCGATTCAAAATGAAGAGCTGATTCTGATAATTGTAAATAGATCAGAAACATGTGCATTGAGTCCATCCCCTTAAATTATGGCTGGGTGTGCCCAACTGCACAGTGTTTGAACACCTCAAACTTTCTAAAAATATTTGGGGTTCAAAGTAAGCCTTTTAAGGAAAATCAAAGCCACATGTTTCTGACTCATTTATACATAGCTTATCAAAATGGTGTTTGTTTTTAACAGATATTTGATGTCTGAGATTTGGGATCTTTCTTAAAGTTAAAAAACAACAACTTCTTTCTTAGTAATGGGAAGAAGTATTTCCCCAGAGAAAATGAACGTCAGTCTCTAAAGATTAAGCTAGTTTCAAACTTGGCCAATAAACTTTTCTCTGTGTTTGTCTGTTTGTTTTTGTTAATTCTCACCAGTGGATATATTTTCCATTGATTTTTTTTTTTTTAGAGAGAGTGGAAGAGAGGTTGCAGGGTGAATGAGAGAGAGAGAGAGAGAGAGAGAGAGAGAGAGAGGAGGAAAAATACATCAATTAATTGCCTCATGCACACACCCAGACCTGGGCAGCAGTGGAACCTGCAACCCAGGTACATGCCCTTGACTGTGAATTGAACCCGAGACCCTTTGGAGTGTGGGGCCAACACTCTAACCAGTTAACCACACTGGTCAGTGCTCTTCATCTTTATTTTTAAACTAGAGGCCCGGTGCACAAAAATTTGTGCACTGGGTGGGGGGGGAGGTCCCTCAGCCAGGCCAGTGCCCTCTCGAAGTCTGGGACCCCTCGGGGGGTGTCCACCTGCTGGCTTAGGCCCTCTCCCAGGGGGATTGTGCCTAAGCTGGCAGTAAGACATCCCTCTGGGAGCCCTCAGGGGATGTCCACTTGCCAGCGGGGAGCAGGCCTAAGCTGCAGTCGGACATCCTTAGTGCTGCTGAGGAGGCGGGAGAGGCTCCCGCCACCACCGCTGTGCTGGCAGCCGTCAGCCTGGCTTGTGGCTGAGCAGAGCTCCCCCTGTGGGAGCACACTGACCACCAGGGGGCATCTCCTGCATTGAGCGTCTGCCCCCTGGTGGTCAGTGTGTGTCATAGTAACCAGTCATTCCCAGTCATTCTGCTGTTAGAGTCAATTTGCATATTACTCTTTTATTATATAGGATGAGGGTGAGGGGGCATTGAGGAAAGTGGGTGCAGGGATTTAATAAACTTTCTATCTTGGCTTCTCCTTGGGAGTGTCTCGTCCTTCCATTAGGCCAGCTGTGATCAGCTCTCGGCCCGCCTCTTGCACTCAGAGAACACTGCAACATGAGGTTGTCACTCTGTAAGCCCAGGTGCCCCTTACAACTGCTTTCCACCAAACACTCTCAGCTTGGTTGTGACCAAATAAGAAACTCACACACACACACACACACACACACACACACACACACATCCTTTAGCTATCTCTGGGGCAACTGCCATCTACCTTTTGAATTCTCAACAGCATGAATAGTAAAAAGGGAAAATGTTATGCACAGAAAAAGGTTAAGTATATGCGCAAATAATCAGCAACCCTCAAATTAAGGTGAGAGCCCTGGAATGGACTGTCTAGAGACTCGAGGGCCCAGAGTACTGCTGCTGTGTAAGAAATGTCGAACTGCCATTCACTTAAGTCCTCGCCATTAGCAGGGGCAGGTAACACTGCAGTGTTTTCATTTTTACAGCTGGGAACTAATACATGGCACTGCTGGCCATGGACACAGTGGGATGTCAAGAAAGATCTACTATTTTCAGGCAGCTCTGCATAGTGATGGGTGTGTTTGTGGTGACCAGTGTGGTCCCTAAGGGTCTGCAAAGAAGCATTGCATGGATGCCCCAGAGGATTGCCTCCCTCTGAGAGCATGGATAATTCTTATCATTAAAGATGAACTTGTTTGGTTCTGCAATCCTTTAGAAAGATCTGTTCCAGGCCAGGTCCAAGTGTTAATGAACCAGGAAAGGTGATACTAGAGACTTTTGCAGCTGATTCTTTAAGAGAAACTGTTTACACAGCTTAGCTCTGCCCTTTCATCAGACCACATGATTCCTAAATTCTGGGAGCCCAGGCCTACCTGGTCCATGAGACCACTGTAACCTGGTGCGTCACAACATTCTGAGAGAATGCTACCATCCTCCCATCCACAGGACTTAGCAAATGGAATGGGAATGGTTCTAGTGTCTGTTCTCACTGCTGCAGAAACACCTGATGCTTCTGTTGCACACAGGAAATCAGAGCAGGGTGTGCTTTTGCATATGAAACAGTAATTTTCCTAAACAGAAATGTCTCACTATCATCCTTACATTACTTTTTCCCATAAATAAGGTATTGTCTGCAGAATTATCAGAGCTGAAAATTTATAAACTCCATCCCAACGCAGAGCTGAACAAGAAAACCAGACAGCTGAGTTGTAAGAGCCTCAAAAATGATTCAGAGAGAGAAGCTCATGAACCTCCTTTAGGAAAAAAAAATGGTGGCGGGGGGAGGGGGGCGCATATGAGACCCAAACCTAAACCACAATGACAGTGATCCATCCACTTGGAATAGCCAGCAATTAACTGCCCAGTGCCAAGAACAGAACATATAACGACAAATTCTAACTCAGGGGCTGATTGGTCTAAAAATATCCTTAAACTGTTCTCAGTTGGAGGAGTCATTTGCAACCTCATCAGAATTTAGGGATCAAGTGGTCTGATGAAAGGGCAGAGAAAAGGAAGGGTGCTTTCTTCATTTATTTATATCTGAGCCGAGAGCAGTGCGGAGGGCATACGGCAAAGATCCGTCCACTCAACTTAGTCACACATCACACACACACACACACACACACACACACACAACCACGCAAACACAGTGTGCACACAAGCCCTGACAACCCAAGGCCACCTGAGGCCCCTTCAGGTGGAGCCTGGATGAGCAGGTGAGGCCCCCCTTTCTCTTGGTGTCCCCACACAGTTATGAGAGCACCACACCACCGACATCAACCAGAGGCCTTGGTGTCAGGCGTGGGGTGGGGGGATTCCCCTGCAGTGGGTGTTTGTGACTGTAAGTAGATCTTTCTGTCAGAAACAATTGCAATTCCAGCCACATGTCTGCAGGGAGGTGGTCCCACTGAGAAGCAATAAATAAATACATGCACATATAAACAAATAAATTCGGACCTCGACAGAGGACAGGAAGGAACAGGTCTCACCAGAAATGTGGACTTCCCCTGCACAGCCTCCTCAGAAGCCCGTGTTTTCAATTACGCCAGACTGAATCTATATTGATGCTAATATGTTTGCATTGCTGGCTTTCATTTTATTTTTTAACAACTCACCGCAGGATAGCAAAGTCAAAAATATAACCATTCTGATCAACAGGACCCATCTGCAGTGGATCCACACAGAAGCAATTAATTTCCTGGTGGTGTTTTTACACTCGGGGCCTGGTGTGGGTCCCCATTATACAAACAAAAACTCCAGACAGCTCCTGCTGCCTGATAAAAAATAAATCAGATTGCAGAGGGCCGCTTGGCCTAGGACTGCTACAGGCTATGGCTTGTAATGAGGCATCCCAACACTAATTATGAGGCTTATTAAAGAGAATTGTCCAACTTGTAGTAAAGTGCATGCTGTAATCACGTTAAAGAAGGCAGGCCTCCGTAGCCATCAGAGTGGACCACGGGTGAGGATCAAATCACAGAAACAGTGTGATTGTGTTTGGCAAATTGGTCGGGATAAACCTGATTGAGGGGCAGGTGAGAATGACAACCGCTTGGCTGTAATTCGCACATCAGAGCCGTCCCTCCTCTGGAACATCTGCCTGGGAGGGGCCAAGAGCAAACCGCCACCGCACAGCATTTTATTCACTATCACATCACCCTGATTCTGAATTTTCTCTAAGATTGTAAAAGCAATATTTCTGCATACTCTTTCAGGAGTGTGTGTGTGGAGGGGGGGTGAGATTAATAAAGATGTTAAGAGGCTGAACTGCTGGGAGATTTGTTTAATTATTCCCCACAGGACTGCCCCAGCAATCTGCTGACATTTAGTCCCGACCTTGCAAATCCTCAGTAAATATTAATATATCAACTCAAATAGGGCCCGTGGTTCTGTTGGTTCTCGGAGCTCAGAGCTTTGCCACGGCGGTGAGGAATGCGTGGGGCTGAGGAAGCCGGGGCTTTGATTCACCTTCTGCTGCGCACAGGAGCTGGGAGGCCCCGCAAAATGGCAACAGCGCGCCTCTGCCACAGCTGCCGAGTGACAGACACTTCAGATGCCTGCGAGTCCCTTTGTACAGCCTGCTGGAACCCTCCCAAAACCGCAGTGGCAAGAGATTAGAAAGGAGAGAGAGAGCGGAGTCCTGAGAGCAGGAATCGCACTTTATTATCTCGAAGAGTGGAAATTTTAATAATGCGGAAGGTCCGCCCTCTCATTTGAGTCACTTTGCCAGAAGCTTGGCCCAGGATGAGGGCCCCAGAGGGGAGCCCTGGGGCTCAGCCTTGTGTCCCAGGTTACCTTCTGCTGCCCTCCATGACCAGGTCCACACCATCCCACCTGCACGTCTGTGCATGGGAGTGGCCTGTTTCGATGGAGGGTTTGCTAAAAAGAAAAAAAGAAAAAAAAGGCCGTTGCTTTTTAAATGTTGCTCCGTGTGTAGTGTTGGTGTTTTGGGAGGTTTTGTTTCCCTTGCCTCAAATTTAGATATCTATTCCTGATTGTCCTCTCATAAATATCTGGATGGCCCCGTGGCTGGGTGTTTGCACTGGGCCACGGTGGCCTCCGGCTCCTGGGTGTAAGAAAGGGGCCGCCTTTCAGAGGTGCTGGCTGCAGAGTTAATGCGTGATTAATTTTATTCATAAAAATGTTAATCACTTCATTGTCGGATCTTTTTAGCATTCCCTGCAAGGAGCACCTTTTTAATTTCTCTTGCCCACCGTCTCCTCGATGTATTTAATATTTTCAGACATTGCTGGAGCTAACCCAGAACCTGGCAATTAAGCATACGTTTAAAATTCAGTAACAAGCAAAGCTACAACAACGACTACAAACAAGCAAACAGGGAAAGACACTGAAGAAAGACGAGCTGGGTTGTTGCTGGGTGTCCCAGGTCCGGGGCAGGAGCGGCCCAGACGCCCCCCACTCCAACTCACCCCCCAGGAGCGC
Source organism: Myotis yumanensis (assembly GCF_028538775.1). Taxonomy (NCBI): domain Eukaryota; kingdom Metazoa; phylum Chordata; class Mammalia; order Chiroptera; family Vespertilionidae; genus Myotis; species Myotis yumanensis. The sequence continues at coordinate 27,335,359 of NW_027223755.1, forward strand.
CTCGGCTCAAACTGCAAACGCGCAGCAGAGAAACCGTACGTTTAGATGATTTACACTATAAGCGTGATTTCTGCCACCAAGCTCGGACCCCGCGCCAGCGGGGACGGTGGCGATGGGGGAGATGTGATCGGAATCCGGAGGCGGGGTCTCGCTGGGTAGCCACTTTCCCCCACCAACCCCCTGTTGCAGCCCAGGCCATTGTGTCTCCGCATTCAGCCCGAGCACTCAAGACTCTGGATAAATGGATTAGGGGATCAGAGACCCCGCGGCGTCCTCAGAAGCCAAACAGCAGCGCGCAGAAAAGGCTGCCCCTTGTGCCCCTCACGAGGTGGGTAGGGGGCTGCTTGGCCTCTGCTCCCACCCCGACCACTGCCCTTTGCCTGCCTGGGAGTACTGGCCTTTCCTTCCCAGGACGTCATGTGGGGCAGGGAGCTGGGGTAGGCGGATCCGCCCTGACTCTGGCCTCTGCCTGCTTCCCCAGGGCAGGGAGGTTCAGGTCAACAGCTTGGGGGCTCTGGAGACTTGGCCTCAGTGCCATGAGTCCCTGCTGCCTGAATGTGAGAAGGCAAGGTCCACCGGGGAGCGGGAAAGTGTGGGGGAGCTCCTAGGTTCAGGGACCACCTCAATTCTCTGACTTCCCATTTAAAGCAATTCCAGGATTTTAGGCAGCTCCAGGATCTCCTTGGCCTGGGCCACAAAGTGACTTTCCTGGGTGTTGGACCTCTCCCTCCACTGAAAACAAATGTTAAACAATAAATGTCACAACTGTATTGGTTGAAGATGAATAAATTGATATTATATATTAACACATTGTCTTCCACCTAGAAGTTCCTGTTTTCTTTTCATTTAAAAATAAATTAAAACATTGTCATGGGCCTCTAAATGTACTGTGGGTCCCACATCCAGTGCTTTCTGCGCTGACAAGCCAGCTGCCCTCAGAGGGCCCATTCTCAGAGGTCCTTAGTGGGAGGGAAGAGGATCTATATCCAGCTTCAGAAGCAGGGGCACAAAAGGCCCCCCAGCAGTCCCCAGGGGTGACCTTCTGTGGCCTTTCAGCTCTGGAGCTATAATTAGAGCCCCTGGCTCCACCAGGCTCCGAAGACATGGGAAGTTCTCCCTCCCCAGCTGAGCAAGCACCCGATCACTGGGGACTTTTTACTTGGAGACCATTCATCTGATCCCTGGGGTGGGCAGCCATAGCCAAGGAAATGTTTGAGGGTTGGAGGTTGCTCCTTCACACAGGCTCAGGGACATCTCCAGGCAGCTGGGAGGGCCATCATTCCCAAAACACAGAGGCCCTGCCTCCTAGCTGTCTCCTGGCCATCCACCCTGGATTGCAGACTTCAGCCACCCGCTTCCCTGCTTGCCCTCTATGCCTGGAGCCAGGTCCAGGCCAGCTAGATATGGCAAGAATATTCACCAGGACACCTCTGGGACCTGGCGAACTGCAGGGCCACAAGGCTTGAACTCAGTGTCTGGTACCCCACAGATTCTCCTTTGGGGTTCTGGAAGCCCAGCTGACTCATCAGTGCTGGGTTCTGCGATGTGGCCATGCAGCACAGGCTGTCAGCAGACCTATGGAGTCCCTTAGGGCCTTCCAAGTTCCCAAGGCCTAGGCACCCCAAACCTTCAAGGAACCCCCCTACCCAGCAACCCTCCTTGGACTGGGCTTCCTTCCCTCCTGTCAAACCCCACCCCCAAACTTTTCAAAACCATATTCCTGCTGGCAAACCGAACCCTGTCACTTTCTGGAGAGTATTAAGGGCTTCAATGTCCCCAAATCAGTGTCCATAAACCCAACGTCTTTACCTGGAAGGCCCAGCCTCACCCTGAGCCTGCCTTGAGGGGAACCATCGGGAAGGGAAGGGAAGGGAAGAGGGAGGCTGAGGAGGACTGAAATGGAAGTGCCCAGCTGGGGAGAAGAGTTCTGGCAAAGGGACCAGGGTTCCCAGCCTCCCACATAGGGCCAAGGGCACCTGGGAACCACAGCCCACCCTGTCCTCCCTCTCTCCTTTTCTTTCCTTCTCCCTCCCTCTTTCCTCCCCCCTCCACCCCCCCCCCCCCTTCTTGGCTTCTGAGCTCTGATAGAGTCCCATCTACAAGGACAACTGAAACTTTATAGGGCATGATTCATCTGGTGGCACGCCCCTCGGAGCCAATGCACGTATGACATTAATCAGTGTCAGACCACTAAAACCAAGATATGAATATGAATTCTCCATATTGCAGGCGAGATAAATGTGCTGGGAATATAATTGATGGGAGGGGGGAGGGAAGAGTGGTGGGAGCAGAGATTCCTGCAGGTCACAATCAGGGTGGGGCCTGGGCCCACTCCCCAAGTCCTCAGGCTAGGAATCAAGAAGGCCTGTGCTTCAGATGATCCTGTCACCTGGGTACCAGCCTGGGCTGATGCAGAAAGAGGAATGTCTCGACAGGATTTCTTACCCTCCCCCACCAGAAGACTCAATGGAGACAGAAATCTGTCCTGGAGAAGGGGGTACCAAGGTGCAAACATTAATCCTGTGGACATCCCTCAAGTCCATCCCTTTTAGGGTTCAGGCTCCTCCTTGCAGGTCACAGAACTACTGCCACCCTCTGAGTCTGTCCCTGGGCAGGGGTGGAATGGGACAGCAGCTTTGCGGTGGTAGAAAGCTGCAAAGGAACTTCTGCTTTGGCTTTCAGAACAAAAAAGTGGATGTCTATGTCTCTCCCCAGATATTTTAGGAGCTGAAATGATATTTGCACAGGCATTCCCATGGGCCCTGCAAGCCCGCAGGCTGCACACGCCTAGGTAGCTGCGTTGTTGGGAAAGATGTAAACAAATAGCACAGAAAGAACAAAAATGCTCTTCAGTGCTCCATTAAAAATTCATTTCTAGCTTTTCCTTCAAGAAAAATAATTCTGAGGCTGGTGATCTGACTTCTTTGTGCAGGAGGCTTCTCTAGTCCCCAGGAGTGAGCACAGGCCTTACTTACAGGCTACTGAGTTCTGAGGCCTGGAGTCCTGCTGGTGAGCACCTGCTGGCCCAGCCACCTAAGGAACAGCACTGGGGATCCCAAATGTATCGGATTAAAAAGAAGAAGAATGGACTTAGGGTGGGGAAGCAACAGATGCCTGTCTGGACCTTCCTATTTGATTTAAGAGAGTAGAGGCCTGCTGGCAGAAGACTCTACTGCCCACCTGCTGCTTCCAGCAGTCACGCAGAAGGGGTCTCCCAGCACACTGGATGCCAAAGCAGCATGTCCTTGGGCCAAGGACACCATTCCTCCTCAAAAGCCTCAGGACACCGCTGGTGCACACTGTCTCCAAGAACTCTGGAAGGAAGAGAGCCCAGGGCTCTGACCTCCAAAGCCCTAGAGGAGGAACTCCTCTCTGAATCCGCATAACCCACTTGAGACAATGAAAACGACCTGCTTGGAGTCTGGGACCCACTCCCCCCCCCCCCGCCCCCGCCCGCCCCCCCCCCCCTCCTATACCAGCAGCCTACCCAGCAGGCCAGGCACCGCATTCCCAAAATTCAAACAAGTGGGTGGCGCCCAAGAACACAAAAAACCACAAACCACAAATCTAAGCTTTTGTCCACGGCATTCCCAAGGGCCAGCACCCCCAAATTCTGCACCACACCCCAGGAGAACCGCGCTGCCTTCAGGGCCTCATTCCGCTTTCGGCCCATAGAGGGCGCCTCGAACACGTCCATTCGGACTGGAAGCGGCTCCACCACGGCCTAAACCGGCCTTCCGCTCGGCTCCGAAGCCCCGTTCCTCCCGCGGCTCCACCCGCCCCGCCTGCTGCGCACCCCCACCGGCCAGCCGTCCCCGCTGCCCCTCGCCAAGTCCTACGCGCCTCCTTCATGGGGGTGGGGAACGGACCCTTCATCTAGACCGCTGGGCGCGCGGGGCCGCTGGAGAAAGAAGCGAGCACCAGAGAGGGTAGCGACCCAACCTTTTCAGAGCAAATCCCCCCCCCCCGCCCCGCCCCTTTCCCAAGCCCCAGAGGAGCCGGGACAGACAGCCCCGCCACTCGCCGCCGCTAGCGGCCCGGCATGGAGGGTCCCGAAGGGGCTCCAGGGCCAGTATCAGGCCCCGGGGGAGGGTGTGGGGGAGGGCTCTGTAGGACGCGGGGACTAGGTCTCTTCCCCACAGGGAAGGTTCCCCGCAGGCCACCTCTTTCGCTCACTGGCAGTTTTGGCAATGTTTGCTTTCTTAGTTTTCACAAATTTAACAAAGTCATCTTGACCCTGTACGAAGCAGGCTGCTGCGTCGGGTCTTGCTGGGAGCGAAACGCGGTCCCGAGCCTCCGGGCTATTGCCTTCCCGCGTGCGCTCGAGGCCAGAGCGGGCCAGCATTGTCTCTCGCCTGACTCCCAGCTGCCTGCAGGCCCCGCCTAGAACCTCTGGGGTTTTATTTGGTCCTTGGCTCGCTCACTCGTTGCACCCCCTCGAGGGCGCAGCAATTTAAAGGGGGCATCCCTTGAAGACCAAAACCTTCCCTTTTTTTCTCCCCACCACCACTACCCAGTCGCCTCGCTCCCACGCCCAGAGAACACCCCTACCCTGCATCCCCGCTCTCCATCAGGAGAGTTTTAAAAAGTCTTCCAATTTCTCCACGTTTGATTTAGCCAAATAACTAAAAACACATTCAAAGCAAAATTTCACTCCATTATGTCCTCATTCTACCCATGAAAGACCTGTGCAACCATGCAGTTGAGACAACGAAGTATACATTGATTTCAAATTTGAAGTTCCCCTTTGGGGACAAGATTGGAAATTTTTTTTCACCACTGTTGTGCACTTTAAGAAATCGGTTTAGAAACGGACTAAAATCGAACTCATTCCTGTCCTGAGAAAGGGGTGTCCCACATATATGTGTAAGAGTTGTTAAGAATCAAACTGTCAACAAGAAACTGCCTTAATGACAATATCACAAATTCAACAACCAAGACTGAGAAACACCCACCTCTTGGGTGGGAGCTCTCTGAGGGGCCTCTCCTCCCCACGCCTGGGGCACTTGGGCCTTGCAAGAATTCTGGGACTCAGGAACCCACAGCCACAAACAGCAGCAGGAGCAGTGGCTTCATTTCATTTAGTTTATTAGACAAAAATATATGATTTAGACAAGTTCGCTGACGCGCTATTTACAATCTGAAATCACTCTATATACAGAAAGAAAGAAAAAAAAAGACACAAGCACGTGGGGGCATTTACCCAACCGATAATCAACCAGAGCCTGGTGACAGCCACCAGAGCCCAGTCGCAGGCGGAGGCCAGCTGTCTGAACTCCAGCGAGCTCGGCGGGGACGAGCCCCTTTCTGCAGAAAGCGATGGACGGGAGTCATTTGACGTCGTTGCCATGTTTGTTCTTTACACCAGTCGGAAATATTTGTCTTAATTCCTCCCTCATCCCCTCCCTCCCAAACTCCTCCCCCCTCCCCCCGCAAAACTAAAAGAAGACCCTGAATCAGGCGGACGGGAGGGCTGCTAGGATCCGAGGCGTTCCCTCCTGTGGGGCCAGCGAGCTGCGGGGAAAACACAGCAAGACAAAAAGGCAAAGGCACTGTCAGAGGATGGACGCTGGGACCCGGAATCGCCGGGTCGGCCAGCCAAGCGCCCGGGGGCCGGGGGAACGGGTCGCCTGGCCCGCGCGGCTCCCGGGTCGGGAGAAACCCGGGTGGACCCAGCTGGCCTGGCCACCTAGGCTGGTGGACAAGGTCCCTTCGACACTGACTGTGCGACCCCACCGCCAACCAACCCTGCTCCCTCCCTGAACGAGTGATAAAGCAAAGGGCACTCACTTGTCGCGCACCGGCTGGAAGGGCGACTTTAACTGCTGTGGCGGCGAGTCCGGCCTGGGGACAATGTCTCTCTCTGCGAGGGAGAGGGAGAGGCATAATTAGGACCGGGAGACAAGTGGGGGTGAGGGTGGGGGCAGAGGTGCGCAGGCCTCCTCCCCAACTCATTCCCTCCCACCACTGGGGCTTAGTCTCCAAGAGAAACATCCCCTTCTCCTCCCGGCAGGACTGTGGTGACAGCGCAAAGCTCTCTCGGGAGTGCCCGAGGGCCCTGACCAGGCTCCCCGAATTTAAATGAAGGTTACTGCTCAGCCGGGCTCTGCGGCCACTGCATCTCCCCCTCCCGAGCCGGTGCCTCCCGCCCCCACGATCAGCCCAGGCTCAGGATTCCTGGCCCAGGACTGGAAAATCGCTCCCAGGGCCATACCTGGGAGCGCCGGGCTGCTGCGGGAGGAGGCCTTGTCGCCATGGAGCATCCCCGAGGCTACGGCGACGGGCGGTGGCGGCGGCGCTGGCAGATGGGGGCCGTGGGGCGCAGCGTGGGGCGTGCCGACGCCCAGAAAGGAGCGCATGTTGAGCAGCGAGCCCTGCGCCAGGAAGGCCCCGTTGGTCCAGTTGGAGAATTTGCCGATGTGGCAGGTGTACAGTCCGTGGCTGGGCAGAAAGGCGGGGTGCTGCAACGGCGCGCCCGCAGGGGGCCCGTGCGCGCTGGGATGGCCGGAGGGCGGCGGCGAGGCCTTGGGCGCGCCGTCGGGGCTGGTGGCTGTCTCGGCCAGCGACCAGATCTTGGGTTTGCTATGAGGCGCGCCCTGTAGGCCGCCCGCCGCCGCGCCCGGACTCAGCAAGCGAGTGCTGCCCGGCTCCGGGACCTCCTTGGCCAGGCCCAGGGGCGAGCCTTGGGTCTTGAGCGCGTCCGCGGCTGCCAGCGGTGATCCCTGGTCCCGAGCGAGGGCGGTGGGCACTGTGGGCGCTCGAGGGGCCTCGGCCTTGTCCTCATCGTCCTCATTGCTCTGGTCACCATCATGCTCGTCGATCTTGTCAATGTCGATGCTTTCCAGATCGATCTCCTCATCGTCCTCGGCCTTCTCGGGGTCGCCCTCCGTGTCACTACCGAAAAGGGCGCCGTCCTCCTGGTCCTTGCTGCGTGCGCCCCACGTCACCTTGTTCTCTTTCTTGAGACGTCGGCGCGCGTTGGCGAACCAGGTGGAGACCTGCGTGAGGGTCATCTTGGTGATGATGGCCAGCATGATCTTCTCGCCCTTGGTGGGGTAGGGGTTCTTGCGGTGCTCGTTAAGCCAGGCCTTGAGCGTGCTGGTGCTCTCGCGTGTGGCGTTCTTGGGCCGCCCGGGATCCCCATACTGGAACTGGCCATAGGGATAATAGGCCGGAGCCGTGTGGGCAGCAAAGGTGGCAGGGTGCACCCCGGGGTTGTCCTTGAGTTCATACTGTGAGCCCTGTGGCCACGCAGCCAAGTGAGGGGGAAGAGAAAGTAGGGGTGGAGAAAGAGAGAAAGAGAAAGATGAATTCCCAGAACTCAAGGGAAAGTCAGGGGCAGTTGCTCCTGTGCCCTGTCTGCTCCGGAGCAAAAAGCCCCAGTTCACCCCCGAGATGGAAAGGGGTGGGGGTGGGGGGGTTAGACCGGGTGCCTCCAGGAACTTCGCTTCCATAGATAATGGAGAGCTATTCTGTAACCCAAGGAAAGTTCTAGAAGCCTTGCCTCTCTGGAAGGCCACAGTCGGAGCCCCCCAGCCCCTTTCAATTTCTCCAGACCCTTCTCTGCCCCCACCCCCACCCCCACCACAACTCCAGAAGCCCGATTTCCAAGTTTACCTCACTCTGGCTGGAGGGGAAAACCTTTTAACAAGTCCTATAAAACAGATTCTCCAAACCTGAAGAAGCAACAGCCAATGCCCCCACCCTCCATCCCTGAGGGGGTCAAACAAAATAAACCGATTGGATTTTCTCGGGGCTCAAATCACCTAGCAATTTAAAATGAAAGCACGGCTCCTTTTTGCTTCCATGTTAATCTGCATATAATGGCTCGCCCATAATTAAAGGTCTATAGTGGTGACAAGTAATTTAAAATTTTAATCCTGGCCATCACGAACAACAATAACAAAAACACCATTTTTTTCAAACACAAAAGAAGGGCTTATCGGTAAAATATTAACGCAAGGGCCGCAGTGCCAGCTGAGAGGCGCGGAACCGGTTTCCTGGGCCTCTTTCTCCTACTTTGTCTCTGAAGTTTGACTTTGATCTGCAGCGAGCAACACAAACTGTGTGAAGGCATTTAGAGGCCCTGATTTATTTGCAATCAATATTCTTTTTATCATCAGTAGTAAAACACAGCTAGTCAAATTATCCCATCAGGTTTTTTGGTAAATAACATTTTATCTTTCTAACAACCTCATTAGGCCTCATTATTGCCATAAATTGCCCGGACAGATATTCCACTCACAATTTTATCTTTCAACTTCCAAAGCCCCAGTCCTGACAGTTTGGAAGCCTAGGCCTAGCATCTGAGTTCGGGTTTACGCTTCCTTTCCAAGAACCCACAAGAGACCGCAAGGAAACACACCTCTTGAGGGGGAATTTCTCTACAGTACCTCCTTAGCAAATAACCAAGCCTCTGCCATCCCCGTGGCACTACAAGACAAGCAGGTTCTCAACCTAGAGCTCACTTCCTCCCCCACCAACACAAGGGGGTCCTAAATGACACACATCGGCATTCAAAATTTCTGTAAAAAATTATGATCCTCCACATACAATCACCCAGTTGCTATTCGCAGGAGAGGGTTCCAGACTGAGAAAGTTGTAAAGAGCAGAAGATTTCTTTGAGCAATTAGTTCGGTGGTTTATGCCACAGAGAAAAGGTTTCCTTGGCCAGATTTCGTTTTTGCCTCATCTTTACAAAATGTACTTTGCACGTTTCTAATGCTTTTGCGTGTGATTGTGAAGAAGACGTTGCGGCCTCTTCTCTGCTGGGAATTCTTTTTGAAAGGATACCTTGTAAATCTCTCATCGCTTGCTCAGTGTCCCGGCTGCCAGAACAAAATGGGAGCAGATCTTTTTCGATAGCCAGCGACCTGAAAGGCAGCTGGGGCCGCTTTCAGAGGAACAGGCTTTCTTTCCGAAACTACAAGAAAAAGTTAGAGGAAAACCCACCGCAACTTTGCTCCCTGGCTGGTGGGTATTTATTTCCGCTCTTCTTCAGGGAGTGGGGTGACCTCGTGGTGGGGGTGTCTAAAGCGCTGTCTTATCCCGCCCGCAGCAGCTCAGGAGGGGGCTGCTTCCCTGGCCCCCGCGCCCCGCATGCAGATCACCAGCAGCCCAAGTTTCAGCCCAGCCCGACCTTGCATCGGACCAAGGAAAACGGACCCAGTGGATCAATAGACTGGCCCGTGCTCGGCAGAGCCTCCGCCCCCACATCTGACACCCACTGGGGCCGAAGACTTAGAGAACACCATTTATTTTAAGCCCAGGGACACTGTTTTCTTTAATCCTCCATTATGTAACCAAGGGAAAAAGTGTTTTTCTTTTGGTGCAAATGAAATGAAAACTTTGGCAACTTACAAAAGTCAAAGCAAACACCATTTTAGACGCCAAAAATATTTTAACTTAATTTTTTCCTCAATCTCAATTTTGCGCACACACCATTAAGAGACCCCATGGGCCCCACGGCCCGCCCGTCCGATCGCCATTGTTACGTTGGTTTTGACAGCATCTACCAGACTTTAAACTCGGTTACAACTGTGTGAGCTCTGCCAAAGAAGGAGAAACCACGTCTCCCCCGCCCAGCCCAAAGCCGGGCCTGAGGGAACTCCTGGGAAAGCGGGCTGAGCTGCCAGAGCCTCGCCGCCCGCCTGGCCGCCTCCACCCCGGCCGGGGCAACTGGAGAGCTGGGCCCTGACCTCCAGCGTGGGCCGCGCGCCCGGGGCCTGCTCCTGCGGCCTCCTGACTACCGCCGAGACCCCCTTCATGGCCGGGCCTCCCGTCTGTCCTCCCGAGATGGCGGGGCATTGCCCGTCGGCCCCTTCGCGCGTCCAGGACCCCGATGCCTCGAACCCACGGGCAGGGCCGCTCGCGCTTCCCGCCCCGGCCAGCTCCGCCCGCCCGCCGCTCTCTCTCCCTCCCTCCCACCCGCGCGCCGCGCCGCCAAGACTCCCTGCCCCGGGCGCCGGGGCCAGAGGGGAGAGGCCGCCCGGGTGAGAAAGGCGCGCAGCTGCCGGGCGCACTCACCATCTGCGAGAAGAGGCTGAGATCCGCGGCGTAGGGTAGAAAGGCGCTGTAGTTGGGCGCTCCCGCATAAGGTCCGGCCGCCGCGTACATGCCCAGCACCGAGGTGACCGCCGCTGCACCGGCGCCCGCGCCCAGGTCCGCCGCACCCGGCCGGCCCGACGAGGCGGCGGCGGCTGCCGCGGCGGCGGCGGCCAGCACGCCCGGGCGCTCTCCGCCATAGGCGCCAGGCCCTGCGGCGCTCAGGTATTGCGGGTAGCCCAGCTGCGGGAAGGACATGTCCGCTGAGTCGTCGTCGGCGGCAGCGGGCAAGTATTAAAGGGGCGGGGGAGGGAGGCAGGGGGCTGGGGTGAGGCGCGGCGGGGGGGAGCGGGCGGCGGGCCGGGCGCGCTCTGACCGGCCCGCAGGCGGGGGCCGGTGGCTGCTCCTCGGCCCGATGCTCGGTGGCGCCCGGCTCCCGGCTGCGCCCGGTTCCGCGATCCCGCGCCGACTGCGGCGGCCGCCCTCCGCTCGGCGGCGGGGCTTTCAGACACAATTTGAAGTTGATGCTTTGATTGGCATCCCCTTGAGCGCTAGCCCCGCCCCCGGCTCCCCTCCCGTCCCCTCCCAGCCTCCCGCCCGCCGGAGCCGGCCTCTCCCGCCCCTCCCGGCGAGCACGTGGTGCCCCGCGCCGGGCGGGCCACCTCCGCCTGCCTCGGGCACGCAAGCGGCGGGGCAGCCGGTGCGGGCCTGGTGGCCGCGGGCTCTTTCCCGACCGGCCCCCGCGGCTGTCTGACAACCTGTCGACACCGGTTTACAGTTGTCGGACGCTGGGGTTTGCTGTTTCGCAGGCGAGGTGTGTCTGCTGTTTCATAAAAACATCTCGGCTCCTGCTTTTCCGCGGAAGGGGCTGGCCCGGGCGCGGTGACAGCCAGCAGACGGGGAGCGGCCTCTCTTCCGAAGTTGGAGCTGCCTTTGCTTTCCTGGAAGTCGTTGGCAGAAGTGCACCCAGGTGCCCTCATGTGCCACTAACCCGGCGTGGCGTGCCGTCCGATGCGCTCTGGCGTCCCAGGGGCCCCCACTAGGTACTAAGTCATATGGACATGACCGACCGTGCTGTACTTGGAGAAGCGGGAAGAGACCAAACTCTGCAACCTTTCTCTATTGTGGAAACTTTGCGAATGGGAACCCTAGCTGAGAAGCCACTTGCTGGGGGAAGCAGATGCCATCTATGGTAGTGGTTTCTTGGGGGCGAGAGACCTTTTCTTAACAGAGACTGCATCACAGCAGCGCAAGGGAAACATTCCAAGTGCTCAACCTGGTGATGAGAAAAGCCCAAGTGGCCTGGGCGCCCCTCCTTTGTCCCCTGGGTGTGCAGGAAGTAAACTTAAGAAGAGCACGCCGGCCTGAGGCGGCTAGGCGACCAGGCCAGGGACAGGACGTCCGTCTCCACCCTCTGCCCTGAGGAAAGAGAGAGCCTATGAGGCAGGACCCAGCACTGCTGGTTGGCTCCCCGTGGCCAGGGGCCTGGCCGCTCTAGGGCTCAGATGCCCAGTGCAAGGTCTTCCTGAGCTCCCTCTGTTCAGACGGGTTGGGCAGGCAGCTACTGAGCTTTACTCGCTGGCTTGTTTTCCATGGCCCAGATGGGGAGCGTGTCCAGGGTACCGGTCGGGGCTACTGGGGCCACTTTGCACCGCATCTCCCACGCAGCAGCCAGAGCTCCCAGCTGCCGGTGGAACCTGCAGGAATTTCATTCACTGGACTCTGGTGTTGTACTCCGTTTGTGCCGTTTGGAGCTGTGGGATTGAAGCTGACGTCTGGGCTTGGTCCCCAGCATGCTCTGTTGCAGGTGACCTGGGCCACCCATACCCTGGACATCAACTGCTGGGATCATGGAAGCCCAGGGACTCTGGTAGCATTGGGATGGCTCCCGTTTCTCCATTTTGGGGTCTGAGGACAGACACGGAGCCACTGCCCATAATAGTAATGTCATCACCAGCTCTGTAATGAGGCTGTAATTTCTCTGCTCAGAGTCAGGCTTTATTCTTCTTCATGCTGCTGCCCCCATCTTCACCCCAGGAGCCCCAACTCTCTCCAGAAATACCCTGCAACTGCCTGGGCTCCTTTCCTGCTGTGACAGATTCTGGAGGCAGGGGTAGGCGCTTGGCACTCCTGCTCTGGGAAGTCCCTAACCACAGCTCTCTCCTATTCCCCAGCCCACCTCCAGGCACCGCAACCCCTTCTCCCCAGCATCCAAAACAAACCAAAGGGCCAACTCCACCTCTGTTCCCTTTAGCAAACTCCAGTGTCACATTTCAGGGCAACAGGTAAACACGGGTGAGATAAGCCCTCTTGTGTGACCAGGAGAATGAGGTGGAATGTAAACCAGTGTCAGGATCCAGCCACAGGATTGATCATCTCCTTCCCACCTTACCCCCCAAAAGTCCACCTTGACATCCGGCACCCGGTGGCTATCAGAACGTGGCGGAGGAGAGGCCATCGGAGGAGGCTTTGTCCTGACCCTCACCAGCCCAGCAATGCCTCCCCACCATGCTTCTGCATGTATTACCTCCATTCAGGTCATGAAATGATTGTAGGTTCCTGGAGACACCTGGGAGGTGAGTGGGGAAAACCCCTCTGGAAACCAGCTTGAGGATTAGCCAGTTACGGAGGAAATTAAAATTAGAAAGGACTGGACTTGCCCCAAGGGAGCCATGGAAAGGTGCCAGAGCAGCAAATGTGGCCATTCTCTGCCCAAGGCTATAGGCTGGGATCCTAGCAGACCCTGGTGACTTAGATCACCTCTTCCCTTCTTTCTCTTTGGCCCTTTATCAGAAAACTTCCACAAAGAGGACTAGGAAGTTGTAAGAAAACTGCCTCCAAAGCATCCTATTGGAGAGGGGGCGGGGCAGAGAAGGACTGAGAACTTGGTGGCTCAGCTTTGCCAAGGACCTGGTCCTCGGGAAAGTAAGCCCTCTACTCAGTTTTAATCATCACGTGACTAAGTAGGGCTGAGGAAGGCCGGGGTCCCGAGCCAGAAGAGAGGCTCCTGCCAGGGATCTTGGCCTGACTTCACTGTACTCCTCATGCAGGTCCATTTCACCAGCTCCACCCTTTCGGGTCCAGCCATCCTCTGCTGGCCTCAGTGCTGCCGGGCAAGTAGGAGGGAGGAGTTGGGTCCTGCTCACCCTCAGGCACTAGAGGGGGATGAGTAGCAGGGCTCCAGCATCCCACTGTCTGAAAACCCATGGCCTCCAGAGTGTGGCTCTGGGTGAGGGAACTGGAAGAGGCTGGCTTCTCAGACCCTCAGCCACTGTTGCCATTTGGCACGGGATCCCTCCAGCCGGCCCAACCACGGGTCTGGAGCGGTTCCCTCCAATCGCCACCCGCCGTCACTGAGACAGAGGCAGGGCTGCCCAGCGGTGCAGAGGAGACTTAGGGGTCGCTGCGCGATCTGATCGGAGCTCCGCCGGGCCAGCGTCCCGGCGGGTCTGGGAGCTCAGTGCTTGCTCCTCAAGGACCTCCACTCCTGTGCCGTTGGCAGGTGGCCCCCGTCGCCAGCGCGGCCCCGCGGAGCTCAGCTCGACAGTAGCAGTTGACCCGGACTTTCTAGCTGGAAAGCCTGGATTCTTGGTGCGCTCCTGCTAGGATGTGGGCCTCGGAGGCACCCATGGGTGCGCAGGGTTGCGTGTAATGTGCAGACCTCAGCTAGGAGGGAAGCTGGGAGGGGCTGTGGTGGGCAGGGGAGGAAGCCCCGAGGCCTTGGCGAGTGGGGGTGGGGCTCAGGGAGGGTTGGTGAACAAAGCGCATTTGAGTCAAGTTGACTGTTAAATTGGTTTCAAAACCTGGTGGAAAGTTGACTTGCTCCTTATGGGGCTGGGGCGGGGGTAGTTGTCTAAACAGGAGGGTGTTGCTTTCAGAACTCTGAAAAAGTGTCCGTTTCTGTCCCCAGCTTCTCAGTGCAGTCTCCGCTTCCTTCCCACCACAACCCCGTGGTGTATTTACATAAGAATGAAATGAAACAAACCAAACAGCATGCTCATTTACAATTTTGTTTATTATAAAATAATTATTCACTGTTTTGAAGCTCCAAGGACCTAGGTCTGAAGAATAGGAGACAGCTCAAGGGGGGCCGCCCACTCCCTGGAGCCACCGCGGGGGACCTGCCTTTAACACCGAGAATGGCAACGCAGACCCTCCCGGGTGCAGCGGGCAGCGCTGTGGCTTCCGTCGCCTGCCGTTCAAATGGCCGTTCTTTGCTGTGCGGATGGCGGGCCGGGCGCCTTGACTGGCCCGGGCCTCCAGACCCCGCCAGGCCCTCCGCCCCAACTTGAGCGATTTATGACTCTTGTTAAATACTCATTAGGACTTTGCACCTTTCTCCTGCAGGACCCAGGAAGCCACCGGCTCAGCAACAGCGAGGCAAGTGACAGTCAGCAATGACCTGCAAGGAGCACGCAGCTGTAACCCAGGTGCCCAAAGGGTCGGCTGGATGCAATGATCCTGTGGCCCTCTCAGCCCAACTCCTGGGTGCCCAGACAGTGTTCTCCTGCCACGCCAAGCTGGGGGCGGGGGTTGGGGGTGGGAGGAGGCGTGTCCACGACGCCTCTGGAGCATCCTGACCTAGAGTAGCGCCTTGAACTTGGAACACTGCGGAGACCCCCGCTCCCAGACGGGCATGCCTCCGAGGGAAGAGTCAAGTGGGGCCGGCGGGAGGAGATGCCGAGAGGCTCCAGGAAAACATGAAACGGAAAAAGGCCCAGAAGGGAAGGACACGGATGGTCAGACTCTCGGAGCAGTGCTTCAATAGAGTGGGGTTTGGCTCCCCGGAAGGCGGAAGGCAGGCGAGCCGGCGCGCAAAGTGTGCCTGGGAGCCTGGAGATTTCCCAACCCACGGGAGTTTCCCACCGTTGCAAGGCAGAGAAAGGGATGCAGTGGCCCGGCCTGCAGTGCCCCGGTGAGTGTCGGAGGAAGTGAATTACATGCGTGTGCGCACATAAATATTTTATAAACCTCCCCATAATTAACCAGATCATTTCCATTGTGCCTCCAATATGATCAACTGCGACAATGTGAGGGTTTTCGGGGTTTATAATTTGATGTCACCAGACGGTTGCTCCAGGGCAGAGGTACCATCGCTGCACCAGCTGCACTCGTGTTTATTTGTTTTTCTCCGGTGTTCCTGTAGGGCTCCATTATGCAGTGTTTAATTAGTTTGCGTTTGTATTTCACCCTCCCCAAATCAATGCCATCCCAGAGCAAAGCGTTGTAAATGCTGGCAGTACAGGTGTACTGCCTCCTCCTCAGCAATAGGAAATGCGTGTCTGACAAATGAAAGCGGGGCTCTCTGTCAGCTCTCTGTAGCTGGGACTCCAAGATCAAAGCCAGCGGGGACTTCTGTGCCCCCTGAGCACAGTCCTGGCTGTGGCTCCGGATGCCATTGGAGGGAGCCTGGCCACCTGCATAGGAGACAACTGACTTCATTTTGTTCAAGTCCTGTGGTCTTTGGGCCAGCGTTGGCCTCCAGTGCTTTGAGCTCGGGGCCTCTTGGGCATGGGCTGAATATGTGCAGGGCTCCCACCTGGATGCCAGGTTGTGGACAAGCATGCAGATAACCTAGGACCCGATGAGGGCCCTTGTGAGTGACTTCCTGCCTGGTTCCAAAAGTGTGGATTTTTTCAATGGAACCCAGAGCATACAGCTCAAACTTCTGGAATCTCCAGACATGAGGGCCCCTCCCCCCACCACCTCTCAGGGAGGTATTGGCATCTATTTCTTTTTGAAATGACCTCTGGGGGCAGGGGGTGAGGGGTGTAAATCTATCTTTCCAGCCACCAGGGAATTCTTTTACTATCTTTTTTCCTTTTTGACAGGAATAAGAGATTGTTCATCTTTAACTAAACTGCATAGAAATTATGATTCAACAGCAGTGTATATTTAATTAAAGTAATCTCACTTGAATTTAATTACCTAATGAATTATTTGTTTAAAAGGTAGAATGTCTTGTTTGCCAAGAACCATGCAGACCTCTGATAAGAACTTGTGTTTTAAGGACAGTACTTTTAAGTGTAGGCATGTAGTAAGGTTTATATTTTAACTCTTTGAGTATGTAATTGCCACTGTACAACTAAAAAAAAACAAAAAAACTGTGTTTATTATGTGCACATGTTTCTTTTGGAAATTAATAACTTCTAACTTTTTGTCATGTAAGTCTAGTTTATTTTTAAACTTATTTCATTTTGCTTTCAGCAGCATATTTTTTTCTAGTGCAAGATGACAGCTGTCTATTTGAAGACTTATTTCATGATTAGTGTTTGCACTGAAGTGGGGCACCCTTCAGGAAAACTCTAACCCAGCTCATCTGGATCCCTGAGGCATCCACACTGGCAGCAGGAAGACATTCCTTGTTATCAAACTTATGGGAATAGAGGCTACCATGGCCCAGACTTTGACCTTAACCCTTAATTTCTAAACTGTGGAAGAAGTTTTACTTCCTCTTGTTTTCAGTAAGCAGGAGCAAATAATCCCAAGCCATGCCATCCTTTCTGAGAAGCTCTGAAATTGAATGTCTGGGTAACCCTAACAATTGGTGCAGCTAATGCAGTTCATAACCGGACTTCATAAGTGGGGAGTGTGACCTGCTGGAAATCTAACAGGATTTCTGTATTTTCTGTGGTCTTGTTGCTGCAGAAGCAGACTGCTTCATTTCCTCCTCTATCCCAGGTGATGGACAGACTCTTCTACCCCTACATGATGGAATTTCAGCGGAGAAATGCATGATGCGGGGGGGGGGGGGGCGGCCAGAGAGGGTTTCACCCTCTCACTGAGTTGAGAATAGGAGATAAAAACACCTCAAATCCATTTGGTTGAATTCTACTGTCATTTTCATTAATATTTCATTAATCAAATCATTTACTTTAATTGAGAGTTTGGTTACCATTGTCCCATAAATATTAAATACTATTAATGTGGTGTTCACTTATGTAGGAATGGGATAAAATAAAAATGCAACACTGATAAGAATTATTTTTTGTGTTTTTCTTAGAAACTCTGATTATCATAGCTGTGCATTTTGAAATTGGTGCTTTACAACCAGTAGTGATTAAAATTATAACACAAACTTAATCACATTCAGTTACAATTATAGTGGCATCTTTCTTCCAAAGAACCAGATCTACATGCATACATAGTTTAAACATATAGGAATTTACTTCACATAGTCTTCCAAATAGCAAGTGACAGTAAGAAGCAGAAAGGATGAGATAATAGCTTAGGAGCGATAACCCACTCCTCAGATCTGAGCCAATGCAAGGATGATTTGTTAGTAAAACCCTCAAAGGAAATTAAATGTGTGGGATGGAAGAAGCTGAAAATACTAAATGGCATATTTATGTTGGGCTCTTCCAAAACTATTTGAAATTTAGACCAAACAGTGTTCTATCTCCCATGACTTCCTATCAGCCCTCAATCAATTATATTATTAAAGATAAAAGCTACCTACTAGAAATACCTTTTAAAAACATCCATTGGCAAATAGTCATCCACACAACATCCTAGATAGAAAGTTTCATGTATTCAGGGTTTCTAACAATGTGTGTACTGGAAGTCACTGGTCAGTAGGCAAAAATCTGTTCATTAAAGGGACATCAACTCACCCAAAATGCCCAACAGACAACCTGCCCACAGAGACTTCAGGGGAAAGTTTCTCAAATGTTCTGAAAACCCTTTGGGTCTACCAGCACTCTCCAGAACCACCCTTATAGAAAAATACAATTTTGGGTATGGGGTGAGTCTAAGGGAGGAAACTTAACACATCCCTAGACCCAGGAGTCCTTAGGCTGCTTTTTATTAAATGTCACCTTGAACTTTACTGTTACCCAAGGCTGTCTACAGAGCTGCTCCAGAGTTCAGGGCTCTTGGCTGCACTAGCTCCTTCACTCCTGGCCTCATGCAAGAAAAACTGCGTAGAGAGGCCTAGGGCTCCTGGCCCCCAATTGTCTACCAGCTTTGAGAACATGACATACCATGACCAAAAAGGAGGCCAGGAAGCTCCCCATCCTCAGCCTCTATTCCTCTAAGTACCCTTCTCTAGCCCCCAGTTTCAGAGCCCCTCCCAATGCCTCATGCTGCTCAAGGCTGCCAAGATGTTTCTTCCAGGCCACCTATTCCATGTTCTGGGGCTCTCCCTGTCCTCCAAAAGAGGCCTCTGGTCCCCTCTGTTGGGTACAAGCTGACTGATAGCAGCCTAATCCCAGCTCCTAATTGGACCTACAGTTAATCGACAGATATGTGTGTGAACTTAAACTCCTATACAGGGAATAGTCACATTTTAATAAGGGCCCATCAGTGCATTGATCCAAAGCTTCTAGGAGAGACCCACACTCTGGATGGAGGAGGGCTTTGTCCCTTGAGTAGATGCACCATTGCGCTCCTGATGTTACACACCACAGGAAAATGCCAAAGGTATCAGTGAAGCCCCTTTTCCGAGGTTTCACAAAAGTGGAAGCTTATAGTAGTTAAGCATGTGCTGCCAGTCTACCTGGGTCCTAGGTCCAGGGGTAGTGTATGTACCTTAGGCTTTGGCCAAGAAAGAAGTGCCATAAAAATGAAGAATTTGAGCCCGACCCTGTCTTTCATCAGCGCCTGTGCCTCACTGCCAGCAAACGCATTATCGCTGTGGTGGCGAGGTGGTGGAAGGCATCGGTGATCATTTTACTAGCTGAAGACTGTGTGACATTATCTCTAAGGTTGAGTTAAGTGGTTTGTCTAAGGTCACTTAGCCACAGGGTAATAAATCCAGGATTGGAACCTGGGATCCCAGTTCCATAGTCTGCATGCTGGGCAGGGGCAGACAGACTTGTTGACCTAACCTTCCTTCTCACCCTCCTCCCAAACCCTCAGAGCCCTCTGCTCCCGTGCCCCCAGGTTCAGGGGACTGTGTTGCAGCAGTCAGGGCTGGGAGGCAGCTGTCAGGAGCTCCTGATTCCTCTCCACACCCCTTCCTTTTTCCTATTTTAAAAATGTATTTCCTTAACATTTGTGGAGGACCACTATAAGAAGTGGACAGCCTGAGATAAGTGTCTTTGGTAAATCATGCAGTTTGGTGAAACACATGACAATAGTCAAACACCAGACTATTGTACAAGGCAGAAATAGTACAAAGAGGAATATGCCAGATATTTAGCTTTTGACTTTCAGCTTCAACACCGCCCCCCCCTCTACCTTACGCTGCATGAATCAGGGTCCTACAAAACCCTTATCTGCATTGCCACTTTCTCTCCCTTAGACTCTGCCAAAGTGGGTGCCAGGAGGAGGCTTTAGGGAGGATGGATGGAGGGAGCCATGTCCTCCCTGTTCCTGATCACTTCCTGTGACTCTCAGCATCCGCATAGTGGAACGCTTCACCCACCCTTCCAACCCCTGCAGAAACGGGTCCTATGTGGCAACAGGTGAGTCCAGTTTGGGGGTTTCTAGCAGTCAGAGAACTCCGCCACTGTGTTTATTCTCAAATGAGCCATTGGCTTTTCTCTTATAAATTGACTTGGGTATCTGTTGGTGAAGGATGCATTTTGATGATAAATTCGAAAAAAAAAACATTCAATGAGAATTCCACTTGTGTGTCTGGACGAACGTTTTCTGCTGCATGTCTCTACACCTGCGGAGTGACCAGCACTTGGGGAGGATGAGGAAGAATTAATTGCCTTAATGAGTCATGGCCATACCCTTAAAGGGTCAGTTTTGGGGCAAAACAATATTACATCAATACAAATGACTTCAGAAAATGTAGTAATATCTGAATAACATATAGACATTGTGAGAAATATACTTTAATGCTAAAGCCATGATGAAGTGAAGTATTTATTGTTTTAATCTGAGTTACTTTGTGGTTGGCATATCATCCTCTTGATCTTATTTGAGGATTCATGAAATGTTCTGGAATTCTTTTCTCAGAATAGGTAGTTACTTAATATTTCATTTTCTCTGTTTACTGAACGTCATCAATAAATAACAAAGCACAAAGGTGAAGTGGTTTCTGTGTAGAGTTCTTCCATTTGCTGTTAGTCAGGTGTTTGGAATAAGGTGAGACAGAGTAAGGGGTCTCCTAGTCACGTCTAAAGGGGCAGCACCCCTCAACCTTTAATTCAGTGTATGAGGTGACAGGAAACAAGTGGAGGATCTCCTGACCACACAGGAAACCTATATTCAGCTGGTCATCAAAAAGAACAAACTGGGCTTTAGAAAACACTTAAAATGGTGTGAAGAATGATTTTTAAATTACCTTTATGTGTGTTGAAAACTTAAAACCTCAGTGATTTACCACTTGGATTTTTGGCCCCAATTTTATGCTTAAGGTGCCAATGGTACACATAGTTTTGTTTTGTTTTGTTTTTTTTATTATTGAGTAGGGTTACATAACATTTAAAGACTGTGGTTGCACAAATGTTTGTTGAGTGATGATCTTAAGACAGGCATGAGTCTGGGCCATGGATTCAGCATTCAGGAGTGTCACAGGAATGAGCATGAGGTGGGAACAAGCTGCTTGCTCACATTGAGGCCCTTTGAATATTCTGAGCTGGGGTTCAGGGTGCCCAGTACCTTACACACAGCAGTTAGCCAACCAGGATTCTCAGAGACCTGACTGGTTCCGTGAGTGCAGGTGAGACCTTGGCCTTTGTGAGCATTCCTGGCAGCCTTGGTGTGGATAGTCAGTGTCTGGTCTCAGCTCTGCTTCTGCCCAGGAAGGTGGGTTGTCTGGAGCTAAGGGCCTGGCAGAGACCCCTGTCCTCTCCACACTCCATTCTCACTACCGAAGGAGGAGAGACCCAGAGAACAACTCAGCAGGTGTTTCTGCTCGGCTGGGCTCCTGGGTGGGGAGTGGCTCCTGTTGCCATCCTGGGGCTGCATAATAAAACACCACCAACTGTGTAGCATGGCCTAAAACAACAGACATTTATTCTCTCACAGCTCTGGAGACCAAAAGTCTGAAATCAAGGCAGGTCTGTGTGTCTTCTGAAGGTCCAGGGAAGGATACTTCCTATCTCTTCCAGGTCCTAGTGACTCCAGCATCCCTGGGCTTGTGGCCACATCACACCCATCTCTGCCTTTGTCTTTGTCTTCACATGGCCTTCTCTTCTATGTCTGTGTCTCTCTTCTTCTGATTTTTATAAGGACAACCATGATTGGATTTGGGGATGATCTGGGTAATCCAGAATGATCTCTTCATATAGAGATCCTAAAGGTAATTACCTCTGAATATATCTTTGTTCAAGATGAGGTCATATTACAGGTTCTGGGGTTAGGATGTAGATATATCTTTTGGCGGCTGCCATTCAACTTACTATAGGTTCTTAGTGGAGAGAGTCTGGGACATGCTCACAGTGAAGGGCCCACATGGACAGGAAGTGTTAACATGACCTATAGAGACCACCACCTGAGGGCACCTTGAGCTCTTTTGTTTCTGGATGATGACAAGGAGTCAGTCTGAGAGAAGTCTTAGAAGAAATGACAATAGCCCCAGTCATTCCCTTGTAAGAGCAGTGGAACAAGCCTGCTGGCATCCTGAGCTCCAAGTGTCTAGGAGTTTGTCCCCTCTGTCACTTTCTGGTATGTTGTAATTTCACTGCCTGGGCCATGACTCAGCACTTCCTCCATCTTCCCAAATATTCTAGTCATGCTGAGGACCTGCAGGAAGTTCTTTTTTTTTTTTTTTTTTTTTTAACTCTTTATATACCTGTCATGATCTCATGGAGCTTAACAGTATTTCCTCTTTTCCTTTCTAAACTCAAGAGCAACTTGTTTTTATCTTTGTATATCATTCCAGGCTCCAGCGCTCTCAGCTACAAAGATGGGTTTTGAGAACTGGTACCAATGTTGTCTGAATTACAATTGATCTGTTAAAGAGGATGAAACTGCCAGATTTTAATGTCGTTTAATTACAGCTACCCTCATTAAGGACAGGAGAGGAAGTGGAGCTCTTTCAAAGGTACTTCAATTGCTATTGCCAAGTATGGAGTTCTCAATTTTTCCAGTTAATTATGCTCTGAGTTTCTAGAGCTGCTTTCATGCAGGAGTTCTGAAGAGCCTCTGAGGTACTTACAGCCCCCAATAAGTCAGGTGCTGTAGGCTGTTCTAGACCAAAGTGGGAGTCAGAGCCCATGGGGGGACAGAAATCTGAACCAAAGGGCGCACACAGTGCTAGATCCTGGCACATGGAACCAAGTCTGAACTTGAGGTGCTCTGCTACCTTCTGCAGCACAGGCTCGGTTGGGCCCAGTGGTCACCTCTCTCCTCTGCTCTGCTTCCCCTTGTGTGGTTCTGTTGTCAGGAACATGTGGCCCAAACACCCCAGCCTTTCTGTGCTTTCACTCCACCAGTTTCCAACTAAAGAAGTGAGAGCATCTTTCAAAGTCTGGGCAGCAAACAACCTACCTTAGCCTGCTGCCTCTCCACCCCCAGGATCTAGCTCAGGCTGGCACGGAGTTAATCAATTATCAAATGAGAGGTGAAATGAAGTGGTGCTGTCCCCTCACGAGGATGCTGGGACAATCTCCTTATGCCAGACTCCTACCAGTTTGTCAGCGTCCTTTCTCATCAAGAGAGTCTCTCCAACTGCTCCTGTGGAGTTAATTTCCCTTTATCATCCCTTCACCTTCACTGAATATTAGATCTCCTTTGCAATGTTGCTGAGAGTCTGCTTTGTAGCAAGTTTTCTGCAGAAGCATGGTTGTATCAGGTTAGATTCACTCAGCTACAAGACACAATATGTTTCACTAGTCTTGGTTTCAACAGAAAAGTCATCCCTTGTTCCACAGGAGAAGCCTGGAGGGGTGCAGTTCAGAATTTGGGGCAGTGGCTCCATGGTATCACTAATGCCCAGGCCTTTATTTTTTCCTGCTCCACCATCCACAGCTTGTTGGTGTTGCCTCATCACTTCAACACAGCTGCCACAGTCCAGGCATCATTCTCACACAAACACAGACAGGGAAGACTGATCATTTTCAGGAGTCCCTCAGCACAACTTTTCATATGTCCCAAGGCCAGACCTGGGCCAATGGCCACCCAGACACAGAGGAAGCTGAGGCCTTCAGCACTCAGCAGAGGGAATGGGTTGTCCTGAGTAGCTTGGAGTTCCCATCCTTGGCCCTGGGGCTGGGCACATTCTTACTCTGGTCCTTAGGCCTGCTCACACTCTCAGTCTGTTTTATGGGATCATGGTGAGTGGCTCTTCTTCACTCACTAGAAGCTGGATGTGGCTGTGTGACTTCCGCAGCAGTGACCTGTCAACGGAGGAGCAAGTGCCACACCCCAGAGCCCCTTAAAGGGCTGGTGCACGATTCACAGGTGAAGATGAAGCCTCCTTCAGCTTTCACATGTGGAAATGAAGCCTCCATGAGCCTGGGGACCATGATTAGAAGGGTGAGCAGAGGCCCATGTTCTCCTTGATGTATACATATACCAAGGAGAAAGACGGCTTTGCCTTGTGAAGTCACTGGTTCTGGGCTGTGGGTTACCAGTTCTCCACCTTGACCTGCTACACCAGCATGCCTTTGGCAGGGGGAGGGGCTCTGTCATGACATATCAATAGCTGCTCCTGACATTGTTTTGCATTTAATTAAGATTCATTTTTTTCTTTTACTTACCCATCACTCTGTCTTAAGGGGATAAGGAATGAGTGTGAAAATAGACAAAAAAAAGGAGAAAGAGAACCAGGCATGAGTGATGCAGCCTCTGCAATGATTCGGGCATGTGAGCATGTGTTACATTCTCCAAATAAAACCAAAAGTTTTCTTTCTAACTCCCACCCTCACCCATTGGTTCTGTCCCCAGATGAGACCCTGTTATGGCTGTGCTTGTCTCTATGACCTAGAGGTTTCAATTTGAAAAGAGAATACGTGTGTGTGTGTGTGTGTGTGTGTGTGTGTGTAATGTAAATGAATTAATTTAAATACATTTGGGTGTTTAATATTCAATAATGAATATGTTTGAAAGATAAATAATAACCTATAACTTCTCCTTAAAACATTAATACATTTGCTTGAAAGAGGCTGGTTGTACCTGTAGTCAGAATCAGTGCCAGTGACAGACACCAACAGTCCTCCAAAATACCTCCTTTCAAAATCTGGGTTGTTATCTGAGATCCCTTTGCCCATACAAATTATGTAAAAACATAAAAAGTCCATTCTCTGGTACCAGTTGTTTTCTCCCTTTGTTTTCTTTGGAATTACCCTCTTGATGTTAAGAAATGTATTTTTGAGATTAGAATGACATAAAAAAGGAAATTTCCAAAGAAATATTCTTCAGGCCAACTTCACCACCTTCCACATTTGTGGGATTTTATGTTCTTTTTCCCCCTAGCTTAAGATACAGACTGTACAATGAAACCAAGTAGGTGTTCTTGTAGAACCTGAAATTTGGGGGTACGGTAAACTTGGCTGTTTGGCTTTTCAAGCTGAACTTTGCAAAAATGCAGTTTTGTGAATTCTGATGAGAAATGTGTTTCCAAATATGGATGAGCTGGCTGAGCTTGCTGTACCAGTGTGGATGGGGTGACAGCAGAGACGTCCCCTGGGTTGCGGGAGCCAGGGGCTCATTTCTGACTGACAGCAGGAGACATTGTCCATTGGTGGGATGTATGGGATGAATCATCGTTCATTTATTTATTCTAAAAAGTGGCACCTTTCTTCAAGAGTCATTAAATAGAAAAAAATAGAATTTGTGATTTAAACCTTATTTTGCTAATAATTTAGACTTTGGTGGCTTTAACAGGTAAAGGCTGTGTCAAAACAGGAACCTCTATGTGAGAGTTGAGGGTCACTACTTCATCTTAAAGTTTGTTTTAATCAGTTATTGAAGGGGAGGGATGTTTACTTTCTATGGGAAGGAGAGGCTGATGGAGCAGGGAGGGAGAGTGCAGTGTGACAGCAGGAGAATGCTGGGAGTTTGACAGAGGATGGGGGCACCACCTCAGTGTGAAGCCACCTCCTTCTTGACACCTGTCTTGGGTGGTGAGGCTCTGGCAAGACAGGCTGATGCCTGGGGCGGGATGTCAGTTGGGCATCTCCTCCCCTTCAATTATGCAGCAGCTGATAAAAAATAAAATAAAGTTTACAATTTGACATGGTTCACTGAGTTAGTTAGTCATCACAAGTTTGCATAAAATTCAATTTTGGAGCTAATGCCCAGCCTCCCAGAGGGAAGGGCCTGGATTGTATGCTCTGGAAAGCACATGGAGTCCCCAGCTGCCGGGCTCACTGCAAGCTGTGGGTGCCCTCAGACAAGAGGGCTGGAGGCCCCGGATTCACACGGAGAGAGCCTCTTTCTCCACTTCCCAGAGCTTCCAAATGTGTGCCGTGCTACAAAGCATGGGTAGTTATTCTCAAAGTCCATCAACTCCCATCCTTGGGTTGTTTTGAAACTATTATAATTTTAAATAAGTGAGTATCCTGCCCTGTCAGAATCCATGCCATTTCTCTCTTGGAACCAGAGAGCTTCCATGGGACACATTGCAGAGCTGAACACACCAGGGAAAGGAACGGAATATCCGCCAGGGATCTACACATTTAGCCAATAGTCAATTAATTTATTACGCTAAGAATGCACCTAAGTGGAACCCTAATGGCTTGAGAGAGTAAGAGCCCAGAGCTGTCTACTCGACTCCCTGGGTACCATTTACTATTCCAAATGTGCATCTTCTGAATGATGCATGGGTGGACTAAGTGAATAAATGCCATTGATTTTTTTCTTTAGGTAAAAATCATTTAGGCGAGTTTAAGAAAATATAGAGAATTGTAAAAGAGAAGTAATCTTTCCACTCAGACATGGCCATAGGCAATACTTGTGTTTATTTCCCTTCCGTCTTTTTGCATGTACAGATATAAATAAACTAAAAATCATATTTTATATACTGTTTTGTTTCCAGAATTTTTTCAATTAAAATTATATATATATATATGTATATGTATATATATTTCTCAATGTCATTTAATATTTTTAGAAATAGGCTGTCTTATTGGATAAACTTAATCCATTTAATCATTTCTCTATTCTTGGGCAATTTTGGATTTTTAAAATAATTCTAAGTAACACTATAATTGCTAACTGTGAACCATAATCTTTGTCTGAGACCTTAGTTAGCTCTTCAGGATATGTCCTAGAAATAAAATTCCTGGGACAAAGAATATATATGTTTTAAATGCTTTTGATAAATATTGCCAATTGCATCCCCCCAAACTTGTATCAATATATATTTTTATAAGGCTTCCACCTCTCTATATGCTCACTAACACTGAGTATTTTAATGGGAAAATAATCAAAACAAATACTGCAAATATATCTAAGGTAGGCTGAAAAAGAGATACTGGTTTATCAGCATTTCTTTAACTACAAAGTGTCATTTTTTTACCTTTGCTCCAACTGCTTATTCAAAGTAGGAAACTGTGGTGTCCAATATGGCAGCCGCTTGCCATACATGCTATTAAATCGTAAATGTTAAAAGTAGTCCCTCAATGTCACAAGGCACATTTCAAGTGCTCTCAAGTCACAAGAGACTAATGGCCAATGTAGTGGGCAGTGTAGATGAAGACATCCATCTCCATCCTTACAGAAGGTTCTGTTAGGTAGTGTTCTAGAATCACAGCCAGAAGTGGGATGTAAAGGACCACTGGATTGAACAGACACATTGGGCTGGGTTTTATAGGACATGGCCACAATTGGTACACTGTTTAACTGGCTTGTCAATGTCTTAAATATTCACGGTGAGCTGTTCCCTTCCTCTGGGAGGATCTCAAACACTTCACTTCTTTCCAGGTAAGAGCTGTGCAGCATCCACAAGCTAGGGAAGCAGACACCACTCAGTGGGCTCAACCACAGTTACAGGCTTGTCCCACATCTTGTTAGCTTCAGGAAATGTTCTCTGTTCTCATCTCTATTTTAAGTTAAAATACAGGCCATGCTCACATGACATATATTTAACAGAACATACTATTTTTGAAGGGTCCTGGTACTCAGTCTCACTGAAAACAGTTTTGGTGATTCTGTTTCCTCTAGGCAGTGAGATATGTCAAAATAGCAAAAGTTGCTATATATTACTATAATACAATTATTATTAATGTTTTACTCTTTTTGAGATTTTCTCCCTCTAATTAGCCCTGACCACAGTGGGAGGGTCACAGCATGGTGCCAACTTAGCAGGTGAGGGCAATGATGTCTTTTCTGATCTGTGAAGTTGTTCTACAGACATGCAGTGGGTCAAGTTGAAACTCATGTCCATGCTACTTTTGTTTATCTGTTTTTATTTTTTATTACAAATTAGATTTGAGAATGTTGATAAACTTTGATGTGAAGGATTTTCCCCAAACATAAATCATCAGATTTGGCTTCCAATAAAAAAATGCTTCATTGAAGCTTTGGAGATCTGATTATTTCTTATTCCAGTTAATCATTATAAAAATATCAAGGTGATCTCTATAATTTCACCTCTCCGTTTGCTGTGCATGTTCTTAGCCCTTGCTAAGGGCTCACGCTTGTGCAGCCCCCACTGACCTGTCCTGTAAATGTTCCTCTCGGTACTGAAGGTCAGGAAGGGTCAGCTCCCACGTTGTTCCTTGTAGGAGCTGGAGGGCAGGTGCCCCTCAGAGATGAGCGGCCATAAGACTCACAGACAACAGCATAAAGGGTAATCATTGGTATCCTGGGCCAGGGTGATAGCAGGGACTGGACTGAATGTGGGGCAGCACCTTGTGTATCCTGACCTTGCACTGCAACAGGACAGAGCCACCTTGCAGCAGGCTCATCTGCTTGGGACCCTCTTCCTGCCACATCAGAAGACTCAAATATGGCAGGAAAGGATACCTGTGGAAACAATGTTCTCCTCAGCAATGAAGGCCCACCCAACAGATTGGTTTCCCTCCTATTGCCAGTGGGAGAATTGCCTGATGCCTCTTCAGTGAAACTGGATACTGGAATTGGTGATGAAGTGGTCAAAGAACAAGAAGGCAAATAATATTAATTCTATATAATGAAAGCCTAATATGCTAAGTGTCCGGTCATCCAGTCATCTGTTCAACCTATCAAAGCATAATATGCTAATGATAGTCTAAGGCCACTCAACTGCTAGCTATGATGTGCACTGACCACCAGAGGGCAGACACTCTGACTGGTAGGTTAGCTTCCTGTTGGGGTCCAGCCCATCAGGACTGAGCGAAATGGGCCAGACATGCCCTGGAGCCCTCTCACAGTCCCTTCCCGGCTGGCCAACCTCCCACGTCCTTCCCCAGCCCAATCGTGCACCGGTGGGGTCCCTCAGCCTGGTCTGTGTCCTCTCACAATCCGGGACCCCTCGGGGGATGTCAGAGAGCTGGTTTCAGCCTGATCCCGCAGGCCAGGCTGAGGGACCCTACTGGTGCATGAATTCGTGCACTGGGCCTCTAGTTTATTTATAAAGTTGTGTGAAACAGGCATGTATACATAGAGATCTTTTTTCTGCACATGGCCTTGTTTGTGAGCAGATTGGCCCACCAGTGCCTAACAATGCACTAAACCGCAAGGTCAGCCTACAAAAGATGTTGGGTTAGGGTTTGGGGATAACTGTTCTTAGGTGTAGGAGTTATGGTTTGCGCTGCACATGCACCCCTGGTTCCTTGCCATGCATGGTCACATGGGCAACTGAACCCCAAGATATGTAAAGGTGAGCAGCTCATCTGGTTTGCCAGGTACTTTCCGGGTTTTTGCACCAAATGTCTCGAGTCCCAAGAAAACCCTCCACCCAAAAATCAGGACTGTATCTTAGCAAGCATGATCTAAGTTCTCAAAATTTCCCTAAAACAGTGTCTCCTTTTTGTCTGATTGGTTGCAAACTAATGTTCATGAGACAAATAGGCTCTTACCTCCCATCAATAAATGTCACACAGAAGTCTGGCTTTCTGTCTGGGGCAGGGGCTCTGCCCCTGGAGGTTTTGCAGGTCTGAGTGCAAACACTTGTCACAAGAAGAGCTGGGATTCGGAGTTCACTGCTGGGGAGGTGGGTGGGAGCGAGAAGAGGGGTCTACATGGGCCAAGCCATGGGAAATACCTTAGTGTCTGCCTGGGCTCTCTGCCTGGCACTGGGGCTGCTGCAGGGTGAATCTCTAAAGGGAGGTTTAAGTGCAGATTCAGCAGCTGCCTGTGGGAGGACGGTAGGACAGGAGGCAGGTGAGAAACCATGCGGTGTGTCCCAGAGTGAAACTGGGTTATCCTGCCCCCAGATATGAGTCATGCGTGAGGGTGGAGAACAGGCAGGGAGAAACCTCCTCAGTGTATTTACAAAGGGCCTGAGAACATTCTGTCTTCAAGGAAATACTCTCCAGATTCTTTACAGTTCATTAGAGTGGGGAGTGTTAAATAATTTCATCTGAAATCTGAAGTGCTCGATGAGTAGGATGAAGTTTTGGCTTTATTTTTGCAGTGTTGAGAGATGTCTTTGATTTCTAGTGCTTGCTAATCTCCTCATTTTCCTGAGTACAGGTATTCTATTATAAATTAACAAGGGAAAGTAAACGAACAGTGGGGTTTTAATTGCATATAATTACTTGGTATGCCAAAGTATTTTACAATTGAGATAATTTGACTGAAAGTGTTGGTATTTAGTGAATAGAATTTATGGTAATTCCTTGATTTTCCCCCAACTGCCTAGTAATCTTTATAACAAGGAAGTAGAAGCACAATGAGAATTCTGAACTGAAACAAAGCTACACATAAAAGTGCTTAAAATGTATCTGTTTGCCTTTGTTTCAATAGGAATCCAAAACAAAGTTAATCTGATCAACAAGGATCAATAGAAAAGTGAGTGAAGATTCGCATTTCTTTGAAGCTGGTAGAGGCAAGGAAATAATCCTTGCAAACAATGGAGGCCTTTAATTCACAGGCTCCAGCGCTGAAAGCCATTGTGAAGTGGGATTTGCTGCGTTCCAGGTTTTAATGTGAACTGTACAAGCAGGTGCAGTGGCCGAGGCAGAGCTGCGCTTACTGTTGCCTCTCCTGGCAAAGGAAATGCACCAGGAATCCGGCCCCTGCTCTGATCATGGCGATGCTGCTGAAGCTGTCCTCCTGGCCACGTGGTTTCCTCCTCAGATATCTCTTTCCCTTTGGGCCATGGTGTCCTGAGGGGAGAACCAAACAAGTGGAGGCAAGTTCAACTAAAATCTGGAGGACAAAACTGCTTGTCAAAAAAAAAAAATCTCATCAAACCATAAAATGATGTGGACAGGAGCATTCCAGGAGCAGCTGTGGTACAGGATGCCTGGTTCTAAAGCAAAGGGCGCCCACTGCATCGCTAGCCACCACCCAGGGGATGCAAACTTTCATGGCAGCGCCCCTGCCCACTGTGTCAGAAATACTGTCCCTCCTAGTCTCAGACACGCGGCCCCTTCTCATTCCTGACCTCACAATGACAGATCACTAGGTGGAAACTCGGAGCCTGTATTAGTGCTGTGTGAATGGGTATTTCCTGACAGTGGCTTCATCAGGCAGGTGTGGTAAGGTATGGACACTCCACATTGTCAACTATAGAAGGAAAAGAGGAGAAATGGCTGTATGCAGACTTCCAGAGCTCTGAGAATCCCTTTCATCTGTCACAATGAACATTCGCTGCTGGGGATGCTGAAGAGGCAGGGGCTTGCTCTCTGAGTTCAGAGCACAGGACAGAGCAAGGACCACCCACAATGTGTGGATGGAGAGATGCCACTGCTATGGGCAACCCCAGCTCAGCTGACTCCCTCATCCAGGGTCAGCCATGCCAGTGACCATGAAAAATGTTCAGGATGGAAAGCCATGTGCAGAGTCTCAGAGGACCATAGAAGCGGAGGCAGTGTGAGTATCCACCAGGCATTCAGTCCTGGGAGGGGGGATGGGGGGCGGGGGGGGGAGGGGAGGGAGGGAGGGCTGGTGAACCTGGTATTATGGTTGTAAAGGTTCCAGATGATGCTGTTGAAGGCTGCTGCCCTCCAGACTTCGCTCCTTCGCTGGGGGCTACTGAACACATAACCACCCTGTAGTCTTGTTTGCATTTGCTTTTGCCCATGTGATTTTAAATTGTGGCCATTTACAACTAAGCACATCATAAACGACAAAGCAAGTGTTGGTTGCACTATTGCTTTTTATGAATTTTCTCATTAATTACACCAAGATTTTAGTGAGGTGTGCCAGCTCATCAATCTTGGAATGTTCTCTGGTTTCTGCACCTCCCATGGGCAGCTTCAACAGTTTTACATTTCCAGGCCCCAAAAGGCATCACTCAGGCTAAAGGCCATGATGCCAAACTTAGATTTAATACCTGGTATTAAACATATGATAACCTTTCTCTTTCCCCTAAGAAAAGGGTCCCAGGCCCAAGTATCATCCTATCTGGCTTTTGTTCATAGTTCCCATGCCCCACCCTTCTTCCTGTATAAAAACCAACCATTCTGTACCACCCCAGAGAGAGCCCTTCTAGTAGCTAGATGGGGTGCTGCCCATATATGGATCACGTAAGAGAGCCAATTAGGTCTGTACATGCAGTCAGGAGAATTTTATTTTTTTAACAGAGGTCACACATGTTGAGAACTGAAGTAGGTGCTACTTCACTTCCTCTACACCTTCAGAATGTCACACCTGTTCCGGCTCACCTGGCCACCCTTCAGTCTGAAGAATGACCCTAAACAACTCTTCCTTTGAGGCTCTTATGCTTGTTGTGGTCACACTGAACTCGTTTCCCCAAGGTGCCTCTGGGGTGAGTGACCATTCATTTTATCAGGGTCCTTGCCAGTGTTTACCTGGTCCTGCCTCTCATGCATGCCTTTCACGGCCGTGCCTCCTTGGGTTATTTAAAGGACCTTGGACTCACAAGCCATGCTTCTTGTTTCACATGGAGCTTTCGGAATTTTTCTTCAACTGTTTCATCTCCCTCTTTACAATTGTCTCGGCCGCTTTGCATTCTCATCTGAGGCTAATGAGACACCGTTTGTGCTGTGATCTCCCTGTAAATGGGAGCTGCTTTGTGGGGCCCAGCCACTGCCTGTCCTGCTCACACAGGCAGCCTTTCTTCCTGCCCTTTAGGTTTGCATGTTAACCTCTCTGAGTGTCTCATGTGATGTTCCAGTGCCTCTATAAAGCTTCCAAGCCGACTCTATATTTTCTTATTTGTTTTTAACTTTTCCTCCTTAGTCTGCTATTAAACATCCTCCTCCTAGTTTTAAATCTGTCTGTTTGAAATTCATTGTTTCCATATTGCACCCAGGGTATCCCCAAGTGCTTAAAATATCAAACCTGATTTTGCATTGGCCACAGATCCTAGTGGGACGCCAACATCCTCTCAAGCCATTTCCTGGATCCAGGACCTGAATAGCATTTGAATAGTAAGTGATGCATTAGATTCTCCTACAAGTCAGAATAATGGGTTGTTTTCTTAGTAGTCTTGTGAACACAGTGGTGGATTCTTTCCAGATTGGCTGATGATCAACCAGGGAAATGCATGAAAAGGCTGCAGTGTGCCCTTTGCTTTCTCTCCAGATGCACATTCCCCAGCTAACCGGGCCGGAGGCTGGCAGGAGAGCTGGGCTCTGTGGGGCCCTGGGCATGGCTGCAATCCTCTGAGCTCACGCATGTGAGGAAGCCAGCCTGAATAGCTTGGCGGTGTTCAACCCTACAGGCAGCTTTGATCTGTGATGCAGGTGCCATCCCCACAACAAGGGGCTGTGTGAGGGCCAGAGGCTGGAGGTCCCGTCTGAGTCCCACTCTGGCTCCTGACCCTTATATCGGGGCAGCACCTGTGTAGGTTCTGTGTGGATTCTGAGTCACAGTTCTCAGCTGACATATTCCAGACTTTTTAAAAAAATATATTTTTATTGGTTTCAGAGAAGAAGGGAGAGAGAGAGGGAGGGAGAGAGAGAGAGAGAGAGAGAGAGAGAGAGAGATATCAATGATGAGAGAGAATCATTGGGGATTAAGCCTGAAACCCAGGTATGTGCCTTGACTGGGAATGGAACCATGACCTCCTGATTCATAGGTTGACACTCAACCCTCAACCACTGAGTCACTCCAGCTGGGCATATTCCAGACTTTCTGTATAGTGTGAATGACTTTCATCATTTCCCCCAAAACACTCCACTTTTGGACATAAAGTCTGAACCCTTTGGAGAACCCAGCACTGCAGAGAATTGAAATAGCTAAGAAATCTGCAGTGTTTTCTCAGAGCTGTCTGAGCCAACTGAGACAGCAGAGAGAACCAGGCAGGAGTGACTCTCAGAGGCCAGGGATGTTTCCAGGAAAATAAGGGCAGAGGGAGCTGGGTGCTCAGAAGCACAACACAGCGCCTATGAGGGAGAACCGAGGGCTGAGCCTGCAGAGGGGAGAGGCAGAAAAGTCCCACAGGAAGACACTGATCCTGTTCCCATCCCCCACCCCCTCACCCCTGTTCCCTGCCTTTGAAGCTCAGCTCCTCCCCAGATCCTGCAAATCCAAACATGTCTGGGAGTAGGAGGGTGGCATCAGAGAAGGGGTGTCGGGGTGGTCAGAGAGGAAAGGGGAGCCGCAGGAGGGTTGGCTGTGATGAAGGAGGCCAACCCCAGCATGGCTGCCTGCCCTGCCGTACTTCCTCCCTGGGCACATGTGCCAGGCCGGGAAGGATCTGCCTTCTCCTGACAAATAACCAAGGAGCCCAGAGGAGCTGCAGACTTTGCCAAGCATCTCAGAACTAGTCTACACGCCACTCAAGGTGGGAACCAGGATGTCCCGACCTTGACCTCTCCCTGGCACCTAAGGAGAGTGCACTGCCCAGTGGTGAGTATGTGGTCTCCAGAGGCAGGGCGCACCTGGCTCAGCACCTGGCTCCGCTCCCTGTTACCTGTTATCTCTGCCAGCATTGCAGCCTCCCTCTACCTCAGCTGCCTCACCTGTGAAATGGACCCTCGAAGAGTTCTGCTTAGTTGGGTTGATGTGAGAAGTAATTGAGCTAAAACTGCAAACAGCTCAGAACAAAGCCTGCCCCATGGCCTTGAGGGCTCCAGGGGCTGTTAGCTTTTGTTATTATCACCAGTGGACACTGGCTGTTCCCAGGCCTGGGGGCAGGGGTGGTATTGGTAAGTGTTGGCATAGATGAAAGGGAAAGACTTTCTCTAGAAAAGATTAAATTGGACTATACAAATCAGATGTGTAAGCAGAAGAGCTCCTTTGGAAATGTAACTGACAGGAGGAAATGCAAATTCAACAAAACTATCAAGATGAAAACTTTCAGAGAAATGGAGGGACCACAGGCATTAGATGCTAGGAGCCCTCAGCATGGGCATTGCCCACCTCCTGTGGCTTAGTGGGACCAAACTGGCCTTGCTCTGGGCCTAGAATTCTATTCTGTAGGTTTTCTACCCAAGCCACACATGCTCCAATCCTTTGCCCATTGAAGACTTGGGGCAGATAAGACAATGAGTCCCTAATAGGGCATTTTTCTAACACCTTCTCTTGTGCAGGGTTCTGTTGTTTGTTTTCAGAAATACAAAGCTAATGTGATAACTAGATTAAGCAGAAATGAAGGAGTTTTAAAGGCAAATTTTGTACAGTTCACTTATTCATTTTTGGCTGTGCAAGTTTAATAAGCTGTCATCTGACTGTGCTCTTCAGAACCTCTGTGACATCCTCAAAGCGTAGCAAATTGTTTCTATATCCTGCGTGTTGCTCTTTTCACTCAAGTGTGACCAACTCTTGGTTTTCGGGCTTGGATTGCCAATACCTAAGTAAATGAGAAGAGATGTGGTTATCCAGGACTTTAGATCATTCCACTGGGGAGAAAGGAGGGACTGGGGGCTGCTTTGAGGTGGGGATTTCAAGGGCTCCTAAGGTGGGAATATTTTGTGTATTGCCCCTGCTTGCTGAGCAATTTGCCTAATTCCTGAAGACAGACTCCCGGCTGTCCGTCTGCCCTGCAGGCCTGGAGTCTCCGGCTGGGTTCTCGGGAAGACAGTCTATCAGCAGCCAGACAGGAGGAAAGAGATAATAATGACATGGCAAAATAAAAAATGTTATTTATCACAGCTCCAGTGTCACCAACCTGTTATTTTTATTGTTCTTTAGAATAATGGGATTTATTAAGGCCATTTGTCCTCCAGTCACATGGAAATGCTACGTGTGAATGATGGAGCACATGCCTGAATATTCAAAAAGCACAAACACTGAAAATGAGTTGCAGAACTCCTTTTCAAGTAGGAGCTGTCTTTCAAAACTTTAAAACGCTGCCCTCTTAAAAGGCCCAGACCATTCCTGTGATGTAGCAGTAACGGAGAAGTAGAAAATAAAACGGCTCAATTTGGGAAAATGTGAAAATTACATGACATTGGTGAAATCGCAGACACAACATAAAATGAAAACAGCTGTGGACACAAAACCCTGTGTAGACAGTGGAAGGCCATTTATCTTGGAAAGTCAAGGACAGAATTACCTGCCACACTGACCGGCCTGTACGGGGGCAGCAGGTACAAACACAGGCCCCAGGTCCCAGTCCTGAGTCGCCGGTCACTTGAAATGCCATGGATGACTGAAGCGTGAGGTTGTGCCGATCCCCAAAATTTTGGGGAGTCTGCAGAGAGGCTTTGTGGTAGTATAAGAAACTGGGGTGCAAATAACATGTGATGTAATTATATTGTGTGGGCTTCTGCCTGCGGTGCCCAAGAGGTGGGACCAGCCCCAGTGGCTGGCAGCTCAGGTAACTCACAACGTCTGCAATGTTTAAGGTGGGCTGATAAATGGATTGGTGCCAGTCGCTTCTGCCTCTCAACCCCACGGAGGTCAGACAGAGATATCAAAACCTAAATCTCAACAGTGTTACCAAGCAGCAAGAGCCCCTCGTGTGGGCAGGCAGTTCTCTCTCATCCTACCCTATTTGGGGTTCACCAGTGGACAAGTGACCAGAAATCAGTGGGGATCGGAGATGCCAGATGGCCAGTGATATGATCCGGGTAGGGTGGGGGGGACTTTGCAAAACTTTGCCCACCTAGCTGCCTGTTGTCTGGAGCTACAGCACTGGGGCTGTTGGAGAATGTCAGAGTCCTACAGACGAACATCAAGCTGAAAATTATCTCCATGGGAGATGGAAATGGATTTAGAGGAGCCCCTCGGGATGAACCCATGAGCAGGCCTGGGTCTGTTTCTGAGAGAGCTAGGGAATGTC
The DNA here is from genome assembly GCF_028538775.1 of Myotis yumanensis. Taxonomy (NCBI): domain Eukaryota; kingdom Metazoa; phylum Chordata; class Mammalia; order Chiroptera; family Vespertilionidae; genus Myotis; species Myotis yumanensis. The sequence continues at coordinate 27,371,528 of NW_027223755.1, forward strand.
AGGTTGCCCGGAGAGGCCACTCTCTGTAACCCTAGGTACCTTGGCTGCGGGACGCCCTCAAGTCCCAATTTCTGCCAGAGAGAAAATGCAAGGTAAATATGACTGGCCCTACTTTAATAAAGTTTGATAGGAAGTTATTCTACATCCAGGAAGCTAGAGCCAATTTTCACATTATGGCTCAAAGACCAAAGGCAGGTCTAAGACTACAGGAGAACACAGTCCCCTAAGTTTGGCCCCTGGGTTAGTGGAACTGCTCCTTCAGGCGATTCACACAGAAGCCAATCCTCCACGGCTCCTAAGTGCCCAGGCTCCTAAGCATCTTCCTTCCAGGCTCCTTACTAGGAGATGCTCGAGAAGATGATCCTGGTTCTCCAGGGCCACTGTCCAGGGTGTGGAGAAGAGATCTGAATTCAGGTCTCACCCTGCCTCATCCATCACCTATTAGCTAGAATGGTGGTCCCAGAGGAGGCTGCAGTGAGACTGTGGGTAGAGAAGGGAGTGACAGGGATGGTCTTGAAGGTGGCAAGTCAGTAACATCTACTGTTACAGAAGACAACAGCTTTAGAGCAATGATTTATTTCCTTAAATTATAAATTATACATAACATATTTCTGCTTAGGGTTAAAGGGAGTGGTCATCATTTCCTAAAATCTCAGTGAACATCAAAGGTTTTCCACAGAAAACTTACACAGTTGCACAGTAACCAACTCTGGAGGGTGCCACAAGGTCCTGACTCCACGTGATGGAGGGAGACACCTGTGCCATGTGACAGAGCAAGCTTTCAACATGGACCAGGCTTGCTGGGGTCCACTCTGTGAGCATCCTTGGCTACCTGCACCCACTTCGTCTCCCATCCCTGGAATATGGTCCTCTCCTAAGGAGAAGAGAGATCATTTAGATTCTAGGCTATGGGGTGCCGCTGGGGCAAGGCAGGGCCGGAGGGGTGCACATGAGTGTTGTTGGCGCAAGACTGGGTTTGTTAGAAGCTGCCTCAGGGAGGAGGAGGAGCAGGCAGAGTGGGTTGAGGTCCTTGCCTCCTTTCACATGTTTGGAACCCACCACAGATGGTCTGCCCCTGCCCCCGCACCCCACCCCCACCCCCGCTTCCCTACTGCTTCCAACCACCCTTTGCAAGTGTTCCAATTAGCTACACCTGTGGTGTAGCTCTGGCACCCCATGACCATGCTCCTCTCCTCTCGTCCTCCTCCACCTCATCACACTCTAGGCTACTTTCTAGAACCAGGTGTTCCTGCCCAAGTGGGAAGCAATAATGGTGGGCTGGGGGTTCCTGGCCATGTTTCTGTATGAATGTTCTCTGTGGTTGTCTGATTCATACACACAGGAATGCACACATGATGAGACATACTGATCACACACACATGGATACCAATGTAAGCATATCCTATATAATAAAAGGCTAATATGCAAATAGACCGAATAGGGGAACAACCAAACAACCAAAAAACCATTTGCTATGATGTGCACTGACCACCAGGAGATGCGTGCAGAACATGGTGGGTGTTGGCTGCAGTGGAATGGTGGAGCAGGTAAGTGGGGGGCACCAGACCAAGGCAGGGTGCTTGTCTCTGTCATCAGGGTGAGCATCTGGTGGTTACTGAAAATTCTTTGCTCCCACTTGCTGCAGTCCCACCCGAAACTCAGACCTGCTGCTGGCACTGGAGCTGCAGCTCGCACCTGCTGCCAGCACCCGGCGCCGGCCCAGATTGTTCAGTGCCGTCAGCATGGTGCAAGGGGCAGCTGCCAGCCCCAATTGCCCCTGAGGGCTTCTCCACCACCCCTCTGCTCCTGAGGGGCAATCGGGGCTGGCAGCTGCCAATTGAACCTGTTGCCAGCATCAGCCCCGCTCACACCTGCTGTTGGCGCTGGCCCCATTATTCCATGCCATCAGGGGGTGTGAGCAGGGCTGGTGCCATCAGCATGTGGGAACTGTGACAGCAGGTGCTGGGCTGCCGGCAGACAGGGGACCGGGGCCACTGTGGGAAGGGTGCAGAGGATGGCCCTAGACCCACCCCTGTGCCCACCCCAGCCTCCTGGCCCACAGATCCTTTCAAGGTGCACGAATTCATGCACTGGACCCCTTATAGATGTATAAAGTTAAAGAACTTTCTCCTAACCCACTAAGGCTATTTTAAAAAAGATTTCAGAATTCAAGAATGGATGTAAAATCTTATCATTGTTTTCATGTGGTTTTCATCCTTCCTTCTAGTCCACACACTTTTTGCATTTCTTCAATGATCCTAACCTGGTCACAATATATCATTCTTAGAATACTGCTGGGTTATGTTGCTAATATTCTCTGTAGAGTGTGTATTGTGTTCATAAGAAAGAGTGATCTGGAAGCATGTGCGTGCGTGCGTGTGTGCGTGTGTGTGTGCGTGTGTGCGTGTGTGTGTGTGTGATATGCAATCAGGTTTTATTTTGTGTGTGCTTGTGTCCTAGAAGAAATCAGAGGTGACTTACACCTAAAATGGTTTCCCCCTCTATTTAATGCAAGAGCAGGATGCACTGAGGAGAAAACACAGCTAGGGTGAGGGGGTCAGGTCTTGAACCTGCCAACCTCAGGCTTTGAAATTTAATCCAGGGCATCCTTAGGAATAGATTGACCTGAATGAAGGTCAGAACAACACCTGCTCCCGATTCCTGAAGGAACCACGCACAGAGAAGTAAGCCCAATTCACAGGTGGCTTTTGCCAACAGTGCCACCTGCTTGACAAGCCTTTTTACAGATTTCCTCAAGGTGTCCATGATGAGGCTCCTATTGGTTTTAGTAGAAATGATACGAAATGTCTGCAAAGGAGAGAGGCCCATGCTTAAACCAGTCTCTCTAGGAGACTCCTCCCCACATTTGTGGGTGCCAGGTGGGCTCCCCATGGGCATGGAAGCAAAGACTTTCCTCCTCACCACCCTGCAGCATGACCACACTTAGATCTAACCTGCTTCCATGCTGAGGGTTGGTGATTTTCCCTAGTGTTTCTTGTTCTTGTAACTCAAGGAGGTTAGTCCCTGTCTAGCCAATGCCTCGGCCTTGACTGCTGGTGACTTCTCAGCCTTCTATCTGTGCCCATCATCCTGGGCTTTCTCTGTCCTGGGGGCCAAACGCACTCTATGATGCATCTGCATTTCCTTTCACTGTGCTGTGTGCAAGCTGGTCTCACTCTATAGGACTCTGTCCCCTCTGAGCACAGATGGGTATGGAGTGGTTTAATATTTCTAACTCCTAGCACAGTGCTCAGACTGGGGAAGTACAGTACTGGATGCACATTTAATGAATGAGTGAGAGAAGGCCCACAGCTCTGCCCAAGGCAGTCCTGGGAATTCAGAAAAGAGAGTCACGTGGAGGGTGATGCCAGCATCCGTGCCACTTGCTTGTTTTCCAATAGTGTGGGCACAACCAAATTATAACCCATCACTTGGCTATCCAAAACATTTATGAGCTTGGAAGTATACCCGATTCCCAATACTGCTCTGAGTATTATTTTTATTAACTATAAAATGGTTATATAAACTCATTTACATCAGCAATTTATAAACTCCAAAGATACAGCAATGCTTTAGGGATGTCAGAAAAATGTTATTTACAAGTCATACTCCACTATAATTTATAGAGATCTACCCCCTGGGTTACTGGAATTGAATTGGAAAGTAAGGAGAGTGTTTCTAGATTCATCATTTGCATATTTATTGGCATTTATCAGCAGACATGGTGCCACATCTTTCCTGTGTCACTTCCATGCCTGTGTTCCTTGCCACACTCCACAGTTGTGTGATGGACACTCCGCAAACCCCCACTGTGTGCCAGGCACTGGCTTGGCCCAGATGCACATCTGAGAGGATCCTACACCTGCCTTCCAGGCTTCTGAATGCTAGAGCAGGCAGTGGGCAGGGAAGCACCAGCCACCTATGGCGAGTGCCTGTGGTTTCTTCACCTGTCTGAGTACACCCTCTGCCTCCATCCTCATCCTTGCCCCAGGGGATCATCAAAGACTGATAGCTAACAGGCTGCCTTCGGGGATGGGTAGAGCAATGGACCCAGCAGGTGCCAGGACAGGTGGGATTTCCCCAGGCACCCTAATAGCACCCGAGGCTTTGGTGGCTGGCCATCTCTCTGCTGACACTCCTTTATTCCCACGCTGTAGATCAGATGCCCAGGGAGCAGCTGGCAGTCTTTGCTTCTGCCAGTTTGTGTCCTTAGCCCTGGACTGGATCTCCTCCCTCCAAAGAAATCAGTTTTCTCTTGAAGCCTGGCCAGGTTTGGGACGCCTCTGTGGTCTTGTTGGTTAGTGGGTCCAGGAAGCTCGAGTATGACTTGTTTGCTCATGGCCGTGAGCCACTCAGTCTGATTTCTGAGTGGAGCTCACAGGGGGCTCCTAGTATGGGAGGGGCTGTCAGCAGTGTAGCATCAGGTGTGTGTATGATGATAAGGAGATGGGTCAGGCCCAGCCCCCAGCCCCTGTGCCTTCCTGCAGGCTGGACTCCATGGCTGGTGCTGTGGTCTGGTTGACTTGTCACACTCATGGTAAGGTGGGTACTGGGCAAAGCTCCTTTTAGGCTCTTCAGGATCTGTCCTTGGAGACAATACTGCATTGCTAAAGTGGCTGCATGGCACCTATAGTAAAGGATGGTACCCAGAATAAACAGCACAGGTGTTTAAAGTCAGAGGGCCTCCTGGTAAAACACTGGCATGAAGAAACCTAGCCTTGAGAGTCGGCACCAGTGCAAGCTCTAAGCCAAGTCAGAGGCCAGGTGGCCACCATTGTGGCTGTGAGATGGATGCAGGACATAGGGAGGCTGTGCCTCAGAGTGGCACCTTCATGTCTTATTACGTAGCTAAGGGCATTCATAGAGACTGTGAGGGATTTACCCACATAGGCCAAAATATATGTGGTGGGCTGAAGGGGAATCGTCTTGTCTCTTAAACCTCCTAATCACTTAATAGTGGTATATGATAAGAAAGATGATGTAATTAGCCAGAGTTCTATGAAACACTCCCTCCATTCCTCAAATGCCCCTTGAAGCATGCATGAGTTTCTTCTGCATCTGATGTCTGTATCAAGTTAAATGTGAGTTCTTTATTGGGAGTTCTGCCCCAACATTAATAGCCAAGCACTTTGATACATTAGTGAGATTGAGGGACATCGGCTGCTCTCCCTCAGGACAGGCTTCATATGTGCAGGGGAGAAAACCCACAGGGCCACAGATGAGCAAGGCCCTCTGAGTGCTGAGCCCCAGGGTCAGACTCCATTTTTTTCTAAGAAGTTGGGCAGGCCACTTGAAATGTCTGAGCCTCACTTTATTCACTGGGGAAAAGAGAGGTTGGAGTTCCATTAACATGGATGTTGGGGTTCCATTAAGTTGATCCTACATTATAAGGATCTTAGTAATACACTCTGTCTGGATCACTGGGCATCACTGGGTCTGAAGTCACTGGGATAGGGTCAGGAGAGGGGTTTACATGAGAAACATGGACCACGTTGGTGGGGCAACCATTCCCGGGAGGGATTCTGAAATGGAAAGACCTGGAAGCCAAGGAGAAAGATGGAATGGACTCAGTGAGTTGGGGGTTTTTCTTTGCACATCACAATGCAACACACAGTCAAATGTAATAAGAGATTAAAGTTTAAAAATATATTCATTTTATCTCTGACTTAGGTTTCTCCTTTGCTTAGAGAAGTAGAGGAAGGTACTGTCACCTCACAAGCAGCTGGTTTGCTGAGGCCCGGGCAGACCTCCACTCCACCTGCGCCTTAGACACATCCCTCTCCTGCCCAGATGTTACTTATCCTCCATATTTACCTTCTTTAAAACTCCCAGCATGAACAGAGCAGGTATTAGGGTTTTGCAAGGGAAGGATGAAGCCAGGAGGGAAGAAACTAATGTATTCTGACTTGGGGACCCCCTTGCCTTAGATAACATTTTGTTTGGAGAATACTTTCAAATCACTGATGATCAAATCCCTAATTTTATTATTTTACTTTCTTCCTGCTGTATCAACAATGAATTTCCTGCTCAATAGTCAAACCCAGCCCAAGGGAATGTATAACTTGAAGCATATTCTTTGTACCCCAGGTAGAGTTTCCCATTGATCTTTCAACCAGAACCAACAGCTAAGTACATTTGCTTGAACTTCCCTTAATCAACATGAGCATGTTGACCTCTCATGGCAAGTTCTTGGTAAAGATGTGAGCAATGGAAGAGGAGGAGAATAGGGACACCTCAGTGACGGCGCTGGCTGCACCATCACCAGCACCACAGTATAGCTGAGCTCTTGCGGGGCTGGGGCAGTGAGAATGGATGTGCCAGCAGCCATGGTGACTCAGGAGAACAGTGTGTGAGCTCTCAGTTGTGCACACTCAGGCTGCTACTCCAAGGAAGCCTCCTTCCCTTTCTATCCTGAAACTCCGTGGAGCTGGGCTCCTGCACTGCCGACTGTTTCCTCTGGACCTCAGGACCGGAGCCCGGGTTTGTGTTCACCTTGGTCTCAATCTGTCTTCTCGTGCTGGAGACGGTTTGGTGTCCCTGTGGTCAGCACTGGGATGGGCAGCTCCAGCCTCCTTTTCTGAACTCCTCACACCATCTAGTGAATTAGCGACATGTATTTAGTAGAAAGTGGTGAAATTATGAAGGTAATGGGCCTGTGATAGGAACTCAATGAGGCAAGTTGAACGTCTGAGCAGAGGCCCAGTATACCAGTCACCCCACAGAACACTTGCTAGTTAGAAAATGCTTCCCACACTGAGAAGCAGACAGGCAGAAAGGAAGCCTGAGGAGTAAGCGCTGGGTTAAGCAGGCCCTGCCTCCAGTGTGGGCTTCTCACCGGGCACACACCCCTCTCTGGAACCTTTACCCTGCTCGAGCCCCATGTGGAGATGCCTTGTGAGTTGGGCGGGATGTTTTAACAGTAAGCTCAGACATAGGGAGATCTCTGAATATAGATTAGAAGCGATATATACAAATGTTTATTGCATATTTAAAAAATCTCATTATATTCTCTACCTTAGTACTGTGGGCAAGGCCTGTTGCAAAATGCACTCAATATGTGAATAAGCGTTTTTATAGAAAGATCCAATTCAGAGATCTTCTTCCCTGTCACTCCCAGTTCAGAGCTGGTCTGCCCATCACTTCCTTACTCAATCTGTGTGAATGGGAACTTTGGGTGCCCCCGCCTGACGTGTCTGTTTTCCCAGAACCCTATTATAACAAGAGAGGGCTGTGCTTCAGGTCTTCTCATCCAGATTCCTTCTCAGCTCAGGAATGTCCTTGAACCTTCTGAGAAGCCACTGGGAAAGGCAATGGTCAGATGACACAGACATCACGATGCTCCTCGTGGAAGCGTGCATGGTTCTTCACCAAGTGTCCGTGCCCTCCTGACTAACAGGATGGGCTCTAGGTGCCAAGCTCCAGCCAGGAGCCAAGCCCTGTCATCACACAGTCACACGGAAGATAAGCTTCAATACAAGGGCTCAATTTCACTTAATCTCTGCGGCATTGGGAAACCTGTGTTTTGAAAAACTTTGCCACTGTTTTCTTTTTGACGGAACTTCCTTTCGTTAATTTCTATCACATGCAGAATTTGACTCAGAAGGGCTAGAGCCAGCGCAGTTCAGTTTTCTTTGGAACCGAGCTCAGCCACTCCGTGTTATAAAACTTTGATCAGGCTGGAGATAACGCAGACCCACAGGGGAGGGGCTGTCACTGGTTTCAAGCTCTGGAGTACCCGCCTCACAACTGAAAAACACTGGTGAGAAGGACTGAGATGAAAAACATGAACCAATTTTCATGGAAAAGTTGGACTAGTCTAATGAGATGAGATGAGGGTTCATCCAATGCCCAGCCACCCGCCAGTTTTATGAAGTGTTTTTGGCTACATTTGGAGAAATTGGTCAGAATTTTGTCTTACTGATCATGGAAATAAATATAAGTCTCTCTAAGGCATTCATATTGCATCAGACATGAGGCAAATATTGTCAAATAAAATACAGATTTTTCTATAGAATACATACAATTCTAGTTCTGATGTAAGAGGGGTGTTATATCCATTCCTGCTAAAAACAGCACAGAAGGCCTGAGCGGAAGAACAGAGTGAAGATTGGAATATTGATTCTTCTCCTTCGTGTAGTGGTCACCATATCTGTGATCTAGAAACTTGAGTTCATCTCTCTGGGGCTCAGCCTCCTCATTTGTAAAGTTAGAAAGTTGGGGTAGATGATCTAAGGTCCATTCAGCTTCTAGAAACCTTGACACATTTTGGTTTCAGTGTTAATTAGCGACCACCCTCCTCATGTACAACCTTCTCTAGAATTGAGGATTCCAACATGCACATAGTAAACTCAACCCATTGAGCAGCCCCACTGAGCAGGTGATGCACCTGGGCAAGTGATAGAGCCGGGAGCTTCTGGAAGTGATGAACCACGTTGGAAGACTTGGGTTAGACTTGGTGGAGCATGTGTGGATGGGGGTAGACCTCCAGGCCAGATTTCATGGAGCAGGAAATTTACCAAAGCCTGGGTAAGACACAGAGGCTCAGGGAGTGGATGGCGTTGGTATGACAGAGCACCTCCTCTGGAACCTTCTGGAGGCCCTGCCCTTCCAGGTCAGGAGCTTTTGGATTTTAATTGGTAGACAAAGGTTTCTCAGCTTCAGCACTATCAATGTTCTAGACTTTGTAATTCTTTGTGTGTGGGGCCTGTTCTTTGCACTATAGAATGTTCAACAACAGCCTGGATTCAACCCACTAGATGCCAGTAGCAACCCTTTAGTTGTGACAACCAAAATATCCCCAGATATTTGGCCTGGGGGCTCAAGTCACCTTGGATTGAAAACAGCTGTGGTAGATTAATGGTGTCTCCAAATTTCTTAATTATTCACCCCATGAGTGAAAAAAAATTGAGCCAATATACAGGGTGTCGCAAACATTGTATAAACATTTTTTCTAATAGCTCAATTGATGTTTCTTTCTTTTCATGTCTAACCCCATTGGGATTACTAATTATATATATATATTTGGGACACCTTTATGTATGTATTCTTGTCAATATAATATATATTGACACTGCTGTCAATATAATAATATTAAGGAAGCTCAATTTTTTTTTTGCTCTTATTTCTCTTATCCTGTACCACTGTTGGTCATCTTGCTCATATCTTCAATTTTGGAGATGACTCTTAGGGGTTTAGTAGAAGTTATTTGGAAATAATCCAACACATCCGTTTGTTTACACATGCTCTTTCAACAAGCATGTGTTTGGCACATCCTGAGTGCCTGGAACTGAACTGGGAATAGCAGGAAGGAAGAACTGGGACATGTACTGGGTGTGCTGCATGCTTCCCAAGGAGCTCCATACCAGATCATCTGTCTCATCCACACCACAGCCTGCCCGCTGGTCCACCTGTCCTTCTTCCTCACTCTTGTCCTCACTGACGTCTATAAGAAAGAGAGTGCCTTATGGAGATGCTGCCACAAAGCCAGGGCCCTCAGCCTCTCCCAGCAGTGTCCCTGTGAACGCAGACCTGAGGATTCCTGGCAGTAGCTGCTGGGCAGGCAGACAGCAGGATGAGGAGGGGCACAGGCAGTCTAACCACGGTGCAGGGCTCTCTCTTGTGCCTGCGGGCTTCTGGGTGGAACCTCTGGATATTTTTCATTCCTGTGCCCCTGACCATTCGGGCTTGTCACCAGAAAAACAGGTACAATTGAAGTCTCTTTTGGAAAAAGACACCAAAGAAATAAAACATTAATTTAAGTACACTGGTTAGTTGTTAACTTCTATTTCAGCTGCTGCTTTATGAAGAAAATTCTGAGGAAACCCCCAGGCCTTTAGTATTGACCTTCTGGGGTCAGTGGTTGCTCCCTTATTGAATAACCTGCATGTAGCAAAAGTGAACTTGGCACTGGACACTAGCCAGGGACAGGGTTGGTAGGTGGGGACAAGAGGACTGACTGAACCTCTTGGATACGAGATGGTGGAATATCTCACTCTCTAGAGAAGCCACCAGAGAACAGTTTTGGTATCACGGCCACAAAGCAAAATGATTTAAAAGGCCTTTGCTGACACAACAAAATGACAAAGTGTGGCCTTTAGTCATTGTGCTGGGCCTGAGGCTTAGAAGAAAGAGGAAAAGGCAGAGGAGGAGGAGGACGGACAGAAAAGGAGGAAAAGGAGAAGGAGAAGGAAAAAGGGAAGGGGAAGGAAGAAGAGAAGGGGAGGGAGAAGGAAAAGGAAAAGAAGAAAAAAGTAACTAGAATTTCTGTCTTGCTGGCTCTCCTGAAATCCCACCTGTCTGTGCTTTGGTGGGTTCAAGCTGCCACCTCCTCGGATTCTGCCCTGAGCCAAGATGCCCTGGGAGCTGATCTCCTTTGCCTTCTGAAGTAAAAAGCAAGCTTTCCCTAGTTCACTGGCTGCCTGCATATCCTCTGTCTTTTTTTATTTCTTGCCCATTGGAATATTTTTGTAAGTGAACAGCAGCTGCAGACAACTGTCTTTCTACAAAACGGAGTGAGGTTATTCAGTACAAATGGAATGAACCTGCTTTTTTTTCTGATCAAAGCAAAACTCTTTTGAAGTTTAGCTATTTGATAGAAAGTGCTTTTATAACAAGCTGATATATGAGTTAATAGGACATAAAGATATTTTATTAAACTGCAAACCATTATTAATATTGCAGTTCTGACTTGAAAGAAATATGTGGAATGACACCGGAAATTAATTAGATTATTTCATCATTCTTTTACATTACAAACTTTGATACACTTGCATAGATATATAGGTACATTGATGAACAGACACAAAGACAAACAGAATTTTAATGAGTGGGGAGCTTTTATCTACTAACACTTTGTGACTTAATTTTTTCTGTTTATTCTGCCTATTGATTCCAGTTGAAACCTGCTGTTTTAATGTTGTTATTGATATTCTCTCTGGGTTTTCTTCTAATTCTGGCATTGATATTACCTTGATCGGATTTAGTTTATTTGAATTGCCTGTAGGTTTTGGTCTCTGGAGTTTTTCCCTGCTTATAGACATGCAAAGATAAAACCTCTCTTTTTATCTAAAAATCCTTGAGAGACTCTGAAAGATAGAGTCGTTTTCTGAGAACATTAAAAAGCAAGAGACAACAATCAAAAGGAATGTACTTCTCACCCAGTTTACTTGAGACTTCATTTTTCTACTCCCTACATCTCCTGACACCCACTGACTTCTAATCTCTGCACTTCCATTGCCTTTGCAAACTCTGTATGGAAAATGGTCCTGTCACAATCTTATAAGTGGCTCAGACTCAGTCACTGACTGGCTTGGAAGTGGCTAATTTTTGCAAAAGAAGATCATGCCTAAGGGATGCACAGTCTTTGAAAGGATGTTTATTTCATTACAGAAGAATTCAAATTAATACAAATATTATTAATTTGAGCCATAGGAAACTGCCCTGTTTTGGGCCAAATATAGGCTGTTTCATGTAGTCCAACCCAAAGTTCATAATTGCCTTCCTAAATGGGATATAAGTGAATGTTCTGTTACTTAAAAATGGGAGGCAGCAGGTATTAATTGATTACTAAGGGAAGTAAGGACTGTTCAGGAGGGTGGTGGTTAAATGTAGGTGGTACAATTGAACCGTTTCTTAATGTAATTATTTTTTATACAAAATATGTAATAGATCCCTGAGGTGGGGGGGGGGAGGGGGGGGGAAGGTGCAGTTAACAGTGACTTTCTAGGCACCATTGAACTGACCGATGGCTCCTTGATCCTAGTGTCTGCCGCCCCTGTGGGTCTCCATGCATTTCCACGGGGGCCCTGCCAGCTCCCTCACAGCTCTGCATGTTTGCTTTGTTATTTCAGAGGATTGTGTTTTTCTGTTTCCCCCTACATCTACATCACTTTTGTTGTTATAGTTTTTGCCTTAGATAGTATTGAAAGCTGGAACACTAATTAAAACTCTCAATGCTGTGAACAACGTAGTTACGCTGACATAGTGGGGGTCGTTAACGATCTTCCTACATTTCCAATATCATCAATCAATTGGTTCCTCTTTTCTGCAACTATCAGGGCTTTGAAATCCAGCGCTTTGCCTTCCTAGAATGTGCTAAAGGGAAGGTGGGGGCCTGCTTTGCCTACGGGAAAGGAGTCTGGTCCAGTCACCAGAGAGAGAAGGAATGACAGCGGGGAGCAGATTATAGACATCCTACTCTTGCCTGCACAGGTTTGTTTTCTGAGTAACCCTGGGGGCTCATATAATCTATTGCTACCAACTCAACTTGATAAGCCATCCTATAAACCAGTAGCTCTCATTCTGGGAAGTCTTGCCTGGTGAGCTCTCACTCAGTCAGGAGAGGAGGAGTCCATAGGTATTGCATTTTCTGGATAAAGCATATCTTTACCTAAGTGTCAAAGCATGAACAAAAATGACCCCATTGAATGAAAAATTCTTCCCACATTTATTAAATACTTTAATGTTTTCTTAAAAATAGCAAACTCAACATAATTAAGAATTTCTTCTCTGAGTCATTCACAGTCACGTGTCACTATTACCGTATTCTGCTGTGGCTGGCTGAGGCTCCAAGAGCCCCTGGGACATGTAATCTTCTAGGACCCTGGTAACAAATGACCCATACAATCATGCACGGAATGTTGGATTGTGTTGTCTCTCTGTTCTCTGCCTTGTGACCTTCAGCAAAAGAACATCTAACATCAAAACCATTTCCAATTGTGCTATTATCAGCAGAGGACCCTAACATGGGTACCTCATGTGAAATATACTAAGAATCCCAACGCTCTCACTTGGCCCCTGACATACTCAGATAATTGGATGATTATTGAATAATTGAATATGTATATGTTCATGTAATTGCGATCTCCATTTAAGTTTCCTTTTATGTATCCTAACTATCATTTGCATGATGACTTTACTTATGTTCTTATTGTGTCTCCTGAACTCAGCACACTTGTAACATGGATTTGAATAAGGAAAAACATACACACACCATTTAGGCCCTTGTTTGTGTGCTCTAATTTGGCACTGGTCATCACATCTTGAACCTGGGATCACTACACAGCTGCCAGAGCCACAGCAGGACACTGACTCTTTCTGCAGAAAGAACATTCTTGATACAATAGCGGGAGGTGATCACTTAGCTATAGAAGTTCAGAAATTTTGACGCCTGAATATGAAGTCAAATGCTGACAATTGGATGAAGAGCAGGTGGAGACCTGGAGGGTTAGTTGGAGTAACAATGAAGGTGGTGTAGCTGACAGCCATCCCAGTGGTTTCACTTCCCCATGTTCCAGCCACCTGGCTCAAACAAGGTGGGCCTGTCCCTCAGTGCTCCACCATGGGTTCCAGCCCTGGTGAAAACCCACTAGACTGCATTTGTAGAGAGAGGATGTAGTACAGGACCTGGGTGATTTGGGATGTTTTGAGAAAAATAGTCTAGTCCATCCACACTCAGTAAGAGGAGTTGGCCTCAGATGAGTTGAAAGCCCCTCCCTTGGGGTAGGCTTCTTCAATTGCAGAACTGCTGCTACACCTTGCTCTGGATATGATAAACTGTGGAGGGTGTATAAATTATCTTTTTAAGTTATTAGGGGTCTTTTCTTGAACTAAGCAGACTATAAGTAGGCATGTGAACTAATTTTTCAATAACAATGAAAATGTGATCTCCTTTACCTAGCTTGGAGCTGGCTACGGGGTTTTAAACAGACAGGGTCCGTGAAATGGGACTCCTCGTCTGAAGTGCTGAGCGTGTACTAGTACAAGCTTTTGAAAAATATATATATATATTTTATTGATTTTTTTACAGAAAGGAAGGGAGAGGGATAGAGAGTTAGAAACATTGATGAGAGAGAAACATCGATCAGCTGCCTCCTGCACACCCCTTACTGGGGATGTGCCCGCAACCAAGGTACATGCCCTTGACCGGAATCGAACCTGGGACCCTTGAGTCCACAGGCCAATGCTCTATCCACTGAGCCAAACCAGTTAGGGCTAGTACAAGCTTTTTGACTTGTCTTTTGGATGGTGAGCCAGGTTTATGGGTGAGGTTTCCATTTATGGGGAAACTGGATTTCCCATTCCCCCCTATTGTATAACAAATATTTCATCATCATGTAAAGTATATCTTAAAAAGCTATGTGTTTCTAATAACATAATTTTTATTGTGTACTATATGTTTAAATCAACACCATATGTTCAAAATGCAACAAAATCAATTATATTAATAGACTGTGTTCTTCCTTACAAATTACTGGTCAAATACTGTTTTCTGTTTAATATAACCATTATGAAAGCATCATTCAAAAGCAGCCTTATATAACTGTGCCTTAGAAAGACAGGATAACTAAGAGAGCCCCCATAATTAATGCCCCAGTGTCATGAATTCATGGTTACATCAGATTCTAAGGGGCTGAACAGTGGCCCATCTCTTCACATATTTTACATTTCTGTATCACTTGCCATTTTCTAGAATTTGGATGTACCGTCCTAGGTAGTGAGTGTCCTGCACCACTTATTTGTCTGCTTACATGTGCCACCCAGTGTTGCCTGACTGATGCTGACAGGGAAGCTCTGTGCTACTTATATGGTGTCTGGAAGAGGTTGTATGCACACTGCTCAACCTCATGGAAGGAAGTGTGTGTACCCGTTTGTGTGGGAGGTTCATTTTGCATATAGACTCCTATGGGAACAAAGACTTGGTCTTGGAAACCAACAAGGAACTTTCAAGATACTCAGGTCCTGACCAGCAGCCAGGTGGCAACGTGGGGCCCTGTTCAGAGGTGAGACCTGGCATCTGGGTGGGGTTGTCCTTGTGGCAAATTGCAGGGGCACTGTGAGCATTAGGCCAGAACGCAGCACCTTCGGTTTGTGTCTGGGTGGATAACCCGGCTGCATTTTAAAGCGTTAATTAAGGATACTGTGTGAAGTAGGCGAGCCAGGATTCCAGGACAGGTCATGGGGGAGCCATGAGGCTGATCCTTCTGCTTCTACCCAGCAAAGAACTCTGGGATTTCGGACAAATGATCATAGCTATATAATGTGGAAAGAGTTTTAGAAAAGGAAACATTAACATTCTTTACAGAAATGAAGAGGAAGGAGAAGAAGCATGTTTAACAAAACTTCTGTGCATACCTGCATCCCACACGCCCACCACAACACTCAACAGTTTATAACTCTAACTCTATGAAATCCAAGCCACAGGGCTGTGTGAGGAGTTATCTAAATAAAATATGTGAGTTCAGTGCAGATAACATTCTGAATTTATACCACGAGGAAAGAGCCCCAAACTGAACTCCTCTCATGCATCATATTCCACCACTGAAAGATATGCAACCTTTGAATTAAAAGAAAAAAGAAAAAAAATAGCTTCCAAAGTTTTCATTTCAATCTCATAAGCCCCAGACATATCCAAAAATAGCAACAATGAAGAGATGGACACGATATTATCAGGCGATCTTATTATGGGAAAACTCAGTCAGTCTAGATGGTGCCTGAATTTACTTGGGTCAAAGATTTGGAAATAGCAACTAGGATTCATAGTAATGATACAGAGTTTCCTTACCTGTCACAGAAAATGGAATCCTCATAGCAGCCGGGTGTACATGTTTTATCAGATAACACCAGAGGCTGCCAAGTTGTCATGATCCTACGGAGAGTTGCTTTTCTCCCGGGTCAAGGGAAGGCAGTGTTTGCAGCGCTGCTAATAGTTAGACTGGAAATTTAAGACGTTAAACAGCCCCGTGTAGTCAATGACATTTTACAATGGGACAAATTAACAAGTAATGCTTTGAGGGAGCTAATCTACCTCACATGAGTAAGCACTTATGGCCACGCAATCGCTTGTCGGCTGTGGGATCGGTTCCTTATGTTTTGCTTAATAAGATCAAGGTGAAGGCATGAGGGGGACTCCGGGTAATGAGAGACCATGCCCATCATTTCCACAGGCTCGCAGGCCATGCACCTGAGCCGGTTCACTCTGGGCTTCTGTTAGGAGTGGATGGGGAAGAGAAAGGAGGCTGAGGACACTCAGCCCTGCATTTCCTGGGCCCATGTTAATTTTCCTCTCACTCTAACGGTGTGTGGTGCCCACTAATGTGGAATTCATGAGGCCCTGCCTTGGCCATGCTGACGATTGCTTTTGAACCACCTAAGATGCTTCAGCCTAAAACTGCTGCAAGGAATGTCTCTCTGACTGAGGGACAGGTGTTCCTGGTACAGCAGCTGATGGTTAATGTTAAGTGTCAACTGGACTGGATCACAGGGTGCCTGGATACTTGGTGAAACATTACCTCTGGGTGTTTCCAGATGAGATTAATGTTTGAATCCATAGACAGGGGAAAGCAGATGGCCTTTCAAATGTAGGAGGGCCTCCTCCAACCCACTGAGGGCCTGAGGGAGACAGAAAGGCAGAGGAAGGGTGAGGCTGCTCTCTCTGACTGACTGTTGAGCTGGGACATCTTGGTCTTCAGCCCTTGGATGTGTACTTTCATCAACCACCTCCAGTTCTCTGAGCTCCACCATTGGCTCTCTTCTGTCTTCAGCTTGCGAGTGGCAGGTCTTGGGACACCTCCGCTTTTATAATTATGTGAGCCAATCTATACTAATAATAGCATAGGTGGTCGTCATGTCCTCATGGATCATGCCCTAATGTTGTCACAAGATGGCCGTCACAAGACGACTGTCACAAGATGGCTGTCACAAGATGGCTGCACACACAGTGGAGGCGGGGCCTGGTGGAGGAAGTGGGTCTCGGCAGGGGAGGGCAGTTGGGGGCAATCAGGCAGGTAGGGGAGGGAAGTTGGAGCCAATCAGGCCAGCAGGGGAGCAGTTAGGCATCAATCAGGCCAGCAGGGGAGTGGTTAGGGGGTGATCAGGCTGGCAGGCAGAAGAGATTAGGGGCAATCAGGCAGGCAGGCAGGTGAGCAGTTAGGAACCATCAGTCCCGGATTGTGAGAGGGATCGGGCCTAAACTGGCAATCAGATATCCCCTGAGGGGGTCCCAGCTTGGAGAGGGTGCAGGCTGGGCTGAGGGACACCCTCCCCCCAATGCATGAATTTCGTGCACTGGGACTCTAGTTCTTTATAATAAACCTCCAGTAAATTGGTAAATCTTAAGAACTCTGGATAAGCTGGTAAATTAATATGTACTAGTAAGTGCCAGTATATATACACTGAGTGGCCAGATTATTATGACCACCTGACATTTGTAGGCAAATTAGCCATACACTGCATCGTATGGGATATGGAAGCCAAAGGCCTGTTCAAACACCTTTGCTGTCTGTAGTTACCAAGATAAAAAGTCTCCAATTTGCACAGGAACACAAGGATTGGACAGTCGAGCATTGGAAAAAAGTCATGTGGTCCGATGAATCACGTTTCCAGTTGCATCATGCAGATGGCAGAGTGAGAATTTGGCAGAAACAGCATGAAAGCATGCACCCCACATGCATGAGTACAACCCTTCAAGCTGGTGGGGGCAGTGTTATGGTTTGGGGCATGTTTTCCTGGCATGATTTGGGCCCTTTAATTAGTGTGGAACAACGTCTGAATAGCACAACATACCTAAGTATCGTTGCTGATCAGGTTCATCCTATCATGTTGATGGCATATCCCAATGGAGATGGCTTCTTCCAACAAGACAATGTGCCATGCCACGGTGCTCGTTTTGTGCAGGAGTGGTTTCAAGAACATGAGGAAGAATTTACCTTGCTTATGTGTCCCCCACAATCACCAGATATCAATCCAATTGAGCATTTGTGGGACAAAGTTAAAAAGAGCCATCAGGCAGCTGGTTCCACAACCATCAAATCTCACAGAATTGGGCAATGCTATTCATCAGGCATGGTGTCAGATTCCTCTCATCACCTTTCAACATCTCGTGGAGTCAATGCCAAGAAGAATCGCTACAGTATTGAAGGCAAAAGGTGGCCCAACGAAGTACTGATGGATATATATCCAACATTCAAAGGCTGTTAAATCACATTGTTTACCCATATCTTCAGAAAAAAATCACTTCTACTGTCGTGGTAAACAACCTGCCTCCCTATTTATAATAGTCTGGTCCTCTTGCAACTTCAGTGTGAAATTATAGCTAATTTGCCTACAAACCTCAGGTGGTCATAATAATCTGGCCACTCAGTGTATATATCTCATATTAGTTCCATTTCCCTGGAGATCCCTGACTAAGGCAAGTTCAAAGGATCCCGAAGCCAGAGTTCCTACCCAAACTCTGGTGCTCACACCTTTATTTCTCCTCCATCCATCATCTCTCTCCATCCCAGTTTTCTCATCCAGAGAGATTAGATAAAATATGTAGCTCACAGGGAAGATTACAAGACTTCCATAAAAGAATACATAAATTATACATAAAGTTTTATAGAAATATGAAGTTTGGTTAGAAACTATTTTCCAAAATTGTCAACATTGATTTGACACACACCTTTTTGCTTGTAAATGCAATTATGTCAATTATCCAATGTATGTAGAACTTCTATTTGAAATACTCAGATACTGGTAATCTGTTACTAAAAATATTGGGTTTTGATAACTCCAAATGGGTTGTACAAAGTACTAAGAATTTTCCATGTGCATACATGTGGTTAAATTATCATAAGAATACTGTGCGGTAGGTGCTGTGGTCATTGGCATTTACAGTTGAGAGCGCTGAGGTTATCAAATGTGGGAACTTGACTGAGGCCTCACAGTAAGCAATCCCAGAGCCACATTCCCAAATCCTTCCTACAGTGGGAGCTAATGTGTTTCAAATTAGATGCTCACATTTTTATAAACTTGTGCTGGCTTTTCCCCAAATATCTGATAGTGTCTCATTGTGCTCTACTGAAGTGAGTAGAAAATAAAGATAAAACCCAAAACTGGAGGAATTTTAAGACAGCTATGAAAACTCTCTGTGAAATCTGAATCTGACTTTCTCCTGAGGATGGAGCAATAGCCGGACCAAGCTCATGACCTTCCTCAGAGCTCACACATGGCTGCAGTGGAGCAGGCAGAGGCCCAGGGATGTCGGCATTTCTACCTTCCTGCCTTTACCATTCACCTAACACATTATTCAAAATGAGGACAAATCTCTCTCACTTTGGGGCAACTTTAGGTTAAAGTATAGTGGTGCGCATTCAATAACATACTTTAAAAAATCCGTATATCCATAACCCCTGTGCATGTTGACAAAATTCCACTTGGAGGGACATTGGTGATGTAGTGTGAGAGTGCAGAGCTCTCATGTCCTGGAGCTCCAGGAGCTCTCTGGGTAGTGGGGGGCTTCCTTCACCTTCAGGGGTCATCCACAGACAACACACAGTCACACCCAGGCTCCTCTGGATCTCTATGCACAGGTTTGTCTAGTTCCTCTGCCTTGGCCCTCCATATTCATAATGCCCATGCCTCGCCCCCAGTGTCCACCGTCTTTCCAACAAGCAGGGCTGAGCTACCAGGTGGGCATGGAAGAGCAGAGAGACGAACCCATCTTTTTATCCCGCAAGACAAAGCAGAGATTATATTTCCTTGGCAGGGGCCAGATTTCAATATGATAGTAATAGATCTCTCTCTCTCTCTCTCTCTCTCTCTCTCTCTCTCTCTGGACATCTTGAAAGTAAACTGTCTGGAGGAGAAGGCCTGAGGTAATATACATAGATAAGTGAAGGCCCACCACACCGACTGAGGTGGAGTATCTTTGTGATGTGAGTAAATGGGGAGAAAGAAACCTACCTATGTCCCTGGGATCCTGCACTGGGTCAGTATTATCAGTCCCGTATCACACCAGGCTCTATAAATACAAATGTAGCCTTCAAAGTTGGGCAAACAGCCATAAGTCACCATGAACTAATTAGAGCAGAATATGTGATTGGAGTGGATTACATATAAAATGTGATGTTAATTCTCAAGGCTTAAAAAGTTCAGAGAAAAGAGGGTATGGGGGTGAGCTGGACATGTGGGAATGAGTTCTGAAAAAGGGAGAGCGTGGGTTGGGCTGTGAAGTGTGAACAGGAGAGGAGATGGGCACAGCCTGAGCCAAGGGGAAGATGGAGGCTCTGAATCTTGGGCTCTGCCCCTGCATCTTGGCTCTGTCCCCACTAAGGATGTTGATTGTGTCTCGGAGCATCGTTTCCTGGATGGTTTTGGGTGAGATGATAGCAAGTATCTTGCAGGGCTGGAGTGGGAATGAACAGTAATAAGTGATAAATGGACCAAGTATTCAATAAAAACGCACCATGTGCATTATTAATAGTAGAACAGGAATTTCCAGGTGTGTCAAGGACAAAACTCTGATGATAACAGAGGATCAAACCCTGAGAAGAATAGCAGACAAGAGGGAGTAGAAGAAGAGGAGACAGTCATGGTCAGTGGGTGACAAAGTCCCAAGTCTCCTGGAAAGACAGAGCTGTGTCCACTGAGGTCCGAGCTGGCTGGCTGCCTACTCTGGGATGGAGCAGGGGATCTCTCAGCACCCTCCTTGCCATCCTCATCTTGCTCAGCAGAAATGCACAGTGCAGGTACACTGTGACAGCCGGTGAGGTCAGGGTCTCCATGTTTGTCCTCTACGTGTGGAACATACCAGACTCCAATCCTGTTACTCTCTACTTATTTTTTGTTCCTATTTTTTTTTACTTCTAAAAGACTATATTTCTGAGCTACTCTTCTCTCTTTCAAATGCCCTTCTCAGCACAATCAATTCTGTTTCTGGAGTAGGATTTTCAAGCATCTATTTTTTGGCCTTTAAAATCCACTGAAATGTATCTTAGGTGGGGGGAGACCCAGCGGCATAATGAGGCTGAGTAGGCAATAGGAGGACGGTGCAGAAGGCCAGGAAAAGACGTTAACGGGAAAGCTTTTCAGAGTGCAGCTGACTTAGGGAGAGCCATGCTTCCTTCTTGGGTTTCCTTCCGCTTTATCCACAGTATTTCTCTCCAGTTTAAACCTCGGCCTCTCGGGGAGCCTGCCCAGCTGGCTTCCTTGGGTCAGCTGTTCCCACAATAACCCCGATGGCCCTTTGCCATGAGCTCCTGATGCTCTTGCCCTGGCTGTCAGAGAGGAGGGCTTGGTCCTAACCTCCTTCACACTGGGTGGTTTCCCTTTTCTTCTTTGATTTTGGTGAAAGCAAGAGAACACTCCCCACCTGCTGTCATGTAAACAGGAGACCCTCCACATCCACCAAGAGTGGTTCCCATGGGCCCGTGTTGCCTGCACACGCGCGCATGCACACACACACACACACACACACACACACACTCAAGTGCATGCAGGACCTGGCTCTTCCTGCATTGCTGCCTGGTCATGGGACGACGCAGCACTGGAGCCCAGGAACACACTGCTGTTCTGAGTAGGAGTGCTCTTCAGGTCCCATAACCCTCATCTCCATGGCACCCACGGTTTTGTTCTTGAATCCGATGTGTATATTCCATATAACTGGAAGGTAGATCCTTAAAGTGACTCCTTGGTCTATCCAACCACAGGACACACCTGCCCCTCTGTTGGCGACAAGCTCAAAGGGCCAGCAGTGACCCTTCCTGGCACTGGCTGCTGCTTCTCAGTGTGGTTGCAGTTGGCATCCAAGCACAGACACTAACACACCCTGAATTTCTCTGGTTTGAGGGCCATGGTTATTACATTTTTTAGAAATGGGATAGATTTGCCTTCCCAGCCATCAGAAATAGGCCTGATTATTTTATATTTCTTGCAACAGCACCATCGTCAGGTGTTAGCTGTGATGTCTCAGTCAGTGGAAGATCCCTTCTACAAGGAATAGTCTACACTGCACATTATTCTGAGTATGAGACTCCAGAAATCGCTGGGTAGGACCTGCACTGGACATATCGCAAGCTCGAGAAGTACAGACAAGGTTGTGAAGGCATCAGAGACATACAGGAGCTTTGCCAGAATCGTGGCTCCATCTCAGGGACCAGATGGCCCACCTGCGACTGGAATATTCTGCTACTGAATTTGTATAAGGGAATTATATCTGTTGCTGTCTTGCAGAGGTGAAGCGACCGGGAGCATTTTTCTTATGGGAAGGTGAAGTTCATCTGAACCCAGAGCAGAAGGAGACCTTCCCAGGCCGGGGCAGTGGTGTACCTCATACCATCACGTGATTGCAGGGCCCCCCTCTGCCCAACTGTAGCACACGGCACCATGCTGTGTGATTCTCTGGCTAGGCCATGTGAGCCCCTCACTGGTCTCAGCGAACTTGGTAGACACTCAGTTAGTGTTCACTAGATGAGATCTGAGCAAGCCATGAGCGTGTAAACTTTGGGTAAAAAAAAACTTTTCCAAAAACAGCACACCAGGAAAATGCCACCTGGCACTGCTGGTCTTCAGTGGTTGACAGAAGATAGCTGAGCAAGAGCCTCAGTGGTCTATGGACTCTTTATGCTGGTATCAGAGGCATGCACGGACAAGGCAGCTGGGTACGGAATCGCACGGAGGAAATCGCACAACCCCCCCTTCAATGAGCAGCCTCAATGGCAAAGCTCACTGTCATTTAAGCATCCCTAAGAACAACCCCTTTTCCTTGAGTGCTGGAGGAGAATCGGCTGATGTGCTTCAAAGATGGTGTCGAGCAGCCTGCCACATACTGATTTACCTTATTCTTTTCAATTTAGGGCATTTTCCTTCTCCGGGTGGCTCCAGCTCCCATGGCTGCATGCATGCATTGGCTCAGCACGCGGCTGAGAGGACGCTGAATTTCGCATTCCTGTCACTGCCACCCAGGTCATATCTGTTAGTGCTGGAGGTTGTTAGGACATTATCAGCCCCTGATGCCTCTCCAGCTGCGAGACTAATTTGGATTCAGGGAGGAAACATGGACTGATCTCGCCTGGGCCATCCACCACCAGGCCTCAGAGCGGCTGTGCTCTCTGGGCTGTTAGAGCCAGGGGGACAGAGGGGCTCACTCATGCAGCTCAGAATGACAAAACAAGGGGTTAAAACCCAGGCAGAACTCAATGCCGGCCCCAGGAAAAATGGCAGCACCATTATCATTCAATAACCAATTTACAGAGCTAAATTTTAAGTTTAAATTAGACATGTATGAACAGTACATTGTGTCATTTATAATTCATGATGAATTGTAAATTATTCTAATGGACTTTCCTATTCCATTTATATTCTAAGTGTCCAGACCGGAGTAGAGAAACAAATTCTCTGTGTAGCTGCCGATCACATCCTATTATTGTGGGTGTTTTCCTCTTCCTTGCACAAACTCTGTGGTAATGAAGACTCAGGAATTGTGGAGAAAGGATAGAGTGATCCACATCATACCTGTCCCCCCCTCAGATACATTTTGATCCTTTTCCCCTCTATTATTTTTATATGGGAGAAACTAAAGGGAGAAATATGCGATTGAGCATATGTGGGAACTAATGGAGGTGTGATTCAAAGTGTCTGAGTTCTTAGCCGCTCTGGGCATCCTCCTCCACCTCCTTCACCATGTGTCTGTTATGAGCAGAGCTCGATTCAAAATCAAAGATGATGAGGAAGGGGATGCAGGCAAACTAATTAATGGTGTGATGGGCATGTGTCTTCTCACCTGTAACATATCTACACCTTCACATGGAAAGCCAAGAGGCACCAAGACTCATTTTTTCTTTCTCATGTTTTGCTCTGTCCTGTTTTTTTTCTTCAACACATCTCTCCTCCTCTTATGCACTCTCACTGTTCCTTGTGCGAGTAGCAAACCCTTCCCTCATTGGGATTCCACACCTCCTTCTTTATTCTTCATCTGTATGTTTGCTAAACACTTTGACTAACTAAGCAGAAATTCCCTTTCCTGGACCCCTCTAAAATGCTGGGTGCCATTTGGGCTCACGGTGCTCACCGTCCTGTGCTCAGCAGAGGGGTTCTTTCAGAAATGGCTTGTGCTAGGTGGGGGGAGTCTCCTGTTTCCACGTTTCCAGGCAGGGGCGAAGCCTGTGGTCAGGTGCAGATTTACTTTCATCTATCTGCCCAGAGCTGCAGAAGCTGTCTCACCCACTAGCCTTTAATGCATGCACAACTTTTTTTTTTTTTAACAGGAATGATTCCACTCCTCTCGTGCTTTTTAATAAGTATTTTCTTCTCTCTGATCTTTCCAAACTTTATATCTAAATATAAATTATGATTGAAAAGTGGATTGAATAGAACAAAACTGAACAAAACAAAGCAGGTTCTGGGAGTGCAGGCCATGTTCATCCTTCTCACCTAGAAATGATTGATGTGTGCTCAGTATCGCTCAGCCAGGCTGTGGGATAAAAGTAAATTCTTAAGGTGAGTGTTCTCTGACCTCCGAAGCACAAACACATGCTAGTATTATCAGGATACCAAGGAAGGCAGGGTGTGCAGACTTCACCCTTTGCTCTCTATCTGGAGGTGCCCACCCAGCCCTTAGTCCTTGCCCTGCCAGCTTCCGGTAGCCAGCTCCTGGAGCAGGGTTAGGGGCTGTATACACCTTCAGATGACCCACAAAAGGCAGGCGATGCAAGTGGTATTGACTTTCATTAACATTGGGGAAGATGGGTCTGGGTTTACAAGGTGACAGGTGCATTTTCCACTAAACATCCCTCTTATTTCTCCTAGAGTTTCTTCCGTAATCCCCCATTATTTAGAAATAAAAACAAAACATATATTTTCTTTATTTTCATCTTTAAGTCTTCTCTTTATCATTTATTTTA